>NC_053445.1:47655392-48343619 GCF_007990345.1 Gossypium hirsutum
AACTAAGAATAGATGCATTTGGACTTTTTCTTCAATGCTTAACCCTTAGTTCCCCGGTCGCCTCTAAAACAGCTCTGTTCAGGTCCTGTTATTTAGAATTCGGTAATATGAGACTCCTTTGCATGGTATTGTATCCATTACGTTATTTCAAGACAAATGCTTAAGTATCAAATGACAAAATAAATTTGCTGAGAGAAATCGAAATGAATAATCACTCAAGATAGAAATTTGCTGGAATATGAAAAGATTATACAATGAATAAGATGGAATTTTATTGAGAGCAGAGCTTAATGAACAGATAGTAAATTTTGCTAAGATGTAAATAAGATAAAACAGGTGCCCCAGATATCGCAGCATGAGCTTCTCGCACAATTCTGTGTTTAGAAGTCCTAAAGACTTTGTTGATGCCCCAAGATGTAGTATCTCTCCTTTTTGTTAATCGGAGAAGACAAAACTACTCTATGCCTCATCTTGATCGAAATTTGAATTGCCATTCCTGGGTTTTCAATTCAAACCCCTTTGGCTCAGGTACCCTTTGCGTTTTCGCCTTGGCCTCTCCCTTTTTTTTTTTAGGCAAAGTACCTCTTCACTGAATCCGAATTCACAGGATTGGGCAAGCTTTTGCCATCCATCCAGTTAAAATTAATGCCCCTCTTGAAAAGGCTTTTTTTACTACATAGTCCCCCAGTTGCATCCCTTCTCTGAGTCCTTTGTATGGAAGATCTCTCATACCAGGCCTTCATGGGTTTCTGCGAACTTCTTTGTAGCTCGCTCTTCGTTCTGTAATTTACATGACGATAGCTTTACTTTTTTCAATCAGTTATATTGATACCTTCTGTTCGTTATTTTTCTGAAAAACTCGGAGAGAGGAATTTCAACCTCAATTGTAGCACTGCCTCCATTCCATAAACCAAAGAGAATGGTGTTGCCCCGGTAGAATCCTGACGGACGTTCGATAAGCATAGAGGCGAATGGCAATTCTCGTGCCAATCTCTATAGTCTCAGTCATTTTCCCACATCTTTTTATATTTTTATTAGCTGCTCCACCGCACCATTCATCTTCGGACGATATGGCGATGAGTTGTGGTGCTTGATCTTGAATTGATTACAAACATCTGCTATCGGCTATTATTCAATTTAATGCGTTGTCTGATATGATCTTTCAGATTCCATACGACATATGATTTCCTTCTTTAAAACTTGCTGACACTGTCTTTGTGACGTTGGCGTAAGAAGTAGCCTCTACCATTTAGCAAGTAGTCAATCACTACAAAAATAAACGATGTCCGTTTGAAGCCTTTGGCGATATCGGCCCAATAACGTCCATGCCCACATGGAGAAAGGCCATGGGAGTCATGACGTGAAGAGTGATGAGGCACATGATTTTGTCTCCGTAATCTGGCATTTATGGCATTCTTAGCATATTGATGCAGTCTCCTTCCATGTAGACCATAATATCCAATCTCATGATCTGTCTGGCCATTGTGAAACCGTTAGCGTGTGTTCCACAAATACCATCATGGACTTCTTCCAAGATCTGCTTGGCTTCCACAGCGTCCACATCTTAACAGCACCTGATCTTTTCCTCTTTTGTACAGGATCTCTCCATCTAAGACATAACCACTGGCCATCCTCCTCAACATTCTCTTGTCATTCTCAGTTGCTTGGTTTGGGTATTCACAATTTTTCACGTATCGCAATATATCCTGATACCAAGGGTTGTCGTCCTTTTCTTCTTCCTCGTCAATGTTACAACAGTGGGCTGGAGCATCATAAATGCTCATTTGGATAGGCTTCACATCCTCTGGTCTATTTACTTTGATCATGGAAGCCAATGTAGCTAAAGCGTCGGCCATCTGATTCTCGTCTCGTGGGAGATAACAAAAGTGATGTCGTCAAACTCCTCAATCAATTCTAGGACTATCCTTCGGTAACTAATCAACTTAGGGTCTCTTGTTTCCCATTCGCCTTTGAGCTGATAAATTACCAATGCCGATCCCCATATACCTCAAGTACCTTGATTTTGAGTTCCATAGCCGCGCGGATTCCCATGATACATGCTTCATATTCCGCCATGTTATTTGTGCAATCAAAATCTAGTTTACTGGTGAAGGATAATGATCACCGTTGGAGATACCAAGACTGCCCCAATCCCGTTGCCATGGCATTTGAGGCTCCGTCAAAATTTAATTTCCAAGTATTGCTTCTTGTGTGCTTGCTTCAGTAGTTGCCACATACATCAGATCCTCATTTGGGAAATCAAAGTTCAAGGCTCATAATCGTCCAGGGCTCTACTTGCTAGAAATCTGCTATCGCGCTCCCTTTACAGCCTTTGATTCACATAGGTTATGTCAAATTCAGATAGTAGAATTTGCCATCGGGCCATCTTTCCGTTTAGAGCAGTTGACTCCATCATGTATTCAGAGGATCTAACTTTGAGATTAACCAAGTCGTATGGTACAACATGTATTGTCTCAATCTCCGAGTAGTCCAACCAATGCGCAACATAATTTTTCAATTGGCGAATATCTCGTTTCGCATACAGTGAACTTCTTACTGAGATAATAGATCGCTCTTTCTTTTCGTCCTGACTCATCATGTTGGCCGAGCACGCACCCCATGGAATTCTCAAATACTGCCAAGTATAGTATCAGTGGTTTGTCAGGGCAAGGTGGCATCATTACTGGGGCGTTGGACAAGTAATGTTTAACTCTTTCGAAAGTTTTCTGGCACTCCTCATCCATACACCTGGATTGTGTTTCCTAAGAAGACGGAATATGGGGTCACATTTCTCAGTTAATTGTGAAATGAATCGAGCGATGTAATTTAGTCTTCCTAGGAAACCCCGAACTTCTTTTTGAGTACTTGGCGGAGGTAATTCTTGTATAGCCTTAACTTTGTCTGGGTCAATTTCAATTCCCTTTTCGCTGACTAAGAATCCTAGCAATTTTCCTGATCTAGCCCCGAAAGTACACTTGGCTGGGTTAAGTTTTAGCTGGAACTTCCTTAACCTCAGAAACAGTTTTCTCAGAACTTGCACGTGTTCCCTTTCTGTTCTGGATTTTACGATCATGTCATCAACATAAACTTCTATCTCTTTATGCTCATATCATGGAATAATGCTACCATGGCTCTTGTACGTTGCTCCGCATTTTCATCCAAAGCATCATTTATACAAACGTCCCCCATCGTTTGATGTGGTCTCTCCCTGTCTTCAGAAAGCATCTTAATTTGGTGTACCGGAAAAACCATCCATGAAAGAGAACAGTGAGTATCCGGCCGTGTTGTCTACCAAGGTATCGATGTGAGCAGTGGGAAATTATCTTTTGGGCTGGCTTTGTTCAAGTCTCTGTAGTCCACACACATTCGCACCTTCCATCTTTCTTAGGAACAGGGACTATATTGGCTACCCATTCTGAGTACTTGACCACCTGTAAGAAACCAGCATCAAATTGCTTCTTGACTTCTTCCTTTATTTTTAGCAAGACATCAGGCCTCATCCTTCGAAGCTTTTGTTGGACTGGTTTGCATTCTTCCTTTATAGGCAATCGGTGTACCACGATATCAGTACTTAACCCTGGCATATCTTGGTAGGACCACGCGAAGACATCTTTAAACTCTTGAAGCAACTCAACAAGGTCTTGCCTTGTTTCCTTGACAATGCAAGCACCAATTTTTACCTCTCTGCCCTCTTCTAAGATCACAACTTCTACTGATTCCTTATTTGTTTTTCTTCTTCTTCCATCATTCTTAACAAATCCGGAGATAAAACGCTGTCTTGGTCACCTTCAAAATCTTGAGGATCATCTATACTCATGTATTGCTCAAATAGAGACTCTGAATTAGTAACAGCGTCGCTCATCTCGTTGATATCTGAAGACCTGTTATTGGAACAAATGGAGGCCCAAATAAAGAATCTAAGAATACTTGTATGCATACTATGATTATAAAGGGAATGAAAAGAATGAAAGAATATTTGCTCAAGATGAAACTGAATGATAAGTTTTCACTGAAATTAGATTTTGGACATGTGCCTTTTACAAAAGATTCTTATCACCCCCAGGCTTAGGGCAACAAGTGTTCTGAATATTACTCTGAATTAGTTCTAAATGTTACAGGGATCTCTTCTGCAGTCCAGTTATTCAGAACACTTCCAGGTTCGTAAGGACGAATGCCCGATAAATTCCTTTCCACCCTTTCTTTCGCGAATATGGCATTGATGTCCAACTCTCAATCCTTCCTTCTGTAACCTCATCATTCTCTTCAGGGTGGACAATTCCCCCTGAAACAAAAGTCTTAGATATATGGGGAAAGGTTATCGGTCCCACTTGACTTCTATCCCGCCCAATGTGCTCTTCTCTTTTCTTGCTTTTTCTCCATCTCTTTCTTCCTTTCCCTCGCATTAGGCTTATATCCCAAACCATAACGGTCCTGTTTGTTAACTAGGATCGGTACTCCGACCCTTCCCTGGAGGTATTTCCAATCTTCTTCCAGGCAATGCTCCTTTCCCATCGTTAGCTATAAGCTCATTGACGTAGCTTTGGATATCTTAGGCTCTGGGATTTTGCTCATCTCGATGACAAATGTGGCATTTACGAATTCCAATGATCGGAATGAATATTCTATCGCTTCACTATCAGCCTCTATGTATGGCATATCGTCAGTGACTGATGCAATGATGTCTTCTTCTGCACCTATAGTCACCAATCGACCCTCTATCACCAATTTTAACTTTTGGTGAAGTGACGATGGTACAGCTCCTGCAGAATGGATCCAAGGCCTCCCCAATAGGCAATTGTAAGATGGTTTAATATCCATTACCAAAAAGTCCACCTCGTATGTATTTGGACCAATCAATAGAGGTATCTCGATTCTTCCCATCACTTTTCTCTCAGTGCCATCAAATGCTCTCACTATATTTTGACATGATTTCATGTGAGAACTATCCACAGGTAGCCTGTTTAATGTGGACAGGGGTAAAACATTCAGGGCCGATCCATTGTCAACGAGTACCGCCGGTAGTATACACCCCTTGCAACGGGCAGTGATGTGCAAGGCCTTGGTAGATCCCATACCACCTGGCGGGATCTCATCATCGTTGAAGAAGATGAAGTTATCGGCATTTATATTGTTAACCAGGCGATCCAATTTGTTCACTGAGATATCTTTAGCGACATAAGTCTCATTTAGCACTTTTACCAACGCATTACGATGTATCTCTGAACTTATAAGTAACTCGAGCACTGAGATACGAGCGGGTTGCTTATGCAATTGTTCCACCACGCTATACTCGCTATGCTTCAAGAATTTTAGGAATTCTCTAGCCTCATTTTCAGTCACCGGTGTGTTAATATACGGTTCAATTTCGATCGTCTTCGTTTTATCTTGTTCAACCGCCAAGGCTTTTCCTTTTATAGGCTCCCTTTTTGTATTTTCCGGGTCGTAACGTTTCCCACTACGCGTGTAGAAGCCTGCGTCATTACCCTCTTCTGAAGCATTTATCGGGTTCTCCTCTCCCGTGATCATCACATTACAGTCATAATTCCAAGGAACCTTTTTGCTATCCTTGTAAGGAAAGGCTATAGGTTTTTAGATTATGACCCTTGGCGCCAGTTGTATTCCAGATCCTGTGCTTGTTGGCCTTGAAATAATCACCACCGGGTGATTTTGGGCCTTTCTCGTAGGCCCTCCTCCGAGGCATAAACTTCTCCTTTTTCAAGTCCTTTGATCTCTTCATAAAATTCTAACTCTTTGTTGTTCATCAGATTTTGTACCATGGCCTTGAATTCAGTGCAGTTTTGAATGTCATGGTTTTCTTCAGTATGAAATTCGCAGTACGTCTTTGTTCCTTCGGGTCTTTCCTTTGAATCTTGTTTGATGAGACCTCCTTCTATCATTTGTCTCCAAACCCAACTCAATGGGGTTTTTATCTCTGCAATGTCAGCTTTGATTCTCCTTCTCCCACCTTCGATTATTGCGTTTACCCCTTTATCGGTATGATTGGGTAACGGATTCGCTGCTACGTTTGGTCCTAATGGGTTGTCAAACTTCACAATCCTCATCTTAATGAACCTTTCCACCGCCTTTTTAAACCCAGTGCAGTTCTCAATTGAGTGCCCTGGTATCCCTGCATGGTATTCACATTGGGCATTCGCGTCATACCATTTAGGATATGGAGGTTGCATGGGCTCTAGATAAAATGGAGATACTATGTGTGCATCAAATAACTTCTGATACAGTTCCCCGTATGTTATTGGAATGGGCGTGAATTGAAGTCTCTCTGTGTTAGTCCTTGTGTTGGGCCTTGTGTTGGGTTCCTGCCTTGAGGGGGCTTGGTGACTAGTGGTTATCATTTTTGGAGGGCCAACAGTAATCGGTTTTGAATGGCTCTTGCTATATGTGCTTACGTTGTTTACTTCGCCCTCTTTTTTCCTTGGGGCTGGTCTTTTGAAGTTTTCCCCCGTGTCAATTTTACCGCTCCTTACCGCGTTCTCAATCATTTCACCGGACATTACCATATCCGAGAAGCTCTTGGTAGCACTCCCCAACATGTGGTTGATGAACGGGGCTTTCGAAGTGTTGATAAACAACATGGTGACCTCTTTTTCCAAAAGGGGTGGCTGGACTTGTGTTGTTACTTCTCTCCATCGTTGGGCGTATTGCCTGAAATTCTCGCTAGGCTTTTTTTCCATGTTTTGTAACGTAATTCGATCGGGTGTTATATCCGTTACATGACTGTATTGCTTCATAAAAGCTTGCGCCAAGTCTCTCCATAAACTAACTTTAGCACGACTCAGTTGGTTGTACCATTTGGCTGTAGATCCGATCAAACTGTCCTGGAAGCAGTGGATTAACAGCTGATCATTGTTGACGTATCCTGTCATTCTTCGATAGAACATAGTTATATGAGCTTCAGGACAACTAGTCCCATTATATTTTTCGAATTCCGGCATTTTGAACTTAGGTGGGAGTACTAAATCAGGGACCAAACTCAGATCCTTGGCGTCAACCCCGCGATGATGGTCGATGTTCTCCATGACTCTAAATTTTTCCTCTAACCATCTACATCGGTCCTCCAGTTGTTTTGGCAGGTTCATTCTTGTTTTTTCTGTTTCTGCCACGTCATCGAGGTCCGGGACCACAGGATTAGTGGGATTATCCCCGGGATTAGAACCCGAGCCCATTTGAAAATGCAATAGTACCGAGGCACCAGCCAGATATTGAGATCTAATGGTAACCGGTACCCTCTGTGGGTACACCTCTGGTTGTGCTTGGATGTTAATTGGGGTGAAACTTGGAGGATAAACAGGGTCATCGTGATCCTCCCCAGCATCAACTACGGGGTCTTTTCCTTTGTTATTCCCTCCAGCCAATAACTGCTTTAATTGGTTCATCACAGTGTTCTGGGATTCTAACATGTCCTGCTGGATTTTTTCCAGTCGTTCATGCATCTGATCTTGCATCTCTCGTTGCAATTGTTCCAATCTTTCCAACCTTTGATCCATTACTTTTGTTTGGCGACGAGTACCGTAGTGATATTTGATTAGATTTTTGTTGCTTTCCAGGGTAACTGTCATAATTTAATTTTATTAGGGTCATTTTATGAAACTTACTGCATATGATGTAATGCAAATGTATGAGATGAATGCAAAAAGAGGCATTGATTCGAATTCAATTTCATTAGAAAACTCAACTAGAAAGCAAATTTCTTTACATAAAATAAATTACATATACGACTTCGCCTTTATACCCAAAGCCTTAACCTTCCTAAGAAGCCAAGCTAAACCTCGACCTCGGCTTGATTCTGACTCATATTTTAAACTCAATACATCGGCCTGAACTGTTAATGTTTGCAGATGATCAGCCACTTCCCGCACCTGAGTCACAGCTTCGCCCATAACGTAATCTCTATCTCTAACCTGACTTTGAGAATGGTGGAATTGCTCTTGCCATTGATCATTACTCCTCTCAAGAAGCTCCATTCGTAGCTCAGAATTGTGTAATGCGTCCTCAAGCTCCCCTATCTTTCCTTTCAGTTCTTCGATCTTATTTAAGCTCGCTCTTAATTCGATCATGGAGTTGCGACTACGGTACGAGTGAAGTGACTTTTTTAGCTCTGCCACCTTAGCCTTTAATCTTGCCTTCTCATTTCGGCATTCTAACAAACTCCTTTCCAAAGCGTTTTCTCGAGCTCGAGCATCTTGAAATTTCTTTTCCCACTGATCGGCCCTATTCTTTTCCTCATTGATCTCTTGTCGCCACTGCTCTGACGTTTTACCCAAACCTACAGTTCTCATTGACAATCGCAGCTTCTTGTAATCTGTTTTTAGACTATCCAAATCCTCTTCAGCCTTGTTCTTTCGCTTCCTTAATTTCTCGGCTTCTAGCTTGTGGATATCGATGTCTAATCCCAAATGCATTCTTTCTTCTTCTAGCTGTTCTATCCTCTTTTCCAACTCAGAATTTCTTTTCTCAAAGTCTCGTTTGATGATCTCTAATTCTGACGGAGCTACTTGTAGATGCTCCTCTATAGACTGAACACAATCTTCCCTCGGCTTAGGGATGTTGTCATTGACTCTTTTACTCCACCACCCATAATATTCGGGAGTTGTCATCGCTCCTGCGGTAAATCTTTTCATTCGGTGAACCTGTTTCCAAGCGTTAGATATTTCTCGAGTTTTTCTCTTGTAGTTTTCATCCTTATAAGAAAACTCACATTGAGCCAGCCCTTGTGTTGCTGGTATGAACTGTCTTGATCTATATTGTCTTAATACGAGTAAAGGGGCATAACCGACAGCTCCCCAAATTCCGAGTAAAGGGACCCAGTCGAAATCCCCACATCGATACAGGATCTCGTCGGGTACCATCCAAGGGGCTTTCAATTCAACGTCGTCCTCCTGAAGATTTTGGAGAATCGTCATCCACTTCTCTTCCGTGATGTCGTCTCGTCTTGGTGTAGCAACTTGTTCCTTCAATGGGGAATAACCTTCTGAGAAGACTCGATAAGAGACATTTTCCACCTTCCAAAAGTGACTATGGAACCACACCAATAGTAGCTGTGCACATCCGATGAACCTTCCCTCCCCTGCTCTTCGACATGCGCTTAGAGATCTGAAGGTTTCTGCTAAGATTGCCGGGATGGGCGTGACTCCCTTACTAAGCCGATCGAACAAATCAGAGACGGCCTCATCTATGTGCCCTAAAGCTCTAGGGAAAATTACCAATCCATAGATACCTAGAGCGAAGACATCCACTCTTTTCTTCACATCAGGGTGTGCTAATACTAAATCTCGCAAGCTTTTCCAAGGAACGCATTTACTGTCTCTTTTCTGTTGGATTCGGGCAGCGACCCACTGTTCGCTCATCCCTGTAATGCTCATCAATTTTTTTTAATAATGTCGGGACACTAGCAGCTCTAGAATAGGCCTTGTCAATTTGAATCTTTGGACACCGAAGCAAGGTCGTATATTCTTCCACGGTGGGCACCAAATCCACTTTTCCAAAAGTGAAACAACTGTAAGCAGGATTCCAAAATTGGGCTAGGGCTCGGAATAAATGCTTGTCCACTTTGACACCAAGTAAGTAAGGCAAGTCCCCATAGTCACAGTAAAACATCTGCTTGGTCCCATCGTCCCATTGATCCCATATTTCCTTCATTTCTCGAAGATCATTTTGGATTACGCTGATACGGGTGAAGTCCCATAACTCTGATACGTACCCTTCTGCAAGACTATCGCCTTTCTCTTTCCACATCGTCTCAGCCCACACTCGTACAGCTGCATTGTCTTCTACTTTATCAAGAAACCTCTTTTCTATGATAAGCTTTCTATTATACTGAACGTGAATCGACACCTCTTTTGAAATGAAAATGCCATGCAATCACAAACAAAACAAATCAGCGCTAGGATTTAAAGTAAACAATAATAAATAAAGCATCTATTCGGTAAGCACTAGGGTTTAGAATAACTCTATCTCGGTGGGTTCTTACGGCTCGCTATATGTGGTTTGGTTCTAAAGTAAGGGTACCTGAACTAGCAGATTCCTCGATCCTTACCCATTATAGGCTCATATGGACCGAGTTCAGTTCAGGGGAATACATTTCCCTATGGCCATGCGGAGATGAAAATCTCACGAAGACATAGGTACGGATGTATCCCGGAAGCGATTCACTATCCCATGCGGAGGTGAAAACCTCACGAAGGCGTAGTTTCTCACTCCCACTTAAAAGGGTATGACCAGCGGTCATGCAATGCAATGTGCAGAGGTATAAAACAAAATACAGAACACGATAAAAAAATATAACTCAAAATAAAAGAGATGCAATGAGAGGATCGTAAATTTAAATCAAATTTTCCACTTTCAACAAAAAGACAAGAAATAATCAACACATGGCTTGACTCTCTTACTGTCCCCAGTGGAGTCGCCAAGCTGTTGACACCATTGTTTTTGGATGAAAACGGGGTCGACTTGGATTTAAAAAAAAAAGAATGAAAACGGGAGTCGCCACCAATCCTTTTTGATGAGGTGTGATCGGGTCACCTCAAAAAGTGGTTGTTTTTTTTAATAAATGATTTAATTTTATTAAAACAACGATTTTGGTCTACGAAATTCAGAAAAATGAGTTCGGGAGTCGGTTTCGCACGAGGAAGGATTAGCACCCTCGATACGCCCAAAATTGGTACCTAGTTGATTAATTAGTGTCTTAGTGTCGAAAATTGGAAATTTGAAGAGTTTTTTAAAAAATACGATCCTTGAAAGAAACTCTGATGACGTGAATTGGAATATGAGATTCTCTTGTTCCGAAGGAATATCACATCCAGCACGTTAGGACACGATACTCTAAACCATCGAAACCAAGATCACCTTATAGTTTAATGAAACCACACTTTGAAGCTTTAAGAGGATATTTGGCTATTTAGTCGAACGAGAAATCGAAACCCAGCACGTTAGGGCACGTTTTCTCGATTTTCCAAACGCGAAATATTGCCTTATTTAGAAAAATTTTCCTTTTGATGCTTGGTATTAATGCTTGACAAAACAATAACGAATACGACAAGGTGAGCAAGGCAAAGTGAGTAACAATAATACAATAGGCAAAATGAAATGACGAGGCGATTACATAAACAAAGCATACAAATAAATAAATAGAACTAACATTTTAGAAAAAGCACAAGTGTACATGAATAAATAAACAAACACCAAATAACAATGATGACAATAAATACAATTATGTAAAAATGTATATGCATGTATAATTTTAAGCCATAAAATAAGAAATGCGTATAAATTATAGAATGTGAAAACATAGATAAATATATACATATATAAAAATCGGTAAGTATTATAAAAATAAAAATGTAAATATGTGTTTATATATATTTACAAATTGTGATAATATAAAGTATATGTATGTGAATCATAAAATATGTGAAATATACAAAAAGCATTTTTAAGAATATAAAGAATATATATAAGTATGTATATGATGTAAAATATGCATAAATATATGTAAGTATATAAGAATTATGAAATGTGAAAAATATATTTAAGTATGTATAAGTACGTATATATATACATAATAATTTAGAGTATAAAGATACATATAAAAATTTAAAATGAATATTACGTATGATGATTCAGAAGAAATAACATATATGCAAAATTTTTAAAATTGATAATGATTTAGAATAGATGATATATTCAAAATAATGCCAATAATAATAGTAATAATAATGTAGATAAGAAACAAGAAAATAAAATAATATAATATGACAAATTTAATATAAAATTGATTGATTTGATGACATAGTGGTGATACTAATGATAACACAATAATAATGACATAGAAAACAATGATATCAATAAAATAATAAGGACAAAAATAGCTCCAATATTAACAATAACGACAATAATAGAATGACAACAATAACAAATAAAGAATAATAATGATTATAACTATTATGTAAAACAGTGATATAAATAGTAACAACAATAATGATAAAATATAAGAAATAATAGAATAATGGAAATAATAATAAGTAGCAATAATAGAATTAATAATAAAAATAAAGTTGATTAATTAAAAAAAGACTATATTGAATTTTGGAACACAAATTTGGGGCGAATTCGAAATAAAAAAAAGGAAGGGAGGACACATTGAAATGCGCCAAGAAAGTAGAGGGTTCCCATGCGCAAATAGACCATTCGGTCAAAATGCGCGGATCCTCCGTAGGCGTAGGGCGGGTCGCGTGTGGGAGGTCCAAAACTGTGTTGTTTTGGCACCTGGACCCCCACTCCCAAACGGCGCCGTTTGCCTCTAGTCTTTAAGTTAGTTTCTTTTCTTCATTTCAGTTTCTCTTAAAAAAACTGAGGGCCTTTTGCCCTTTCTCCCTCTCTCTTTGCTTCAGCTGATCGGGCTATCTCGCCGTCCACCGTATCGCCACTATTTTCGGTGCCCGGCGACGCGCGACCATGGGTATTTAAACCCCGCTTGGGAGCCCTTCGAAGGCCAAGCACCTCGACGTCCTTTGGGAGCCAAAAGAGAAACCTGTGGCCCTCTCCTTCGAACCCAATCGCCACGATGGAGAAGGTTCTCCGGCGACGCGTCCGTGGTTTCAGGTGAGGTTTCCTTATTTCTTTTCTTTTACTTTTGTCTATTTTCGTATATAAAAAAGAAAAATAAAAAACAAAATAAGTGAACTCAGATCTTAGAACGAAAGTGAAAATCAACCTTTTTTGATTTCTTGCTACCCTTTGTTTATGTTTGTTTCGATCTCTAATATCTGTGTTACAAAATCCTTTTTTTTTATATCAAAAAAGAAGAACCCCCTCCTCCCCTCTGCATCTGTTTTTCTTCGGG
Source organism: Gossypium hirsutum (assembly GCF_007990345.1). NCBI lineage: Eukaryota > Viridiplantae > Streptophyta > Magnoliopsida > Malvales > Malvaceae > Gossypium > Gossypium hirsutum. The sequence continues at coordinate 47,668,252 of NC_053445.1, forward strand.
CTTTTATAGCCTTTAAAAATATTGTTGTCCATCTTCTTTCTGGTCTTGCAGGGAATGGGCAAACGGCGGTGGCAGAGGCATGATGGTACAGAGGAGCAGGTGGCCGACATGGTGGCATGAAGAGCTGGTGTCAGAAGGTTAGTGGGCAAGTGGCCAAGGCTGAGGCGTGCGAGTGGCGACCGGTCAGAGGCGTGCATGCGTGAGGGGAGGTGAAGCGGCGGCAGCTACAAAGCATGAGGCTAGGGTTTTTTTGTTTGGCTGAAAACTAGTATAGTTTTGGGCCATTCGGGCCTCTAAGGTTTTTATCATTATTGGGCATTTGGATTGGGTCTGTTTTTGGGTTAATTTTGTTGTAATGGTCTGTTAATTCTTTATTGGTCTTGGTCTATTTGGGTTTTATGGTCTGGGCCCGGGCAAAATTTGGGTCTTACATTTTCGGTTATCCAACCCAAATCCTACTATTAGTTTACAATTGATGCTGTTTTTTTCTTGTTTAAAAAAATATATTTATTTTTAACCTTTCATAGTTGAATTTAAACCTTTTTAGTCCCTTAACTAAAAGGGAAAAAAAAGTATTCCGAACTTTCAAAAAAAAAATCAATTTAAACTATTTTCACACACAATATTTAACTTTAGTCCCTTAAATTGTTTAATTTCTATTTCGATCCCTTAGATCTTAACACAAAATTTCTGGCTGCATTCCATGTATGGAACAGTTGTCAATTTTTTTACGTTTGCGTTGAGTGGGAAAGAAGGAAAGAGGCAAAAGAAAAGGGGGGAAAATGTAGAAAAAGAGAGGAAAAGAAAGCAAAGACAAATTTGAAAAAATTATATTGTACGTTGATTTTCATATTTTTTCCACGTATTTTAATTTTAAAGTAATATGGATTTACTCATATTTTCTATTAAAACTATATTTAAAAAGTTTGACACGTGGGTTGATTTCAAAATAAAGTTATTGAAATAATAAATTTTAATTTTAAATAATTTATACTATTTTTTAAACCACTAATTAAATTGATACTATGAGTAAATCGATTACCAACTCGATTAGAAAAAGATAAATTAAATTATTTGATATTATTTTAATTTTTTATTTTATTTGTAAAAATTAATATATAATTGGATTTGTATTACCTCTATCAAGTATATATCTATAAATACTATTGTTTAAATCTCTAACTGAGTTGGTGAGATGAATTTTTGTAACAAAAAAAAATTGACCATTAAATACATTGAATCAAAAAATTAAAATGTATACATATACAAAGAAAATTTTAATTTATTTTATAAACTTACCAAATATTAAAAATTTATTAAATTTATATTATGGTATACAATAATTTTATTATTAATTAAAATAAATAATATCAAATCATATTTTGTATTTATTTATATTATTTGTTTAATTAATTAGTATTAACCTTATAATGATAACATATACGTAACTATTAGATTGTACTAAAAAAAATAAATTTATGAGTATATAATAAAAGTTATTATGATTTTATTTTTAAATAAAATGGTTAAAATAAAGGGTCAAGATGATAAAAGAATTTTGTTAAATGGGAGTGTTTTTTCACTAGAGCTTAAGTTTTATATTTTAATTTTATATTTTTCAAAATTTAAAATAACAAAATAACATAGTGTTATATTAAAATTATATTAAGACAATATGTTTGTTATATTAGATTTTAGAAATAGAAACTTTTAATTTAACGAATTTGATAACTATCATTGGTTAGAATTGAAATTCTAAAATTCTACAAATATATTGACTAAAAATAATCAAATTAAAATACAGAAATTAAACCTATAACTTACATATAGCACAAAAGTAATAGTAGATTTTAATCAAATATTATATTTAAAATTTTCCTTTTAGATTGAATCTTAGCTCGATTGGTATGAACATAATAGCCAATATAAAAGGATATGAGTTCGAGTGTTCTAAAACGTATTATTTTTCTATTTATGGATTGAAAATGAACTACGAATAATTTTAAACATACCGAAAAAAAAAGTACATATAATCAATCAAGGCCGATGGCAGAGGCTAGCGGATGTCTGGTGAGAGAGTTGTGCACTTAAACCGGAGGATTTGTAGGGCTTTTTGAAACTTTGAAGAATCTCGGTGGGTTGTGAGAATGGAAGATTCGAATAGTTAAGGATTTTAGATTGATGGTTACTAGTTCTCACACTTTTCATCATCTGATGCAGAAAGGAGAGAAGAAATTTCAGAAAAAGCTAAACTGCTATTAGGACTGTTTTTTTGCTTTGCGTGTTTAGGACGTTTTAGTTTCCCATTTCTTAATGTATGTTTTTTTAGGAATGTTGTTTATTGCTTTAGGAGCCCCAAGCACCGCCCATCCGGGTTGCTGGTAGTTTGACAGCTGGACGCGATGCAAGGTTTAAGGCTTTGTTTAGTCTTTTCAAATTTATTAAATGCATTGGGTAATTTGATAAAAAAATTCCTTTTAATCTGATTGAATATTAATTTGATTGGCATAAATATGGTAGCCAATAAGATAATGTGAGTTTAAGTGTACTGAAACATACTCATATCAATAAATAAAAAAGAAATAATGAGTAATTTTAAATATATATTTTTTAAAACAAATTTAATCCAAACTTATAATCAACATCGCCAATTTTTTTTAATGGAAAATTATGTTATAAAAAAATTTAAAATTCCATAAACGGTTATATATAGTAAAGAAAAAGTTTAATATATAAATAAATCACACATTTGTTACATTTTCAATTGCAGAGTACTCCAAACATATTTTATTCAAAAAAATTATACATTGAAATTTTACAAGCTTAAATTAGGAATATTTTAATATAAAAAATTTCCATTGAAAATTTGGGAAATATAAAAAAAATATACAAAGTAGAAATTTGTTGCATAAATTGGTTGCTTTCTGGGCTACAAAAGGAAAAAGAAAAGCAGGGAGGTTTTTTTCACAGCTGGGAGGGAACGCACGTGGCAGTCACTGCCTGCAAGAACTTTTTAATGGCCTATGCATGCCACCTACGTCACACTAATCTAACCCCACCCTTCTCACCCCTTTCACACCTCTTTATATACTCTCCCTTGTCTCTTCCACACTGCACCCCACCCCCACTCCTCTTTCTCCCATGGCTGCCTCCGTTGATCCTCTCGTTGTTGGTCGTGTCATTGGCGATGTTGTCGACATGTTCGTTCCCACCGTCACCATGTCCGTCTACTATGGTTCCAAGCACGTCTCTAACGGATGTGACATTAAGCCTTCTATGGCTATCAACCCTCCCAAAGTTGCCATCGATGGCCTTCCTGACCAGTTTTATACTTTGGTTCGTTTTTTTTTTTTTACCAATTGGGAATTGGGTTATCTTTCTGCACTGTTTTTAGTGTAATTTGTTTGAGAGAGAGGGAGGGTATGATTGTTTAATGCTTGTCGATATGTCTCTGAGTGAGGCTGACAATTAATGATGCATGCTGGTGATGATTTAAACCAGGTGATGACTGACCCTGATGCGCCAAGTCCCAGCGAGCCAACCATGCGTGAATGGGTTCACTGGTACGTTGTTTCCCGCCCCCCCTTGTTTTTGAGAAAATATTTTGTAATCATGTTGCTGATCATTTCGTAAACCATCACGCAATTTGCTTTCGTCGCTGTTTCAGGATCGTGTCTGACATTCCTGGAGGAACCAACCCCACTCGAGGTATAAACAACTCTCTATGTATTTATATTGTCTTATTATACCCTCTTCAGAATATTGCCATATTTTTAACTTTATTATTTCGATTGATTCTGCTGTAAAGAAGAGAAATTGTAGCAGAATTATTTATGATGATATTTACTGTGATTTTCTTTTCATTCTCTTTTATCTCAGCCAAGATTAAACCAATTCTTGCATGCATGCATGCATCCCGAGGGAAAATTTTCCGAGACAATTATAATCTGGTTTTCTTATTAAATCAAGTGGGTTATATCTATTTTTAGTAAATTATGAGTACAAAATTAAACAACAAAGTTGTTTGAAAAATCATCTCATACTAGGTTAAATGACACAAGAAAAGAAGTAAATTACTACTTTCCGTGTGTATGTGTTTACTAGAATAATTAATAAAAAGAAAAAAATGGGTGTTGAAAATACATCTAGCATAAAGCTTAGATAAACAATTTGCAATTTGCAGCAGTAGAATTTGAGTTGAATTCATTGTTAAATCTGTCAAAGATCCAATACAACCCTAACAAATGTTGTCCGCCACCAAAATTCCTTTTACTATGTAATCTATATATCACTGACACTCACTGCAATCTGCATCTGCATCTGCATCTGCATGTAATTAATATAATTAATTAAATATCTTATTTTGGCTCTTTCTGCAACCCAATATTTTCCTATTTGTATTTGGGATTGCAATTGCATGCATCACATATCTGACACATGGTTAGTTGTTTCAACAACAAGTAGCAGCCCATCCATGCTTTGGATTCTCTTGTATATATGCCACATGCCATGTAACTACACTGTCCTCGTGGCTTCCATCGGGACACAATATTGACCCACCTTATATAATATACTCTTAGTTGAGATGGGATATATAAGATATTTATAGTCTTAATAACTCTTATCAATAAAATAGGAAGATTTAATACGGACATGCTGTAAATTGAACATATAGTTTGCCCAACTCTAATTTGCATCATGTGTCAGGCTTGTGATGTTTAATCCTAAATTATAATGATATAAGGTAGGGGGTTTAAGCACATTAGTTTAATATGAGTGGGGGATTATTCAATTTCAGGGAAGGAAATCCTGGCATACATGGGTCCACGGCCTCCAGTAGGCATACATCGCTACATACTGGTGCTGTTCCAACAAAAGGGCCCGTTGGGTGCGGTGCAGCAACCGGCGACAAGAGCTAACTTCAGCACTCGATTTTTCGCTGACCACCTCAACTTGGGACTGCCTGTGGCTACTGTCTATTTCAACGCCCAAAAAGAGCCCGTCAGCCGAAGGCGTTGAATCTCCCACACACACTTCTCTCTCTCTCTCTATATATATAAAATATATAAATATAAAACTGGTTCGACTCTTTAGCTTTATAAAGTAGCTTTGGCCAAGTGTAGTCCTAGTACGTAGTACGTTTGAGAAGTGTATGTCTCTTCGTTGGGTTTATATTTGATGCTAAGTTATCGAACTTTTATGCCGATTAACTGAGCTTCCTTATTCTAATTTGAGTTAATCAAGTCCTTAAATTATACTCTCTTTTTTATTTGTCAACGTTTAATCTATAATATATAATATATTTGGTGCATTTGTTTTACAAGATGATGAAGATGATAGGATAATTAACATTCTTTAATCATGTTTCTGTCGCACGTAAAAAGGGATAGATATCTTTTTAGGATTTATATTTAATACTCTCACCATTTATTCATTATACATTTATCAACAGATTCCCGGATTAGATGATGGTACAAAAATTCATGTAATTAGATCACCGACTAAATGATGACACAAAAGTTTTTAAAAATAAGTAATAGTGATTTTATTTTACTTTTAATAACAACAAAATTATATTAATTTATTAATAATAGATTATAGATAAAAAAAGATAAAAGTATCAAGAAAATTTTTGCATTTAGAGACAGATTGTATTTCGGCGGCTCATTTATCTATATATATTTCGAAATGTGTAAATTAATTTTTCCATCCTGTTAAATGATTATATGGAGCATTAATTTAAATGGTTAAATAAAAAATTCCTAAAAATTCAAAATATATATATGTAAAAGAATTTAAAAAATTTACAAAAGTCATTCTTTTACAAACTTTCAAGTCCAAATTAAACCCAAAAATGGTCATTCTTTTACAAGATTCTTTTCCCTAATTTAAAAAATCCAAAAAAATAATTCACATACTTGATTGAAGCCAAAAATAAATAAATAAATAAAAATTTGATTGAAACAAAAAAAAATCACTAAAAATTATGATTCATCGCTTTCAAATTTCTCATGTTTATGTTTTTATTAATGTTTAATTTAACCTTCATTGCGCATACTTCCAATTAAAAGGTAGATGAAAAAATATTTATTAATGTTTACTTTCTTTTACTTTAGTGAATACTCATTTTTGCATATAATTTATTTTCGTATCTTCTAATGGCGTGTAATCAGTATTATAAAATTTCGATTATTTATTTTTGCATCCCCTTAATTAATATAAACTTTCACATTTGAAGATCTTATTGTTAAATACCCTAAAAAGCTTCAATCTTTTTAAGTGTTTGAATGTTACAAAAAAAAAATTAATTTATTATTTCTTATTTGGATCTGTTATGATCTTATTCGAATCTGTTATCAAATCCGTAAAAGATATTACATTACCAAAGAAAAAGGAAAATCGAGCTCATACCTAACAATAAGAAATGACATGGGCTTGGTGATGGCTACATGTGTACAACAAGATTGGAATATGGGTAATTCCTTTACGACAGAAGCACTAGCTTGTAATCGGGCGCTTCATTTGACCACTAACTTGGGGTTTCCAAAGCATAAAATTAAAAGGAGATTTCTTAAGCATGCAATCAAGAAACTCAAAACTAGTACATTTGACAGATTAACAAGCGAGCCTCTGGTGGAAGATGGTAAAGCTCTACTTCGAAGGTTTCACCATTACTGACTCTCTCATGTCTTTAGATAAAGTAATATGGTGGCTCGCAAACTAGCGAAAGAGGGATCGATGCAGGACTATGGCCAACATTGATGGAAAAAGGAACTCAAATAGTTGCATCCATAGTTCTCAGCAAGTAAGTAACCCCGGAACCCAAGGAAAAGAGTGAAGTTGATAATGCATGGATGGATTAAATTTATTAAATTAATACGGGAACAAAATTTTCTAGACGTGATTAAAGTGATAATAATGAGTTTTAGACTTTAGTTAGCTTTTAAATTTTGTTGAGTTCAATTTTAAGACTTAAATTTGATTATATATAAGTCCAATAATGCATTTATTAAGTTTCTATTTTAGAGATTTATTTATTTCAAATTTTTAAATATTTCAGACTAATTTAGCTTTAAGGAAGGTTAGTTCTATACATATGGTATTTGTTCTCTATAGCTACCATATATGTTTTTGCTCGACTTTTTTTTAATAAAATACTCCAAGGGATATTTTCATACAAACTAATTTCTTTTTCTTTTTTTTTCTTGATAGAACTTTTGTTCTAAATTCTTTAAGATTGTAGAGGAGATTCATCATAATTCTAACTTGCGTAATTCAAGTCAATTGGGTGGGTTGATTAAAGACTAATATATAGTTCTTTCTTTGTTTGTGTAAGTTCAATAAAGTAGGCTAGGTTATCTATCCAACTATTTGTCATCAACTAGTGGCGAAGTCAGGGGTTGGTAAAGACCTCGTCCCCCCTAAAATGGAAAATTTTTTATTTAGGCCCTTTTATAATTTATAAAATTTTAAATTAGTAATAGTAAATTGCACTTTGGCCCCTCAAAAATGATAAAAATCGATCCAATCCTTAAAGATATATAGACTATTGAAATGGCAAAAATAAATTTTTACTATCGTAAAAATATACAATTTAATTCTGACTCCCTCATAAAAAAAATTCCTGACTTTGCCCCTGTCATCAACACTATTTATCTTCTTTCTTCTTTTCATCAATCATTCAATCATCTTTTGTTTCTTTTCATTGGTTCTTTAATTATTTATTTTCTATTGATTTATTATCTGATTTTTGTTGGAAATTTTCATATTTGAATCCAATAACTTTGGTTTATAAGCTACTCTTGCAAAAAGCTACTTAGGTTGTAATAAAAAGTTATAAACTTCGAGTTGATTGTTCTGGCTCTTAAAGTTTAATCCCGAGCTTCTGCATCATTTGGTGTTAGAGTCTAGGTTTGGTTGTTCAATCTCATCCTTGACTCGACATCAGCTCTCACTTAAACCAAAAATCATCAAGATTTTCTTTTTATCTTATTTATTTAATTTTTCGAATTTTGTTTTAATTTTTTTCAAATCTTTTAAATTTTATTATAATTATTTAGTAACTGGATTGAGCAAAATAAAAAATAAAAAATAATTTAAGTATGTTACTCACCTCTTCCTAAATTATCATTTCATTGTTCGAATTTGTCAAAAGTGATCGAAAAATTTGCATGAGAAGTCGACAACTCCCTCTCTTTCATTCTCCATGAAAAGATAAAACTCATTGTTTCTTTTGCTTTTGAATCAAAATGGTTGAGAGAATTTTGCTTGCATGGATTTCCATCTTTGTTTTTGTTTGCATGAGAGATTTGGGTGTTAAAAATTGAAAGATTCTTAAAACAATTGTTTTGGGTGTGGGTTTTGATTCGAAAAAAGAAAAAAAGAAAAGGAGAGTAGTTTTGAAAACCATTTTTTGGGTTAGACTCTAGATTTCAAAAGAGAAGAAAAAGATGAAACCTTCAAGAAAAACTAAAAAGATTTGTCTAAAAACTATTTTCCAAATTCCAATTACCAAAATTTCGAAATTTTGAGTTTTTTTTGTGAGAAATTTGAATTTGTCGGACCGGATTTCTAATAAGTGAATAACATGAAATTTTGTACACGTTATATATAATGTTATTGCATTAAAAATTTTGATCTTTGGTTAGAAATTATGTATCCTTTAAAAATATTGATATAGCGTCAGAAATTTTGGTATAAGCTATTGATCCTCACACATATCCTTGATAAATTTTGGTATAAATATGTAATAGAAAATAGAGTTAAAAAATTTTGATATTAACTTATTGTAACCAGTTGATTTTGGCAATTTCTTTTTAACGTAGAGAACCTCCACGTCCAATAAGGTTAGATATAAGCCCAATATGGTGGTTGACACTGATGTTTGTCGGTGGTTCAAATTGTTCAAGTTGTTGGGCTCTAGTTGGTTTGACTATGAAGTCACGTGCAGCAACTACTCCCAATCAACAAATTACTGAATTTAAGTGACAGTATTATTTCATCCATAAATTGCATGAACCGGCTTTTGAACGTTCGTTTGTGACTTCATGCACCCATGCTCAAAACGTAGTAACCTTATCCTCTTTATATATCTGAATATCCACTGGTTAGCACTCTCAATGACAAGACAAAATATATACATTTGGAAGTTTCTAAATTTGTATCCTCTAACTCATGAATGGATATATATCAAGGCTTTTCACATCAACATAAATGGTCTGTTACGAGTCAATTAAATATTAATTTAATTAAAAATAATTAAAATAATATAGTAAGATTTGAACTTAAAATACCATGATTTTTAAACTTTTAATGTTATCATTTCAATCAAAAGTTAAAATTACCGTCCAATTTGTAATGTTATACTTGAAGTTCGATTTTGTACAATTTTATACATAAAATTTTGATTTAATTCAATTCCACAAACCACCAACACTATTGTTGATATACTAGTGTTCTACATTTACATACCGCATACAGAAATAATTATATTTATCCAAAATAAAAATAAATAGATGTATTTATTTAAATGTACACATTTGAACCATGATCAAAGTTTCATATGTATAATTACATATTGGATCAAAATTTGTGTATAATTTTGATATTTATCCATTTTATATAAGCTTTTAATAAATATACTTTTTACATAATTTTTTCACTTACATTGTGAATGTAACGACTATTTTTTTAAGCAATCAACTAAGACTCTAATTTAAAAACAATAACTTTTTTTTACTAAAAGAAATTATAATTTCTAAAAAAATAAATTGATAATATGAATAACAACATAAAAACTATTTCAACATAGTAGTTCAACAAGATATACTCTTATATGGTAAGATTCAAAATTATATATAAATTTTCATCTAATATTATAATAATTTTAGTTTAATTTAATATACATTAAATTTGAATTTTGATTCAATTATATACGTGTGAAACCATAATTTTAATTTAATTATACACATTTAAAAAATTAAATTTGATTGTTTTCATTTTTGCTAAATAATATTTTACCAGTGGTTGTATATTCTTGTTATGGAATAAAAATTTAAGCAAACAGTTGAAAAATAATACTCGACCAAAAAAATTAATACAAAATTGTACCATTTATATAAATCACTTCGTCATTGTATTTTCTAAAACTACTCATAATCACAAATGAGAGGATAATGCACTTGAAAACACTTGAACCTACGTCCTCTTACATTAACAATAACCTCATGCCAATCAGACTAAAACTCAATCAATTAAATATTCAAATTTTTAATTTTTAATTTCAACTTGAACAACTTTATTAAAAAAAAAACTAAAGTGTTAAGCGTACATTTATTTAATTTAAATTATTAATTTGTCAAAATATTAAAACTACATTTATTCTATTAGTTTTTCTGATACAACTCTGTTTTGAGTTTGACCTATAATTAGCTAATTTATAAACTGTGTCTTGCTTTTGGTGAGAAACCAAATATTTTTTCTGGATAAAAAATTAGAAAAATTAAAATCGGAAGGATAGGAATATGAAAATTATATATATTATATTATATTTATATTAAAAAAAATTCATTTCTTATTTTGATAAAGCTAAAAGAATATTTCAATGAAGTTTTAGTGTGTTTGATTAAGGCGGAGGCTTGTTCTGATTTTTAAATACTAATTTAAGTTTGTAATTGTGATGTGTGGATCTTTTTAATTATTTGTACATATGTTTGTTTAAGTTATATTTATAATGGTAAAAATTAAAAAAAAAACCTGAAAAATATCAGGGAAAGAAATGAAAAGTATATTATTTATAGGACACAATTTTAGAGATATAGTCTAAATTCGTGGCTAGACTTGCAGTGTATCCCACTTAAGTAGACTCCAGCAAGGATTTTTGAACTCTAACTCACAAACATATTCTAAACGGCTTATAAGCATAGTAGGTGTTATTGTGATAAAAAAATGAAATTAATTAAACAGTAAAATAGTGATGGAAATATCACATTATAGACTTAAAATTAATTAAGTGCCAAGTTTTGATGGGAAAGGGGAGGGGCGATGGTAAGATCCAGATTGAGGTCGGGTAAACAAGTACTGCTGATAGTCTCCGAAGCAGTTGCTGGATTAAAGGGTTGGCATGCAGAACTGGAGTCGTTGGATGCATTGGATTTGGTTAATGTAGGAGATAGAAGCGAACGACGATTGTTTGGGTCAATTCCCATCATCAAAAGTTTCTTTCTTAAGTGAATATTCCAGTGATTCTTCACTTCGTTGTCGGTCCTACCTGGCAATCTTCCTGCTATTAGTGACCACCTAAACATTTCACGGTGTCCATTATTAGTAAGCCATTTTGCAGTCTAATTAATCAAAATAATGTAGTTTGTTAACTGTGTATGAATTTATCAAATACAAATCCTTACAAAGAATTAACCTAAGGTTTCGAACAAGAAGAGAAAGCAATATACATGTAATATAAAATTAAAAAAAACCTACCTATTTCCAAGGAGAGCATGGAGTTTGATAATAAGGTCCTCTTCATCTTCACCAAAATTGCCTCGTTTAAGGTCAGGCCGCAGGTAGTTTACCCATCTCAGTCGACAACTTTTTCCACAACGAAGCAGCCCTGCTCAGTCCAAAAAAGATAATTTTTTTCATTATCTGCCTTAATAAAAATCCTCAAGACATATATATGAGAGGAAATGGTGTTAGAGAAATAGACCGGCAGCCTGAGGAAGAGAGCGCCAGCAACCTTCACCATGTTTTAGAATGTAATCCGTGAGCTTCTGGTCTTCTAATTTAGACCAAGCTCCTTTGTTTGTGTCTTTCTTTTCACAACAAGGCTTCCTCATTTGCAAACCCAAAGGCAATGAATTGAGGCATGCAAAAGCCACAGACCAGAGTAGATGTAGCGAAGGAGAAATAAACAAAGAGACAAGTAGTATATCTATATAAACAAGGGTTTGTGTTTGTCCCCAGCTGCCATGGCTTGACTTACGGCTACCAGCCGTTGGATTTGTCACGCTTTGCATGCCGTTGGATGCACGATTCCACGTTGATTTCAAGGAAAATAAGTTAAATCCATGATGGTCAAATGCTCAAGTAGCCTCTATTGTTTAACCCCATTCCTAGGGCTAGTTTAGCCCTACTAGCTATTAAAAAGTTTGGTTTACTATTTAGCATTGTTGTGGAAAGATGCTTTCCATAGAAGTTTTGGGTAAGGGTTGGTAAGTTTACATACACGTATAGCAAAAAATTTTAAAAATAGATATTCATATAATAATATTAAAATATTATTTGTGAAATAATATATATATAAAGTATTTGTTGAAGAATCGAACCCACAAGATTAAATGTCACTTAGCAATAATTGATTGAAATTATCTCTAATCTCATTATATATATAGAAGCAGAAAAAATTTTGTTTTTTATGTTATTAAATTTACATTTTAAAATAAAATAGTTGAAGTAAAATAAAAGTTGTAATAGTTATATATTTAAAAATAATTATAATTTAATAGAAGTTGTGATAATTATTACACATTTAAAAATAAACCAAAATGAGAGGACTGTTGTAATCTTATTTTTTAAATGCAAAAAGTCCTTTTGTTAGTTTTGTTTAATTGGTCGTAATCTTATTTTTTTCACCAAAAATAATATCATAACTTAATTGATATTTATTAGCTAAAAAATTGTTGTGTTAATTTTAAAATAGATTTATTACTTGAATAAAACTTTAAGCATAAAATATAGGGAAAAAATTGTGATAATTATAATTTAAATTACAACTATTAGTTAAAAGAATTGATAGTAAAAAAAAAAGTTTGTTAATTTTATTAACATAAAATACAGTTATTACTTGAATAGACTTCTAAGAATTTTAATTATCACTTAATTAAAATTTTAGAATTAATTATGTTAAACAATTATTGTTTTGAATATTATTACTTTACATTAATTATATAAAGAAAACTATATTGTATGTTAATATGTTAAAAATATTTTAATTATAATTTGAAGATTTTCTATTATAATATTTGAATTGATAAGTTAATATATTTTAATTATATTTCACGATATAAATATGGAATTTTTTTACGTTGATTACTGTAATTAAAAATATAATATTTAAAATTTTGATTAAATATCAAACGTGTAAAATTACATTTATTTTAATAGGGTTATTATAATTTAATAGAAGTTGTGATAATTACACATTTAAAAATAGTTAGAATTTAAATTACATTTATTAGTTAAAAAATTTGTGTTAACTTTAAAATAGAGTTATTACTTGAATAGAACTTTAAGCATAAAATATAAAATAAAAAAAGTTGTGATAATAATAATAATATTAATAGAAGTAGTATTAATTAATATGATAATGGTCATATCTTTTAAAAGTTCTACTTAAAAAATAAGATAATATTATATTATTAATTAATAAAATTATAAATCTATAAAAGCATCAAATATAATTGGATAAATTTAAAATAATAAAAATCTAATTTTTTAATTTATTAAGTAAATATAATTTTTATATGTAAGGTTTTATTTTAAATATTATAATATTAATAATGTTAAATTCATTTTTTATAATTAATAAAACAAATGTGTGAGTTTAACATTATATGAATACAAAGATAAAATCAATATATTAGTAATCTAATCAATATTGTATAAATTTATTTATTTATAAATAATATTTTCATTGTCAATCTAATAGTTAATATCATTTAATTAGCCTTTAGATTCATATTGAATCATGCTTATATTATTTTAGATTAATTATCACTTAATTAGTGTTATAATTACTAGTATTTGATTTTAATAATATTTACATACTTTTATCATATATTAGACCAATTCACATTTAATTAGAAAATATTTTTTTTAAATTTTAAAAACATATTATTTAATAAAATTTAAAAATAAACACGTAAAATCACGTGCAACGCGCTTGGCATGAAAACTAGTATATATAAAAGCACGAGTTTAGAAAAATTTTTGAACTAATGAGTATACCTTTTATTTTTCATCATATTACTAAATTCACATTTAATAATAATAATGTTTAATTTAGAATTGTTAGTTAAAGTTGAAATAAAATAGAAGTTGTGATAATTATTCATTTTAAAATAATTGTAAGTTAATAGAAATTATGATAATTACTGCAACACCTCTAACATCTAACCGTCGCCGAAATCGGGTTACAAGGCATTACTAGATAACTCGGATAATATACAATAATTCTTAAATAAATAACAAACATATGTAATCAATAAATTCATATAAATTCTTACTAATTGACTTCATTTTTTTCTTTTTTCTATTTTTTAGAAAAATTTAAACATAACCCCTTTATAACTATTGAACCTTCCCTGCAAATTTCAAATTTCAACCAATGCATTTATATACTCAATTAGACCAAAATACCCTTTTTATCAAAGTGCACCCAAAATGAACATAACACATAATGTTTCCATTCTAAACTAAACATTTCCAACTCAAGCCATATCACATAGCTTGATCAAACCCAAAAATTCATACCAAAAACTAACTATACATGCCATATTTACATTAATTGCATGAGGTCCAAAAGTACCAAAAATCGTTTTGATAGTGTGATAGCCAATCTCCGACCTTGTCCAAAATCGAGCTAGCTTCCGAATCTATAGAACATAAGAAAATGAATGAAGTAAGCACTAAGCTTAGTAAGCTGTATAATATAAAATTAAAATTTTCCAATTTAATATCTAAGCATTAAAACAATTAAAATCAATTCATTTGTCCACAAAGTCTATTCACATCACCATCCAACAGTTAGTCATATAGCCAAATATATCATGTCGTCCCTATAATTCATATATTCATAAAACAACAATCCATGTAAATCATGTATTTCATATAACTTTTAAATCATGTAAATCATATAACATTTATATCAATTTTTTTCCTATTCGTATAACCTGCAATGCATCGGTAATAACAGAAATTTATCCGTAACTTATACATATCAACGGTAATTCATCCATATAATTACGTAGCTTATTCATATAATCAATAACAGTAATTATGCCCGTTGAACCTATTAGAACATCGAGGGATACACGGGGGATACACTATAAGTGTATTTATCAGAAATTCGTCAATTCATTGTCATTTTCGCTCTTTCGAGCCATGATCGGTAAGCTCATTCCGAGCTGAATAAATGGTAAGCTCTATTGAGCTGAAACGGTAAGCTCCGTGAGCTGAAACGGTAAGCTCATACGAGCTGTGGTGAGTCCGCAAAAAAATGCAAGAGCTCGACCAAACGGTAACCCTAGTGACAAGTCACTCGTATCCGACAATTTTCTAAAGTTCAAACGGGCTCAGTATTATCCAATTTCATCAATTAAGCAATGAAAAAAAAATCAATAACTCAATTTCTCAATTCATATGTGTATATATATCTAATATTATTGAGTACATGCATTTAAATACTCAAAATTTCATATTCAATGCCTATTATCATGCTAAATCTATATAACGTATATAGTATTTGTAACATTTCATTTGCATTCATGTAAACAGTAATATAATAGTATACCGGTAATTTAAAATTCAAGTATATCATTCATTCAACTTACATACATTCATTTTTGGACAATTACAAATATTTAATAATTCAATTCTAGCTACACGAACTTACCTCGTATTTGCTCGAATACTTTCGTCTTCCCATCTAACTTTTGTTTCCCCCGATCAAGTTTCGGTATTTGTTTATCTTGATCCTAATTGAGAATCTAAGCTTGGCCGAATGTAAAAGTCATAACTTTGGCTTTCTAAC
Organism: Gossypium hirsutum; assembly: GCF_007990345.1. Taxonomy (NCBI): domain Eukaryota; kingdom Viridiplantae; phylum Streptophyta; class Magnoliopsida; order Malvales; family Malvaceae; genus Gossypium; species Gossypium hirsutum. The sequence goes on from NC_053445.1 coordinate 47,684,060, forward strand.
CTCAAAATCGTGCAGAAAGAAAAATGACTGCACTTTCTGTTTTGTTTTTTTTACTTTAATTCACTATTAATAACCATTTTACCAAATTAATCTTAATGAAATAAAAGCATAATTCACATATTTTAAGGTCATTTATGACCAGCACCACTATCATTGGTCCAATAACATAATAAGGACCTCTCATTCAACTTATCAGCAAATAAATACTCTTAACTTATAGCATGCTACTTTTACATTTTATGCCATTAAGTCCTTTTTATCAAATTAAGTATTTAAACGGTAAAATTTCTTAATGAAATTTTTATACTATAATTCCATCATGCTGTAAAACTTATTAAAATAATATAATAATATTTTTACTCGGTTAAGTGGTCCCGAAACCACTGTTCCGATCAGACTCAAAAACGGATTATTACAATTACACATTTTAAAATAATTAGAATTATTTAATTTAAAATATATATATTTTATACATCATCAATTTTAAAAATAATTTATATTAATTACTTAAAATTTATTTAAAATTTATTTAAAATTTATAGTTCATGTATAATTATATTATATTATTAAAATATCATACAACTAAACTATTTTTTTATTTTCTACTATATGTCTAAAAATAACGTTTTAACTTTCAACCACAATTTTTTGCAGCAATAGAGAACAATAAAAATTAACAAATACATTTTTTTTTAATAACACTTTTCAACCATACTTTTCTAAACGCATTTTTAAAAAGTATTTTCTAACCTCAACAACAATAGAGAACTAACCCTTTGTATCCATATTTAATTAAACTTATTATTTTAAATTGATCATCACTTAATTAGTGATATATTTATATACAAATTATACTAACTATAAAAAGATGAATTAGTACTATTTTCATTCAAATTATTATTTATAGAATAATTGGAAATAATATGCTTTTAGTATTATTTAGTAGGTTTTATTTTCGTCACCAATATTATTTATTTATCGCTTTTAAGGATATAAGAGAAAAAGATGAATTTTATATATTTTTTAAATAGAGAAAATCGAAGCATTTTTTTTTATGTATTTTCACGTACTTCACTTTTTAAAAATGCAATTAATTGCATTATAAAGCAAACAAAAATTTATGTTCATCGAAGATGATGATGAAGATAATACCATTGAAGAAGAAGATTAAGATTGCGAACATAAAAATCTTTTTGTAATATTACAAGTATTTATTTTTAATTTGAATTTTATTTTGTTGTTAATGTAATTTCATTTTAATTTTTTTATGAAGTTGGATTTTTTTAATTTATATTTTAAGTATGAAAAAAAATTTATTATTATAATTTAATTACATTCAACAGCTCAAACAAGAAAATTATTTTACATTAATTACAGTAATTAAATTATAACATTCAAAAAATTAAAAATTAAATACATAAAATCACATGCATTACATGTTACATTAAGAATTTTTTTTTTGGTGAATTACAATAATAAGACAAAACTTGACCATCAAACTATCACAACCTTATTACATTAAGCATTAAGAAAAATGAAAAGCAGTAATATATAATCAAGTAAAAATTAGGGACGAAATTATAGACATATGATCAATGCAACCGATGATTAAGGGCCTAAAGAACTACAGCTAAACTAAATGGAAAGTAGATGTGACTAACGAGATGGTCGACATACTAATATGACTTTAAATAACATGCAATAGTGTTATTCTTGTATTCCAGAGTACTTCCTCGATACACTTCAAGTATAACGATTACCTCTAACTTTTAATTAGCTCTCGCAAAACTTGAGTAGCATATACCTCTCATTTTTCAATGCTGATGTGCTAATTCAATTGTTCTAATAAAGTTAGCTTTCGCAAATCTTTTCTAAATAAGTTATTATTTAGGATCCTTAATCTTAATTCAACCAAATCAATTAAAACTTTATTATATCATTAGTTATGGGCTTTTTCTATAAAAATATCTAAAAATTTTGATTATTTACGAAAATGATCTACTCTTAAAATCATGTACGTAAATGACCCGTTTTGAACAATGAATTCCGGTGCTGCCGTTGCCATTGGTGGCACCACCCATCATTATCACCCAATGATTACCATTGGTGGCACCGGTATAAGTATATGTATACCCACCCGTTTAGAATACCCATATTTACTAAAAAAAATTTTTTAGTAGGTGCCGCCAATGTCAACAGCACCACAAAAAACATTATTATTTTTCTAACATCGGTGTTGTTGTTGCCATTAGTGCCACAAAAAACACTATTGCCGCCATTGTCATTGGCAGCACCTATTAAAATTTATTTTTTAGGGTATACGTGACTTATACTGATGCCGCCAATGCCAACGGCAACATCCAAAGGCGGCATCCAAAGAAATCATTTTTTAATTCTGCGGGCCAATCATTGGCTGATTGTGATGGGTGGTGCCGTCAATGGTAAATATAGCATTGTGGTTTACTGTTTAAAACAAGTCATGTACATGATTTTTAATATAGGTCATTTTCATAAATAATTAAAAAATTTGGATATTTTTATAAAAAGTCTTGGTTATGTGACATGCATCCTTTTCATATGTATTAAAAAAAGTTGTCATATTTTTAAAAAAGTATATAATTTTACTAGTATGATTGTGAATGCAGGTAGATAGGTTTCTATTTCCGAGATCATTGATTTCCGAAACAAGTTTCTTGGCCTGATCGAAAACAATGGGCATGGAATATTTTAGGAACGGAAGGAAATTAAGTTGACTGTTAGCTTATGCGCTACGGGGATTCTTGTTTTGACTTATTTCCTTACACATATACATACGTCTATATGTGATGGTTTTAAAGAGAAGTGGCTGTGCCTTTTGTTGATACCTTAAAGTTCCACTGACATATTTGCATATGTTTTCTACATCTTTAATAAAAGTGAGAAGATCGAGATGCATGCTTTACCTGCCAATGGATTCCCCGGTAGCTGTGTTGGTGTATGCAACAATGACCGGTCAGTAGTGGCTCACCATTCTTGCAAGCCGCTCGTACGTACGCATTCTATATATGCTTGCCCACGTACATTAATTAAACTAGTATAAAAGAACTGCCATGATCTTCTTTTTAGGTTAAATGCGAACTAGGAATCAAATCTATCTTCCATGTTTCACCTGTTCTTTAGATTTTCTATAATATATATATGTATTATATTTGTTCTTTAAATATTTTAGCATTAAAACAATGCAATACACGAGCTGAACTATCAAGCAGTTGACCGTACATGACAGCTTGCTTTCCTTTATTTTGTTGCCCGAAACCCATCCATGAAAAGCAAAAAAAAAAAAAAAACTTTAATGCATCTATTAATTCTCTTGATTGAGTTATTAAAAAAAATCAAATCAATACTACAATAACAAAAAATCAGGGATATTTTAAACAAAACCTTTCTAAGATGCATTAATAACTCAATCAAGAGATACATAATGGTATTTTATGTAGGAGTGTTCAATTAGTTGGATTGATCAATTTGGTGTAAAAAAAATTAAAATTCGACTTAATTAAAATTTTTTTTTAAATCCAAATCAAAGAAGAAAAAAAAAAGGAGGAAACCGCGACCAACATTTTTTTTTTGTCTATTTGGTTGGTTATTATTATTTTTATACATAAATCAACTTTATCTTGTTTTTTTCTTGCAAACTGTATAAAGTAATTATACAGCACCTACAAACAACACATCTAATATTTATTTCTTATTTTAGGAATTTATAGGTTTGGCTTTAATTTGATTTTTTTAATTTTTAAATGTTTTAATTGATATTTAATTTTATTAATATTATCTTTATACAATATATAATTTGAGTTGGGTTTATTTTTTATTTAGTTTGGTCTTGAATAAAGTTTAATTTTGGCTTAATTTGGATTTGGTTGATAATAATATATTGGATTTAGATTTAAATATATATTATATTAAATAGGTATTTAAAGTCGGTTAGTTCAATATAAATATTATGAAATAATTTAAAACAAAAATCAAATAAATTATATTAAAGGGGAAACTACAAAAATAGTCACTTTTGTTTGTGTCAGATTACATTTTAGTCACTTATGTTTGAAATGTTACGTTTTAGTCACTTACATTATCATTTTGTTATGAAGTGGTCACTCTACTGTTAAGCTCCGTTATCTCCCTAATAGCGGTCTTAGGTTGCAGTCCAAATACATTTTAAATGTCAACTTGGATGTCTTATGTGGCAGACCAAATTAAATTTATTTAACTAAAAACTTATTTTCATCCCAGAACTGAACATCCAAGTTGATATTTAAAACCCATTTGGACTGCCATGTAGGACTGCCGCTACGGAGGTAACGGAATTTAATGGTAGAGTGACCACTTCGTAAGAAAATGATAACGTAAGTGACTAAAACGTAATATTTCAAATATAAGTGACTAAAATATAATCTGAGGCAAACAAAATTAACTACTTTTGTAGTTTACCCTTTAATGTAATTTATTTTATTTTCAAAATTAACGAAATCGTTCAAACCGAACTAAAAATTTTCAATTGGTTGGATTCGGCGGATTTCCACCGTTTTCTGCACAACCTTGATTTTATGGATGTTCAAAATGGTGGACCAGTTGACTGCTAGACGGATAGTTGGGTGAGTGGATATGGCCTGATTGAGAACAGCCAGCAAGAGGAATAACCCTAATGATAATAGTAAAACTCAATTTGATTTTAAAAAATAAATTAAATTTCGAGTTAATTGAATTGAATTGTTCAAGTTATTCGAGTCAAATCAAATAAGTAATTTGAGTTTAAGACGAATTGAATTCTATAATGCGAATAATAAATTGGTATAAATACTCCTTTAATAACTGTCAATTTCGAAAATGAGTTAATTAGTCTCTCTCAACAAAATTACAAAAAATATTCAAAATAATTTTTAAAATTCCAAATATTTATAAAAAAATTTAAAATTTATATTTTTCAAACAATTTATAAAATTTTAAGAAAAATCTAAAGAATATATAAAGAAATTTAAAATTTTTAAAATTTTCTAAAATAATAATTTTGATATCTAAATAAGTTAATTAATGATTCAAGTATCATACTAAAATATTTTTTTTAATTATTTTTCTTTGAAAAAGTTCTCAAATATACATGGTTTCAAGTTTATCTGCTTTAACATGGCATTAATTATACTGTAACAAAATTTTAATTTAATATGTTTAATTTTTAATTTAATTCAATCAATTTTACTTGATTAGATTCGACTCGACTCAATTTGAAAAAAAATTCAAATCGAGTTATGATGATAAAATAGGATTAAATCAACTCGATTAACTCGAAATGTTTTCATTCGATTTGATATGATTAAATGCTGACCCCTAATCATTCCCCAATAACTTCCACGGTTAGAGTTGAAGGCTCTTAGGATTGAGACAGGTTTAACCATAGGATCCTTTGACTCTATGGCAATTAGAATTGCAGCAACGACGCCTGTCGAGGAATGTTACACAATAACTCTTCCAAATAAGAGTAGAGAATCAATTTGTTGATGCTAAATTATCACAATTCTAATAGTTAAAATAGAGTGATGAGGATTAAAGTTTAAACCAAGCCACTCTTTTAAGACAATGCACCCCCTCTCAATAATAATAACCAGTGAAAAGAAGTTTTATTGTATGTAATTCCCAAGATACTACAATGTCACCCATTATGATTCCCGTCAAAATTTTCATGTTTCCTTTGCCAAATCTTCTCTAATCCACCACGCTTGCCAATTCACTAGCTTTTCGCAACTCTGTGAAACTTCTCCTTTCCTCCCCCTTTCTCTCCCAACCCAACCTCATTCCAAATCATCCAATCAACCATTTTCGTCTTTGAAATCCTTTCTCTACTCAAACTTTTCACATGAAATTAGCTAATGACACCAAAGTCATTAGAGGTTTTAAAGTGTGTTTAAAAAAAAAAACTGGACAAGTAAATTTACCGGTTATGCTTATTCAAATGTGCTGTTGAGAATTGTGCGTGATTCTCAGAGAGAATGACGAACTATTAGGCAACTATAAAATATACCAGCTGGATCAACTATATATAATAGTTGTATAAGTGGTGATGTTACTAGTTGATGTAAGGGAAGTTTACAACAAGGATATGTATTATTTGCTGACATTATTATACGTGGATATATGGGACATTTCTACAAATTATGTCCACACATATATGGATAGATATGTAATCAAGTGGCTGGTCTGAGATATAGGGGGATGTAGTTTGTTTTGTCAGGTGGGGCACTCCAGACCGAGAATGCACTTGAACACCTCATCCATTTTGCTGTCATATCAGGGAAATGTCGATCTATCACATCCTTCAAGGGCTCTGTCTTGTTAACCCGTTCAAGCCCTTTCTCTGTGTAGGTTTTGGGGTTGAAGTTCGTGGTGAAAAATCGATCAGCTTCCAGCCTCCTGAACATCGGTCTAGTTAGCATTCAAACATCCCCAAAATGGAAAAAAGAAAAGAGTGATTTGAGTTGATTTAACCTTGATGCAATGAGTAGGAAGATGAAGAAGGCAGTCTCACTGATGGCGAACCGCTTGATCTTTTTCTCCGCTTGCAGGCCAACAAGCAGGTCCAGCTTCTCCACATCTTCGCCGTAAACCTCAATGAGAGCTTCGATGACTTCACAATCATCTGTTAAATCTTCCCATTTGCTAATCGGAATCATCAGCAAGTTCCTTCGGAACTCATTGTATCGAGCAACTCCCCTTTCCCTGTCTCTGTAAACTAGACAACCAAAAACAACGCGGAATCATAAAACATCATTGCAACTTTGTAAACATGTCATGTCACTAAGAATTAATAAAAGGAATTACTTTCAAGAGCAGCCATATCAACTGGATCTGGAACTTCTTCCCCATTGATGTCATGAGGAATAAGGTTCCTCATCCATGATGGATAGTTCCATAAAGTGACTGCACCACTTGCCTGATGACCCATTGATACCAACATCTGTTCCATGCCAATTTTTGACATTCTTCTTTCGCCTTCTTTTCCAGTCATTTCTGTCTTAGGCACCCTAATATTCATGCAATCATATGAATTAATTAAGTCTGTAGAGTTGTAGAAACATATGGAGCAAAGAAGGGAAAAGGGAAACATTACTCTTGTGATACAGGAGGGCATTCATAGTTTGGATTAGCAGAGTTGGTGATGTCCCTAAGGATTACTTTGTCAGGTAGAAGTGAATGCATTTTGTAAACACTAGAAAACTCTTCTGTGAGTGAGTATGGAACTCCATGATCATTAGGCTTCCTAAGACCAACCAATCCACTTAGTACTGATCCACAAATATGCCCAAACAAATCCTTAAATCTCTTCCCAAGTAAACCATACCTGCATAAAACATATATATATTGTCAAATAATAGCAAATTAGAAATTCAACAGTATCATAGTCTTTGTCTTGAAACAAACAGATTTTTAAATTTTTAGCATTTCTTAGCAACTTAAGGACTTAAAAAGTAAATATTACCAGTTGACCCTCATCCCAGCAAGAAGGGTGTCGGTCTTGGGGAGCTCTACTGTCCAATCGATTGTGTGGATTTTAGCAATAACAGCTGAGGTCACCAGTCTGGCATATCGATAGAGCTTCTCATCATCAAGATCAGGGTAATGTTCCTTAACAAGACAAACCAAACAGATCATTAATTCTCAGCATCTATCTTTTAAGAGGTGATATCTAGTAAGTTTGATGCTTAATTCTCAGCATTTGTATTCCCTTTATTATCTCCAAATTGTCATCATTTTTGTAATCAAAAGAAAATTAGCGTAGGTAGATAAAATCTGTTATGTAAAAAAGTGAAAGCAAATAAAGTATACTAATGTGGTGAAAAAATTATATTAAGAAGATAATAAAAATTAAGGTACAAGTAATAAGGCTTACTTTGAGCATATCACAGACAGCATTGTGCTCTCGGACGAATAAGGCTTGTAGGAGGGAAAAGCCAGCCCAGCAGTTCCTTACATCACCTGAAATAGGAATCCATTTCTCATCATGTTCAAGCAGCCCATCTCCTCCTATTCTTAGCTTTCCTTCTTTGAATGCTCTTACTCTTCTCATCCCTTCCTCATTGTTCCCATATATTAGACTTCCATCCCTATTCATGTTTTAGAAAAGTAAAACAATAGCTATTGCTGTCAAAAGAAGCTACTGCAATCGATCACTTACCACCAAGGAGTCCTTGTATTGAGAAAGCCAAACTTCATATCAGGTTCCCTGTGGAGATCCTCTTGGTCTTAAAGAACTTGAATGACTTCAAAGGACAAGCGCTTGCAATTTCGTGTGGAGCCCTGAGTTCTACCTGCCATTACCGGCACATATTTCAGATCCTTCGGTTGGTTTTATCATATATTGGAGCTTGGCTAGTTGAGTAGAGAGTAAGGTTTAAAGGCAGGATGAATTGATTAACCTGTTGAGTGTCCTCCAAATGATCGATCCAATCATGGATCATGAATTGAATCCAAGAGGTGGCTATCATGTTGAATTGTTCCCATGTATCTATGAATTTTTTCCTTGCCAATAGCTTTGTGGCTACAACTGATGGGTGAGGATCCATCAACTGCATATGTCAACCTTATTAGTTAATTTCCAAAGAGATGCATCATTAAAACCAAAAACACAGTGGAATTTTATGTTATGATCACATTATTCGTTTATTTACTTATTTTAATTATTAATACCACAATGGGTGAAAGTAGAAACTTGTGTAAAAAATATTTATTGAATCAACCATAGGTGAACGGGGAAAAGCTTTGTATACTAATCTTCGTTAGGTTTGGGTACAATCTTTGGTCACTTAATTTACTTTAAGTAGTTGTTTTTAATTTTTATTTTCAAATGTTAATTTTTAGTTGTTTTATTTAAATATTTTACATGAAAATATTAAAAAAAACAAAAAATCATTATAATCATATTTATTATAGAATAATATTTGATGCGTTGTTGGTACATGTGCATAAGTCTCATGCACTGTTAGTGCATAATAATATGACACATCATTATAAAATTAAACAAAAAATTATAGAAGACTTATAAATAAAAACTAATAATTTTATTTAAACATAATTAAAAATAATCATAATTATTATAAATAAATATTAATAACTCTCGAATTTAAGATCTTGAGTTTAGAGTTTAAAATCTCGAGTCTAGGGTCTTGACCTTAGGGCCTAGGGTTTCAAGTTTAAATTTCAAGGTTTTAACATTTATAATTAATTATGTCAAAATAAAGTTATTTATATTATTTATGAGCCCTTCATTATCATTTTTTTATTTAGTGATGACGTGTCGTTATTATTAATAGTTTAAATATTTTTCATTTATTATTTTTTAAAAAAATTATTTTAAAATATTTTTTAAATTGAATTAATGTGAAATTAATATACGAATCAGTGACACTAACTTAATTATAAAAAAATATATTATTAAGTGCAATAAATAAGCAAGTGTCTCAATTCGAATATAAAAATCATAAGCAATTAAAAAATTAATGTTGATGAAATAATATCAACATAACCGGTTCTAAGGCACGTGTGGGTGTGCAAATATGACTTTTGAAACATATAAAAATTTTAAAAGTTATTTTCAAGAAAAAAAAATAAAAGTTGAATATATTATACCTTGTTCTCTCAAAAGAAATTATGCATAATAATTTATTCACCTTTTCAATTTTATAAAAGAAAAAAATTATTTTAACATTTCATTTCATTTTTAATTTTTTAGTTCTTAAATTTGTGTTGTTTATCAAAGCACCTAACGTCTATTAACTAATTAATTTGCTAATATAATATATGCGGATGTCACGTAAGCAATTAATGAAAAATATTAAACATGAGAAAACATTTCAATTGTTTATAATTTTTTTATCTTAATCATAGGTATTCTCATCCGTTTTACAAACTGAGATTAATCATATTCGAGCTGAAGGCAATATTAAGATAAAGTCAACCTAACAATGACAACTCTAATACTCAAACTTAGTTCAAAACTTCAAATGCGTAGAAATCAAGTCTACTTCCACTCTTTCTATTTGTTGGTATTTTTTGAAAGCTATTTTTAATGTAACAAATACAATCAAAATTTACATGACAACACTTCTCCTTAAAGTATATATTAAAAATAAATAATACATGCGTCACTTTATAGAGTTTATAAAGTTTTTAGAATGAGAGTAATAAATAATTATTTGTACATTAGATAACATAAAAGTACGTACCCCATAGTTTGAAGAAGAGGGAGGCATGTTGCGGCCGAAAAAGGTTCCCCGGCTGCCAATTACATGGTTACTAGGATGGTTGCACTTTCCATCGGCAGTCCTATAACAGAATACTTTCGTATCATATGTCCGACCAGTGGCACTACCGCTCTTGCTTCCTGATCCCACCTCCATTAGGTGTGGTGCCAGTGCCTTCAATTCCCATGTAACACAGCCCTATTAACACTGGTAGCCTATGCCACGCACCAAACTTGTCCACAAAGTGTATCACCTAAGGTTTCACAGTCTTCACCAAATTAGTAATTCATTAGAAAAAAAAATGATTATAGTAAATTATTAGACAAAGAAAAGGGGAGGGGGTTTAATTTGCTCCACTAACATAGAACAAAAAAGTATCAAATAGAGTCATCTTGGCAACAAGATGTTGAAGCTGAGGATGAACATAGGATGAAGTGATTGTTGTTCCAATAGGGTCTGAAGCGTGTAAATTATTGTACTAAAAAATCACACAAAGTTCAATTCCCAGGGAAGAGAGGTGGATCACATGGATCTCTTAAATACCAAGTCTTTCCTTAGTCAGAATATCCCTTCTATAGTAATTTAATAGCACAATTAAATACTACTATTATACCCTCAAATATTGAAAGAAAAATAGGACAAAAAGAATATAAGAGTTTTAACGAGGTTCGGTAAATTATACCTACGTCCTCGGGCACTAACACCAGATGATAACTTTACTATCTCCAAAATATTACAAACAAATAGAATTCCTTAAGAATTCTCAAATGGGAGAAGAGAGAAAACTAAGAGAGAAAGATTGGTTGGGATGAATTGAAATGAGAAATGAGAAGGCCTATTTATAGTTGAGGTTCAAGGACCAAACAATAAATAGCCCATTATCTCAAGAACAAAAAAAAAATTATCCCTTGCCACTTTTCCAAAGTTGGTGGTTGTCATTATTGATTGTCTCCCATTAATGTTAATGGCAACCATTATTAATTGTCTTCCATTAATGTTAACAATCTCCACCTTGAAGATTTGATTAGGATAATCACATCTTCACACACTTCTTTCAACTCCCCAAATTCGATAAAGCTATCTTTTGTAGTGCCTACAAATGCGCTCTCGAGCGCCATACACCTGAAGGTGCTCAAATTCTCAGGATGTTAATCAAGTTCAAACAATGATTAAACTTGATTGTTGTTACCACATTGGTCATCATATCTGCGGGATTATCTGCTGTCGGAATCTTCTGAAGTAGAATTTTTCCTTTTTCAAAGACTTCCCGCACAAAGTGATATCTTACGTCGATATGCTTGGTTCTTGAATGATAGACTTGATTTTCGCTAAATGAATAGCGCTCTGACTGTCACAATATAAACTTATGTGACTTTGAACAACTCCTAAGTCTTTCAACAATCCATTAAGCCAAATAGCCTCCTTAACAGCTTCTGTAACTGCCATATATTCTGCCTCTATAGTAGACACAGCTACTGTAGACTGTAAGGTAGACTTCCAACTCACTGGGGCTTTCGCAAGAGTAAACAAATACCCCGTAGTTGAACGACGTTTATCTAAATCACCAGCAAAGTCGGAATCAACATATCCAACTACAAACTGACCAAGTGCTTCATCCTGTTCAAAAATTAAACCAACATCTACGGTTTTTCGAAGATACCGTAGAATCTATTTCACAGCTTGCCAATGTCCTTTTCCAGGATCATGCATATACCTGCTCACAACTCCAACAGCTTGTGAAATGTCAGGCCTCGTACACACCATCGCATACATCAAACTCCCAACTGCATTAGCATATGGGACTTTCGCCATATATTCTCTTTCATCTTCAGTCTTCGGAGATAATTGAGCACTAAGTTTCAAATGAGAAGCAAGTGGGGTACTTACATGTTTTGTGTTTTCATTTACACCAAAACATTGTAATACATTTTTCAGATATTGCTTCTGATTTAAACAGAGCTTGCCTCTCGGTCTATCTCTACTTATCTCCATGCCGAGAATCTTCTTGGCCTCACCTAGATCTTTCATCTCGAACTCTTGATTCAACTGAGCCTTCAGCTTATCTATCTCATTTTGGCTCTTCGAAGCGATTAACATATCATCAACATACAAGAGTAGATAAATGAAAGATCCGTCATGCAGCTTCTGCAAATATACACAATTGTCATATTTGCTTCTTGTGTACTTCTGCCTTCTCATAAAGCTATCAAATCGCTTGTACCACTGCCTCGGGGATTGCATCAATCCATATAGCGATTTGTTCAGCTTACAAACCCAATTTCTACCACCAGCATCTGTGTATCCTTCGGGCTGAGTCATATAGATCTCCTCTTTTAACTCACCATGCAAGAAAGCCGTCTTAACATCAAGTTGAGCTAGCTCCAAATTCAACTGTGCTACCAAGGCCAACAAAATTCTAATAGAGGAATGCTTCACAACAGGGGAAAATACATCATTGTAGTCAATTTCCTCCTTCTGAGCGTAGCCTTTAGCTACCAATCTTGCCTTGTAGCGAATATCCTTCTTGCTAGGAGATCCATCTTTCTTTGCGAATACCCACTTGCATCCGATTGCCCTTTTACCTTTCGGTAATTGCGCCAACTCCCAAGTATTGTTCTTCCGGAGAGACTGCATTTCTTCATCCATGGCGCTTTTCCATTTATCACTTTCTAAGCTTTGCATTGCTTCTTGATAAGTGATAGGAATATCATCAACAACGGGAAGGGCGTAGGCCACCATATCAGTAAATCGAGCAGGTTTACGAATTTCTCTCCGTGGCCTTGCAACTGCAACTGGTTCTGGTGTACTTAGTGGTTCTTGGGTCAGAACCTCTTCAACTTCTAATTCCTCCATTGTGGCTGGAGAATTAGACTTATTAACTGGGCAAATCCCCATCTGCTCAAACTCCACCTGTTTTGGAGTACACTCCACCTGCTGTGGAGTATTGCTCGTCTGAATATCTTTATCTGCTACATTTTTCAATGTGGCAGATTCATCAAAGGTAACATCTCTGCTACAGATCATTTTCTTTGTGCTTAAGCACCAAAGACGAAATCCCTTCACTCCAGAAGTGATTCCCATAAAGAGAGCTTTCTTTGCCCTCAGATCTAACTTTGACTCCTTCACATGGTAATATGCAGTGGATCCAAACACATGTAAGGAATCATAATCTGTATCCGGTTTTCCAAACCATACCTCCATAGGAGTTTTTCTTTCTAATGCAGATGATGGCAAACGATTAACAAGATGGCCAGCGTATGTCACAGCCTCAGCCCAAAATTGCTTGCCCAACCCAGCATTGGACAACATACATCGAACTTTCTCCAGCAATGTTCGATTCATACGCTCTGCCAATCCATTCTGCTGTGGTGTATCCCTAACTGTGAAGTGTCGAACAATACCATACTCTTGGCACACATCGAAGAACGGATCACTTTTATATTCCCCTCCATTGTCCGTCCTAAGCCGCTTGATTTTCTTGCCAGTCTGGTTTTCGATCATAGTTTTCCATTTAAGAAAAACTCTAAGCACTTCATCCTTATTTCTCATGGTATACACCCAAACTCTTCTGGAAAAGTCATCAACAAAAGTAACAAAGTAGTGTTTTCCTCCCAATGAAGGTGTCTTGGAAGGCCTCCACACATCTGAGTGAACATATTCCAAAATACCTTTTGTATTATGGATAGCAGTACCGAATTTCACTCTCTTTTGCTTTCCCAGAACACAATGCTCGCAAAATTTTAATTTGCAAGCCTTTGCACCTTTCAATAATCCTTGCTTTGCCAGAATTTGCAAGGATTTTTCGCTGGCATGTCCCAACTTCATATGCCACAACTGTATTGAGTCCAATTCTTTGTTGCCGGAAGCTGCAGCGACTGCTCCAATAACTGTACTACCTTGGTAGTAATACAAGTTATTTTTCCTGATGCCCTTCAATATCACAAGTGACCCAGATGTCACTTTCAAAACCCCATCTCTCATAGTAACAACTGAACCATTGGATTCCAGGGCTCCCAATGAGATGAGATTTTTCTTCAAACTGGGCACGTACCGAACATCAGTCAGAACTCTGGTTGATCCATCTTTATTCTTTAATTGGATTGAACCTATCCCAACAGTTTTACAGGCATTGTCATTGCCCATATAAACAACTCCGCCATTTAGTTCTACTAAATCAGAGAACCACTCCCGGTTAGGGGACATATGATAGGTACAACCCGAATCCAATATCCACTCATCTGAATGGAATGACGATGATGATGCAACCAGTGATAGTTCAGAGTCACTGGTATCATGCTTTGCAACACAAGCATCTACAGCAGCTTTTCCCTTATTCTTCAGCTTTGGACAATTTTTCTTCCAGTGGCCTTTCTCATGACAAAAAGCACATTCATCTTTCCCGAGTCTGGACTTTGACTTTGATCTCCCCTTTTGAGTTTTCTTCCGAGTGTATGAACGACCTCGGACTACTAAAGCTTCTGTATCTCTGATTGAGTTTTTCTGTTTGTCCTTCTTTCTCTGTTCATAACTGTATAAGGCCGCACAGACTTCGCTCAGAGATATATCACTCCTGCCATGAAGTAGAGTAGTTTCTAGGAACTCAAACTCCTCAGGAAGTGACCCCAACAGCATCAAAGCCAAATCTTCATCTTTGAATGTCTCATCCATATTCAGCAAATCAGTGACTAACTGATTAAATTTGGTGATGTGATCATTCATTGTGGTACTTGGGACGTATGTGAAGCGAAACAGTCTTTTCTTCAAGTGGAGCTTATTTTGACTGTTTTTCTTCAAAAATTTTTCTTCAAGTGCCACCCACAACTTATTTGCAGAAGTCTCCTTTGAAAAAGCATACCTCTGCTCTCGAGAAAGGCATGATCGAATTGTGCCACATGCCAACCGATTGATCGCCTTCCAATCTTTCTCCTGTACATCATCTGGTTGCTCTTCATCAATGGCAATGTCTAGACCCTGCTGAAAAAGGGCATCTAGAACCTCACTTTGCCACATACCAAAATAGCCCGTGCCATCAAAGATCTCCACGGCCAGTCTTGCATTTGCAATTGTCGGTCTTGTCCACATGGACGATGTTGAAGCTCCTACACCGACCGTTTTCTCCATAATCTTTCAATATACCTAAGGAAATCTTTTCTGATGTGGAAGATCAGTTCAAACTGCAACCACAGAGCATACTACGATTAACCTTCGGCTCTGATACCACTTGTTGTTCCAATAAGGTCGGAAGCGTGTAAATTATTGTACTAAAAAATCACACAAAGTTCAATTCCCAGGGAAGAGAGGTGGATCACATGGATCTCTTAAATACCAAGTCTTTCCTTAGTCAGAATATCCCTTCTATAGTAATTTAATAGCACAATTAAATACTACTATTATACCCTCAAATATTGAAAGAAAAATAGGACAAAAAGAACATAAGAGTTTTAACGAGGTTCGGTAAACTATACCTACGTCCTCGGGCACTAACACCAGATGATAACTTTACTATCTCCAAAATATTACAAACAAATAGAATTCCTTAAGAATTCTCAAATGGGAGAAGAGAGAAAACTAAGAGAGAAAGATTGGTTGGGATGAGTTGAAATGAGAAATGAGAAGGCCTATTTATAGTTGAGGTTCAAGGACCAAACAATAAATAGCCCATTATCTCAAGGACCAAAAAAAATTATCCCTTGCCACTTTTTCAAAGTTGGTGGTTGTCATTATTGATTGTCTCCTATTAATGTTAATGGCAACCATTATTAATTGTCTTCCATTAATGTTAACAGTGATCCCCATGAATTTTTACTTCTTTTTGGTGTATTTTCAAATGAAAGACGATACCGTTTTATAGATAATGATGATGAAAGACGTAGAAAAGTGCAATAACAAATATGGATGGTTTGTAGCTGTAGTAACTAGCCAATGGATAAACCTCCATAATCAAAAACGAGGACACATATTAAATTTAATTGATTTTATTTAATGAATTTTAATTTTGATTTTTATCTTTTTTTTTACAAGTTATAGTGTTAAGAGTCTATCATATTGATAATGCGAAAATATTGAACACTTTTAAGTGTCGTTATGCAAAAAAATAGTTAGCAAAGAGAAGTACATCTTTAAAGTTTTACACTCTTAATGTATGGTTAAACTGATCAAATTACTAGTACGTCAGCCCAATTAAAAAAATCTAATGCAATCGATTTTTAATTTAATTAGTTCAAAGTCACTCTCTAAATTGATAATTTAACTAATTTTTAATCCAATTCAACAGTGGTCACAAAACAATAAATGCAAGGCACCAAAATTGCCTCGAACTCAATACCTCTATGATGTTGAATGAGTCAGAAGTATGACTTTAAGTTGGCTCTTTCAAAAACATTACGTGTTGAAAAGTTGAAAGTTAGGAGAAGAAAATGCATAAAATCCTTAGGTCCCATTGCTAATAGGTATTGCAGATTGAAGACGACTCTTTCCGGTAATAGCTGATTTATTTACATTTGTCGTTTTGAAAGCCATTTGGGGTCTACATATTAATTTGTCTGATATCCACGGTAAAAGCTCCCTTTAGTTTCTATCTAGCTGTCCTACCCTGCCTAAATATTATACTAGTATATTTTCCCCAGCTTCTTCTGGGGAAATCCTTTTATATTTTTTCCTTAAAATTTTATAAATAATAATGATATTACCAAAAATAATTAATATCAATAAGAAAATATTAATAAAATTCATTCACAACATTTTTTTTATTTTTAGTAATTTGCTATCCTCAATTCATTTCCATTAAACATGCAATCATTTAATATGATTAAATTAAATTAACAACAGCTTTTTTAAATAAAAAATCGAACTTTTTTATTACATCATATGACTAATAATTATGTTATACATAAATTGTTTTAGATTAAATAGTGGTTATGGTCTCCGTTTAAATTTAAAATTTAGTATCTATTCTTTATTTTGGAATAATTCGGTTCGTCTACGTTATGTCGTTAGTTAATTTAAATAGTTAGTACCCTTAATTATTCTAGTCAAAATATGTTTAATTCGATTTTTTTTCTTAAAATTATTCATTCCAACTTCATGCAAAAAATATATATATCGTGTTACAAAGGTGTTTTTAAGAGAGATTCGCATAATCATTTTAATCGAGATAGTTAAGGGTTCTAATTTTTTGGACTAACTAATGTCATTATAAAAACAGATGATCAAATTCTGTCAAATTAAAATATAATGACTAAATCTCAAATGTGAGCATAGTAGAGAGATCGAAATTACAATTTTACCATCATATTATAATGACTAGAAAAAGATTTGTGTAGTTAGTAATCCAAATATTTAGCACCCTTGATATTTTTAGTAGCCGACATAATTTTTATTAATAACACTTATTCTAATTCATTAGATAAAATTTTTTTTATTAGAATAGTATTTCTAAAAAAATCAACATAAAATATTATAATCAAAATAGTTAAGGATGTTAACCATTTTGACTAACTAATGTCACTCTAAAATTTGATAACCAAATTATGTCAAATTAAAATATAAAAACTAAATCTCAAATGTTATTATAGTAGAGGGACCAAAACTGAAACTTTACCATTATAATTATATGGAAAAAAAATAAACTGATTGGACGCGTGTCACGAGGAAGGCCCTCCTTTTATATATAGAATAGCATTTGATATAATTAATTGTCATTGAAATTATAAACCTATAAAGAGTAAGGTAAATTACAGGGTCGAGTTTCTGTTATTTTTTTACTTATCTAATTATAAAAATTAGAAAATAATCATCTAATTAATTGCATTTGGGTTTTTTTTTTACAATTTTGTTAATTATAGTTAACTTTCTGAAAAAGAATATATAATAATAAATTTAGTTCTCAACATTTTATTAAGTTCTCAACATTATATCTTTTATTAATTTGACTTTTTTTTTGAGTTAATCTTGACCATTAATCTTTCAAAAAGGGTTAAATTGTTTTTGTCGAATGGAAATGTTGACAAAAAACATTATTTTTTTAAAAACGCTATTGTGGTAACCGCATAGCAATTCGCATATATTTTATACTGATATGCACTCTTTATCTTATATGTTTCGTCAAAAAATAATTTAAAAATTCTAAAAATATTTAAAAATTAAAAAAATAATGATGAAGTATATACTAATTGTCACACTGACTACTATATTTAAAAAATTGAACAATAATCAGTATTTATGTTAAAAATAGCAATTCAAATATGTACAAAAAATCTCATTAAAAATAGCAATTCAAACACGGTTGATTGTTAGTCAAAACAAAATTAGTATGAAATACATATGGATTATCGCGTTGATTATTATATTTAAAAATTTTAACGTTTTAATCAACATTTACAACATATTTGTGGGGGAACAGTAAAGGTCTTGTACACATGGATACAAATTGATTACTAATGATTACCGAGATCCAACATTTGATGCAGACTCTAAGATACATGTGACATAGGTTTAGCTCAAACGAGTAACTTGATTCTTTTTAAAGGTTTAGCCCAAACGGGTGACCTTACACATATATTTTCAGCTTGACCAAGCAATTTGATGTGTTGTTATAAAAGTTTAGCCTAGACGAGTAACTTGATACAAATATATATATTCAGCTTAAACGAGCAACAGATGTGATTAGTACATGTGTATCCGAGTTCGTTTATTAAGTTTCGTCGGGCTATATAGATGGAAGGAATTTGATATTCAAATGATGGATTAATGAATGTGTGAACATGAAGTCTATATGTGTGTGTGTGTGTGTGTGATTATATTGTTTCGGATTAGAATAAGATTTAAACTTATTACCTATATTGACATGAATGGCATGTTAAATATACATTTTATGCATGGATTGATGTTGGTTTATTACTCACCTTTTTTATTTTTGTGACATGTTATGTTTAGCCAAATTGTACCAACATTATGGTAGCTTATCTTATTTAATTGTTTATTAAGATAAGTTTTTTATTTATTACCTATGAACTTACTAAGCATTTGAAATGCTTACCTTGTTATTTTCTCTTTTCCTAAAGATTGCCAACTTGCGGTACACGTCGAATGGATCTACAAGAAGCTTACGCTATCCCGTTACGGATTCGGTAGTCTTTCAAATGTTCTAAAGTCCGGTTATGTGGCATGTACATAAGTGCTATATATGTTAACTTGGGAATGATAGTTTTGGTTTGAACCTAAGCTAATGTTTGATTTTGGGAAGGCTAATGTTCAACTAGATATGTGTATGCTTTGGTAATATGATAGGCTATATATATATATGACACTTGAATAATAAATTTGAGAAAGAAATAGTATGGTAAAATGATGGTATTGAATGGCTAAATGTATGGTTGAATAGGTTGAATTTGTATAAGTTGAACCGATATGATTTGGAGTCAAATTGTGGTATATTGGATTCGAAAATGATTAAATGTAATGTTTGTAAAGTATTTTGGCATGTTTTTTTTGTGTAGGTAAGGTTGTGCAAATATGCACCAATTTGTAAATTTCAAAGATGGCTAAGAGATAGGGTACCAAATGGCCTAAAATATACCAAAAATAGAGTCCAGGTCGTGACGTGAGGGAGTTCCTCATTGCGACGAGCTCTGAACTTTAGGTCACGGTGTGACGAGGAACCCCGTCGTCACAACAAGGCCAAGTCAATACATGACAGCATGACGAGGAACTCTCTCACATCGCAACGTCAACTGTAAGATTTGAAACTTTTACAAATTGGTCTTTGTTTGATCCCAGGCTAACTTTAGAGCATTCATAAGCTCATATAAGTCCAGAGAAAGGCTGCATATCTATTGCATGTATAGATAATGTTTGCATGTATAATGTTTCGAATTAAATGTTAAATGACTATATTTGCTCCAGCATCGATCGTAGCATCTGGTAACTCGGACCCGACAATCAGGTCAGGTGAGGGTTGTTATAGTTTGCTAGCATAAAACCTAGCCCTATGACACTAGTATAGTCACAAGTCAGAAGCTCTCATGTTTTTTATTTTATTTTATTACTTTTTAGAGTTTTTTTAAGAATTATAATTTTTTAAATTTATAATTTATAATTTTTTATAATTTTTTTAATTAATATATATTTTTTAAGTTTTATGTTATCATATAATATACATCAACTTAACATATGTCCATATAATTTCACAGTTATATATATTGGGTTACATAAGCTTTTTTAGCAAAAATAACTAATATAATATTTGATTATCTTTATTTATTCACTTTAAAATAATACAAAAACGAAACTATCTTATTTACTCTCTTTTTTGTTGAAAAAAAACACACAAAAAAAAACTAAATTAATCCATCGTATGCGAGAAAGCCATTTGCTCTATCGGCACAAAGACCTGTTCCAAGCTCCTCAGGTGCGCCAACAAACACATGCACATCTTCTATCCTATCAAAAGTTGTCTTAACAATACAATCAACCACTTGATTTCTTTCTCTTGGAACATGCTTGATACTCCATTTTTCCATAGTTTGTAATATCAGATAAATCCTTCTCATCAAAGCTGAGGTCGATTTGGCCAAGTGTCTATTCTAAAATGCATTGACCACCTCTAAACTGTTAGTATGGATCAAAACCTTGTTGTACCCTCGTCTTTCAAGAAAAATTAGACCATCCAAAACAATCCAAAGCTAGACATAAAAAATTGAACAGTTCCCTAAATAATAATGAAACCAATGATCCAATCCCAATTCTGTTTGCATACCACACCTCCAATAGCAGCAAAACCTACACATAACTTAACAATCTCGTCAGTATGTAAGTTAATCCAATTACCTGAAAGGGGTAGGCTAGGAGCAATATCAAATTATCTTGGTGAGGTTTTCTTATGAGCTAAATCAAATTGCTTAACCCAACTAATGGATGACTTAATAGTCTCAGAAGAACTCCAAGTTAGTCATTGAAACACAAAGAGGTTTCTATTTTTCCATATGCGCCTAGAAATTAAACCAAAGAGGCTAGTCCAATTGATCCCAAGACTCAACATCCCCAAAAGATTGCATAAATTGGACTTCATCCATTCAAACAAGTTACTGGAGAAAAAACCAAGTTGATGATTGGTTGGCACAACACATAACCAGACTTCTTTGTCAGTAACACAATCCCTAAGCACATGAAGAATGTCTTCAGAGTTGTGATTACACAACGAACAAAAGCCATCATGGCCTATGCCCCTCATTATCCTTACCACATTGGTAAGAAGAAGTTGTTTAAACATGAGTTGTAACACCCCTAACCCCTATCCATTACCGGAACAGGGTTACAGAGCATTACCAAACTTTTAACTCAAATAATCATTCATTTCATATTCATTTCTCAATCAAAAAAAAGTCAATCAAATTCATTCATGTAGTCCCTAATACGAGCCCTCGAGGCCCAAAATAGACATTCAAAGCGGTTCGGAACTAAACTGAGTACTCAGGAAATTTTTCCCAAAATTCCAAAATTTTTCTGAGAATCAGGGGACACATGCCCGTGTCTCTGCCCATGTGGACGAAAATAGGCCATTTTAAGGCAACTTTTCTCACCCATTTTGACATAACATCACAAATATTTATTTTACTTATACCTACCTATTTAACTCATTTCATTGACTTATCAAATTCTACTACTAATTACATGCATACGAACATTTAATATTCACAATCACAATTCAAATTATTGCATCGCCAAATCAACCCTATACATGCCATATAAACCAAAATTTACATTGCAAAAACTACCGAAAATAACGATGTGTAGTTTGATGTGATGATCCGATCCTCCAACCTCACGCTAATATACAAGAAATATTAAACAACACGAGTAAGCTTAATAAAGCTTAGTAAGTTCATAAGCCTTAAATATAAATCTTACCGAACATACTAAATAATTAATTTAGATTAAGCATTTCACAACATTTCCTGCCAATCACAACTTCGATTGATGAATTCACATAATTGAGCTCAATATCAATAACTATTTAATTTCTTTCACATTAATCCTTGTAACACTTACAAACCCTTGCCAAATTAGAGAACGTCTTATAGATTTGAGTACATCGTTTTCTTGATGCCATAGTCTAACTATGGTCTCACACAATTTCCATGGCCCTGCCATGGTCTTACACTCGTAATGCCATGACCCAGTTATGGTCTTATCATCAGGATGCCATAGCCCAGCTATGGCCTTACACATATACATTTACTGCCATGGTCCAACCATGGTCTTACATTCAAAGTGCCATAACCCAGTTATGATCTTTTCATTAAAATGTCATAACTCAGCTATGGTCTTACATATAAACATTTTCATGGTCCAACCATGGTCTTATTCATCAATTCATCTTGTATCGTGGAAATATTGTACTCAATCCTGCGTTCCACTTAATTTAAACTTTTCAATTCAATTTTCATATATTTACAAATATTTCAAAAAAAATAAAAACTTGAAATAATACATTATATCATTCTTAAATTAAAAATCAATCATGAAAGTTCAACCATATGAACTTACCTGGACCAATTTGTAGAATTCGTTGTAATTCAGGGACTATTCAGCTAATTTCCCTTTTTCACGATTTTCTTCGGGTTCTTGATCTATAATATAAAATTATTCATTAATTAGCATCTAATTCAATTATAATTCACTTCACAACTTATACCCTTCAATTTTTTGAAATTACACATTTACCTCCACTTTTACAGTTTTTACAATTTAGTCTCATATCAATTAACTCATCAAATGAGCTAATTTTTCTCAATTAATAATTTATCTAAATATTATAAGCTATTACACAGCCTTAATAAATATAATTTAATACCAAACCCTAAGATTTAATCTTTTTCACAATTTGGTCCTAAAATCAATTTCTATTGAAATTACTTGATAAAATCTTCATATAACAAAATTAAAACTTAAAATCCTGTTAATTCATCATAAACATCCAGAACTCACCAATTTTAACTTTAAAAATTACCCATAGAATCAAAAACTAATGAATTAGATAGTTGGACCTAATTGTAAAAGTCTTAAAAACACAAAAATTACAAGAAAATAGAAAGAATTGAACTCACATGATGCAAAAATATGAAAAACCATCTTAGAGGACCTTCAATGGCATTTTTTGACTGAAATTTAAAAAAAGAATAGCCTAGAAAAGTTTAGAATTCAATTTATTTAAGTTAATTTCACAAAAATTATAATTTTGCCCTTTAATCACATGATTTTTGTTTTCTTTTCTGCTTATGCCGCCTCATGCCTTTATTTTAGGCATAATTTCTACTTAAGTCCACCTTTCTTTACCATTTATGCTATTTAATCACTTTCTCAAGTTTTGCACCTTTTTCAATTTAGTCCTTTTTAATTAATTAACTATCGAAATGATAAAATTTTCTAACGAAAATTTAATAATACCTTAATGATACTCCGTAAATATTTATAAAAATATTTACGTCTCCGTTTATAAAATTGAGGTCTCGATACCCTATTTTTAAAACCAATTAACCTAATAATTCCTTCTAAACTCAAATCCCTATTTCACAAATCTTTCTAAAATCATATTTAACTCGTAAATATTAAATAATAAAATTTACGAGCTTACTCATCTAAAGTGGTGACTTCAAATCATCGTTTTTGTTACCATTGAAAATTCAAGCTGTTACATGAGCCATAAGAAAGTTCAAACACGTTGAGGTCCTTAAAATTTCCAAATGACTTTCCACCACCTGTCCTTCGAATTTCATGTGATTTCTCTAAGAGACCAGTATGCACTTTTAATCGAAAAAGACCCAGTTGAGGTGCGAAGCCAATTAATTCTATTTGTTCCTATTGAAGGATGAAAAAAAGGAATGCTCACTATTTTTTTTTTTGACAATATCTTCTAACAGCCAGTCCCTGAATAGATCAAGATTCCACATACCCTCATGTGTTACCATATAACTGAGAGTACAATTGAAAACAAAATTATTGTAAAGAGGCATGTGATTTAACAACGGCCTTAAGTTTGGAATCCAGGGATCTTTCTAGCACCAAACAAAGTTCCCATTCCACACCGATCAAATTAAGTTTTCGCACAATAAAAGTCATACCTTAGCAAAGGCTCTCCAAATGAAAGAACAGTTTCCTCATGCTATGCTAATAGGTAGCCGCTCATTCATCCTATACTTCGATCGAAGAACACGAACCCAAAAAACGTCTTCCTTCAAGGCTAGGTTAAACCCAACTTTAATAAGAAAAAAATATTTTGGTCCCGTCAATGCCTTAAACTTAAACATCCACAATTAGAAGATTGACGAATAGAATCCCAACCAACAAAAAAATAGAGAAGAAAGTGGTCACATTTACTATTGAAAAAGTGGATAACTACTAAAATAAAGTTGAATTAGGTGGTTGACTTAGGGACTTAATTAATTAGTCCAATGAGAGTGGAAAAGCAAAGTGAGAAGCATCAAATTGTGTTTGATAAAGGTTGAAAAGTTAGAAGATAGACACCCATTGTCGTACTCACTAAAAACCACGTCCATTTTTGATTCGGTAATAAACTATGACCCCTCCTGAATTAACCTTTTCTTTTCTTCTTTTGAAATTTAGCACATGTAAGTTTAGTTTCGCCCCATCCTAGGACAGGAAGAATGTGTACTAACTATCACATAAACAAAATAAATGTGCATAACGCTAAAAATATATTATTTAATTAAATTTGAGTATATTCAATTCCATCCAACTTAAAATTAATATTTTTGATTAAAATATAAAAAAGAAACTAAATATTTTGTTTATTTTTAGTTAGTAAAACAAATTATTGGAATACTTTATGGAATACAATATACCAAATTACATATATAATACTAACAGAAAAGCCATTGAAAAATGAAAATATCTTACCTACAAAAGAAAAATTGTCTTACGTGGATGGCCTAAAGTTTAAAATATGTACAGGTTAAATTTTTATCAAAATAAATAAATATTATATGTAAATTATATCAACCATATGAATTAAGATATTTTATATACATGTACATCAACTGAAACAATCCTATGAATAAATATGTGCTATATTGAAAATATGTCTTAAAATAAAATAAGACCTCTGCAAATACGTGAATATATATATTATTTTTTGCTTGCCAATGATATTGCCTTACAACACGTATTATATATATTTGCATAGCATGTATTTTTGCACGTGAATATATATTGCCTTATAATATAACAACTAATCTTCAACCCAGTCGTTCATCTTTCAGTCTTAAAACTTTGTTGTTTTGGTGTTTCTGTTCCCCTGTTCTATACAGTTTATGCTTGATTTTTGCATTAACAAAAGTTCGTTCTTGCTCTTCTCAGTCATATTAGATACATATATTTTGTAAGTAAAACCGTACCATAAAAGTAACAAAGTAAATATCAGGTGAATATTGCCCAAAAACCAAAAGTTTATGTACAATTGCATCAAATAACTTAATATCCCACCACCCCTAATTAAGGATTATTTTATTTGACAAATTAATATGAACGAAAATAGGATGAAAACATATTCTTCAAATGGTTTTGTAGAATTCAACTCAAAAGCTTTGAAACGGGTAATTAAATATATCTAAACTTAATACTAGGAAACCAAAATAGCGCTTAGGCCCCAACGCCTACCAATATCCCCATCCGAATACATTAAGATAAAGAAACGACTCAAAGATCCTTCCAAACATTTTTAAACAAAATCTTAAAAAAAGACTAAGAACCAGAAGGCAACTGATCTTTGCCGAATAGTTGCTATTATGATTGCAACACCATCATCATCTTAATAACGACCAATTCCCCAAACTCTGATAACACCATCTGTATACCCACTGAACAACGTGCTTCCATCTGCACTCCAGTTCAAGCTTGTGCAATATATCACCTGCACATTCCATTTCCATATATTACATTAATTCCATATAACTCCTACACCTTTAGAACAACAAAATAAACCCATCCAGAATATAAACTTTATTTAAAAGTAAAACTCATCAACTTGAAAACTACAAATTCTACTATGAGGTATAATCTATGTTATTTCTACTTCTTGTTTTCTCCTAGTAACACATAAATCTTATTAATTGTACTTTTTATTCTCTAATGATCTTTTTGTTACAAATAAGGAAGTACAAATAACATATGATATGATCATATCATTGCCATACAAATGCCCATATCCGACATACACCTTGAGTCAGAGTAACATAAGGAACAATGACAAATTCCAAGCTTTGAACATTACAATAGTACGCTTAGAAAAGAATAAACTACTTAAGAAGCATGATCATGGTTTAAAAAAGTAGCAGCATAATGGAACATGGGCGATGAGCATATATGATAAAAACTAATCTATATCAGCTCAAAGAAACAGTAACAAAAATTCTAGAAAGAAATACATAAGTTGTATAAAGTGAAAACGAATCATTCAGAACGAGAGGATAATTAAAAGGGTAGTCTAAATAAATTCATGGTAAATGGTATTCACCAAGCAGCCCCGTTGACACCTATATGCGTTGGAAGGAACACAATAATAGGTAATCTTCATAATCATATGTCAAAAGATTCTTAGGATGCCAGAAAGCTATAAAATTGTTCCAACAATTAAAAAAAAGCAAAGCTACATTGCATCTAAAATTTCATCCCAATTTGTGAAAATGCCAATAGTTAAACAAATTATATCAAAACATCCAACCAAAAATAAGACATTCAAAATAGACGAAGATGGATAGAAAGCAAAAACAAATAAGAAAACATCAAAAAGGCTTCGCTAAACTAGAATTGAAGGACAGTAATGAATAAAAGCAATTTCACCTTCTTTTTGTTTGCGTTGTCAGTGGCTGCAGATGTCTCAGCCTCGGCCTTGAGGTCAACCTTCAAGTCTTCGACTATGCTCTTGCTTTCCAAATCCCAGATCTTGATGCTCTGCTCCGTTGCAGCACAAAGCCAGTACCTATTAGGACTAAAGCAAAGCGAGTGAATTACGGCACCAGCTTCAAGGCTGTAAAGCTTCTTTCCTTCAGCTAAATCCCACAACAGAATCACCCCATCTTTGCCTCCACTAGCACATAAAGAACCATCAGGCGAAACCGCCACCGTGTTCACATAACCAGTGTGTCCGGCCAATGTGTTACGAATCTTGCAGTTGGTCAAGTTCCAAACTTTCACGGTCTTATCCCAGGAAGCCGAAACGATGGTGGGTTGAAGAGTATTTGGGCTGAAACGAACACAGCTTACCCAATCTGTATGAGCATCGCCCTCTTGGATAGTGTATTTGCATTCTCCAAGGGTATTCCAAAGCTTGATAGTTCGATCACGAGAAGCTGAGACGATCTGACGGTTGTCGATTGAAAAGGCAACGGAAAGCACATCTTTGGTGTGGCCAACGAAACGACGAGCGGAGGTTCCTGCGCTTAAGTCCCATAGACGAAGTTCACCATCCCAGGAACCGGAGAGAGCAAACTGGGAATCTGAGGAGAGGACAACATCTTGGACGAAATGAGAGTGGCCGGTGAGACGACGACGCGCGACGCCGTAGGTTTTTTCGTCTTTGGTTAAGTGCCAAAGGATAATGGATTTGTCACGTGAGGAAGTGACGATCATGTCGGAGTTATCAATGGGAGTGGCGATGGCGGTGACCATATCGGTGTGGGCTCGCATGGTGCCGCGGAGAACCAATCCCTCGGAGACTGCCATTTTCGTCGGCGCTTGCGGCGGGAGCGGCCTTTAGGGTTTTGAATGATAAAATGATAGGTCAGCGGAGAATGAAAAGCAAGAATGTAAGGCATAAGAAAGTATATATAGTACCGTTGGTATATTGGGAATTAGGGTTTTGCAATTACAACAAAATTATGCCCAACCGGTTCTTAGGTCAAATTCTACTATTAGGCCCTGTACGTTACATAAGTTGTAGGTTTAGTACATGTCCTTTAATTTGTTCATTTTCAATCTCTACTTTTAGAATTTAAAAATTTTAATCCTAACCAAATAATAACTATTAAATTTATTAAGTTAAGTTCTATTATTTTTTAAAATTCGATGTGTGAAACACACTATCACACATGTGATACTGTGTTTGTTTGTTATTTTTCGCATATTACTCACAAAAAAATCAGTCAATAGATTTAACGATGGTCGCTTACATTAAGACTAAAATTTTGAATTTCAAAAAAAATAACCACGGTGAATGATCCAATTAGTAAACGTAGACTAGATCTATAACTTTACACATAATACAAGACTAATAACCAAACAAATTTAACTGTTACCATTGGGTCAAGATTAAAATTTCAAATTTTGAAAAGCACAAATCTAAAATTGATCAACTTAACATACAAATATTAAATCCATAATTTACACAAAGCATAAGGTCTAATAGCAGAATTTGACCATTTTCTATCATATATTATTTATTAAATGCGTTTGATTAAAAGTTATTTTTTCGAACCCCATATAATGGTCTGATGGTTAAGGGTGTTCACCCTCTAAGTGTAGTCTGAACTCGAGTCGCGCTAATTATGTTTATTGTTCAGGCTTTACCTTATAATTCACTAAAAAAATTATTAAAAAATTATACACAAACAAGAAAAAACTTTTTAAAATTTATTAAGAAAAAACTTAATTAGAAAAAAAAAATCCTCCAAACATTATTTTCTTCACTTATAAAACCAAAAACAAAAACTTAGTTTTTTTCCATTAAAATTTAGATCTTATAAAACTAAAATTCCACCTACCCCTTTCGAATTTCGATATAATAGTTCATATTGATTGATTTTTTATTAAGACATTGACGGAGCAGGGCTAGAAGTCAAATCTTCAAATCTTCTACTAACTTTTACCCCCCAAGTATATATTAAACTCCGCATCAGAATCGTCTCTGTAGCCAAAAAGTAAACGAGTAACAAAATGGCATAAATGTAAAAAAATGAATTAAAAAGAATAATATCGTCAATTCATATTTATCCTCTTCAGGAATTCAAAAAGTCTCTCAAATTCCATACCGAAGCCCCCCCGCCTCTCTCTCTCTATATATCTTTTCTCCTCTCGCCCACTCTTCCCTCCAGTCTCCGTCCCATCAAAATTCAACGTCTGCTATCTTGCGCCTCAAGCTCATTGTTTGTTTGCCAATGGCGCACGATAGCATCCAGCTTCCTTGTGGAGGCGATGGCGCTTGCATGCGCTGCAAAGTCACCCCTCCGACGGAGGAAACCCTCACTTGCAGCATCTGCGCTGCTCCTTGGCACGTGGGTTGCTTGGCTTCTAAGCCCGAAACTCTGGCTTCTACTTTGCAATGGCACTGTCCTGACTGCTCAGGCGACCCTCTTCTCCCGCCATCGGTCGCCACTGATGGGAGCTCTAGCGAGCTCTTTGTGGCGATAAAGGCAATAGAGGCGGATGAGTCCTTGACGGAGAAGGAGAAAGCGAGGAAGAGGCAGGAACTAGTGAGTGGGAGAGTTGAAGAAGATGGAGGGAATGGAAAAGGGGAGAGCTCTGTTTTGGATGTTCTTGACGAAAGCTTAAACTGTTCGTTTTGCATGCAGTTACCTGACAGGCCTGTTACGGTACGATTTCTCATTTTCTTTTTCTTTTTCTTTTTCGATGTTTTGCTGAGAAATATTTAGCATGTTGATTGCTGATGTATGTATTTATATGTCTTTATTCATGTTGTTTCAGACGCCATGTGGCCACAACTTCTGCCTTAAATGCTTCCAGAAGTGGATAGGTCAAGGGAAGCGTACTTGTGCAAAATGCCGCTCAACAGTTCCCCCCAAAATGGCTAGTCAGCCTCGTATTAATTCTACTCTTGTATCTGTCATCAGAATGGCCAAGCTATCGAAATCAAATGCTGCTGCTGGTCCTCTGAAAGTTTTCCATTTTATACACAATCAAGATCGACCTGATAAGGCTTTCACTACAGAGCGAGCACAAAAAGCTGGGAAAGCAAATGCTGCTAGTGGGAAGATATTTGTAACTGTACCACCTGATCATTTTGGCCCGATTACAGCTGAAAATGACCCAGATAGAAATCAAGGTGTGCTTGTTGGTGAATGTTGGGAAGACAGATTAGAATGCAGGCAGTGGGGTGCTCACCTTCCCCATGTTGCAGGCATTGCTGGTCAGTCAAACTATGGTGCTCAATCGGTGGCACTCTCAGGGGGGTATGAGGATGACGAGGATCATGGAGAATGGTTTCTCTACACAGGAAGGTTTGTTTTCAGAGGGCTATGCATATTAGTAGTATAGCACCCTGCACCTCATCATTGCACATGCTTATAAAATGAAAGTGGATTGATGACGGTTTAGTCCAATTGGTATTGTTGACTTGTTACCATTTACTGCTTTATTCAATAATAATCAGTTAGTTTGTCAACATAATTCTTATATTTTTGTCTCAACTTTAAAAGGCAACTCAATTCTCTGAGTAGAAGGTGAATTACTGAGTTTCAAATTTTAACTCTTGTCAGGCTGTTTCTTGGAGGCATAACTGTAAATTTCCTATGCCCTTCCAAACATTCCGATGCTTAATGTCATTTTTAATGCACTTTATAATGTAAAAGGAGTACACGATAGAAAGTACAGTAGATGATGCATGGTTCATGTGGCTTCAGTGAATGTGCTTGTAGTTGCTGTTTTGTTGGGCCTTAGATGAATTTACAGATCCACTTACTGCATAGATACCATGATGACATTATCCAAGAATGCTGTCAATAACTATCATATTTTTTCCATTTAAATTGAGGAATTTTATTGGTTAACATTGATTCATTCATGTGTGTATTTGAAATTTGTTTGTTTTTATGGGTGCTGATGGCAGTGGAGGTAGAGATCTCAGTGGAAATAAGCGAACAAACAAGGAACAGTCATTTGATCAAAAATTTGAGAAGATGAATGAAGCTTTGCGAGTAAGTTGCAAAAAGGGTTATCCTGTTCGAGTTGTAAGGCAAGTCTCATCTCTTGAAGCTTAGCTCTCTTTGTTTCTATTACTTATTGATTGTCTATGCACGTGCAAAGGGCAACTGAAGCTTCACTAATAGGTTGGCGCCTTGTTAGAAGCCTACTTCGATGATGCTATTTTATTTGTTAAAAGCTTTTGTTTCTCTTGATGTGCAGGTCGCACAAAGAAAAACGATCTTCATATGCCCCAGAGAAAGGGGTGAGATATGATGGAGTGTATAGAATTGAAAAATGCTGGCGAAAGGTTGGAATACAGGTATCATATCTCTATCAGAACAATATTGCTAGCTATGCTGAGCTCTTGTAAATTAATTTCCTGATGGTACTTTCCTCAATAGGGATTTACAGTTTGCCGATATTTGTTTGTGAGATGTGACAATGAGCCAGCCCCATGGACAAGGTTTTTGCCTTTCATATGCTTAAACGGTCTTCTTTCCTCTATTCATTAGCTCCACCATGAATTATTGTATTGAACTTTAATGCAGCGATGAGCATGGTGATCAACCTAGGCCCTTACCTGCTATTTCTGAGCTGAAAAAGGCAACTGACATATTCGAGAGAAAGGAGAGTCCATCGTGGGACTTTGATGTAAGAGATGTAGTTTCTTCTCTGATATCTTTAGTTTTAATGTTCTGCCTTTAATAATGTTTTGTCTGTTAGATAGTAACCTGATGATAAACATTATGAAGAATGCATCTTGTGTTGAACTCATTATGTCATCTGAAACTAGAAAAAATAAATTCATAAAACAATGTTTTACTGGTGAAGTTAAATAGTGAAATATCTTTTCTGTTTTGGAGTTTGATCTTTGATATGACCCACAATTTGGTTCCTCTTCCCATAGGCTTCATCTTTTTCTGCTATGCTTATGTAGTTCGTAATGCAATCAGGAAGAAGGTAGTCGATGGAAGTGGAAAAAAGCTCCTCCTCCAAGCAAAAAGCCAGCAAATGCAGCTGATCTTAAAGAAGGGAAAAGGACAAGGAAAGCTATAAGGCACTCACGTAAACTAAGTACAAGAGAAAGACTCCTCAAAGGTTGATCTTGTTTTCCCTGTCAAGAACTATTTTCATTTTGTACTTGGGCCTTAGTCTGCACGCCTTGAGTTTGCTTGTGCTCAAAAAGATCTGTCCATGTGCATTTATGCCTAGGTTAAATTGGTAGGGTAACTGAAGATAATTGAGTTCCACTTAATTTAGTAGTCATGATTTTAGATTTTGATGCATATTTATACATTTGATGATCTTCTATAATCTGTACTCATCTTTGAACATGGCATTAGTGGGAAACAAAAAGCAATGAGAGGAGCAGAGAGAGCATTTGACTTGATATGCTTTACGTTGCAGAGTTTGGTTGTCTAATCTGTCAGCAAGTTATGAGTCTCCCGGTTACAACTCCTTGTGCCCACAACTTCTGCAAGTCTTGTTTTGAAGCTGCATTTACTGGTAAGACTGCTATAAGAGAGAGGAATAAAGGAGGCCGGACTCTTAGATCACAAAAGAACATCCTCAACTGTCCTTCGTGCCCCACTGATATCTCTGATTTTCTTCAAGATCTTCAGGTGCGGCATTAATGTATATTTTTATTTTGCCTAATTTTCAGAACGCATTTTAAGGGGAACAAGGAAGTTCAACTCTAGAAAGGCTTGAAAAATAGATTATGAGATACAGGACCTTTTTTTCCCTTCAGTTAGTGATCTGGTAACACACGGTTTAACTGATACAGGAAGTTAGTGATCACACGGTTTAAGTTTATTTCAGCACGATTTTTCTGATAACACGAATATTTTATGAAAACGATATATCAGGTCAACCGGGAATTGATGGATGTGATTGAGTCACTGAAACAAAAGAGCGAGGAGAATGAGGAGCCTGCTGAAGAGGAACCCATGAATGGCTTGGAGGAAAGTACAGACCTAGGTTCCAGTGACGAAAAAACTGGCAAGAAAACTGAAAATGTTGATCCGAAAGATGACTTAGAGAATGCTCTACCTAATTGTGAAGAAGAAAGAACTAGCAAGCGGAGGAAAGTGGATACTGCTCAAGTAGGTGATGATGATCTTTAATGACATTTTCTTTTTTATCTGGTTAACTCTGTTTTGGTTGAAACTTTTTGTCAGAGAATTAGAGGGATTTTGGCAGTTGTGGTAGCTCAATTCCACAGTTGTTATCTTTACAAGAATAGGACTGTATTTGGTTAGCAATGGCATCCATCTTTTTGTGTAGTCAGGCATCCAGGCTGTGCATAAATAGTTGTTTCTTTCAAGGCATTCCACGGATTATGGGAAGTTTCTTTTTTGGTATTTTCCAAGAATAGTAATGCCTGGTCGACTCATTTATGATTATTATGTAAAAGAAAAAAAGAACATTAATTACATAAATATTTCCTCGTCTATCCATTCCCAAAACTAGTGGAACCTAAAAGCATAATTCCACAAATTGGTACAGCAGGACATTTTTGAAGCTTGGAATCAATCATCCTTGGTTTGTTCTTGTTGATGTCCGTTTGTATCATTGTGGTGAATGTGAAGTCCATCTCCATTTTGAGAGGTATTTGATGGTTGAACAACCCGTCCAACAATGGGATACTTGTCCAGGAACTTACATTCCCAATCCTCCAGCACACTAAGCTCCTCAGCACTCAAGCCTTCGAGGTTCCCCGTCAGGTCCTCAGGTTTAAACGACAACATCGCCAATGCCCTGCTCGCATCCCTCCCTGTAAACATCGAATAAGCCCCTCCACACCCATAAAACACCCTCACAAACCAAACAAAAAGTGAGATCAATTGTCAAATCATACGCAAACAGCAAAAACAATAAAAACCTATTTGTAAAAGCTTGATCATTTACGTGAATTCAATCGATATGGAATGTTGTATATTACTTGGAGGAAGAGACGTCGTAGATCTGGCCTTTGATGGCAATTAGGAGAGGCTTTTTGGGGTCCGAACCATCGTAAGCTCTTAACTCTGATTCCGTAATATCTCCGACCTGAATTGGCTCTTTTTGAGGCTTTTGACGAAAATCTTCGGGACCCAAAAACATGCCGCACACTATCTTGTACACAACCACCATCATTGCCAGGATTGTGAAGAACGCCGTCGGGGATAACCCTGTCGCCTCCGTCACCGCCTCCATCACGGTCGAGTAAATACCCATGTTAAGAGAATATTATTTTTCTTCTTTTTTCTAAATTCTCCCAAAAAATAAAAAACAAAAATGGAAACTGGGTTTCGTTGGTTTCCTTCTTCTGAGTTACTTGCAGGAATTAGTTAAGATGGAGGATCAAAGTTCACCTACCAAAAGATTGACCAATGAGCAATGACCCAACCTACCTCCATTTCCGTGATACCAAACTTTTATTGTAGGTTGGGCTTTATGAGCCTTAAACGGGCCTTAATCAGTTAGTCATCCACAGGAATGAATAACACAAAATGTATCAAGAATGCAAAGCAATGAGCATAAAAATATTTCAACTTCATCTAAGTTATTTTTTAATATTATAATCGTGTTTTATATTTATAATTCTTTCTGCATTTTGCAAATTCCTCAAGAAATTCCACAGCGAATCAAATTTTGGTTGGGCCACGAAGAGTAGTAGGGACAGGAGAATATTCTGCACAGCTTTAGGAATATTCATTACACTTTTGTTTAATTGATTTTGCAACTAAATTTTTATTTTTTAAAAGGAAAATTAACATATACATGGCCCATACAATAGGAAGAATATTTACGGTAAAGTGTTGCTAATGGCAAGTGGAGGTTCATCGACAGTAAGCACCAACGTCTATCCATCGTAGCCCACAAAGATAATAAAGATGTTACAAGATATATCTTACTAAATATACCCACAAAACAAATTTACAAATTGAAGATAGATAAGACAAATAGAATAAAAGAGAGGAAAGAGCATGGAGATCAAAGATGATTGAAAGTGAGTGGTGCCAGCTAAATCTATTCAGGGCCAAGCATCCCACTAGATTCGATCTAAATAATAAAAATATTTTTTAAATTTTAAATTTGATTATAAAATATTCTTATAAGATAAAATTTTAAAACATTATTCATTTTTCAACAGTGAAATTTAACTTTTTAAAAGGGTTTAGCTAAATTGACAATTTTACTACAGATCACAACGAAGTAAGTAGGAATGAAGATTGCCTTATCTATTAT
This sequence comes from Gossypium hirsutum, assembly GCF_007990345.1. Classification (NCBI taxonomy): domain Eukaryota; kingdom Viridiplantae; phylum Streptophyta; class Magnoliopsida; order Malvales; family Malvaceae; genus Gossypium; species Gossypium hirsutum. The sequence continues at coordinate 47,719,501 of NC_053445.1, forward strand.
TGCTCTATGATTGTATGGATGCTAAAAATACCACATTAATAGGAGTAAATTATATCCATAACTGCTACACGTTGTTCCACATTATGTATTTTACTAATAAATTTTTTTAATTTATTATTATAAATATCTATATATATAGAACTTATTTGTTATTTATGCATATATTTATTAATACAACATCTTTCAAACTGATCATTGTTTTGTTTCAAAGCAATTGAAAGGTAAAAAGCTTTCGACCTCCACTTTTCAACTAGGGAAGCGACCAATTCATGAATGATATTAAACTTTTCCATTTTAGAGACCCCGTACAAATCAACATCCTTCAAGCATTGCTTTATGCAATCATCATGATAGGAAAACTTTAAGTTTTATCAAACAGGTGAGTTCAATTTACCAATTGTTTCAAAATCACAAACTATTTATTTTACAACTTCAAAAATCTGAAAAAAAAAAGATAACTACAGTAAAAACGTAAACTCGAAATTTTATCATATTCAGGACATAATAACTATGAGAGTATTTGAAGAATGTGGATAAGAAAAAAAATGAATAAAAGAGATATTTATAGAATGAAAATTGACATTTATTAGAATCGACTTCTATCATATTAATCACAATTATTTGAACCATATATGCATCATAAATTTGTCAAAATTTATAACCCTAAACTTAACAATTTTACGTTATTAAGTTATGATGCATGATATCATGTACTTCCTTACTAACATGCCAAACTTCTGTGTACCGATAAATTTATTGATTTGGCAACCCATAAAACTCGACGATCGTTACTGTTGACTTAATGCTAAGAAAGCATATTTTGAAAATTTTCCCTTTTACTCGTTCCAATAAATAATAAGTGCTTTCATTTCTTTCCAATTTCAGAAACAAAATAAATTTTGTTTATAAACACAAAATATACAAAATTTGTATTTAATGTATCATCAACTATATAATTTTACATCATATACCAACGATAAATAATATTATGCATTGTTGCTAATAAAATAAATTACGAGTAAAAATTATTTTATGGACTTTTTAATCATATTATCTATTCTCTTTTTTTAAATATTTAATGACATTTCAATAAATTTTTTATCCAAAACCCGAACATCAACCTTTAAACCCGAACTCTAAACTTTGAACTCCAAACTCATCCTAAATCTCAAACCAAAAACTCAAAACTTAAACCTCAAATAATTCAAAATTCAAGGTTCAAAGTTTAAAATTCAAAATTGGGGGTTTTAGATTTGAAATTCAAGTTTTAAAATAAACAAAATTACCATAATTATATCAATAACATAAAATGATTAAAAAATATGATAAAAAATCTATAAAACAATAAATATTATAAAATCACCAAAAACTTATTTCCTTTATAAAACAATAAATATTATTTAAAATCAAAATAGCATAATATTTATTGTCTCCAACATTAGCATTATATAAATCATTTCCTTTTTTTACATCATATCATAAATAATATTTTAATTTTTACTAAAATATCATTTAAATATAAAAATAAAAACAGCCAAATAAATAATTTTTTTTTGGTAAATATAAATTGATGTTATAAAAATAATATAACAATTAACTTTTTGTATGAATCAGAACAAAACCCAAACACAGACGTAACAATAACTTCTAAAAATACATAATATTGTAAAATAAACGTGAAAACGACATCCATAACTTTTGCCCTAACCGGCCAACCCTATATCTCAAAAGCTTCAGTTCCACAACTTAAACCTAATTTCCTCTTATCTTTTTCTTGTTTAGGTGCCCAGCCTCGACCAAGATCAATAATGTCTTAAGATAATTAAAATTATCCCTGTCATGCAAATTAACACAACTTTACAAATCCACCACCTGGACAAGATAAACCTATGCATAACAAAAAAGAAGACAGGATACCTTCAAGATTTAAAAGAAAATGGAAAGGTTCAATAATTCATGTCTTTTATTTTATTATTACATTAAAAATGAATTTTGAAAGCAGCGCAGCAGCAGCAGCAGAATCTAAGAAAATGACCACAAGATTTACTTTCTGACATCTCGTTTTGGCTTTCACTTGCTTTATCCTGTGTAAACATCTGCAGTCTCAGCAACGCTCTGCCAAAATTAATAATGGAAACCAAAAGAGGTAACAAGAAATTCAAGATCCATCCAACCATTCACAACAGTATGCAACTATTAATTCACAATAAACCCCACAAGGCAAAATAATTTACAATCAAACCCTAAACTTCACAGATCCATGAAAGAGAAAAAGAGTCAACAGCAACAAAAGAAGATAAAAGTGTAGCATTATAAGATCACATCAATCTTTGGCTAGACGATGAAGTGAGAAAGGAGAAAGATGTAGAGCTCCCTTCAATCCAAACAAGGATCTAACTTTAAAGGTAATGAAGCTCCTGAGATATGGAAGCCGCAAGCCTATCCCTCCCAACATGGGATAGGACTGTGGGATCCATAGCCAAGCAGCTCAATATACCCAGCAAGAAACTCTATTGGACTTCAAGGAGCTCCATTCCTAACCCCCCACCTTCTTACTTTGGATTACATCTAAATACTTGGGCTGATTTTCTTCTTTTTCTTCTTCCTAATAGCCATATTTATTCACTAAAACCTGACCACTTTAAACAAACACTTACCCTAACCCTAGACAACTTACCATAAACGGGAAGAAAATACAGAAGCAAGATTAAAAGCAAAAGCAAAACACATCTTTTCTTTTCCCCTATAAACTGGAAAACCGAAAGTACACAACTATTTGAGTAAACGATCAATCTTTAGTTAAGATGAGAAGATGTGATCTCTCAACCCCACTAGAGAAAAAAGCCAAACATTTTTTTCCATCACAAAAGCAAATCCATGAAACTAGACTAAAATACAAAAAACTCGGAACAGATCCAAGACCCTTTAAAGCAAAAGCCAGACCATACTTTAACCCGACTTCACCTACAAGATGGTCCGAGTGCTAAGTAGATCTTAAAACCCAAAACTTGAAGCCTCGGAGACGCTCCTGGTGTGAACCAAGGAGACCCCCAAGAGTAAACAACCCTACCTACCGAGGCCTTTGGTTACCTTCAATAATAAAAAGAAGATGGTGGTAGCCAAGGGTTAAATACTAATAGCGGCCTAGGGTTTTGATCAAATAAATAAATGATGATGGTTTGGTGGTGGGTCGGGAAGTGAGCTGTATTTGCTGTTTTCCTTGCCCTTTCCATAAAAAAATTTTAAAGCAAAATAAATAAAGAGGCTACTCCCTTGCCTTTGCCTTTATCATGAAAGAGTCTCGGGAACCGGCCACATTAGATTCCCTGTTTTGATAATCACACTTTCACATGCCTTCGAAAACTGGTGAACAACCGAGCCCCACGATATTTACTAGTCCCCGGCCCCTATCTTATCTTATCGTCATTACCTGCCTCACCCTTCACCAAATTTTGAAACATACAGTTCTCATTTGGATTCTCCTCAACCTGCTTTTCGACACGTTCAACATGTTTTTTTTTGTACGATCGCATTGTAGGAAGCTCTTTAGATATTTGCGGTGGAACAGTAGTAACCACAGCAAGTTTGAATCTATGTCCGAATTTCATTTAAAACTTTGATTTGAGTATTATTTTCAAATTTATAAATAATTAAATTTAATATTTTATGTTAAATTTGTAAATATCGGAATTTGTATTTGCAAAATACTATAAATTAAACAAAAAATTAATTTCAAATAAAATTTATTTATAATTAATAATAAATAAATGTGAATTAATAAAAGTAGTCAATTAACTACTCAAACAAATTAAACCTAACAATTTAACTATAAGAATTCTAAACAAAATGTATGTATTGCATGTTTAGAGTTTAACACTACCTACCGTTAATATAAAAAATATACATTTTAATTTCATAATTGTATATATTATGAATAATCATAAAATCAACTACCCATTTAATATTTAGGCTCCATATCATTTATAAAAGAATGCACATTATAATTTCAGTATTGTATAGTAAGTATTATACATCTATAAATTACTTATTTATGGATATAACAATGGATTGTTTTCACCAATAATCTTTATGGCCTTTTGAAATGTAATGACTAGAAAAGCTACTGATAATAATGATCCACATAAAAGAGCTGCATAGCCTAATACCATCATACTTACGTGCATCAGTAACCACTAGAATTGGAGAGCAGGTGCTAATATTACGAATTGATGCATTTTGGTTAAAAGACTCGAAGTGGCAATGCCTTGGGTAAAAATAGCACTTGGTGTGGTTATTGCACTTAAATTATTTTTGCGCTTTTTAAATTTTAAATAGGAAGCCATATGAATAAGGGAGAAACCCCATGAAAGAAAGATTAATGATTCATATAAATCACTTAATGGGAAATGTCTTGAATAAATTCAACGAGTGACAAATAATCCTGTTATACAGAAAAAGGTGACTATCATGCCCTTTTCTGATTAATCATATAGTCCTACGACTTCATCTACTAATAAGAATAAGGTTAAAAAATGAATTGTAATTACAATTGAAACTACTGAAAAAGATATATGAGTTAAGATATGATCTAAAGTTGAAAAAATCATAAAAATTATGAAAAAATCCACCACTGCTCCAGAGTTGACACATTATGCTCTACCACCTGCCTTATTTCACTATGGATGTGTAATCTTGAAAATAGTTATCACCTTCGTAGATGTCAAATGCATCCATCATTGCCCTACCTTGCTTTATTTTAATTTAATTTTTATTACTTATCTTTAATATTTACAATATTTTTAAAATTAATAATTATTTATACATAATTATTTAGAAAAATATTTTAACACAAAATATATTAAATTTTTTATACTACATTATTACCTTTTTAGCCACTTTAATAGTTATATATACAAAAAATAAAATGGTCATTTTTATGTAGTGGACAAGGCTGGACAAGCAATTACCATGACCACTCCTTCCTTACCTATCATCCAAAAGAAAAAATCTATCTTGCCCTCCCTTACATACTTGTATGCAATAAATTTTTTTTTTGACTTATATACAACAATTGATAATATGATATGTAAAAAAATATAATTATATCACATTATAAAATAAATTTATATTATAATATTATTTTAACTATATAAATATTAGTTAAATTTTAGTTTAAAGTAATTTAAGTGCATCGATCTAATAAAAAAAAGGGATAAATGCAATTTTAAAGATTTTAATGATTTATCCCATTGTTGAATTAAGTTTGCTGTAGAAGAGAATATGATTTAAAATCAGCTAAATAAAATTTAAGAGAATAAAATATAAAAAATAAGAGTGAAATTGATCAAACCGATAATTTAATTATAATAATCGATTACGGCTTTGAATTTGAAAATATTTTAACTGACAAAACCGACTTTAATTTATAATATATATATATATATACCAAACTCAAATCTATTATATTACCCAACCAAGTCCAAACCCAAAAATAAACATTATCATATATCCAAATCTAAATAGAAAACACAACCCAAGCCCATTTAATACAATTTACCAAATATTATACAATTTAAAAAATAAAAATAAATAAATCTAATCCCTAAAACACGCATGCACGCGCGCGCGCGCACATACTCAAAACCCCTCTTACTAACCTGCCTCCATCGATTTCTTTCTCATTTCTCCCTTTTCTGAACTCTAAAAAAATCGTCTGTTGGCCGTTGCGCCTCCAGCTTACTCAATCTGCCCATCTTTCAGAGTGTATCAAGTCACTCTAACTCAGACCCTCTCGTCTCTCGTCAGCCTCCTCCCATCTAACCAAAGCAGCCCTTGCAAGGCTGAGTGTTGTGCATAGGAGTCTGAAAGTTGCCAAGTCTGGTGTCAAGAAGAGGAACAGACAAGCCTTGAAGATCTATGTCAATAAGTAAGCTAGACAATTTAAGTTATCTGTGCTGCGATTTTCGTTGTTCTAGACCCCTTTTGTTTTATCCATTTTGTGTCTAGATTTTTGAAGCAAAGATTCATGGTCCTTGCCAGTTTGATTTCCAAATTATAATATGGTAATTTTGAGGAGGAAAAAAAGAGTCTCACTCTCTTTCAACTTATTTTTAAAGTTCTGATGCAACATTACTCATTTAGAACTTGGGTTTTCTTCTCTCTTCTAAAACAAATATTATTTTTCTTGGAAAATTTCGTTGTTCCGATTTTTATTTTTTTTACTTTGATTATGTACAGTGCCAATTATGAAATTGGGTTAATATTTGTATGGTTAGAACCTAACCAAAGCACAAATGCTCTATATTAAGTTTGTATATTGTCTTGTGATGATAATTTATTTCTAAGAGTGCCTAAACTTGTGAATGGTTTGTATTTTAACCATTATTGTATTTGATAGAATGGTTTCTAAATTTCTTTTCAACGTCGATTGTATTTTTTTCAAAAACCTTTTTTGACAGTTATTACCAAACTTTTCAAAAACAATTTTCCATAAACTAGCTCTTAGAGACTACAGTGGCCAACTGCTTTGTTTCCTTCATCGGAAGTGAATGATGTTGTGAATGTATCATCATTTGAACAGGGTGCCTTGGATTCTTTATGTCTTCAATCACCAGCTCGTACTTCCAATGCCATTGTTGTTTTCTTCCTTAAAGTAGTTGCATAACTTGCTTATCCTATTCGAGCAGCTTTACTTTAGTGTCGAGCTTACTTGCTGTCAGTAATGTCTCCTTAAGATGGAGAGTTCTCCATTGACTTTGTCTTTATGTTCAGATGTGCAACAGTATTTTGAAAGTTGATTTCCATTTTTGCTTCTTAATTGCGAATATAACACCCTTATCCCGAATCGGCGACGACCTCTATCTGGTGGTGCTACAATCGATGACTAGAGGCATCCTTGGTAATACTATTGACTTTACGATATTCTAACGATAATAAGAGCTATACTGGTTGAAAAGAAATGAACAAACTAAACACTTTGGAACTAAATTCTGAAACTATCCAATTTATGCTAGAATCATCGGTACCCTTAGGTACGGTATTGATGCTTAACATTGGAAGGTATCAAGGTATCCATACCAATTTCCCTTGTTTTTCCTATTTAGGTTCTATGTTTAGAAGTATCTATACCCTCAAGCTAGATTCTAATATTAAAAAGTACAAGATCCATACTTGGGGTTAAGGTATCTAGACTTGACTCTCCTATTTCACTAATTTGGCTTCCACGTTTGAAGGTACCAATACCTTTGCAATGGGTTCTAATACCTTGAGTGTAGTACTGCATCAATCAGGTTTCCCTTGGTTGCCTATCTTTTAAGAAAACCCTTTGAATCTTAGGAACAATCAACTACCTAAGGAGGTCTCTTTAAAAGGTAACTCATTTACTCAATCCACAATCAAACAAAAGGCCTATTCAGTTCCAGGAACAATCTATCACATATCAAGTTTATCATTTACTATTTAGCATACTAACTTCACTTTACAAATAATCATATGTAAACATAATAGAATGTCGGTAATGACAATATATCGCAAAGAAAAAAAGAAATAAAAATAAAGAAAACACAGATTTTTACGTGGAAACCCTTTCGGAAAAAAATCACAGGCAGAGGAGAAGAAAATTTACTATGTCAAATTTGAATGATTACAAGAGGAGTAGACTATGTCTATTTATAGGCTTGTAAAACCATATTCTAATAGGAGTGTAGTCAGGTTGAAACACCTTATTCTAATAAATATCAAATAGATGGACTTTAATAAGTTTTAAAAAATCTTATTCTAAAATAAAATAAAAGAAATGTAGTTCTATATAGATTTTACTTCTGTTTTATTTTACCACTGTATTTTATTTAAATAAGGATTCGGGTCACTTAATTCTAACAATATCCACATTGACACGAATTATCAATGAACAAGTTCTTCTTCGCAAACTCTTAACGAATAAGTTCTCCACCTCTTTCATAAAACCCTTTAAGGGTTTAACTTCAACAATTAACACCAACCAAGTCTAAGCAACACTCAAACTTAGTTATAGGAAGTGACTTAGTCATCATATCTGCAGGATTTTCATAAGTACTAATTTTGCTCACAACAATATCACCACGAGCAATAATATCACAAATAAAATTATACCGAACATCAATGTGTTTTGTTCTCTCATGAAAAATTTGATCTTTTGTAAGGAAGATGGCACTTTGACTGTCACAAAATACTGTACTAATTTGAAGGTCTTCATTGAGTTCCTAAAGAGTCCCTTCAACCAAATAGCTTCTTTACAAGCCTCAGTAATCGTCATGTACTCAGCTTCAGTGGTAGACAAAGCAACTGTAGTTTGCAAAGTGGCTTTCTAACTGATTGCACAACCTCCAATTGTAAAGACATAACCTGTGAGAGATCTTATTCTATCAAGGTCTCCAGGAAAATCAGCATCAACATACCCAATGACTCAATCTCTAGTTCTTCCAAACTGTAAGCAAACATCAGTAGTACCTCGTAAGTATCTTAAAATTCACTGAACTATTTTCCAATGTTCTTTACTGGGATTCGCCATATATTTGCTAACTACACTGACTGCATATGATAAATCTGGACGTGAACAAACCACAGCATACATGAGAGATCTCACTACATTAGAGTATGGAACATGTGACATGTACTCAATCTCATCATCTGATTGTAGAGATAAAGCCGATGAAAGTCTAAAATTGGCTGTTAAATGAGTACTAACAGGCTTAGCACTCTGCATATTGAACCTGCAAAGAACTTTCTCAATGTACCCCTTCTGACTTAGGTATAATTTACTTGCTTTTCAATCTCTGAAAATCTCCATACCAAGTATCTTTTTTGTTGGTCCCAAATCTTTCATCTCAAATTCTTCATTTAGTTGGGCTTTAACCTTTTTTATCTCTCATTTATCTTTCGCTGCTATCAACATGTCATCAACATAAATGAGTAGATACGCAAAAGAACCATCACTATTTTTCTTAAAGTAAACACAACTGTTAAGGATACTTCTTTTGAAATCATGAGAAGTCATAAAGGAATCAAACCTCTTGTACCATTATCTTGATGACTGTTTCAAACCGTAAAAGGACTTTGTCAGCAAGCAAACATAGTCCTCTTTTTTTAAGACTGTAAAACCCTCTAGTTGTTACATGTAAATATCCTCCTCAAGTTCTCTATACAAAAATGCAGTTTTTGCATCTAACTACTTAAGCTCCAAATCATGCATGGCAACAATACCAAACAAAGCTCAAATCGAATCATGCTTCACAACTGGTAAGAACACATTTGTGAAGTCCACTCTTGGAATTTGACTGTAAGCCTTTGCAACAAGCCTTGCTTTATATCTGGGTTCTTCAACTCCTTCAGTCCCTTCTTTCTTTTTAAACACCCATTTACAACGAAAAATATTTTTACCTTTAGGAAGTTTCACAAGATCATATGTTCTGTTTTTGTGGAGTGATTTCATCTCCTTTTGAATAGCAAACATCGACTTTTTTGAGTATTCACAGCTAACCGCCTCAGAATAATTAGATGGCTATTGATTTGCATCTATCTTCAACCACATTTAAAGTATAAGCAACTATATTAGTCTCGACATACTTCTTTGCAGGTTTAATTTCTCTTCTAGTTTTGTTTTTGGCGATGGAGTACTGTGGTGAATAAGCAACTCTATTCTGAATTTTTGAACTGACTTGAGGAGTTGACTCTGTTTTAGATTCTAGATTAATCTGATGCACCACTTGCTTTTGATTTTCTTTATTGGAAAAGTCTTTAAGAAATAAGTTAGGTAGCATAGCAGTTTCACCAAAAACAACATATCTGATAGTCATATCTTTTCTATTTTCAGTACACCATAACTTATACCCTTTTACATAAGCTTTACAAGCAAGAAAAACAGATTTGATGTATCTCGGTTCCAATTTTCCATTATCAACATGAGCATACGCAAGACTTCTAAAGATCTTTAAATCAGAATAGTCAGCAAGATTACCAGACCATACCTTTTGTGGAGTCTTTTTCTCAATGGCAACGAATGAAGATCGATTGATAAAAAAAATGCAGTAGAGGTTGCTTCGGCCCAAAACGACTTTAGAAAGTTGGCATTTGAAAACAGACATCGAACCTTCTCTATGATCGTTCTGTTCATTTATTTTGCAACGCTGTTTCGCTGTGGAGTATGATGAGCTGTAAAATGTCTCACGATCTTTTTTAACTTGCACAGTTTATTAAACTCCTCAAAACAAAACTCTAAGCCATTGTTTGTGTGGAGGTATTTTATTTGTTTTCCCATCTATTTTTCAATCATAGTTTTTCAAGACTTAAATGCAGAAAACACATCGCTTTTCAGCTTCAAGAATTATGCCGAAACTTTTCTGAAAAAATCATCAATAAAAGTTAGCATATAATTAGCTCCGCATCTCGAAGGCACTCTAGATGGGCCCCACAGATTAAAATGAATATACTCTAATGTTCCCTACGTGTTATGGATCCCTCTGGTGAATCGAACTCTCTTTTGCTTCCCAAAAACACAGTACTTACAAAACTTTAGTTTGCAAATTCCTTGCCAATCAATAAGTCATCTTTTGCTCAATTCTTTCATTTCATTCTCACTCATATTGTAACACCCCTTACCCGTGTTCCTTACCGAAACAGAGTATGAGGTATTACTAGAACTCAAACACTTATAATTTTTTTATAAAAATTTCGGCAGCATTTCTACTTATTTTTACATAAAAACCCCTACAGATTTTCAAAGACAATTTCAACCAACTTCAATATTTCCAACCAATTATAGTTATATATTCAGACATAATTTATTCATTAATAATCATCTACTTATTAAACCGAACAATACTATGTATACGTTTTTATACAACATTACATAAAGTCATCTATACATGCCATGTTTCAAAAGTGTTGATTGCCAAAATACCCAAAAAGTTGATGACAGTGTGGATGATATCCTGACTTCGTCCAAGTTCCGAACTGGCTGATGTCACTATAATCAGGGGAAAATAAAAACGAGTAAGCATATAGCTTAGTAAGTAAACATATGACAAATAAATAAATTTCTCACAAGATTACAAAGTAACATAATTTTTATCACACATAAATTTCAATGGTTGTTCAATTTCCAGCAAAATATTTTTCTGCGTCACTGTCACCAATTTATTTTTATCTAGAACTACAGGGCTCCAAATGAAGTTCTGTAAATTTTTCCCAAAACTAGACTCATATACCTTTCCACCATAAAATTATTAGAATTTTTGGTTTAGCCAATTAGTACAGTTTATTCTGTAAAGATTCCCCTGTTTCACTGCTCGATAGTTCTAACATATCCTAACTAAAATTTACTTAACTCTCTGTACAAAATTTGAAAAATGTTCTCGTTTATTTATCTTAAAAATAGACTCATTAAGAAATTCAAGCATGTAAATTTCAAGCCATAATTATTTTTGTACAGTTTTTGGTGATTTTCCAAATTTGGAACAGGGGATTTCGGAATCAATTCAGCCCTGTCTCAATAAAATTCAAATATCCCCAAATATACAACTCTTTTGCTTGCCCTTTTTTTTTCATATGAAAATAGACTCATTCAGCTTAAATTTCATATATTACTCAACATCTGATTCATTTTCCACCATTTATGGTGATTTTTCAAATTTTCCCAATTGTTGTTGTTCAAAACAGTTTTACATTTAAATTTGCTCTTTTGTAATTTTGATATTTCCTTCCATTTCACACATGGGTTGATTAAGTATCAAACCCAATATTGCTCATATAATCTTATCCACCATCTATATATATATATATTCACCTTTCTAATTTTCCTGTTGAACACTCGGAATATTATCCGTTATCGATGGATTCAGCACTTAGCAACCCCTTCACATTTAAGATACGGTAGGATCAGCACTTAGCAACCACCAGTAATTCGGGGAATCAGCACTTAGCAGCCCATTTCACATTTAAGATACGGTGGGATCAGCACTTAGCAACCACCAATGAGTCGGGGAATCGGTACTTAGCAACCCCTTGGGGGAATCAGCACTTAGCAACCCCTTGGGGGAATCAGCACTTAGCAACCTCCTTCGTATTCAATGTACTCCGGCTTATTTCGAGTGTTCAACCGGAAACCGTGTTTTCAACACTTTACCACCTTTCCCAACTTAACCACATTTTTAGGATATTGACAAATATTTATTCTATGCTCTATTAAATCTCAACATATATTGAATAATATCAAAATAATGCATTAAATCACATGTTTACTTACCTCGGTGCAAAATATCGTAATTTTGCAATTTACTCCACTATTTTCTCTTTTCCCCGTTTGAGGTAGTCTTCTCGTTTTTCTTGATCTATAATAGCAAATTTAACTCATTTAATGTTAAAATTTATTAAAATAGTCCTCCGCCCAAATTTTTGAAAAATTACAATTTGCCCCTTAACTTTTGCATATTTACACTTTTGTTCCCAAGCTCGAAAATTAAACTTCATCTCTTATTCTTATGTTTTATGACATGCTGAACATTTTTCCCTTCTATGGAAACATCAAATTCCCACTCTAACACACACTTTTGAACATTAGGTATTTTTACCGATTATGTCAATTTACCCGTTTTCGTTTAAAATCGCTTAGCAAAAGTTGTTTAACATAATTTCTAGCTTTATATTCTACCATAAAACAACAAAATAAACACTTTTCACCTATGTGTATTTTTCCAAATATAAACCCTAGGTTAAATTATTGCTAGAATAAGCTAAATTAAGTTACAAGGACTCCGAAAACGTAAAGAACATTAAAAACGGGGCTTGGAATCACTTACTATTGAGCTTGGAAGCTTAAAAACCCTAACTATGGCTTCCCCCTTGCTGATTCCGTTCACCGTGAAGAAGATGAGCACATTTTACCATCTTTTTCCCTTTTTAATTCTTTTTATTACTACATGACTAAAATGCCCCCATTTAAAAAAATCTATTTCACCCATTTCTTATGTCTATTTTTGTCCATCAATTAACTAATGGTATAATTGTCATATAAGGACCCCCAATTTATAATTTCATAACAATTAGACACTTCTAACATGTAGAACTCAACTTTTGCACTTTTTACAATTTAGTCCTTTTGACTAAATTGAGTGCCCAAACGTCGAAATTTTCGAACGAAATTTTTACAAATTTTTTCCGTAAAATTTTAGACCATAAAAATATAATGACAATAATATTTTCCCTCTTCAAATTTGTGGTCCCGAAACCATTGTTCCGACTAGGCCCAAAATCGGGCTGTTACACATATGCCCTAGGTGCATATGCTAAAGTTTAGTAATATCATCATCTGAAAAGGAAGAGGAAGCAACAGTTGTATCACCAGTAACAATAGAACCCTGCAAAACATATAACTTGACAGTCTTTCTCTGCCCTTTCATCACAACAAGGGAACCTTTGGAAGTTTTCAAAACCCCGCTTTTCGCTGTGTATCTGTACCCTTTTGAATCAATAGTACTTAACAAAATTAAATTTCTCTTCAATTCTGAAACATGTCACACGCCACTAAATGTTCTGATAACTCCGTCAAGAATTTTAACTTTAATCGTTCCAACACCTGTAATTTTACACGAAACATTATTTCCCATCAAAATAACACCTTTAGACACTGTTTCATAAGTTGTAAACTAATACCGATTGAGACTCATGTGGAAGGTGCAGCCTGAATTAAGGATCTACTTTTTGCTCACTTTAGATCTGTTGATAGAAGCAACTAGAAGTTCATCATCGTTGTAGTCTTATACAACATCAACTTTATCAGATTTTTCTGGTTGTTTTCCCTTTTGATTCGCAACCTTACTTTTGATCTTGTTCTGCAACTTCTAGCACTCAGATTTAATGTGTTCTTTTTTATTGCAAAAGTTACAAGTTTTACCTCTGTTTGAAGATTTCGATCTACCCATAAATTTACCGTGAGGATTCCGTTCCTATGTCCTTTCACGATCATCATCAGCATTCTGATCTTGTTTCCCATGAACAATGAGACCCTCTCTTTAAGAGTCGGGTTTAACCATAAGATGCTTCATCTTATCATACGAGGTCAAAGAATCATAAACCTTATCAACTGTGAGAGACTTGCGGCTATATAAAATTGTGTCTCTAAAGGTTGAATAAGACGGGGGCAACAAACAAAGTAGAATCAACCCTAGATCTTGCTTATCATTCTGAACCTCCATAGCCTCCAAGTTTGAGAGAATTTCTTTAAACACTGTTAAATGCTCGTGCACATACGCACTTTCCTCCAAACAATGAGCATGAATGTGATGCTTCATATGCAACTTGTTGGTTAGAGTTTTCGACATGCATATTTGTTCCAGCCTCTTCCATAATGCAGCGACGGTCTTCTCCTTCATTACATCCTGTAAAATTTCGTTAGACAAATGCAGCTGTAATTATGTTAATGCCTTTCAATCCTTACGCTTCTTCTATTCATCTGTTAATGTCGAAGGCATCTTATTTATCCCTAGCAGCGAATCCTCTAGATCCATTTGCGCAAGAACTGCTTGCATCTTAATCTGCCACAACGCAAATCTGGTGTTGCGATCCAACAGCAAAATTTCATACTTCAAAAACGCCATTACCGTGATTGAGATGAATAACTGAAAAGCTCTGATACCAATTTGTAAAAATAATAGAATGTCGGTAATGACAATATATCGCAAAGAAAAAAAGAAATAAAAATAAATAACATACATATTTTTATGTGGAAACCCTTTCGAGAAAAAAACCACGAGCAGAGGAGAAGAAAATTCACTATGTCGAATTCGAATGATTACAAGAGGAGTAGATTATGTCTATTTATAGACTTGTAAAACCATATTCTAATAAGAGTGTAGTAAGATTGAAACACCTTATTCTAATCAATATCAAATAGATAGAGTTTAATAATGTTTAAAAAACCTTATTCTAAAATAAAATAAAAGAAGTGTAGTTCTATATGGATTTTACTTTTATTTTACGACTTTATTTTATTTAAATAAGGATTTGGGTCACTTAATTCTTACACCATACATTCTAACAAAAACAGAGGTATCACACTAAAGTAATCTTAGTAAAATCTTATACACAAACATATGGTCTTAACGCCAAACTTAAACACGTACATGTAATTTTCCTCTAAGAGCTAACAAAATAAACCACATAAAGGGGTAACATCAATAATGGTTGTAACTTGGAAGGGCAAATGCAACTATTCACGGATCAGCTGCACAAAACTTTAGCACAACCTACGCGTGATAACAACAACAATAGCTTACTAGTGCTATCTTATATTAAGTTTGTAATCACTAGAGTAACTATGTTTCCAAGCCATTATGCCCTTCCCACCAAAATGTGAGTAAAGTCTATTCCTTATGTTTTCTAAGCAATGCATGCTACCATATTTCAAAATGTCATTACATCAGTTTGTTTTCTCTTTGACCATTAGATCTTAGCACATGTTGCTCGTTGATTACAATTAGCTTCCCTTTTATCAATTTGTCTGATATTTCTGTTAACTACAAGGGCAAAGTCAGAAATTTCTATTAAATGGGTCGAAATAAAATATTATTTTTTGAGGGACCAAAGTAAGAATTGAATTATAAAATCTTAAAAAGGACTAATATGACAATTAATCCATTTGAACAACTATGAATGTGTTTTTTCAACCTAGTCTCCATGAATTTAGTCTTCTTGTACTATTTCCTTGCCAATGTTTGATCGATATCTAGCTTTCTTTTCGGATAATCCTCCAAGCTTGTATACAATTAAAAAAAAAATAGTTTGAGTTCATTGCTGACTTTTTCTTTTAACTCCTTTTAAGAGTAATTAGGGACAAATTGGGCGTATTATGTATTTCCAAATCGTCTGAGTAATTTGGGTATTTTAAAAATTCAATTAATTGATATTCTTTCTATTCTTTGTTATTATTTTTAACAAATTGGGTATTTTAATTTTTTATTAATTATTATATGTTATTATTATTATTATTATAAAATTATATTTATATATTTATATTTCACAATGGCTACATTTTCAACTATATGGTAAGTATTTTTCATTTTAATATTATGAGTTTGGACTTTTCCTTTTTATTGTATTTATTAGTTTTTAATTAATAATTTATGTGAAATAATAAATTTTTTTATGAAGATATCTGCTTGGACATCACAATGAATTGGATGGAAATGTAATTATTAGGGTAGTAATTACATTTTTTTGTAATTGCAATTAAATGTAATTCGCTATACGTGTTTAACTGACAGAGTTTAATTACATCGTAATTCCCTATGTCATGTTTGATAGTACAAATTGTACTTACACGGCTACGTAATTTATATTTTAAAAAATATTAATTATTGTAAAAATTATTAATAGGATAAAAAATTTCTAAATAAATAACAAAAATTATTATCAAATCATTATATGTCTTT
Organism: Gossypium hirsutum; assembly: GCF_007990345.1. Lineage (NCBI taxonomy): Eukaryota > Viridiplantae > Streptophyta > Magnoliopsida > Malvales > Malvaceae > Gossypium > Gossypium hirsutum. The sequence continues at coordinate 47,735,964 of NC_053445.1, forward strand.
TAATCACAAAAAATATTAGTGATGTTGTTAAGAGGAAAAAATGTTTTTTTAGGACAATAAATATCTTATCAACCACATTTCAAAATTTTAAATGTCTCAAGTTAAAGAGTTCGCGAACTTTCTATGATGCTTGTGTCTAGCATCATTCTCTTAAATGATATTATACTCCACGACATGATGCAAGAAAATATTTTATATTTGCATAATTAGCATAATCCTTATATAAACTCTAATTATAAAACCTTATAAAATAATTTAGAGAAAAACTTATGCTAGGTTATATCCCTTATTAAGTAAAAATAATATAAAATTTATAATATATAACTTTTATAATTTTTTTATAAATTATCCAAAACTTTTATAACACTTCTTATAAACAATATATATTTTTGTCATAACTTTAGAAAGTTATTTTCTTATAAATAAGTTATGATAAAAAACTATAAAAAATTTTTATGAACAAGTATATTATTTTTATAACATATAAGATGAAAAAAAATTATGTCCATAAAATTTTTTTGTAAATAAATATATTATAACACTTTTATAACATGTAAATTAATTTTTTATAATGATTTTTTTTATTTCACTTTGGTTTCTTTTATTTTTCCTGAAAATATTGGTTTGATAATAACCACTTAGAAATGCATAAAAAAATCAAATAAAAAGTAAAATATATTATTGAATCTATGATAATATTGTAGTTAATATAAAATTATACCTATTTAATATTTCAAATTATTAAAAAAAAAATATAAACAAAATATATTTTTTGGGCCGGGGGGAACAATGTTATTTGAAAAAGTTCGTTATCAACTTATGAAATTATTGTCAAAAGTTATTGAGCCGGGTAATTGCTTTCCTCATGGTGCTCGCCATCCATGCCACGATAAAATGCTAAAGAATTGATATCTCATATATAACCAAAAATTTTCTTGGGTCATTCTCTTTTCTACACTAGAAAAGAAAAAAGAAAGAAAGAACAGCTACCGAGCAACCAGCGCCGCCCTATTTGCCACAAAACCCTAGCGTACATACTCCACAGACATTGTCGTTTACTCTCGGCATCCATGGGTAAGTCTCTCAGTGTTTTTCTTTCTGGACCTTTCATTTCATGATTTTCTCTTTATTCTTACAATCAGTATTGATTGTGTTTGCTTTCCTTAATTCCGGATCTGCTTGATTTACTCGCTGATTGCTTCAGTTTTGATCTGTTTTTGTCGAAAAGTTCACTCAATTATATGCTTTTTATTTTTTCTAATTACAAGATTTTTATTAATTGTAGTTTTCAATGCGTTTTAGCAGATGTGAGTGACGGTTTCTCATTATTGAGATATTTTGCCTTTTGTAAATATGAGCTGAATTGAACTTTAGTTGAGTAACTAAAATTCTTCTTACTGGAATAGGGCTATAAATTATAGGAATTTGTTTGTAATAATAATTTCATTATTTCTTTTAACTCGCTTTAGCATCTATATGTGCTGCGGAGGTTAATATTGACAACTTTCGGAATTAACGTGTCTACAATTTCTCTCTATTTTGTTTTTGGTTTCTAATTTGTAGATATTGAGGCTGAGATCCGTGCACTGCAGCTTGACTCTGCTGGTAGTGTACTCTTGTTTTCATTTATGAATAAGATATATGTTTTGGTTTTCCTTTTTTTTTTTTTGGAATCACTTTTCTTTTTTTGAGTTTTATTATTGAATCTTAACAGAAGATAATAATGCCACGCTCATTCCTGAAGATGCAAAACCAGAAGAAGTTGAAATGACAGATAAGGTGGAGGAGGAAGGTTGGTAGTTTTGTTGAACTTTGTATTTAAGTGGTGCCTATCTTCTTATGTTAATGAAGGCATTGGAGAGCTAGAGAATAGAGGAGAGGTTGTCATTGTGGAAATTCCTTCAAGATTATAAATTGTAAACTTGGTTGACTACAGTTATTTCTATCTCCAAAATGGCATTTAAGAGTTCTTATACGAAATAAGTTTCGCTGATTCTGTGAAGTTACAGTAAGATTGAATAAATAATAGATATTAAACTGTTTTACAAGGTTTTATTAGAAGCTTTTAGATATAATTCATGGACGACTCCTTTTTTTGTGTGCAAAAGTGATATGAGTCTCTAGGTGATGTGTTTTCTTGTGTCTTACATGGGATATGAAACTGTGTCTGTTTGTGAATTGTAGAGCTGATTTGAATTAGGTTTGGGTTTACTTCAGCTATGTTACATTGATTTAGGACTTGGTCTCAGGCATTTTATATGTTAGGCATAACTTTTTGTCTTTTCTTTTGAAACTGTTCATCATTTCCTATGAACTAAAAGCATTCAAGAATAGGGGGATAAAGTTATGGTAGGATGAACTGAAGAGTCCATGTATCACTGTATATTTGTTTCTTTCTTGATTACCTATATCTTTTGTTGACCATCTCTATTTTTACATTATCATTTATAATGGGCTGCTGTATATGAATTGTTGGTATTTTTACCTCTTTTTCCAATTTAGACACCAAAGCAGGTGCAACTCAGATGCTTATTGTGCTAACCTTTTTCTCTAAATTTTCTCCTTGCTCTTTCTTTTGCTAAAATGCTGCATGTTTTTCTGTTCATCATGAGCTTTTGTTTATTGTTTTAGTTTCATTTTGAAAAGTTTTGGGATCTTTTCTATTTTTGATTTCAGGTATGACGGATGAGGTTGATACTAAATCTCAGCCAGTCCAGGCTGAGCCAAAAGGTTTTTTCATTCCCTTTTCTCTGCCTTCCCGTGCTTACCTCTATTATTCCTGTCACTTTAATATTCCAATTTTCATTTTTCTTGTTCTCAATTTTAGTTTTGTTGTGCAGTGAAAGACAAGGAAGTAGCTGATATGGATTGTGCAGAAGTACCAGATGAAATGGAATCACAAAAGAAGCGCCACTTGAATGTGGTCTTTATTGGTCATGTTGGTAGGTATTCCTACTTCATGGTTTTGCTTATGTGAAAGTTGGCATGCATTACACATCTATGTTCAATATTGAACCGCTTATGCTAACCTAGGAAACAGTGGAAATTTGTACTTTTATCCTCTCCAAGCCCTTATTTATTATGTGCTTCACTGAGTTTAGTCAATTTAGCAACATGCATGAATTCTGTGAAAAGCTGTTATAAGTTTAATTATTAACGGGACCGACTGTTAGGAATTGGATTATGGTAGATTAAAAGAAAAAATGGTTAATGTATTTCAAAGCTGTAAATGAGAAAATTCGAACAACCTCTCTCAAAGGATGTTTAACCAATGCCTAGTCACTGCTGATTAGTCGCAACATGTCTTCTCAAGCTTCTTCATTAAAAGATCCTATATCAGCTTATTTTAATAAATAAGCATTATCAAAGACTGCTCATAATCAATGCTTTTGTACTGAAACACATTATTTCTATCCATTGTATGTTTTGACTCTTTTATTTGATTCTTAGATGCTGGCAAGTCAACAACTGGAGGCCAGATACTCTTCCTCAGTGGTCAGGTTGATGACCGTACGATCCAGAAGTATGAGAAAGAAGCTAAGGATAAAAGTAGAGAAAGCTGGTGAGGCTTAGGTTTGGTATATAACTTGGATAGTAAATCAGTGCTGTTCCTTCTATATTTGTTTTCTCTAAAGAGCATGCACATGTTGGAATTTAGGCTGTATGAACTTTGTTTGGAACGTTTCTTTGTATCTGTCTGTGATGAAACAGTTAAGTAATTGTTTTGCTTGTATTAATCTTCACTATATCAATTTTAGATTAGTTTCCTATAGTCAATCTGCATGAAGTGAATGCTGAGATTGAGAGATACTCCCTCCATCCCAGTAAATTTGTAACTTTTTTATTTTTAGTGGTAAAAAATTTTCAACTTTAACCTCTTATTCTTTAAAGTTTATTATGAATATAATTTTGAAAAAATTCATTAAAAACTTTCAATGAAATAAGTTTTAGATATATCTTTTTATAAAATCTAAATTAAAATATTTAAAATAATTGAAGTTGAAGTTTGAAAAGTTCGACCTAAAAAATGTCAATTGTGGCTTTTTTACTGGGACAGAGGGAGTATGATCTACGGTTCACATTAGCAGGTTTGAAATTGTGGAGTGTTTCTGACCGAGACAGCAAGAATTGTGAGCCAAGATTCAATCTAATTCAAACATGGTAGTACTAGGATTTAACCCATGACTTAAATGAGTGACTAGATGACTGGCATCCATGGAGGCACTGTATTAGCTGTCCTTCCAGCTGAAAGGCATGTATAGGGGAGAGATTGATGGGTTGAGTCCTCTTTTCCTCCATCCAAGCTATGTGAAGGTTTCATCAAGATTAAGTGTACTAAAGATGTAGTTGTCAAAGGAATTTACAGTACTTGGACAAGTTATTGGCTTGTTATTAATTTGTTATCAAATTGGAAACCATTTCCATTTTTTTTTTTTACTTTTTCTTGGATGCTGTAAGTGCTGAAAAGTTCTTTTTGTCTATTTTATTATTTTATTGCTCTTGAAGATTCATTTATACTTTAGTATGTGTATCTTTTCACAATTGATCCATTCTGCAATTTGCATCTTTTGAGAACTAACACTGGTTCACCGTTTTTAAAATTATTTCCAATTGCCTTGCAGATTTGTCAGTAGGAAATTTCATTCTATTGATGTTGAGATTCTTATCTCTTTTTCTCTCAAACTGACATACCCACTCACCTGCCACTCTTTAAGATTTGCTTAATTCAGCACATGATCAATTACCTCAATGAAAATGTCTTACAGACTGGGGATCTTTGGCTTTTGCATTATCTGACTGAACTACTTTTCATGTGTTAGGTATATGGCATATATTATGGACACTAATGAAGAGGAGAGGGTTAAGGTAGTGTACAATGGGGAAATGTTGTTATAAACTTTGTGAAAGTATAGTTAATTCCTTGTATATCTCCTGTCATACTGTCAACGGTTATTCATGATTAGCTAGACTGCAGTTGTTACTCCAGGAGTTAACTGAATTCGAACTATTGATTGCAGGGTAAAACTGTTGAAGTTGGAAGAGCACAGTTTGAGACTGAGACAACTAGATTTACCATTTTGGATGCACCAGTAAGGGAACTGCCTCTAAAATACACTGTTATTTCTTTAATTTATCTTACCTTCAAATGGCACATTTAATTATTTGTAGAATAAGCTGATAATCTCATTTATTTTACTATTTTACTTTGTAAATTGAGATTTTTTTCTGGGTCTTGATTTTTTGTTTAGTTGAATTGCTTTCTTTAGTACCTATGTTGCTCCTCACATGCCTTTTTTGATATTAAAAATATATCGTACATGATTAAAATTGCAGGATCAATTTAATAGTGCATCACAAATTTGTCTTATAAGGTTGCAAATAGCATGCTCTCTTGCTATATAATGATGCTGCTCATAAATAAGAGAGAAAGTAACAGAAAATATAAAACCAAATGTTTCCATATCATGTTACTTTTCATTAGATATGCCTTAGGGTATTGTCTAACTGCGATTAATGTGCTTATATCTAATAAAAAATGGAACTGAACAAAGTCATTTTGATTTTTGACCAGATTCTTTTTATTTTGAATATAGATTTTGATGCAATTTTGTTTATTAAAACTAAATACACTTTTGCATTGGCTACTTAGGGTCACAAGAGTTATGTCCCAAATATGATCAGTGGGGCATCTCAAGCTGATATTGGTGTGCTTGTAAGTCGCATCCTCTGTCTCTCCATTAACTGCCTAATATAGTGTATATATTGTAGATTTGGATTTCATAAATGTCCACGGTTTCTTAATTAGGTGATTTCTGCTCGTAAAGGGGAATTTGAAACTGGATATGAGAGGGGTGGGCAGACCCGTGAACATGTGCAGCTCGCAAAGACTTTGGGTGTGTCAAAGCTACTTGTAGTAGTTAATAAGATGGATGATCACACTGTCAACTGGTCTAAAGAAAGGTACTTTGACTGGGTTCTGTAAAAAGTCTAAGCTTTTGTGCTGTCCTTATTGTGTAGTTTATGTTGTAGTTTGGTTTGTTTAATAGTACTGATGGAGTCCTTTCACAGGTATGATGAAATTGAATCAAAGATGGTACCTTTTCTCAGGTCATCTGGCTACAATGTGAAGAAAGGTATTGAAACTGTTAAATAACTTCCAAGTTGCATTTTGTCTTGGTGATATTTTCAAGCTTGTTGAACCATTTACGTATGTTATTACCATGACTTTTGGGATATTGAAGTGCTTAATTTGCAAAGGTCCCTTGCATTTTTTGTATTATGTTCATGGTTGCTTATGTGACCGGACTTGTTTTCTGCTGTCTATAGGCATACATATTCAGGGTTTTTTAGTTTGATATGATAGCATAGAACTCTGCTATGATCTTCCAAAGAAATTTTACCTATTGTCGTTTTAACACACGTTTAGCTATTTAGCAATATATTCTTTTATCAAATTATTTTGGAGTTGAAATTGTGGAGTAGAAGTAAATTGCTGTCAGTTTGTCTAGGAAACCTAGGTGCTGTTCGACAAACTAATAAAGTCAATGCTGCATACAGTATATATTCAGGTTCTTAGTCTGATATGGTAGTTATAGAACTCTGTTTTATCACCTGATGGTACTTATGTAGTTTCAATATGGTTGTTCGGCCTTCAGCAGGTGTTTCTATTAAATTATTTTGAAGCTAAAATTGTGGAATAGAAGTAAATAGTTCCTGTTAGTTTGTCTAGGATGCTTTTTTCTTGCCAAAAACTTGTGTAACATTTGATTACTTTTTCTTTGCATTATGTTCTGTTCTGCGTAGTTGCAATGTAATTTTATGTCTAATAGGCTTTGTCTCCCAAAATTACTGATATTGAAATGTTGATTTATTGATTTCAATTTATAACTTTTAATAGGATCAGATGATGATATCATGTTTTTATATGTTAGTGAAGCTTATGTTCCCATGTTGGAGACTTGCTTAGTTTGCTGAGCATATATTTTACGCTTTAAAACCACTTGTATTTCATTGGTTTCTCCTGTTTGAACTTGCAGATGTCCAGTTCTTACCAATATCTGGTCTTGTTGGTACTAACATGAAAACTAGAGTAGATAAGAATATATGTCCTTGGTGGAATGGTCCCTGCCTATTTGAGGCCCTCGATTCTGTTGAAGTTCCTGTCAGAGATCCAAAAGGTTCATATAGGTAAGTGATCTAAAGCCTATCTTCCTTAGCAGGATTCACTGCATGCTCAACTTTTATGTTTGGTTCTATTTCCTGGCTTCCTGCCATCTAACAGTAGCATGCATAATCAATTTTTTGGTTATCTTATTTTTTGATGCATCTGATGATTGCTATCATCTCTATAGGATGCCTATAATTGACAAATTTAAAGACATGGGAACTGTTGTTATGGGAAAGGTAGAATCTGGAAGCATATGTGAGGGTGATTCCTTATTAGTTATGCCAAACAAGGTGCTTTATCTTTTCAACCTTTTCATTATTTATGTATATATGCTCATTTTTATCTTATGGGTATGAAGATTTTATGCATGGATTGCAGGCTCCAGTGAAAGTTTTAGCTGTATACTGTGATGAAGATAAGGTTAGGCGTGCTGGACCTGGTGAAAATCTACGGGTTAGGTTATCTGGGATTGAAGAGGAGGACATATCGTCAGGTTTTGTCTTGTCAAGTGTTGGTATGTTTTGCTTAAATGGAGTTCCGTGATAAATCTATCCCTTTCTTGGCTTAGGTTCTTTTTGTGTGTTAGTTTTAGGGTATAATGTGTGTGTTCCCTTCTTGTAGTAAAACCGATACCTACGGTCGCTGAATTTACAGCCCAGCTGCAGATCCTTGAATTACTTGAGAATGTATGCATTTTATGTCATTTTCTATTGTCCTTACTCTTTAAACTTGATGCATTCCGACCATAATGACTGAATGTAATCTGTCTTGTAAATGTCGTTGTTTAGGCTATTTTTACAGCTGGCTATAAGGCTGTCTTGCACATTCATTCTGTTGTTGAGGAATGCGAGATAGTTGAGCTACTACAGCAAATTGATCCAAAGACAAAGAAACCCATGAAAAAGAAAGTTCTTTTTGTGAAGAATGGTGCTGTTGTTGTTTGTCGTATTCAGGTTCAAACTCTTCATTTTAAAATTTTAATCTACCAAACTTGATATTTTGTTTCTTGCCCCATTCAACTTTCTTGGTTGTCTGCATTTTTCTATAATTTTTTGAAATGAAACTGGATGAATTGGCTGATTAAAAAAGTGAGAAACAGTCGGAAAGCAGTTGTCCCAAAGTTGTTTGCTTGTCCTTTTTTCCATAAGGGTAGAACTAGAAATAATAGGATCATTACCAACTAATGATAGGCCACAATAAGCTTTCATTTTGGGGTTCCAGAAATGGGAAAATGCTCTGTTAAATTCGAAATAGGTGCCTAGTACCAACATTTCCAGCTAGATTGAACTTGCAACATAATAGCATGGTTGGTTCTCTACTCTATCCGATGCGTGTGTGATGCACAATCTTTTTAGTATGTTGTGTTTAGGGGGGAGGAGGCTGGAAACTCCATTCAGTAGGTTACATCTATCAGATGATTACTGACAGAAGATATCGGCTGCATTGATCTCTCTGTTAGTTTTGGGTTTGATAAAATACTATTTTCTCATGCTTCTTAGGTCAATAGCCTGATTTGCGTTGAGAAGTTCTCAGATTTTCCTCAACTTGGGAGGTTCACTCTTCGCACTGAAGGTAAAAGAGACCCTTTATTTTTTCTTCCAATTGTGGATAAATTATTTATTCTCGGTGGCTGTGAGTCACACGAATTATCATATCTACAGGGAAAACCATTGCAGTGGGAAAAGTCACTGATCTTCCTTCACGCAGTAGTGCTTAAAAAATTTTGTTCTTAGAGGTGAGATTCAAACTTTGCTTATATCTGCTGTGTGAAGTTTTTACTGTGTCACTGTTAACCTCCCCTAGTGGTATCCAACTTAGGACATAATAGACCACTGAGAAAGGATGGAAAAGAAAATTAAGATATTTGACTTGATAACAATTCTGATACCAAATTTTTGTCTCAAAACCGAGAATTGGATTTTTAAAGGTTTTTCTTCCCTCTGTGAGGGGTGCGATCCTTTTGTCACCAAAGTACTACACTACTGTTACACACCTACTTTATTTGGAGATCCATCCTGGTTGGTCAACATTAGTGCGTTTTGTGTGGCTTGATCCCAAGCCTCTTCACTTGTAGATAGGGAATCAATTTTGGAGTTGAAACTGGCTTTCTTGTGCTATTCCTCTCGACTCATACACTAGTTGGTAGCATGTTTAATTCGGAAATCATGCTGAAACTGGGTTATCCATAGCATTCCATGCCATTCGATCAATGCAGTTGGTTAATTCAATTTCAAGGAGTAGGCTTTACTTTTTTTTCAAATTATCATACACAAGATTATTGCAATTAGTTTTCATATACTCTTGTTAGTATCTGGATAAATATGACTGATGTACTTACCTTGGCAGGTAAGCAAATTGCTGTGTAACTTATCCTGTTGTGTTGCAGCACGGAAGAGTGGAGGGATTGTTGCTTTATCTATTATTGCATTACAGATGTATTGATGTAACAGTTGTCAAGAGAAGTTGAGATGGTTATTGTTGCTGCTCTCATTGTGATTTTGATATATGGTATGAACCAGTACACACCAACCCATTGTTCATTAGGGGTTAAAAAGAATTGCGGTTAATGGTGTTCAATCAGTTTGATCAAGCTTTGTTTGTTGGATGCTTTTTGGTAGGCAAGTCTGTTTAATGTCGAATTTGTTGAAAAAAAGAAGCATATTTGTGTTTTTTTAACTCGCCAAGGTGATTGAAAAAAAAAGAGGACTGGCTTCGTTTCAATCCGAGCTTGTTCCTAAATAATATTGTTAGGTTACATTATTATTATAATTATTGAATTACGATAAGATTATGACGCAAATTATTATTAAATCTAATTCTGCCCACTTTTTGCATATTTGATATTTAGTCTTGCTATTTTTTTTATATTTAAGTCTAATTAGCAACACCATCCAAGGAATTCTGAGAACTGGGTTTTGTGGTATTTTTAAAATAAAAAAGTACTTAATATTATGTGTGGAAGATTATACGTAAATAAAAACCTTTAATTTTAAATGAGATTGTAAGATTTTTAAGCATTATTTTAATGGAACATAATAAACGTATATATTTGCTTGTTTGCGGTTTTAAAGTCAATTTTTCTTTATTTTGAAAATGTTATATGATTTAATTTAATGATGTTTAAAATAATATCAATTGGATTTTTGAAAAGGTTAGCATTAAGTTTCAAATGTGTGTAAAAGAATTGAGAGCACAATTAGACTATTATTAAGTTGATCTATCTCAGAGCCTCGTGTCCTTGTAAAGTAAAATAAAATATTAAAATGCATGCCAGTTTTGCATAAATTATTTATGTGTATCATGGGTATCGAGATTTTTTATATCGTACCTGCTGCAACATGTTTTTGAAGTATTTTTGTATTGCTTTATGTAAAATTTTATTTAAAAAACTATCTCACTTGTTATTATTTTATATTTTTCTCATGATATTTTCCTTTTTTTATAAATTCATTTAAAAAACATCTTTGAATTAAGTTGTTGAATTTGATTTATAATAATAGACTATATTTTATGCCTAAAAAACTAAATATTAAATATTTATAATTTTGATTTATATTTATGCATAAACACACGCATATATATACACATATACTAGACTTTGCCTCAGCAAGAAAAAATTAATATTAAAATTATATTTAAGAACATTTATTTAGCAACTTAATCATAAACTGAATGGTAAAGTAATTGTAAATAAATTTTCTTTAGGGTTGAGTTTAATCTTTAAACATTATTTATTTTTGTTTTATTTAATCCTTCTGTATTAAAATAATAAAACAAACATTATCATGTTAAAATTTATTACTTTATTAAAAATATGCACATTAAATTTACAACAACTTATTGCTGCTTTTAATCTTATAAAAAATAAACACACGGTTACATTTTAAACCCCATATAAACCCCTTAGGTGGGGTATTTGAATCCTTACCTGCCCTAGTGACCTATTTAAGTCTTGCAGGTCGTAAAGAGAACTCCCTTTACGTGAAAAATATTACTTTCAGATATTCAAGTCCTTCCACTTGGATGCTTGGTCTTTCGAAATATACAAAAAAAACTGAAAAAAAGGTAGTAAACAAAATAAATTACCCTATGTAAAAGTATTATTTATCATATATGTTCTAATTAGCCGCTTTGTAACCTATTTTTAGCAACAACAAAAAATCAATTAAAAGAGTTCTTATTTTTTATAAAAGTATTATTTATTCATCTTTTAAAATTTAAATTTAAATTTATGTCTAATTATTATAATACATATATAAAATAAGCTTTTCCTCGTATTATTCCACCAGCAACCAGACATCAGAGTATTACAAAACTACAACAATGCCTTCAACATAGTGAAGAGTTGAACTAAAATCAGAAATCTGATCTTTAGCAATAAGAGAAATGCTATGGTTTTTTTAAATCCAGTATTCGTAGAATACAGAGGAATCCCACATAGAATTTTTTATATAGGTATCAAAACCTCATAGTGTTTACATTTCTAATCTAAACCTTTCAAATTTAAATCATGAGTACTTTCTAGAACTTCAGTGGATAAGCTCTGAAGATACGAGTGAAGATGTAGACAGCCTAAATTATTAGTGCCGATTATTGAGCATCAATGAACACCTTATACAAGTATAGAAATCAGTTCTCAGAGTTCTCAGAGCATCAATGTAACAGCCCCTACATCGCCTGGTTAGACTCATAGGATGCAAAGAACTAAATATTAAATAATAGCTCGCAGATTAACAACTAAAAATGCATCTATTTTGAAATGAAGGTATGTAATGTAAGCATAGATTTGCAAATGCATATACCAAGTATCATTATCTGTTGCTTCACTATTATCTTTATAGAAATAACAATTCACAGCAGTGATCTACTATGCACAAAACAAGAATGACCCCATGCTAGAATGTATGTATTGACTACTGAGGTTGAAAGGTGTTGAGAGCTATAGTGTCCTGATGTAGCTCAAGTAATAACTAAACATGGTCCTTTGCCATCGATGGATTCCTTCACGGGATGGAAAATATATAGTGTGGAAGACAACCGAACAAGTGCTTCCGAATCTTTTATTTCAAGACAGGTAACAGCCCATACCATCATATCAATATTCAGAGGTACATATCCATTGAAAGTATTTCAAAAGCGTAAATTAAGTGTTATTATCATTTGCTTCACTATCTCTTTTAAAAGAAGAATATATTTTCACAGCAGAAGTATATTCATAGCCGTAATACTTGAATGTATAGGACTACTTAAGAGGTGTTGAGAGATGTAGTGTCCAGATGTAGCTCAAATAACAACTTTAGACTGGTACTGGGCAACGATGGACTCCATCAAGGGATGGCTAATAGATAGATTGGAAACCCAAACTATCAACTCCTTCCCTATCTTTTATTTTCCAGACATGTAACAGTTACTACCATCAAATCTAAGGTAGACACCTGACTACGTCTGGTTAGGCTCATGGGAGACAAACAACTATTAATAGTTTCCAGATAAACACCAAAAATGCATCTATATTCAAAAGATACAAAAGCACAGAAAGTATTTCCAAATGCATATGTTAAGTGTTATTATCATTTGCTTCACTACCCCTTTAGAAAACAAACAGATTTGCAACACGTGATCCACTATATCCAAAATAAGGATGGCCTTCATGCTTGGATGTATAGATTGAATACTGATAGAAAGAGGTTTTGAGAGATGTAGTGCCCAGATGTAGCTTGAGTAATAACTAAACACATAGTACTGGCCAACGATGGACTCGTTCAAGGGGATGGCTAATAGATAGATTGGAAACCCAAACCATCAACTACTTTCCTATCTTTTATTTTCCAGACATGTAACAGTCCCTACAATCATATTCCAAGGTAGACACCTAACTACTCGTGGAACGTAAACAACTAAATATTAAATAATAGTTCATAAACAAACAACTAAAAATGTACCAATATTCAAAATAAGTTAATATAAGAATTGAAGCATTTAAGTGTTACTATCATTTGCTTTACTATCTCTTAACAAACAGATTCATAGAAGTGGTCAACATATCCAAAATAAAAATGGCCTCATACTAGAATGCATAAGTTGACTACTGGAGTAGAGGTGTTGAGAGATGTAGTGTCCAGATGTAGCTCAAGTAATAACTAAACAAATAGTACTGGGCAACGATGGACTCTTTCAAGGGATGGCTAATAGATAGATTGGAAACCCAAACTATCAACTCCTTCCCTATCTTCTATTTTCCAGACATGTAACAGTCCCTACCATCAAATCTAAGGTAGACACCTGACTACGTCTGGTTGGACTCATGGGACACAAACAACAAAATATTAAATAATAGTTTACAGATAAACAATAAAATGCATCTGTATTCAAAAGATAAAGAAGCACGGGAAGTATTTCCAAACGCATATATTAAGTGTTATTATAATTTGTTCAGTATCCCGTTAAAAAAACAAACAGATTCACAACATGCGATCCACTATGTCCAAAATAAGGATGACCTTCATACTTGAATGTATAGATTGGCTGCATATATAAAGAGGTGTTGAGAGATGTAATGTCCAGATGTAGCTCAAGTAATAACAGAACACATAGTACTGGGCAACGATGGACTCCTTCAAGGGATGTACAACAGATAGAATGGAAACCCAAACCATCAACTACTTCCCTATCTTTTATTTTCCAGACATGTAACAGTCCCTACAACCATATCAAAGGTAGACACCTGACTATGTCTGGTTAGAATCATGGAACGCAAATAACTAAATATTAAATAACAGTTCATAGACAAACATCTATAAATGCATCAATATTCAAAATAAGTTGCTTTAAGAATAGCGAGCAACTAAATATTGCTGCTATTTTCTCCCCTAAACCACATCACTATCATTTGCTTTACTATCTCTTAGAACAGATTCACAGGAGTGGTCCATGTATCCAAAATAAGAACAGCTTCATACTAGAATGCATAGATTGACTACTGAAGTAGAGTTGTTGAGAGATGTAGTGTCCAGATGTAGCTCAAGTAATAACCAAACAAATAGTACTGGGCAACGATGGACTCCTTCAAGGGATGGCTAATAGTTAGATAGGAAACCCAAACCATTGATTCCTTCCCTATCTTTCATATTCCAGACATGTAACAGTCCCTACCATCATATCAAAGGTAGACACCTGACTACGTCTGGTTAGACTCATGGAACGCAAGCAATTAAATATTAAATACTTATAACAGTTTCCAGAGGCTCGTATATCCAAAAATAAAAAAGGAACCATACTTGAATGTATAGATTATTAACTGAACTAGAGTGTCGAGTGATATAGCCTCTAGGTGTAGCTCAAATGATAACTGAACACACAGTATTGGACGCTATATCATTTGAGAGGTGTTATCAAAGGCGCCAGGTGCACTTTAGACAATACAACCCTCCCTCATATTGTCATAGGCAGAAGGCACAAAAGAAGCAGTCATCAGACTGAAGTAAGATGCAATATGTATATGTGGCTATTTTAGCATGGGTGTGCATGTATGTATAAATGTACACTATATATATATATATAAAAAAGACAGCTCAAACTAATGTATATGATTCATTAATGGCTAACCAATCTAGCTTGCCTCTTGCATTCATTCACATGTCAAATCCATTCATAAAGTGTATATGATTCGATAATATTTCACTTTGGCCAAGAAAAAAATAATATTTAACACCTTCCTACTAGGATCAGGGGTAAGCATGTATTAAATCTGTAATGTTGCAAAACAATTAAATTAGCCAATGCCCTAACAGCATAACCCTCAAATCATTCACATGATACCATAAATTAAACAAACAAATAGATACTTATACTAAAACAATGGGACATATCATCAAGCAAAGGCACATCAATACATGCATAACATTAAAAAAAAACACTAAAGGAAAAGCACATTTGATTGAAAGTAGATATATCTTTCTCTAATTTCCTCGAGGAAGTAAAAAAAAAGCGCATTTCTCTTGTTCTTCTCGTTGAATCCACTGCAAACTCCAGCAGATAATAAGCAACATGCTTTAAAAGGAACTCTAACAGGTGAATAAAAGGGAGAGATGAAACCGTCATTGAAAGTTCAAACATAAACATCTATATTCAAATAAGGTCTATATCAAGCTGATCCTGTAAATAAAAATGAGAAAACAACATAAGTAATAACTAAACACCTAATGCAGTATCTAAAGCGATCAAGAATGGGATGCATGAAAAATCCTTGTCTTGATAATAGTAAATGGGTATTTTGTAATATGAGAAATGATAAAAAAGAAAACAAAATTATCTAATAGTCGGAAACCATAAGAAATGAAGAAACTCCAAGGACACAGAGCGGTCCGTTGGTGGTTCGCACACCATAGAGCGGATGAGTGCTAACGGCTAGGTCTTAAGTCTATACGAGAGAAGAGAAACCCTAAACTTCGAATATATAGGCTAAGGCAGGCATGTATTTTCGTTAAGTTCAGGTTATTTTAGTTTGCGTTTGCTTCGCTGTATTGGATTAGAGGTGTATTGGGATTAGAGGTGTATTGGATT
Organism: Gossypium hirsutum; assembly: GCF_007990345.1. Lineage (NCBI taxonomy): Eukaryota > Viridiplantae > Streptophyta > Magnoliopsida > Malvales > Malvaceae > Gossypium > Gossypium hirsutum. The sequence goes on from NC_053445.1 coordinate 47,751,694, forward strand.
AGAGGTGTAATAGCTAATCCACTGTTTGGTTGAATGTAATGGAATAGAGGCGTAATAGTAATCTTGTGTTTGGTTGAATGGAATAGAGGTGTAATAGCATAATGGAAAAAACTAAAATAACTAGAATACCCTTAGCATAAATTTGTTTTGGTAAATGATTATTGTTATTGTTATTTAAATTTTAATAATATTATTATTATCAATAATAAATAATTTAATCATATTTAAACATAATTATTATTAAATATATTTTAATTAAAATATATAATTTAATAAAATTCTTAATAATCAATATTCTTATATGAATTTACTCAAATCATAATATATGATACTATAAAATATAAATTAACATAATTATTATTAAATATATTATAATTAAAATATATAATTTAATAAAATTCTTAATAATTAATATTCTTATATGAATTTACTCAAATCATAATATATGATACTATAAAAGATAATTTGAAATAATTAATATTAAATATATTTTAATTAAAATATATGATTTAATAAAATTTAAAATAATTATAACTAATAAATTATCTTATATGAATTTGTATAATTTAAAATAATTATTATTACATATAATTTAATAATAATATATAATTTCATAAAATTCTTGATAATAAATTTTCTTATATGAATTTATACAATTTAAAATAATTAATATTAAATATAATTTAATAATGATATATAATTTCATAAATTCTTAATAATAAAATGTTCTTATATGAATTTACTAAAATCAAAATATAACTTGAGAATTATAATCTGCATAAACACTCAATCCGAGTTCCAAACATACGTGCCAAGGAAGACGATTATTAAACGTGTCATTGTATTATTTTGGCTTGTTTCATGTTTAAGTTGATAAGAGAATTCTTGGACCGCCAAGATTTACATAAATTAAGTAAAATTTAGTTTCAACTGTATCGGTTCAAAACAAGTAAGATTTGCCAGTCCATGCTTTGCTGGCTTTTAAGTTTAAAACAGATGGCATATAGCTGACAATTTTCATCGAGGAAAACAAGTAGTCTGTTCTACCCAAAATATCTCAGGAGTTTTAAACAAAAGGTAGTTAGTTAGATGTAAACACGCCTTTTCTGAAACCTACAAATGTCAATGGCTAGTTCTTAATTACAAGCAGATCATCCTCCTTGCATATGGGCACCTAGTTCACCAAACTGATCATCAGCTTCCACAGTATCCTCAGACAGGCGAACTGCATCCAGCTTCTGTTTCAAGATTTCTATAGCATTAAGAACCAACTGAGAAGCTTTGATCGCACCAGTGGATTCAACTGTAAAGATGAAACTGTCTTCTTTGGCATATATCTCCACAAGACCTGGCTTGCCCATAGCTTCAGCTTTCTTTAGCACCTCATCGTCATAGGTATACGCCTCTGGATCAACCACCACAACCTGTTTTCAAGATAAAAATAGAATTCATAGTTAGCAGCGCCAACAGCAGCAGCAGTGAAATAGCATAACCTCCAATTTTTGGCTCACAATATAGGGACTGAACAAATGCACTCAACATACATGAAACATATGATGCTCAAGCAAGTCAGAACAGCTATCTACACAAAATATGAGGCAAAAAAAAGCACTAATCAAACGAACTAATTCCGAAATGCTCCAACACTCACTGCAATAATAGTCAGTAACAACATTACAGTATCATTGGAGACTTCCTATAGAAACAAGGTTTTCAATACAGTAATGGCAGCAGTAGCAAGCAGGCCCCATTTAAATGAAAGCAGAAAGAAATGTAGTTTGACACCTCGTATCTTTAGCTTTGAGATAAACACAGGGTGGTATTAACAGCCCTAATACAAGGAGAAACACTCCAATCCAGAAACCTAAACTGAAGCTCAAGTTCCATCAATATCCTCATGATTCACAAAAGTAAAAGGCACATAAGAGGAACTTTTGTAAGAAACATATAAAGACAAAATGCTACTAAAACACATCCACATTTTAAGCTCAAGCAAACTAGAAACTCTAAAAGAAAAGACCTTGATGACGTGCAAAGCAATTCAATCCTCCTATTGGACAGACCATAGATGTAATTAATCAAAACCAGCAATTGCTTTAACAATCCAGAAGCTCTAGTGATAGCCAACACAACCCAAAGCTTAATCCCAAACAATTTCTTTGTTAGAATAGATGTAATGATGTAGAAAGTAAAGGCATAGCATACCTGTTGGGTATTTGGGTCAATGTCAAAGAATAAGATCATTGCTCTGCATTTTATGAAGTATTGATTAGACTTGGCAATTAATTATAACGGCACAGCCCTTATAGAACTCGGGAAGATTGTGAAACTTGTAAACCTCGTTAACAGCCTGAATTTGCTTAGTTATCTGCGAGTTAATTGCAACAAAGTAAATGCCATTTATTTGGAAATAAAAGAACAGTGGAATATAGAGGGAAAAGAAAAAGAACTGCAAGATGAGCATCCCGATTTGTTCTACATAAGATAGCCATCCTACTGAGAGCAGATACGACTTAAATACTTAATTGTCAGGAAATGAGAATAGAACAAATACCCGACCAGTATGACAAACCAGTGCAAAATAAACATTATTTAGAAGTTTTTAAAATATAAACATCATTCAAATATGGGCATGAACTATGAAGTATGACTCTCCAAATATATACAAGTGCCGAATGCCATTTAACTATCCAAAGTATGACTAGATATTGGAAAAGGTTCAACTATCCAAAGGAATTACAATCATGTCAAATACTATGATATAGGCAACCACTCAATACAATTTTTAAACTCGAAAACTGCATTAACATACGAGAATCAAAATCAGATAGAACACGAAATAGAACTCAAATCTCATTGACCAAAACAACAAACAAACGGGTATATTTTAGTTTATGCAAAGTCAATCATCACTTATTAACTAATATCATTACAAAAGAATAAAATTACAATGCTTTTCAGCCAGCTATCCGAAAGAAACCACTAAATGTTTACCTCAGACATGTGAAGCATGGCCATTACCACCCAATTCCACAACAGCCGACTTCTCTTTCACCAAACCATCTTCTTCTTTAATCCCACTATCGAGATCATCATCGGAATCCAAAGTGAAATTCCCCCCATTACTATCCATTAGCTGTATTTCAGCCCCTAATGGCTTATACCGCAAACCATCCCCTGAAGCACCAACAACAACACCGTTTCTTTTGCCAATAAGCGATAACATCCCAACAACCAGAACCACAAGCAAAGCAAGATGGCTATTGAATTGCAATGTGACAATAAACCTTGCTCTATGATAATCAGGGTGACTTCTGCATTTAATAGTATAATTCCCTCTACTTTTTTCATGTAAGCTACATCCATGAACCATCAAATTAGTGTAAAATGAAAATCCCATTTGCACAAACCATGTTCCGTGTAAAATCAACCCAATACCTCGTACCGATTTCGAGTAAATGGACCTGTTAGATCTCAATTCTAACATTGTTGAAACCACACAAATTGCTATGGGAACACATAAAGGATCAAAATATCTATTCTCAATCCCACTTGTATCCTTTCTTTGCAAGTAATACAACAAAAATTCTTCAACAAAAGCTAAAAGCAGAACTAATTCAAGAACAGGATCAGGCCAAAAGTATGAACCTTTCTTATTATTTAAAAGACCCAAAGCAGAGTAAAGCAAGAAGAGCAGAGCAAGTGAGAGCACTTGTAACTGGAGCACCGTCCCCACCCGATCTTTTGAACTGAAAGCATCAAAGATTGAAACCACAGAATTTAAGAAAATCGAAAGGGAAAAGATTGATACAAAGATGAAAGATGGTGAAGAAGAAAAAGGGTTCTCTTTAGTTTTAGAAATAGAGGCAGATTTGATCTGGGTTGAAAGTGAAGAAGAAAATGGAGTTGGACTCGGGTTGAGGCAGAGGGTAAAACAAGGAGGGGAAACTGAAGAGGCATCTAATATGGGCAAAAGAGAGGGATTAGAAATCAGTGGTTTTCACCGATTAGAAAAGTAATGTATTACACGCATATTAGCAATACATTGAACCAAACGACGGAATAAAGAGGGATTAGTGGGGCCCACCGATTAGGGGTGGATTGGGTTATGTTTACTGTTGTTGCTGCTAATACTGGGTTGCTTGACCCGAGTTACAAATCAATCGGATATAAAGCTATTTACATCAACCGCCACATCGTCAGTTAATGCTGAACACATAGGTCCCGTTTCGCATTGCGTATTCGAGGTGGAAAACTGCTTTCCAATTTCAAAAGTAAAGCCCAACATTTGATTTTTGGGTTAAAAGTAAAGCTCAATATTCGAGGTGTTCTTCGTTTTCGGTTTTTGTTTTTGGTGGTGCTAATATTCAAAATACTTTTATTTATATTAATTATTTAAAATATATTTCTAATTTATATTTTATACATTATTATATTAAATTATTTAAATATTTTATTTCATTATATTAAATTATTTTATTTAATACTTTAAAATATTTCATGTGCATTTGAATTTATAAATAATTTATTAATATAATTATATAAATTTATTTAAATATTATCTAAATTAATTTATTTTTTATTTTTAACGTCATATTTAAAATGAAAATTTTAACATTTAACCTCAATTTTTAACAATAATGCTAAACACATTTTCACAGTACTTTTTAAATATAATTTTTAAAAATTAATTTTTTCAAAAGCGCATATCAGCCACAATAATATTGACAAACTAGTCCATAGTTAAATAACACAGATAATTTTTTAGACCAAAAGCTATAATAAAACAATAATTTAATACTAAAATAGAAAAAGAAAGCATTTCCACTGTTGCAAGCTTTCTCGTGAGAAACAACGCTAATGGTTAGGTTGTTAAAATTATCTAATGAATCAAAGTTTCAATGCTATATTTTGCAGGAATATTATTATTTTTCTTCATATTTTAATATATCATGTAACAATAAATTAATTTCAATTGGTGATATTTAGTTTTAGTAAAGAAAAGAAAAATATTTGTTTATTTTAAAGAAGTTTTATTTTTTTATAATAGTTATTACTCATTATTTTAATTTCAAGTTTAATTTTTTTTAATTATTCGTTTTTTTATGTCTAACTATTTTAACAAATGTATTAAATAAATTACTATACTAATAATTAGTGGCGAATAAGCCTTTTTATAATTTATAAAATTTTAAATTAGTAATGGTAAAATTATACTTTACCCCTTAAATGATAAAAATTTAATTTAATTATTTTAAATTTTATAAAAACATAATCTATTAAAAATGATGAAATTACATTTTTACTGTCGTAAAAATATACAATTTAATTCATCCTCTCAATAAATTCTTTTTAGCTTCCCCTACTAATAATCAAATGTAGTATAAATGCTTTGATGGAGTGAGCAATTAAACCCACTTAGTAATCCCCTATGATTTATTATTAAAATGAATAATATTCTTTAAAAGCTAAATAACATTTATTATAATAAATTATTATTTGTTTTATTAATAATTGGGTTAAGGTTCAAATTTGTCATCATATTATAAGTGAATATTGAAATTTGTTATTATAAATTTTCATAGATATTTGCCATTATATTTTGGAACTATGAGTAAAATTATCCTTCAACCCTTATGTGATTGAATTTTACTACTAAACTTTGAATTTTATTAAAATTTACAATTAACTTTAATTTTTAATCAAATTTTACTACTCGATAATAAATTTGATGATTTTAAAAAAAATTGATAAAATAAATTCTTTCAAATATTTATTTTAATAGTTAATAATAATTTTAACTTATAAACATTAAAAATTAGTAAACTAAATTAGAATATCTATTTAATGAAATAAAAACTTGAAAAATAATACATATATTCTAAAAGAAAATTTTAAGTTTATTTTTTATAAAATATTCGTTTTCATTTAATTTTAATAGTATATTAGTTAATTTATTATTGTTAAATATTAAAATAAAATATAAAATATATTTTTAATTAAATTTTATCTTCAAATTATTTTAAATTAAAAATGAATAGTAAAATTTAATAAAAAATTTAACTTTAGTAACAAAATTAAATTAATTAAAAGTAAAGTCACAAAATTCAATACAAAATTAAAATATAGTGATAAATTTATTTATAATCCACAAGGACGATGGCAAATATCAATCAAAGTGAAGTATAGTGATAATTTTTAATTTCCACTTAAAGTATAGTGACAATTTTTTTTATTAACCCATAAAAATATAAAAATAATGTTAGCATCAAGATTGTTGTCAATATAAGAGAACGCGTGTTCGAGCACGTTGAAACATGTTAATCCTTTTTATATAAAAGTTAAAAAAAAATTATGAATATTTTTAGTTATTATATAAAATATTTATTAATATAGCGATAGTCTATATGGTTGCTACAATTTCTCCAAAGAGTTAAAATCACGTAAAATTTATTAAAAAAAGAAAAAAAATAGCATTAATATGTAACTCTTTTCGAATAATGATGTTTCTCTTCTCAAAATGGGAGGAGATTTTTTTTAATATTTAATTTTTATTGATAAAGCAAATTTTATCCAACAAATATTATTCTGTAAAAATAAAATGAAGCCCCTGGAAAATAAATTGCACGCATAAAATGAAAATGAAGAAAATAAGAAAGGCTGGAAGTTCTTGTAGTGCAAGTATTGGCTTCTACAACTAGAGGTGGACAGACTGCTTTTGCTTCCTTGGCTGCCAAACAATGTTTAGATTGATGCCTACACAGTTGACTACCCATGATGTCACATCCACTTTCATAACTGCTTTTGCTCCACGCATAAACTCGCCGCCTTCAATCTCTTCACGCAATGAAAAAGACGTGATTATGCAGGATTATAGGATTGAAAAATAACTGTTTATAAAAATATTTTATTTTAAAATTTAAATTTCTTAATTTAATTAGTAAGTAAATAAAATCAGTTTTTAAAAGTTATGATCTAATTCTTATTAAATTTTCCAGAATAAATTGTTAATGAGTCTCTTCTACGATATTATTAATCAACATCTAATTAAGTTGTTGTTTTTCACATGTGAAGGATTTATTAAAGTCTTTACTTTATGCTTAAAAAGTTTGAATTGAGTCACTAGACTTTGGACTATTCTAATATGAAAGTTACTGGGTCAAATAGTTGGACTAACAATAGGCTTCTCTGTGTATGCAAATCTTTATATAAGTAGTTTACATTTCCTCCATGATTATTTATTTTATATTAAAAAAATCAATTCAAACTCAAGCTTTAGTTTAAGTATAGCCCTTTTACTCTTTTTTTTTTTTGAAAAATTTAGATTGAAGACAATATTTTTAATTGATTATGCAGGCTGGGTTAATTTGATTCGCTTCAGCACATCGTTCATCCGTTCAAGGTACATTTTTTTTCCTCATCTCTTGTTTAGAATTTAGCTCGTGATAAATATAAACATAACTAATTTATAGGAAAAATAATATAATAAATATCGATTGACTTTTAACTTGATTAATATGCGCATTGACAACAATAGGACTTGAGTTCAAGTACGCATTATTCTCTTATTTATAAATTTGGGAGGAATTATGAATAGTTTTAGACATTGTATCAAAAATAACATGTAATAAATAATATATAATTAATGTGCTTAAATACTATTTTTAAAATTTTACTTTTAAAAATATGTATTTAATTCGTAGTTAAAAGTAATAAAATGAAACAGCTGATGTTAAGCTTTTATTAGTCAAACTATTTTACTAGAAATATATACTTTTTTTATTTTCTTTGATTAATTTTTTTAATAAAGTTTTCGTTTATGGTTTTTTTCTCAATTTGATGGACTTTTAAGTTGATATTTTTTACTAAATTATTATAATTTAATGTATACAAGTCAACAAGAATAATTTCAAAAAATATTTCAACTCAGATAATATTTAGTTGAAATTTTTCTAAAATATAATTTAAATTTGATTAAAAATCTTATAACAATTTATAGCGATATATTTTTTATCGAATCCCGATGATGATAGTCTAAGAGTCATTTTGGAAGAACCGACATCGTCGGAGACAAGCATGTCTATGATATGAACTCTAACATAGATCCGAGGGATTGAATGTCAGCAAAATATTATTGCCATAAATTAAGCTCTTCAAGATACTTTTGATTTGCATCATTTATATGATCTTATCTATACTATTAAGTCCTCAATTAAATTGATGTCATGAGTTAATCGTGTATCAATTGAATTGAGTAATGATTAAAATGTTCTTATTTTACAAAATAAATTATATTATTTAAAAAAAAAATTACATCTTTTATATAGAACTATAAATTTTATCACACATGTGTGTGGAAACAACAAATTAAGAATATAATGTGTGTTAAAAAATAACAAACATAATTAAAAATAACACATAAAATATGTACGACGTTATTAAAATAGTTTATCATGGTTGTCATCAATTTTAACTTGTGAAGTCCTATCACATGGATAAATGTGCGAAACCACAAATTTAGAACACGGATGTGTGTATTTAAAAAACATACTTGTGTGATAGGATTTCTAATTAATAGTATGGATATACAATTGATGCAAGTAATAAAGCGTGCATAATAAAATTAAAATGTATAAAAATATTAAAGCTAAGCTTTAGTTGAGTAGTAAATTAAAAGTTTTATTAATGCAATTGATTTGTATTCAAATCTTATCGTGCTCGTATTTTCATTTATTTCTTTTAAAATAAAAAGACTAAAGTGCCTTCGAATAATATAACTTATTTTAATTATGGAAATACATTTTCATAATTTTTCTAACTGAGTTAGTGACCCGATTGAGGGTGACATCGACTTAGTCAGAAGCTTAAATAGTATAAATAATAAAACAATAAATATGAATAATAAGATTTAAACCTAAAATATAACCATTTTTAACATTTGTACTTTATCATTTTAATAAAAAACTCTTTTATTATTTACTTTAATTTTCACTCACACAATGCATAGGATAGTTTTTTTTTTAAATTATAAGAGAAAAGTAAAGCCTTAACAGCAACACAACTAAAGTAACTCGAACCCAAAATACACCTAAAATGATAAATAGCTTGACTATCATGCCAACACATAAAGTTGACAATGTATGAGATAGTTCAATCAACATCCAAAATAATAGTTGATTTACAGCTAAATCAATTAGTTTTTTTAACGGTTCTAAAGGTTAAGTTATGGTAAAACTAAATTAGGTTATTAAATATTCACCAACCTAAAATCCATATGTTTGGTATTATCGTGTTATTTTAAAATATTATAATTTTTTTTATAAATTTATATAAGTTTTATAGTTAATAATTTATTTTTGTCATATTTGTATTCATACTCTACTCATATATATACGTATTTTATATTTTTGTGATCCTGTTATTTTTGTATCTATAATTTATATATATTATGCTAATAATTAATTATATATTAACATGTTCATACATGCATACTGTGTCATTTTTTTTTGTCTCATTCATGTTTGGTGTTGTTTGTCGTAATGATTGAATTTAGAGAATGATTTGTGATTGGTTATGTAACATGTTGTGTCATCTATTATATTATAATGATTTAATTTAAATAAATATATATTCTAATTGTATTCATATTATATTTTGTGCTTACACTGTTATAATTTTATTTAAGTATATTGAGGAGGGTCGATTTTTTCAAAAAGAAAATTTGAAGTGTCGTTTATTAGACAATCAGTCGATTCCCCAACAATTAAATGTATTGTTTTTAAGTGGGGCTTTTATCTATTGTACTCTGTTGAGAGTCAGCATGTCATGAGAACATGCTCGATGGACTTAGTTCACAGAACTGGGAGTGCCTCGATTGTTGGATTTACAAGACTTAATGGAAAGATATTAGTATATGTATTGAATGACTCGACAAGTAAATGGCCTATATGCCTTAGGTTGGTGATTTGAGTCTCTCCACTGCACACAAGTGAGCTCCATAATTATTCACACGCTTTGTATTGACATCTCCCACTCAAGTCTTGCAGGTTTACCAATTGAGGAGCTCTTGAGTTATTGAACCAAGTCCCAAAGCATGTGTTTACGATACGCTAGCTTTTAATAGAGTATGAGAGATAAAACCCTCACTGAGGGACAATATATTCGGTTATTGGTAGACCCGTCAACTACTTGATGACTGGCACTTCAAAAATTTCTCCCAAAAAAGATAGATGAAGATTGCAGAATATTTAAAATATAATAACTATAAGAAGATAACAGTGCTCAAGGAAAAAAAAAGTACTATACTTGCTCTAGTGACAAGGTGTGTGTATACAATTTTCTGCCTCCCACCTTTGCTATTTCTATTCCACTTACTCGTTACTCATACACTACATTATTCCATCATCTCTAAACAATCTTTTATCTTGTTCCATCATCTCAACTTTCAAACTATTTTCTCATGAACTTGCCTCAATATTTATCCAACCTCTCCAGCATACAAAGTTATATTTCTCAATCTTCAAGTGTCGGCTTCACCTCTGCCCTTTACAAACTCGACAAATCTATTAAATAATTCAGCAACTCAATTACTTCACTAAAATTTTCTCAAACTCATATATGAAAAATATAAATGCGAAAGGGAAAAAAAACTTATTTTTCCAAAGAAAACTTTACTACATACGTATTTGTATTTATAAATTTAAATTATATGATTTCCTTTTGCAAATTAGTAACAAATTTCAACATATTTAATATAACTAATTCAACACATCAAATTATTTAAACTAAATGTTCTGTCATATAAGCTTTACAAATTCTAATAAATTCATAACATATTGAGATTTATTTAAAGAAAAAATAATTTTACCATATTTAATTTATTCTATGTCGTTGGTGCCAAAAAGTAGTCAGGTCTAAAGATTAATTCCCCTATATCAATACGCTCTTCTTTGGCTACTGAAATGGAGGCTGGCCACTGTTTTTTTTTTCTTCCCCATTATGGTACCTTCATACAAGATTATGTTTCTTTTCTTCTTTTTTTAGTATTTCAATCAAATTGATGTTTGCTTAATCTCTTGTCTAATTTCAAAATTTTCCTGCTTTTTATTTTTTGGTTTCTCATACTTTGCCTGATTTTCCATTATTTCCGTCTTTTTTTTTCTCTTTTATCATCCAGAGCTGAGAGCTCGAAAAACTTACTTTCTGCTTTCCCCCCCTTTTCTTTTGGGTTTGGAATTTGGAGTTAAGTTGTGATGGAAAATTTGGAGAAAAATAAAAGTAAAGCGTTGTAAAAATTCTGATAAATTAAAGAATTTTAAACTAACACGTAAAGAAAAGAGAAAAAAGAGAAGAAGAAAGAAATGGATCCGTCGAAGAAAGTGGCGGATAGGTATTTGAAGCGCGAGATTCTTGGTGAAGGTACTTACGGTGTTGTCTACAAAGCCATTGATACTAAGGTAACCCTAAACCCTAATCCTAAATCTTGTTCTTTCTTTCTTTTTTTAATAGCTTTTAAAATTGAATACAGAAATAGAAAAATTAGTTGGAATGCGTAATTATCCTTTTTCTCTCTAAGGTAAATTGTAAGGATCAAATAATTTAGTTCATTTGCTATCAACTTTGTGTTACTAAAAATTTTGTCACTCGAGGATCAAATAATTTAGTTCCTGTGCTATCAACTTTTGGTTACTAAAAATTTTGTCACTTAACTGAGTTAAGTGTCTGGAAAAGAATTATAGGATTACTTCAGATGGAGATTTTGCTATTTCGCCTCTGCAGTCTGCACCCCCTTTCACTTTTTAAGCCAAATGCCATTTTCTGAAAGTGGAACAAGCAACTCCAGTTACATGAAGCTAGTTGCAGTTCTCTTTAATTTTCATAACTGTTCAATACAAAACTGTTTTCTAGAATTTTTGGCTGGCTAAATTGTTTATTCAACTGTTATAACTGCAATTGTTTGCTTGTTTGGTCCATTGCAGACGGGACAGACTGTTGCAATTAAGAAAATTCGGCTGGGGAAGCAAAAGGAAGGGGTGAATTTTACTGCACTCAGAGAAATTAAACTGCTTAAGGAGCTTAAAGATCCAAATATAATTGCTTTAATAGATGCATTCCCACACAAGGGTAATTTGCATCTTGTGTTCGAGTTCATGGAGACTGACCTTGAAGCTGTTATTCGAGATCGTAATATATTCCTCTCACCAGCTGATATCAAATCCTACATTCAGATGACTTTGAAAGGGCTTGCTTTTTGCCACAAGAAATGGGTTTTACACAGGTCTTGTTTCGGTTTGCTCTTAGCCTAGTTTTGTATGTTTGCTGCTTCATAAATTGTTTTATTTGTTATTTTGCTTTACAGGGATATGAAGCCGAATAATTTGCTAATAGGATCCAATGGACAACTTAAACTTGCAGATTTTGGTTTAGCACGCATATTTGGCAGCCCAGATCGTAAGTTTACTCACCAGGTAAGCTTATAGCTGCTAAGTGGTGTTTTCAATTTTATCAGTACTGACTAATTGGTGCTCTGAATAGCTATAGCATCTTCTTTTTTCTCTCCATAATTTTATAAAATTTCTGTTGTATCTTGGATTAGTACTTTCTTTTAGGAATAAACTTACTTTGTGGCAGTGCTAACTTCTTGACCTTTCAAAGAAAGTCCTCACAACCACAGCTCTCTTGTTTTCTGCAATCACTATGTTTCTATGGGAAAAGTTTAGAAACTGGGTTTATATTTGTTCTTGTTTTCAGTTTTAACTTCTTGCTTTCTACATTATGGCTTAATTAGTTATGTTGGAACTAGGTTATGTACACAACACGCATGTTGTTTTGTAGTAAATATCATTGATATCTTGTGTTATATCCATTATTTCGTTGGACCCTTAGCTTTTGTCATTGATGTCGTTATCATAGTATTTTAAAACAAAAAATGCAAATATAGCTAGTTTTGTGGAGAGAGACCAATAAGATCAGCAAGGGTATTTGTCCCATCTTTTTTTGTTCTTTTCTTGGTATTGCATACTTTTTGATGTAGAAACCTGCTTATCTATTTATTTATTTACACATTAGTGACCTCTTCTTGAAAAGTTATTGATTTGGATTTAACTTACTTGTAAGTCCATGGAACTATAAATAGGTCTTTGCTCGATGGTACAGAGCTCCTGAGTTACTTTTTGGTACCAAGCAATATGGTGCTGGTGTGGATGTTTGGGCAGCTGCCTGTATATTTGCTGAACTTCTCCTCCGTCGACCATTTCTGCAGGTAAACCTTTTGTATAGTCAAAGTTCTCTGGTGTTAGGTTTTTCTTGTTTTGATATTTGCATGATGTCAAGTTATAGATTACCTTATTTATATATTCCTGCTGGTTATAGCAGTCTTTTATATATATAATTAAATGATGATATGTGATGATTGAATCTCATTTTTCAGTTTTCTTCTTTTATCACGTGGCCTTGCTAAAAACATCGTCACCATCATCAAGTTATAATCATAACGAGTTATTGCTATATGGCCATTTGTAACTTGTTCTTTTATCTGGTTTTTGTTCAACTGTGGGTGACTTGATCTTCTTTTTAGTTCCCTAGGGAATATTCATTTGTTCGGTTTCTTAGGCTTATTCATGGTATTATTCAAATGAAGATCAGATCAGAATTGGCTGCTGGTGCAATGCTCTAATGACATGCATGTCTCCAGCAGATAAAAAGTATTGCAGGCTGTTTAAGGATGGCAATGATATGTTTCAAATTTGTCAAAAATGTGAATCATTGCGTTTAATGCGTGTTTAAACTGAACCTTGTTTACTTGCTTTACCAAATTAAAGACTGCTTATGCTTAATTGAAGCCATTTTAACACTGATTGTAGGTAGCTTGGCTATGCTTGATAAGCATTTGGTTTTAGTTTTATGTAGCCAAAATCCTTGGTCTTGCACAGTGCATCAATGTGATATTTCTTTCCTAGCTTGTTTGGATATCCATCAGAAATTTTGTTGTATTCATTGTTCTGATACCTTATATATATATTCTGATTGGTCTTATCTTTAGTTCATGTTAGAGGTGTGGATGATAACAGTTTGATTCATTTTGGTTTTGGAAAAAAAAAAAAACAGATAATGTTAAAAATCAAACTAAAGCTGAACTGAATACAATATGTAACCTGATTGACCTGAACCAACTTGAACTAAATTCCATCTGTTTGGTTTTTCGGTTTTTTAAAATTTAAAAAATATATTTTATATCTTTTACTAATTTAGAAATGTAATATTTATTTTAATAGTATAAAAACTAAACACTAATTAAAATTAAATAAAAATAAAATTTGGTTCAGTTCGAATAATTATGGTTTTCTATTAATGAACCAAAAATATTCATTATTACATCAAATCCTATAAAAACTGAACTGAAACCAAACTGAACACTGTGGCTTGAATTGGTTTCTCATTTTCTCTGTTTTCAGGTCAACCCTACTTTAGAGATGCTGCTTCCCCTTTTCAATGTTAAGTGTTAGACTAGAACCTTTTGTTTGATTGCGTTATAAGCAATATGTAAATTGTAGTTTCGGTGTTACTATGGATTATTACATTGGGTTTTGCTGACTAGTTGTCATTATTGTCATTATAACATGTTAAAATGTCTTTTTGGTATTCATTTGACCTATGATACTTATACTCTTCATTTTCTCCGAAGTACCTGTGTCCAACACACATTTAGAGGTGGGTATTGGGGTATGACCATCCAAATATATGGAAAAACTTGGAAGAAATTCAGCATATACATATCAAACATACACTGATGTGGTTTAGGGGGAATAATAGTAAATCAATAGAATTATGCTGAACAAACGAGTAAGAAGTTGGAACTCTAGAAAACATAAAAATGTCTTCTAGTTTCTCTCCATTAATTCGAAGAAAATAATAAGAATGTTGTGGCTGTAAATATTCTACAGCTTATTAGGCTCTCTTTCAAATAAGGTTTTAATGCGAACCCTTTATTTAAAAAAGATAACTAATACTCTTAGCCCTAGATTTAAACCCTAAAGATATCTAATAATCCTAGCCATTCTTAACGTAACAGTAAAGCTCCTGCTTCACATACCCATATTTGAAAATCATCTCAGAATCCGGGTGACATAAATTTTGACAAGCTCATATGTGGTTTCTTCTTTTCGGTTTTCCTTTATTATTATGTACCAATGCTTGCCGATTTGAAGTTCCATTCCCGGTATATTTTCTCAATTTTCTGTGGTTCAACATCTTACATTTAATAGGGTACAAGTGACATCGATCAGTTAGGAAAGATCTTTGCAGCTTTTGGGACACCAACGCCCTCTCAGTGGCCAGATATGGTATACCTGCCTGATTATGTAGAATACCAATATGTTCCTGCACCACCTTTGCGTTCATTGTTTCCAATGGCCAGTGATGATGCTTTAGATCTTTTATCAAAGATGTTTACTTATGACCCAAAAGCTAGGATTACGGTGCAGCAAGCATTAGAGCACAGGTATCAGGGAATGTTTTAATTGGAAATATAAAGAGAATGTATGGTTCTTTTCTAATGTTTGTTCTTTTGTTCAGGTATTTTTCATCTGCTCCTCTACCTACAGATCCAGCTAAGCTCCCTAGGCCTACCCCTAAATCTCGTCCGTCAGATTTTAATCCCCAGGAAGGTCCCACTGTGCTTTCTCCCCCACGAAAATCTAGGAGAGTAATGCCAGATCGTGACAGATTTGAAGGTAATTCCAACCTATTGGAGAAGATTGATGACCATGTTGGTGAAGCAAGACTGGCAGTTGGTGACCATGCAGGAAAGAGTGACCAGGTGCCAATGTCAGTAGATTTTTCAATCTTTGGGTCGAAACCTCTCAGTAGACCGACAATTAACAGGTGAGGCAATAGCTATTTTACGGTAATGTCATAATGGTTTTTTTTTCATTCATAATTTCCTCAAAAGCATGGGAATTGATTCAAATGTGCAACACATAGTTCGACTTAAAAATGGAATTTTTGAACCTTGTATCAATAATTTTAAATGGAGTAGTTTTTGGATAAAGTTGGACATAATATTAATATGGCTTGGCCTATCCAAATAGGTTAATTAAACTATATCAAGCCTTTTCTGTTAAGCCTTCATCTAGGGTTATCCTTCTGATTTCAAATTCCTCGTTCTTAAGCAAGTCTGCAAAGTTGGAGAAAATTCCTCATAGGTTCATCATTTCAAATTTCATAAGAGAATTTTCTCCAATTAGATTCTCTCTCTCTCTCTCTCTCTCTCGATAGAGCCTAATAGATTTATCTTCTTTTAAGTTGCCCTTGATAAGCAATGCTCGGATATTCTTTGAGTTGTGAGGTGGGTGCATGTCAATTGCGAGCTTGGAAGATTTCTTATTCTTTTCTTTTGTGGAGAAAATGTAGTAGGCTTTAAGAGGGGGTGGATTTTTGGCCATACTTTTGAGGGTGGGTTAGCCTTTTTGCGTGCTGCTAGATTATATGTTGTTCGCCGTTCCCTCCCACCCCAAACACAATATCATTTAAATGTTCAATACCCAAACCCAACCCCAAAAAGATCAAAATTCCCTGGCAACCACCAGACCTGACCCAAAATATTAAATAAATTTTTGTATTATCTTAATTTTTACAAGATTAATAAAATACATCTTACAAAAATTAAAAATATCCAACTAAAATATACAAAAAATAGTTACAATGTTATAAAATCTTCTAGCAGCTTAAAATTTCTAATTAAAATATATAAATTAAAGAGGGTATTTTGGTAAAGTTTTCAGGGAGGGTCAGTGCGGGTTTGATCAAAACCCGGCTCCGATCCAACCTTTGAAAAGTAAAATTAAAAACCTGCCCTGGTCCAAACCTGAGTTTCAAAAAATTAAAAAGAAAAAGTTCACCCCTATTGAGTCCTATCGGATTGGAACTCTTCGGGTTTATTTAAATTGACCTCGGGAACATGTTTTTAATTGTTTGCAAATAAGCTTTGATTATTTGTTCATGAACATATCCATTTAATGTTCATGAACAAGTTCATTTACAATTTTGGAATTTTTAAAACACGAACGGAACATGAACAAGCTTAAAAGTAAATATAGAAACACTAATAGAAGTTTGGTCATTCAAGCTCGGTTCATTTATAGCATAAATTCCAATTATACAAGTATTTGTTTTTATCCAAGAATTCTTGCAAAAAATATCAACCAATAGTCTTCCTGTACTTAAATTTTTTTTCTAGATGTTGCAGTAAGCTGATGTAAGCAATGCATTTATATTAGATTAGATAGTCATGCTACGTGATAAAAATTTTCTAAATGAAATCTGAACCTTTTACTGCATATCTAGCAGATGCTTCTAAAAATGTTATATATAGTGTTAACCTTAACATATAAATCATAAGTTAGGTAAACAACAAGATTGTAATTAAGTGCATTAAATGAGATTTTAGAATATTTCTAACAACCTTTGTGAAGTCTGACTTTGAGAAATTGTCCATGTAATAAAGAAAAGGCATGAATTAGGAAATTGAATAACTTATTAGCAAATCCCTCTTTTGCCAAGTAAGTTTTGAAGAATATCCGTGTAGCATCTTATATATTGTATTTTACCATATGGTGTTTATTGTATTATGAATCATTGTTGATTTGCTTTGCTCACTCACTGATTACTACAAGGATTGATGTAGGTTGTGAAGCTCAGTAAAGAGCATTAGTCCTTGTAAATATTGGCTTAAATTGTTTTGATATCTCTGGTAAATCTTTCCCATAGTAATTGGGTTAATTATAAAGTAATTTATAAATTACACGGTTGCACGGTTGCATATAGGTGTCTCTTCTGTTTTCATAAGAAAGAAAAAATCTCTATAGAAAAATCTTATGCATGTATCTTTAAATTTCTGTATTCATTTCATGTTGTGTACAATGAAGAAAATTTAGAATTATGCTTCAGGATATGTTGGATTAGCTTAGTTTGTGCATCATGGGAGTTGGCCTTCTACTTTGTCAGTTTGCTCTGTTTGCCTGTTATCTTCATATGGTTTTTGTCTGCCTAATTTTTGTTTCATTTACTTTTTTTTCTCTTGTTACCGGTGTAGAAGGGTTTTTTTTTTCTTTTTCTTTTTTCTGGGTGTAACATGTCATGCATATTTCCTTACTAGATTATGAATTGTACATGTCCCCCATTGAGCTGGCCAAGTGTACTTTTCTAGTTGGAAGTTTGTACTTTAATGGGTTGGGGGTAAAGGAAGGTGTGCAAGAAAAAAGGGATCAAGAATGGGGAGTTTATTTAGAGCCTCTTCATTTAACATGGTAGATCTGTTGAACCATTTATTTACCAGAATTTCCTTGTAAGCCCTAATTAGAATGAACCAAACATAGAATGTCCACCATTTTGCTTTTTGGAAATCTACTCTGCATTTTGTTTACCTATTGGCCTTACAATACTTGGGTTCCAAGTTATGATCATTTCTGACATTTGGCAGAAATTCAAGATTCCAGATGAGCATTTAAAATTATATAAGATAATAAAGCTTCATAGTGAAAAACATTACCTAAAAAATACCTATTCTACAGGTGATTGTTATTGTTGTGCTTGTGATTAGCATCTTCTTGTTATAGGTGATTGTTGAATTTTAAGTCATGATGGGTAGGGTTTTTTGTCATTGCCACTTAACTTAGTATTATGTTTAAGACACAATTAGAGGTCTTTGCACCCCTAAAAAATAAAATACAGACTTGATTGTTGAACTGTTGATATGCAGTGCTGACAGATCTCATCTGAAGAGGAAACTTGATCTTGAATTCCAACACAATGATTAAGAAATATACATACGTATTTGTATCCTGTCCAAGAATCTTTTGTGGTGATGTGTTTGGGCAGCCCGGATATGTATGAGCTAACTATATGGTAAGCTTTTGTTGACACGATCACTCTGGCCAGTCTCCTTTTCCATTTTCTCTATACCTAAACTCAGGTTTCTTAGTTGTTAATGCCCTCCATGCCAAGAAACAGTTACCATTGAAGCTGGAGAGGTTTTTTTTTTAAAATATTTTTTTCTTGACTGAGTTCTTATAACAGCTTGGTGGTTGCAGTTTCAGTTGGTGTGAGTGAAGAGTGGCAAGGCAGTGGCAACAGGAGGCGATAAGCCATGGGGTTATTAGTTTAAAATCTTGGGTTATTTATTAGTGTTAACTTCACAATATTGAAGGTAATTCTATTCTATTTTTACATTTCTCCGAGTGAAGTTGAGGACTGAAGACGGATATTGTATTGCAGTTGCTTTAGGCATCTGTTTTTTATTAACATCAAGCAACTGTTTTTTTTTTCTTTTTTTAATTATAAATTAAATTGGAGAAACATTTAATATTTCATTTTCTTAATACTTTTTTTGTTTCATTATATTTGTCCTCTTTTATTTTTTATTTTTTTGACCAAGCAAACAAATTCTATTTTTTGGTCATTTTTTAATGATCATAAACTTATAGTTTTTAAAAAAAACGATTCAATTTCAAACATTTGATTGAGGAATTAACGACGAGGTTCACTATTGTAGGTGGATATTTTATTGAATCAAATAAATATAGGTCAAATTTTACTCTTAAGTAGGGTTTGAATGGGCGGTTGGGTGCGATGTGGTGTATTTAATTATTTTTTTGTCTCACGCTATAATATCGTTACAGTATTTAATCTCACCGTCACTGCTATTTTTACATTAACTATAAGTAAATGTAGTGCCCATCTAAACTACACTTTAATCCTTATACCATCCACAAGGGGTAGTTAAATTTTATTTTTAAAAATTTGTGGTAAATATATTATGTCATTTTATGATATGTATAAATATAAAGTTATTTTAGTTCATTATTTTTAAATAATTTTTATAAAAATGTTAAATATTTTAGTTAATTATTATTTGATTGAAATTTTAAAATTTGAGAAACATAGAAATTAAATAAAAGCTTTATATTGAAAAAAAACACGATAAATAATAAAGTGAAGCCAGCTAATTATATAGTTGGTATTTATATAAAAGTATTGATAAAGTTTGTAATTATAATGAGAACGATATTTAAAAATTAACTTGCATTGCAAATGAATGTTTTAAATTTTCTTTTAATTTATCTCCTAGTAAGAACAAATAACATTAAAAATAAAAAATATATATTAGTAAAAATTACTTTGAATGAACCATAAAAAACATATAATTAAATATATTAAAACATTAAAAAATTCACGTTAAATTACTCAATAAAAGGAAGGTTGAAGAATAAAGGAATAAGTAGGCAAAAATGAACATCCTTTAAAATAAAACTCGTAAGTTTTCATTATAAATAGTATTTATAGAATTAGTGACGGGTAATTAAATTTTAAAAAAAAAAGCTTATAATCTAAAGATTGAATTATAATTTTAAGAGATAACAATGATTTTAATAGATTTAGAATTTTTAAAACTTAAAAATAATAAATGTTAAGATTTAATTTAATATCTTTTTGAAAGATATATAATCTAATAGATAATGAAAAATTAAATAAAATATATATAGAAATTACATACAAAAAAGGAGAGACAATATATATTTGATTATTTATTTATAGATAATAAAACTTTGGTTTTAAATCTTAAATTTTTTATTTTAATAGATTATTTTAAACATTTGATTGTTCAAATTTACTTTTTGCATAATATTATTTAAGATAATATAAATATATATGATTATTTTTGCAGTTATTGGAAAATAATGATAAGATTGTAATTTAAAAATATAACTCTTTTAAAAATGTGATAATTAATTTTTTAAATAATTTATCTTAAAATAAAATTTTAAAATAGATTAATTATTTACCTAAATTTTAAAATTTCCAATTATCTAATTAAATATTTAAGACAATATAAATATATAATAATTATTTTCAAAGTTATAAGTTATTTGAAAATAATGATAGAACCTAATGAATAGAGAAATTACACTTTCCTAAAAATACAATTTTTATTTTTTATGTTAAAATCAAAATTTTAAAAAATAAATATTTATGTTAAATCAAATGACTAAATTGTCTAATTAATTTTTTATTTAAAAAAAAGATATGTCACTCATTTGTGTCCCTTGTTATATTATATATATAAGGAAAAGAATATAAATTTAACAATCGTATTTATTTATTTACAATTTCAAAAATTCGATATAATTTGTTTACAACTTCTTTTAAAAGGACATACTGTGTCACAGGGTTTTCACTCATTTTAATAGAAAACTGTGTCACGAAATACCAGCTAGTAAATAATGGTATCTTTCGAAGCCCAAATACTCATTTAACTAAACATAATATGAAGAATAGAGCTGATAAAAATTTTCATTTCTCTCCCACTACTCAAATATGATTAGAGAAAGTACTACAAGATCAACATGACCTGCCATTTAGCATTCAAGAAAAAACAAAAAGAAAGATGCTTAACAAATGGTCAAAAAGAATACAAAAAATGATGCAAGTTTATAATGCTGCACTATAAATGTATCTTCTCTCGTAAAGACCTATTATTTGGTCAGCAACAGCCCACATTATGGCTTGACCGGGCGGTATCCGCATGAGTCGAGGCAGTAATCCTTTCCACAAAGCTTGAAGTCCTTCCTTGGCATATATATCGTTTGGATAGCATGGATCATGCCCTTATACTTCAACTCTCCTCCGTCTCCACTCTGAGCCATCAGCCTAGTTTTGACAACGTCAAAGGGGCCGGTACATACTGGGCCTGCTGTTCCTGCAAGGAACCCTGATATCATAGACTGCCATGGTTGGAGGACTTTCTGATCACCTTCATGTTTCTTCCACAATATCACATCAAAAGCATTCTTGGCTGTAAACATTGCAGCTTGGTTTGTTCCGTTACGCATCACGGTTGGGGCAGCTCCTGCCCAAAGCCCGAAGATGCCTTCTTCATGGATGATTGTTCGAGCACTATGTATGGGACCTTTGTACTTGAAAAGTTCTGGACTTAAGCCTTTCTGTTGCTGCAGTCTAATTTTCACCACCTTCACAATCATAAACCAGACCAAACTTCTAAGTACATATAGGCTGAAAAAGTGCTTCATTGTCCTAATCTCCACATAATATTATACACCTATGGAATCACATTGTCTAAAAGGAAACCAGAGAAACTAAGCAAGAAAGACGCATCTTTGCTACCTGAACTCAAGTGTGAGTATCAGATAGTAGATGTCTGATACAGTTATGTTTAATTACTTCTAAATTTTTCTTTGTATTTGGAAGGTCCTCCAAGGATACCTTGTCATACATATATCCAGATATGTGTCCAACACGAGTTCATATCGTTAGCTGCGGGTGCTCTCCAAAGACATAAACGGCTACCTATAAAACTCCCGACCTCTTTAATAAAGGATGAGGTAGCAGCCTCCCCACCAGTTATCATCCATCTTAGTCAACATTATATGGCCAAAACTTAATATAAAATGTAGTGATCAATTATCAATTATAAATCCAAAAACAAACTCAAAGAGGAAATGCCAAGTGCAAGTCTATCAGAAGATTTGAGGAAAAAATACGTTAAAGCTTCCCCATTCTTTATAAAACATTAATTCATGAATATGAGTTCATATTCTCGACTTTCAAGATCTAAAAAAGGAACCAAAACCATAAAGCAAAAGGCTGTAAACAAAAAAAAGAGGACAAAACAATGAGCCTAACCTCAAAAGGGGTGACAATAAGCAGGGCCTCGCGAACCCCGGCACCAAAACCAGCCAAAACCCTGCCCTGGTTACTCAAGGAGCCAGTGGTGGAGTCCTTAAACGAGCTTTGTAAGACGGCATTGGAACCCATCCGCAGCGCGTACTTGAAGGTCAAATGCGTGGCGAAGGGGGTCATGCCTTTCCAAAGAGCCCGTACCCCTTCTGTACGGGACACGGTGGCTCCGCAGTGAATGATTCCCTTTTAATTGCCTTTGGCATCTAATTGCAACCGGCTGTAAACAACAGGCTTCCATTACACCACCAAAGGAGCCAGAAATGGCTTTCATGTAAGGAGGGATGGATTGCTTGTATCCAGACTTGGGGTTTTGGTTGGTTTGAGATTCATCCATGACCATGAGATTTGAAGTCTATTGAAGTTAGGAAGGAATGGGGAAAATGAAGAAGGAAGAAGAGAAGAGAAGGGAAGTTGGGGGTAGTTTCTCTTCCTTCACAGATGATATTATGGTATGGTATGGTTTGGTTTGGTGGCAGAGAAGAGAAGAGATGCGCATTTGGAATAATGTTTGAATATTTTATTGATACGCAGCTGCGGCTGCGCACGTGATATTCACTTCAACTTCTTTAGAACTTCAAAGACTGGCCACACAGGTCAAAATTAGACATCCTTCCAACCACTCATGCCCCTCTTCTCCTTTCTACAAGTTCTTGTCTATATCATGGTAAAAGTGACATGGTCGGATCGCATTTCGTTCTTAAGTAGAATTTACCTCTCTATTGACAATTTTAAATATCATGAAATTAAATAATAAATAAAATTAGATGAAAATACAATGAAAATTTTTATACTAAGACTTTGATTATATTTTATTTTTTCTATTTAAAAGTCATCTAAATTAATCTCTAGAATAATATTATCCTTCTATTAAAAATTTAATTTATTTATACTTTGAAGTGATACTTGACAAACCAAGTAATCATATAGCAACACATAATATGCCAAATTGTCAAATATTTATAAATTAAAAAAAACTCAAAAAAATAATTATTAATTAAAAAAACCGATGTTCATATTCATCCTAAACTTATTTTTCTAAAATAACTATAAAAGTTATTTAAATTTTATAAGTTATTATATTTTTCTGAAATTATTAAAATTATTTTAAAAATTCTTTAAAAACTCTTTAAAAACATCCCGAGGCAAATGATTGTTCAAATTCAAATAAGCATAAGTATATTTATATCAACCCGTTTAACTAAAAATATCAGACTCGATTAAAAAGATATATGCTTATATTTAAATTCTTTAAACATGCTACTTGTTAAAAGAAAACATTGATGCGTTTACACAAAACTTGAACAGAACTCACAAATTGTATACTGAAGAACTCAAAACTTCAATCTTGCTAACACAGTCTAGACTTCATTGTCATAAACAATTTTATTCACCAATCGACAATCGTTTTTCGGTTAAACTAAAAAGAATCTCATACGAGTATTCTGTTTTGTTTTTGAGAAAATTTTCGAGGTTTGCTCTGCCTTACGCTTTAATTAACCATCAGTGCCAACTTCGATCATAAATGCATGATATTGGAACATGGAAGGAAACTATGTAGCATGTACAGCCAAAAAGCAGAAAACCGCCTCAAGCCCACAATAAACCGAGTTTTAGTTGTCACTAGAATGGCTCACCACACGGTTGGTGAAAAATTTAAACTACATATAGATGTTAAAGTAACTTCAAAAACTATTGATGGTCGAAAATATGACTGTTAGAATTTAAAAATAGTAAAATACATAAATGTTTTTAACTATATATATTTTACATGGTGACTTAAAGCTTATATTTTGATTAACTCAGGTTTAAGCTAGAATAGATGCATTCTAATCACAATCACCTCCATCCTTGGATTTCTATGGACGGTACATTCGCAAATGGAATTAAATTGTAGTCATTTGTCAATGTACCGTCCATATGAAAGCATCTGAACAGGCTATTGTTGGTACTTGGAATTGCTTCTAAACTGCTAAAAGCCAGAAATTTTAACAACTAGAGCTAGGCATAACAAATTGATGAATCAGATAACTTAAAATATCACTAACGTCAACCAAGTCCATGACAAAAGACTTCTGTTTAAATGAAGTTCTAATTGACATCAGATCGATCCCTGGACCCCCTCCCCTTCCCCTTATCAAAAGGAAATATCACAAACAGCAAACGTTCAAGGTGCTAGAATGAAGAATGAGACGCGACACAAAAACTAACATATTTTAGGTTTCACCATTCATACATGTCGTCAGTAGATTGAAGATCCAAAAGGTTTTTGCCTAAACAATCCTGATTTGGGCTTTGTCTACATTCTACTTATTCCAAATAGCACAATTCATTGCAACTAAAACAAATAAACCCATGGCATCTCGCATTCTAATCAAAACATATTGCAAAATGAAAGCACCAAAATCAATTTGATAACACTCCATTCTCATTCAAGGTAAGAACTCCGATCAAACATATGAAGAGTAGACAAACAAAACCTAAGAAAAAGACCTTGTTGAAAGCAAGCAAATATTTGGCAGCAAATAGCCAATTCAGAAGTTTAAAACATAGTCAAAACAATAAGGAAACAAAAGCACTAAATCAGATAACAAGAACACATTTCATCGTCTAATGCAGAAAACTACCTGACATTTAGCAACATCATCAATCTTCAAAGCAAGCAAATATTTGGCAGTAAATAGCCAATTCAGAAATTTGAAACAAAAGCACTAAATTGGATAACAATACCACATTTCATCATCCAATGCAGAAAACTACCTCACATTAACAATATCATCAATCTTCAAAATCATCCTCACACACTCCGTTGCCAGTGTAATTGCGCTTGTGCTTACAAGCAGTGGTTGCACAACATTCTCCTCCAAGATATTAGTGATCTGTCCCTTCCTCACATTGATCCCAGCATTGATCTCCCCTTGAGCATGCCGATTCCTCAGCTCAGTCACAATAGCAATAGGGTTCAACCCCGCATTCTCAGCCAACGTATAAGGAACAACTTCAAGTGCCTCAGCAAAAGACCTAACACAATACCCCTCCATCCCATGCAACACCTTAGACCAAGCACCAAACTGCCTCGACAATTCAATCTCCGGGGCACCACCACCTGCAATCAAAAACCTTTTACTCACTAAACACCTGACCACACATAAGGCATCGTGTAAACTCCTCTCAGCTTCGTCGAGGACCAACTGATTCGAACCCCTAACTAAAACAGTTGTGGTTCTTCCCATATCCTTGATCCCAGTAACCTTAACAATCTTTCCATCCCCGAGTGAAACCTCCTCAACAAGATCTGCATGCCCCAGCTTCTCCACTCGAAAGTGCTCAATATTAGCAATAGGCAAACAATTCAAAGTCTTGGTAATAAACTCAATATCTTCCCTCTCAACATCCTTAACAACCATAATCTTAGCCTTGGCCAAATAATGCAATGATAAATCCGTGACTGCATCTCTCAGAATACTCTTTTGGATCAACAAAACATTACAACCAGTGGCTTTAATCTTCTTAATCATACCCAAAATATAATTCCTTTCCTCTTTCAATATCCTATCCATTTGAGTATAATCAGAAACTACAATACTCTGTTCAATATCAGTTTTAGGAGGGGAAATCTGAAACTGAATTACCGCAATTTTTGCATTCTCCATTCTGGTCGGTCCTCCAGCTGCATGGCTTGCTTTCTTATCGAAGACCAGCCCTTTAACCAACTGCGTATCGTCCACGGTCCCCCCTAGCTTTTTCACAATCTTGATGTCTCTTAAATCAACCATATCCGGCTTTGCTGGATCAACGACAGAGAGAACGGAATCAACGGCAAGCGGGGCAAGAAGTGTTGAGTATTGGCTAACAACCTTGCTGTTCAACGAAGTACTGGCGGATTTGATCAACGATTCGCGATCGGAGAGCTCGAGAGGGACGGCCATGGCGGTGAGGACATCGACGGCTTTAATCGAAGCCTTGTGGAGAGAATCGGATATAACAGTGGGGTGGATACCGTTGGAGAGAAGGGTGAGGCATTGCTTAAGGAGGGCACCAGCAATGACGACGACAGTAGTGGTGCCGTCACCGGCGGCAGAGTCCTGAGATTTGGAGAGATCGACGAGCATTTTAGCGGCGGGTTGTAGAACTTCCATCTTGTTTAAAATGGTGGCGCCGTCGTTGGTTATGATGACTTCGCCGTTGGCGGTTGAGATCATTTTGTCCATACCTTTGGGACCTAAGCTGGTTCGGACGGCGTCAGCCACAGCTCGGGCAGCGTTGATGTTGGCATGGCGGATGTCTTCTTTGCGCTTGTTGTCCACGTAGGACTCGGTCTTGGAAGAGCGCGGCTGAGCTGCAGTCACGGCAGCCATTTCAAGAGGAAGCGTTGGATTGGGAAATGATAGGGTGGATCGGTGGAAAACCCTAGAAAATACGCGAGGGAAAAATATAGGAAGAGAGTGGGTTCTGGAAATGTTAAAAACTGGGAGGGGAAGTGTCCTGAAGTGAAGGGCCTTTTTTGTACCGATGATTCAAATCAAAGCCTTGCCCAAGATTTTCATACTAATTTACTTGTCACTCCAACTTTCAAAAAAATATATATATTTTTATGTTCCATTTAATTTTCGTTTTTTCTATTTCTTAAATTTATATTATTTGTGAAATTATTTTTAAATAATAAAAAAATTGTTTTTATTGATATAACATATACATGAATATCATATTAACAATTAAATAAATTTTTTAATATAAAAATTTTAAAAAATATTAATTTTTAAAAATTAATTAGTTACTACATGACATACATATGAATTTTCACAAATATAAAAATTAACATCTGTTAACTTTTTTATTTATTTTTGAAGTGATTTAATAAATAACACAAATTTAATAATTAAAAATAAAAATATTTTTTTAAAGTTGGAATACTATATAGTATATAAGTAATTATATTAAAGTTCGTATAAAATCACTTTCCATGCGGCGGACTTCCTCTCACACCGATTACTACATAAAAAAGCTACGTTAAAAAAAATGAATGGAGGAAAACAGAGGGAGAAGGAGAAGAGAATGGGAAAAAAATTCAAAAAACATAAAAGAAAAAATTAAATCAAAATAAAAAATATGGGGAATAATTGTATAATTTAATCTAAAATTTTTGTTTGAAATGATAATTTAACGTGCCATGTTAGCTTATCGTTACATCATTAACGACAATTAATGACAATTAACGCTCAATGACTAAAATATTACAATACGATAACGTAATTGACTAAAACGTAATATTTCAAGTATAAGTGACTAAAATATTATCTGAAAGAACTAAAATTGATTATTTTAATAATTTACCCTATAAATGATTTACATTAATAAGTGCAAAATTTCAGGCAAAAAAATAGGATAAAAGTTGAAATATAATATCATGTTTTTTATTCTTAAATTTATATCAATTTAATAGTCCTTAATTCCGTGGAATTGAAAATTGTTTAAGAAAACAAGTAACATTATATATAAAAATGTTTAAAATAAAAACACAATATTCTTTTTATTACTACTGTTTAATTAGTATAATCATTTTCCAAATTAATTTAAATATTTAAATTTCGTAGTCAAACTGCTATTACTCTAATGTATGCTTCCTTTTAACTAAAATTCTATTTATTTTATTAATAATATATTCAAAATAATTTATATACACGATAAATTTGTGGGATAAAAACTAATATTTTCTATAAAATTATATGTACGAAGTTGATGGTTGGAACAGCTAGACCTACAAATGTTGAGATGTAAGATCATTACAGGTGACACATGGCAAAAGAATTAGTCCAAAATTAAATTTTCCTAAAATGCATTCCGTACATTATGTTATGTTATTTTAGTTGTATGTATTAATTAAAGGATTAGTATTTTATATTTTAATAGTGTATTTTCTTATTCTACAAGCAGCCTAAAAAAATTACCATTTGTCTCCTTTTTTAAATATTTATTTTTGAGTTTGATATACTGTTAGTAAAGTTTTTATATTTCACAAGCAGGATTAGGAACTTGACAAGTTTTCTTAGTAAAATATTAAAAAAATTATTTTAAAAAAATAGACAATGCCAATTTTTAATGTTGCTTGTGGAATAAAAAATATACACTATCAGTATACCAAATACTAATTCTTATTTTTCTAATATTTTACTATACTTATATGGGACACTTGTCAACCTCTTGATCTTGTTTGTAAAATATAAAAACTCTATTAGCATTATACCATGTATTTTCCTTACATTTAGTTATTTCTTAAAATTTTTCATAAATTTTATATAATTTCATTAGTTATGAAATTAAAACGTAATAATATATAACTTTAATAATATTTTAAATTATTTTTAAAATATATTATAGTAGTAGATTGCATAAAATTCTATTTATATTTTATTTTTAAACTAATTTTTATTATTAATTAATGAAATAATATTGTTAATTATGTTAGAAAATGTGTCCATGTTGTAGTAATTATGTAATTATTTGTATGTATTTGAACGATAAATAAATAAATTTCACATTTTATGTAATGTCTTTTGTATTCATGTCTTTCGTATTTTGCATGTATAGCGAAATTATGACTAGCAAATATTAGCTCATTGATTGTCTAAGTTCAAATTGATGATAAGTGGCACCGTAAAAAAGTTTGCACTGTGAGAAAGACAACTTACTTCAATAGATAATGTAAACGAGTCCGTAGTCCCGTAAAATAATCAAAGTGAGCATTTGATTCAAATATTGAGAATGATTAGTATGTCGTCTACAATTCCATTTGAGAAGATGACTAGTATTGGCTATTAGAGCAGTTGATTCCACGGGTAGAGATATAGATGTATTCATTGACAAAATGATACATTGGACTGAACCTAAGATGAATTAATTCTGAATTCGTTTGTGAACTAATTCACTTGTGACATTTATGGTGTAATTTACCTAAATCCTGAGTTAGCCATTGACCATGCGTATGGAACTCGTGTGCTTTGATATAAGTGGAGGCTTATACTCTAAAGATGAACAAGCTGATAACCAATATGTTGGGTTCATGACTTGTGTATAACATGACTTTATTAGTAACAGTGCAATTCATAAATCAATTAAATAGTTAATGATATCCTCTCATTGACATTGTGTGAATTGATAAATATAGAATGTGACCTAGATTGATTGTTCTCAAAAGAGCAAATTATCACAATCATTTGTTGATAGTGATTATATTAATCATTAAGAAGACACGATGGTGACAATGAGATGAAATATGAATGTATTGAGTGAACATATCTAACTTGAAGGAATCAATAATATCATACGAGGGTGACATACACATGGCGAGGTCATTGGACAAAACAATTAGATGAATTGCTTTTGTAAAGAGTATACTGTAAGGAGTTTTCAATTATGATACTTATTGTGGACTAACACCGTTATTAAGTAATTACGAATTATTAGAACAATGCTTCTAGGTATAATTGCAATTACTGGAGCCTTGTTGTATATTTTCGATTTATCCATCCACTAGCTCAATAAAAACTTGATTGGATTGCATTTGAATCAGAAAAAATTCTACGAATTTAAAAATAATTTAATCAAGTCAAATTATTCGATGTGAAATTAAATTGGGCGATCTTAAAAAAGTATTCAACTATAAAATTTGATTAAAGAATTTTATTGAAAAATCTAAGTGATTTTTGAGAAAATTAATTTTAGTCAAGTAAAATTAAATTAATCAATTTAATTAAAACTAATATGATATTTTTGGAAATTAATTTTAAAGCAAGACAATTGGTCAAATGGGTAATTGAACTTGAAAATTGGACATGATGTCGTAAATTGAGCTTGGGAGCCCAAAATTGAAACCAAGACTAAAAAATGGTCAAATCGGGCCTGGAATGTAAATCAGCCCGATGGTCCAACCGATAACTGGCCCAGATTGAATCGACAGAAACCGAACCAGCTTGAGGTGCTGGCAGTTGCAACAACAGCATTCCAATGGTCGGCAAATGGTTTGCAGCGGCGATGGTTATTTGGTAGTTGAGCAGTGAAAGAATTACACTCATACTAGAACTTTAATTTCAAATTAACTATTTCAAAAATAATAATATTTTAATAAATTTAACATTTAATTTAATTTAATAATTATCTTAATAATATTTTATATTAAATTAAATTTAATGTTTATATTGTAGATAAATATTCTATTAATTTAATATTATTTAATATTAAAATTAATCTAATATTTATAAATATTTAGATTAAAATTAATATTAAAGTGATTAAGTTTAATCATAGTTAAACTCTTTAAACTCTTCCTATATAAAAAGAGGATTGAGTCATTATTTCACATACACTTAAATTCAATAGAAAATTGTAAGAGAGGAAATTTTTTTGAAGAAATTATTTTAGAAAATTTTTAGAGATATATTTTTTTATTTATAACTTGATCTAAAAGTTTAGAGAAATTGTGAACTTACCCCACTAGTAATTTATATGAATTTTTTTAATTCGAAGCAAACTCACATTAGATAGACGTGAATTTGTGGATAACAGAAAAGATTATTCGGTCGAAGCATTCGTCCTAGACGAATTGAAAATGTACAATTTTGATTAAGAGTTTATTACTTTAGATATTACAACCAAATTCATGTTTTGAAAATTATTTTTAAAACTTTAGTTTTTCCCTAAATTTATTTTCCGTTGCATTTTCCAAACATGATTTTCCAACAAATTAAATGTAAATATTGCGACAACTAAAAAAGTTATTGTAACATTATTATGTCAATTTCAAAATTAATGGTGTATTTAATTTGTAAAAAATAATGATAAATTTTAAAAGATTTATTTTAAATGGTTTTAAAATTTACATGCTCTATTATGTGAAATTGTAAGTTATTGAAAAAACTAATTATAAAAATATAACTTCCAAAACACTATTAAAAAATACATTTAAAAGGTAGAGGGGTATATTTTGGGATTTTCCTCTCCACAAATGCTTACTTTCTTTTCTTGTGCGTGTCAAAATTTTATAGTCTAAACATATTAGAAACTTAGAAACATTGTAATATAATTAATATATATGTGTATGATGTAATGTGGGAATTATAATAATTGTAATACAAACATGATTTATTTCTTAATTTAGCCGAAACCTAATAATATAATATAGGGATAATGTAACTTTTGATCCTTCAACTTAGTAAGTAGGTACACATTGACCGATGAATTTCTTTTATCCACCTTGACTCATTAACTTGAAAATTCTTATTCCTTTAAGCCCATTTTGTTAATGAGCCTGAAAAAAATAGGGATAATATAACTTTTGCCCCTTGAACTTTTTTTTGGTCCACTTTGACCCTTAACTTGAGCTTCGTTATTCATTTAAGCTATTCTATTAACAGTTGTGAAAAAATAGATATAATGTAATTTTCGCCCCTTGAACTTGGCAAATAGGTCCACATTGGCCCCTGAACTTAGCAAGTAGGTTCACTTTGGTCATGTACTTTTTATTGTCCATTTTGGTGCTTGAACTTTACAACTAGGTCCATTTTGATCCCTGAACTTGAAAAACCTGAAAGTTTGATATATGACATGTCATCACTTGAAAGTTAAAAAATAAAAATGTAAATGATGATGGGGTACAATCTTAGAGTGTCGTGTTTAATGTTTAAATAGCCAAACCAATGGTTGAAAGGTTATATCATCGATTCGACCGTCGAACCAACAATAATTAAATAAATAATCAATAAATCTAAAAAGTCAAGTAAAACTAGTTATATATTTACTTTTTATATTTTGAATTATTTGTTTAATTATTGGTGGCTCGATAGTCAAACTAATCGAACTGGTTGAATTAAAAACTGGTGGTCTAACTTGTTCAACAATTGATTTGATTGTTAAAACATTGAAATGTGACACTCTAATGTTGTACCACATCATCATCTAGGTTTTTTTTTCAAACTCAAAGCGCCACATCATCAATTTTTTTTCAAGTTCAGTGATTAAAGTAGACTTGATTGTCAAGTTCAAGTGAACCAAATACATGTACCAAAATGAACCTACTTGTCAATTTAGGGGCTAATGTGGACCTACTTGTCAAGTTTAAGGGTCAAAAGTTATATTATCCCATTTCTTACGGTCATTAATTAAATGGGTTTAAATGAATAAAAATTTTCAAGTTCAAGGGTTAAAGTGGATAAAAAAAAAGTTCAATTGCCATTGTGGATCTACTTACCAAGTTAAGGAGCCGAAAGTTACATTATCCATGTGGTATATATATTTATATATACAGAAAAATAATCCAGTTACACCGGTGTAAAACTTAAGTGATTTTAACAAATCCATAACCTTTTATACGATTAATATTTTAACGATCTAAATATTAAATTTATTAAGATATTTGTACTTGTTATACACGTAAAAATTTAGATGATTTCAATATATCTATTATATCAATCTAAAATATTATCTATATTAACATATATCTAATTTAATCGTTGAAAGTTTTTCACATAAAATTAATAGTTACAAATTTTTATTTTATGCCAAACTTAACATGTATTATCTATATGCAGGAGCAGTCAATATATTTGGATTGCGGGGTCATTCTTTTAAAATTAAAATGTTTATAGAAGTCATATAAATTAATGTATAATTTTTTTAAGGATTAAACACATAAAAAGGTGTTCATGAAGTCAACATACAATTTAATAAAAATTAAAATTAAAATGTTTATAGAAGTCATATTTATTGCTGTTACGAGAATGTAATATATCAAAATTTTAAACACAAAAATTTACAATAATCACATTGATAATTTTTAAATAAAAATATTAAATTTCTAATTAATATTTAAAAAATTCAAAATTATATGAAAAATAAGCACCAAGAATAATAAGATATTTATTATATTGAAGTGAAGAAACCCTAACAAATGATCCTTATTTATCTACTCAAAATTTGATTATTATTTCTCTATTTTGCCCCTCAATTTATTCGCCGCCAGCAACGACCATAATCAGCTAGCTGTTTGGGACGAGAAAAAAGCAGAAGATAAAGTAAAGCCCAAGAAGGGGTACTTCTCTTTCCTCTCTTCAATAAAAAGAAAATAGTATACTATTAAGGAATTAAAAGTTTTTCCACAACAATCACGAAACCCCTGTAAACTCTCTGTCTCCTGTCAAGAGTCTCGAAAAATTCCCTATTCTTGATCCAATTTTTCTCTGATTTTTTAAAATTTGTTTTTCAGGGTTCCTTTACATTTTCTATTGGAGGCTTTTGGGGGGGTTTTTTTATTGAATTTTTCCTTCGGTCGTCATCGCAGACGAAGAACAACAACGTTAACATAACCATCGGCAGAGTCAGCAACACAAGGCGGAGACCCTGAAGTTCTCGCGAGTTCGGATTTCTAGTTGTATTTTGTTTTTGGGTTTTGTGCCTGTTTTAGGGTTTGAGTAGGTTTCCAATCGGAGCCCCTAATTTTGGTGTTGTAATCTTTCCTTTATAGTCTTATTATAAGGAAAAAGAAGGATTAGCTTTTTATTCTGTAATTTCAGTTTCAATTTTGGCTGTATCCTCCCTAATACTCTACAATCAGCAATAATTTGATTCTTACCGCTGCATTTATTCTTTTTTTTTTGTTTTTACATAACTTAGGAAGGAAAGGAAAACAAAAAAAATCTGTGTAAAAATATTATCAATAAAATTTTGATTAATTCTCATTTTGTTGCCAGAAAGGAAAAGAAAAAAGTGAGACTGAGTGAGAAGAAAAAAAAAAGAGAAAAAAATTATAAAAAAATAAAGAAAATGGGGAGTCCTGGATTGGGAACTGGAAACAGTGGGCAAAGGTTAGGCATCACGGAACCTATTTCGTTGGGAGGACCGACTGAATATGATGTGATCAAAACCCGAGAGCTTGAGAAGGTTTCTTTTTAACTGCACTTCCACTGCTGTATGTTGTTTAGTGTTTGAGACTATACTGAAATTTGGTTCTTTGGAATTTTTAACTTCCAGTATTTGCAAAATGTGGGATTGTACGAGAGTCAAGAGGAGGCTGTTAGTCGAGAGGAAGTATTGGGGAGGCTTGATCAGGTTGGTTTGTAGTCCTTATTTGTCTGTCTCTTAAGAATTTGAAGTAGAATGACTTGGTAATAGTACTTACTATTTCTTGCTTGATTCTTTGAGTGTGGGTTTATGTTTTCGGGTTATAGTGATTGGTGATGATGAACTTGTTGTTGATGTTAACTTAAACAGATTGTGAAGAATTGGGTTAAGGCAATTAGCCGTGCTAAAGGTTTGAATGAGCAATTGGTTCAAGAAGCAAATGCTAAGATATTCACTTTTGGTTCTTATCGGCTAGGGGTATGGCTGATTTCTTACTTGTCTTAGCTTATTTATATTTATCTCTAAATTTCATTTGAGTTGCAGTCCTGTAAGTTATAAAGGGCAAAGCATTAGGGTTTAATGAATTTATTGTAAAGTTTAGCATTAGGGTTTAATGAATTTATTATAAAGTTTTGTAATGGATGTACACTTTTATTAGCTGATTATGAGATGGTGGACAAACACAGAACTGAGTTATGTCTTCAAGCGGCTATTGATGCGAGCTTGTATGTTTGTTCTGAATTTCTGCAAAGTGAAGCCTTGTCATATTTGGTTATATATTCGTAGCTGATGCATCTATCTTAGCAATACCTGGTGGTTTATGCACAACTTGACCATTGTCTTGAACCGGCTCTTTCAGCTTGTGACTAAGTTTATTGGCTAGAATTACTTTATGCAGAATACTTGCTTGCTCTGCTATCTCATTCATTTATGAAACAGCACAGGGTTTTGTGGAAGAACTATTCATGCTTCTTCTTTGTGCAATTTCAACTACTCTGTTTAGGGTTTTATTTTATTCCAGTGCATACTTGTAATCTTAGACATGCCTGCATAGTAGTTCTATGTTCTAATTTGGTCAGATATTGAACGTGCTGTGATGTTTTCTTGGTTTACTCAAATAGCTCCAATCTGACTGGAACAAGGCATTTATATTTGGTTTCTTGTTTCCCATTTTAAGAAAGGAGACAAATCTGTGTCTGGAGTTTGATCTTCTTTATCTGGTCATTGGAGTATATAGTTTTCTATTAATTAATGTCTATACTGCTTTGAGTTTCGTAGTTCTGCAGAGTTCATAATAATACCTTCAAATACGTGGTTTCTCTTACTCTTGCTTTGACTTTGGAGTTCCAGGTTGTCATGCTTTCCTTTGTCTTTGTTTTTCTGTAAACAGGTACATGGTCCTGGTGCAGATATAGATACCCTTTGTGTGGGACCTAGACATGCGACACGAGAAGTGCGACCATATCTTTCTCTGCTTATTTTCTTCAGTATTTTTTTCAATCAGGAAGTTTTAATTGACACCAAAAATGCTTGTACATGTTTGGATGTAGGAGGATTTCTTTGGTGAACTACACAAGATGCTATCAGAGATGCCTGAAGTGTCGGAATTACACCCTGTGCCTGATGCTCATGTCCCGATCATGAAATTCAAATTCAAAGGAGTTTCCATAGATCTTCTTTATGCAAAACTCTCACTTTGGGTTATTCCTGAAGTATGCACTGGTTTATCCGGTCTCTGTCTTTAATATCATATACACTGTATTGTTTTCATTTATTGCAAGGGGTTTTCTTTAAAGTTAATTTGCCATTCGAGATTTAGAAGAAGATTTATCTAAGTGATGAAGCTTGTTATTATTCTATTTCTGCTGGAGTTTTTAGTTTGAGGAATTTGGGGGTTCACTTTGTGGAGGCAGTGTTAGATTGGTTGTGGGAGTGGAATCGACTACATGAGTTATATTAGTATTTTATTTTGTGAATGACGACAGCCAAATCTTTATGAAGCATTAGAAGTTGTTTCCACTTCCTAGTCCCCATTATATTTGCTTCTCCACATGCATTTTTCTAGGTTCCTTTGCTTGCTTTCCTTTTCATGTATAGTGAGAGTAGGAATTATTATAATTAAAATAGAAATGGTTTAACTGGTCATAGAGGAATGTGATTAGTTCACCTTGTAGTTTAGAGGCTGCTTTGGCTTGCCGGTTTGGTTGTGGTAATGAATCCAAACAAAACCTCAGGTCTACTTCCATTATGTATTTTATTAAACAAATTCTATCATAAGGAGGTGCTCATGGTCGGTAATTTACATTGTGATTAGATGCAATGAAAAGAACAAATTAGAATATTAGATTGCAACCACGTTAAAATTTGCATGATGTTTAATGACGATCATTAGAGCTGTGCCCTTAGAGGTATTCTGAGGGAGAACAGGTGGTTTTTACTCAGCTTTGGCTATGGCCTATGGAGTGATGATGTTTTGTGTATTAATTCTTTGCATAGCAATCTTGTCACTTAAAATTCATTATATTGTACCTCTCTCTCTTCTTCATTGCATCTGAAAATTCTCATAGCTTGTGTTGATTTCTGGTGCAGGACTTGGATATTTCGCAAGATTCTATATTACAAAATACAGATGACCAGACAGTTCGTAGTCTTAATGGTTGCAGAGTCACTGACCAAATTTTACGGTTGGTTCCAAATATTCAGGTTGTGGCTACCACTTTATATAGTGTGCACTACATATGTTTTTTTCCTCCAGAGATTCTGGACTTTGATTATGTTCTGCTACTTGATCTGCAGAATTTCCGTACAACTTTGAGATGCATGAGATTTTGGGCAAAACGTCGTGGTGTTTATTCTAATGTATAAGATGCTTCTCTTATTGGTCAGATTATCCTCTAGATCCTTTTATTCTTACCTTGATAAAAAAGTAATCTTTTTTTTTTTTAATTCGGCAGGTTGCTGGTTTTCTTGGTGGTATAAACTGGGCTTTGCTTGTTGCTCGCATATGTCAGCTATACCCTAATGCTTTGCCCAATATGTTAGTTTCTCGATTTTTTAGGGTGTATACCCAGTGGCGTTGGCCAAACCCTGTCATGCTTTGTGCAATCAAGGAAGGATCTCTTGGTCTTCAAGTTTGGGATCCCCGAAAAAATCCTAAAGATAGATATCATTTGATGCCTATAATTACTCCTGCTTATCCTTCTATGAACTCTAGTTACAATGTGTCATCAAGTACTTTGCGAATCATGACAGATGAATTTCAGAGGGGTAGTGAAATTTGTGAGGTATGATATTATGGTTCATGTCAAATCTCTTCTTGCCTATTTGTTTTGCTTTTATTAGTATGAAATCAACTCCCACGAAGTAGTGTATTATTTTTCCAATAAACCCCAAAATCAAATGAAAAACTTGCACAAATCTATTTTGGAGCATTTTCATTGAACCAAGTGGTGAGGGAGAGACTAAGGAGAGAAAAGAGAGTGAAGTTTGTTTCAAGTGGAAAGAAATTGTTGAGGTTTTGAGTTTGGGGGCCATGTTGGAGAGTATGAGCTATGTATATGGATACGAGGCTGTAATAAGAGAAGATATTGGTGTGGAAGGGGGGGCAAAGGAGGGGGGAGAGAGAATAGAGATAAGAAAATGAGGGAAAGTCGAGATTCAATAAATACTGAAATGAAAAAAATTAAGAAAAGTGTTAGCATTAAATAATTGATATTGATCTTAGATCTAAAAATGCTTATTGATCTTAGATAAGAAAAATCTCAGCTGAGATCAATTCTTAGACAAATGATTTAGAAAAGGCAATATCGAAAGCTTTGTTGCATTTATAAGAACTATGAGTTTACCTCAGTAATATTTTATTTTCATTTCAGCTCACTGTTGGGTTTGGTACCCAATGTCCGAAGTTGTTTGAATTTCAAAGCAGTTTCTAGGTGGATTCATAATGTTGTTGACTCTTTAGAATTTAGTTTTTGAATACTCATGGTTGTTGATAAAGTACTTCAATGTAAGTGTAAGATAACCGATCGCATTAGCGAATTTTTAATGAAGACCTCAATCATCTCAATCATGGATTTTAAAGTTTTGTTGGGCTACTAAAACTTGGATTTGGACCCCTTATTTGTATAAGTTAGCGAAACCCAGTATCTTAAAACAAATCTGTTGTTTTAATGGCTTACGTCTGAACTAGGGGGAACAGTTTTGATTGGCTGGATTTCTCCAATTCCAAGCCAAGAAGCTTTTTGGGGGTACATAATTAAAGACATTATTTGGAGTTTTAAATATTTGAGCTTCTAAAATCAGATACAGATTTGGCTCAGATTTAAGTCCATGTTGTTTTGGATTTCCCAACTAATAATTCATTTGGAGCTGAACTGAAAATCCTTCACTGTCCAATTCTTGTTTCCAAAAGGACTATAAAACTTGTTTGCTGTTTGATTTTCTTCATACCTTTTTAATAATTTCTATAGTTCTCATATTGATTTTGCACTTTGAATTTGTTGTTGACTTTTTTTAGTGCTTGCAGGCTATGGAGGCAAACAAAGCTGACTGGGATGCCCTTTTTGAGGCTTATGCCTTCTTCGAAGCATACAAGAATTATCTACAAATAGATATCTCTGCCGAAAATGATGATGATTTAAGAAATTGGAAAGGCTGGGTTGAGTCCCGTCTCCGTCAACTCACATTGAAGGTGAAAGTAGTTTTCTTTTTTGTATCTTTTTTGTACAAGAGAAGGCATGACTAGAGTTCTATTTATACCCTCTTGAAAATCAAACAACTCACCTCTTATAAAATTCTTAAGTGGTTTTTGGTACCCTACCTGTTCTTTGTCTTTTTTATGCTTCTAGTCTATCGTAATCCTTTTCAATTTTTTATTTTTAAATCTAGATTGAAAGACACACATATAACATGCTTCAATGCCACCCACATCCTGGCGATTTTCAAGACAATTCTAGGCCCTTCCATTGCAGTTACTTTATGGGCTTGCAACGCAAACTAGGAGTTCCAGTAAATGAAGGCGAACAATTTGATATAAGGTTAACTGTCGAGGAGTTTAAACACTCTGTTAATACGTACACTTTGTGGAAGCCTGGAATGGAAATCCGTGTATCTCATGTAAAACGTAGGAGCATACCTAGCTTTGTATTTCCTGGTGGTGTCCGTCCTTCCCGTCCATCTAAACCAACCTGGGATAGTAGGAGGGCATCAGATGCAAAAGTTTCTGGTCATGCTGGTTCAGACAAGCCTGGTGAAGTTAAAGGAGCTGCAGATGGACAGGTTGATGGAAAGAAGAGGAAGAGGGCAGATGACAGTGCAGATACTCAATTGAAAAACAGCAAATATATCACTGCTGTGCCTTCTTCTAGTGCAGAAGTTCAGGCGGGTAGTCCTGGCGGTGCTGTGAGTCCTTGTTCCTTGAAGGGTGACAATGTAGATGCAACAGGATTGGTTGAACCAACAAGGGGAAAAGATGAGAGCAATATGACAAATGGCTCAAAAACTTCAAGTACAGATGAACTTTCTTCCCTTAACAGTGAGGTTGATGGATCAGTTAGATGTATTCCTCCACATACGGGTTTGCATGTGACCGCTGATGCATCAAGCTCTAAAGAGGCAGAGAAGTTGGCTATTGAGCAGATAATGTCTGGTCCATATGTCTCCCACCAAGCTTTTCCAGAGGAACCTGAAGAGCTTGAAGATGATTTAGAATTTAGGAACCGGGTTGTATCTGTGGGGAACACTAACAATGGCCCTCTGCAGGCTCCAGTGTCAGATGCAGCAGGAGCTGCACCGATAATTTCAAGCAATGGAGCTGGTCCTTCCATCAGTTTACATGCTAGTGGGAGTATAGAGGAGTTAGAGGTTTTTGTGCTATCCCTTCTCAATTATTTACTAATTTCTATTTTTCTAGTAGCTCTATGAATTCTTGCTTTCATTAAATTGCTAGATATCCCCATTATGATTCTTTTGCTTTGACTTGAGCCCTGCTGCTTGTTTTTGGGGGAAGTTCTCTGTATGATTGGATTAAATTTTTATGGTTTTCTGTTAGAAAGTGCACCATTGTGCCTGAAAACAAAAATTTTCTTCCCTTTGTGATAATAAAACCTGGGGCACAAACAAAGCCTGGAGATAGGGTAAACGGTTGCACAAAAGATTGTTTTAATGCTGTTATCCCTTTGGCCGATTGGAACAATGGGTTGACTAGTTTTGAAAATGTGCAATCGTAAATAATAAGCTTGTGAATGGAACTGGTTCAACCAAGAGAAGCTTCACTAAGCTCCATACCTATAAAACATTTTTGTTCCATGTAAATGCTGCTTTATCTCTTTGCAATTCTCAGAATGTACACAAGATCAAATATCGATGTTTGTTCTTACTACTAAGGACTGATTGATTCTGACTATCACTATTCACGTACAGCCTGCGGAACTTACTGCAATGACATCAATCCCTGTTGCACCTGTGGTCCAGAAGAAGCCGCTAATAAGGTAATTTCAATGACTTAGTATGGTAAAAACTACAACTCTAAAAGGCACGAGGATCAGATTAGTTGTTTTGAAATGGCACAATTGAGGTTTATATATTTCCATTGTGAATTGCAGATTGAACTTCACGTCCTTGGGTAAGGCTTCGGAGAAAAGTGGGTAAAAGGGGGGTTTTTAGAGAAGTGGTTTTCACAGTAGTTTGGGAAGGTGGGGTTATGCATCATAACTGAAGTTAATTGATCCCTTTCCATCCTTTCTTAAACAGTTAAGACTTGTAGTTAATAAAAAAGAATTCTGAGTTTGCAAGAATTCCAGCTTTCAGTTGTGTAAATGAAATGGTAGACCGCTAATGCTATAAGTATTATAAGGATAAAGCAGCTGGAAAACCTATTTGCTGTAATGCTTCCGGCTTTTTATATTTCAGTACCTTTTTCTTTTAGCTATTCCGTTTACTTGAATCTAAGAAAGAGAAAAAGAATTCTAAATGAATCGAGCGAAGAATACTTGGAATGGTCATATTTTTCGTGATCAAGTGAAACTCGGTTAAAACTTTTTTGAGTTGGAAGTCATTTCACTGGATTACAAGATAGCAGTTGTTTCGAGTAACATGAAACTAGAGATGGTAATGTCTACCACCGCTGTCTTTTTCCGCTTCACTTTGCTAGGATGTTGAAATTTGGATACCTTTATCATTTTCATGAAGTTTTAATATTATTTATGCACCGGCCAGTACCGGTGCGGAAAAGGATAGTGGTTGTTCCGGTATTGCATTAGAACGATGTGACCGCTATGGTTCAAACCATAGTCCTTAGATTTTAAAATGGTGGTGTAATTTCAGTTTTAGTCCTTAGGAGAACGGTTTGGACTCTATTTTTAGATATAACGTATGGATATCTATAAACTAAATATGAAAGGAAGACCTTAGGGCATTCCCACACAGAACACGTGTGCCGCTTTTTACATTATAAATAATGGTTCAATTGCAAGTAAGATCACTTTACTCTTTTAATTTATAGAAGGTTAAATTTTAGTTTTAATCAAATTTGAGATTTAATC
The DNA here is from genome assembly GCF_007990345.1 of Gossypium hirsutum. NCBI lineage: Eukaryota > Viridiplantae > Streptophyta > Magnoliopsida > Malvales > Malvaceae > Gossypium > Gossypium hirsutum. The sequence goes on from NC_053445.1 coordinate 47,793,879, forward strand.
TTTATATTTGATTTTTAACATAATTTGTTACGTGTTTTGTTGTTTTCTCTCTCCATTATAAGATGAGGGTGCAATTTCAATTTTGACCTCTTTACTTTTTTTAGTTATAAAATAATGGTCAAATTTTAGCTGTTTGTCCATATACTCCGCTCAAATTTAAGAATTTATCTCTATATTTATTTCTTGACATAAATTGGTACTTTTCAAGAACTATTTATATAATTTACATAGTAATGTATACATATAAATGTATTTTATTACTTCATTTATTATTTTGTTTTTGAATTTTATTGACTGGTTGACCCGCACATTAAATAGTGTGTCATGTTTTAATTCTATTCCATCGTATTTTCAATATCAAATTATCTCATATTTGTTGATGTATTCTGTTTTAATTTCAAAATTATTTTCATAAAATATTAAAGATATAAAATAATATTTTAATTCACAATTTTTTGAAAGGTATTTTAATTGACCATTATTAAGTATAATTAAAATCTTATTTTTAATTAATTATAGAAATCCCCAACGTTGTGAGGTATACAATAGTTACTCACAAGTTTTCTGTCTCACTTTATATTTATTAATTAATTTTAAATCTTCGATGTACATTTAATAACAGTTTAGGTCTCATTTACCCATCAAAACAGCAAATTTTAATTAATTAAATGCTGAGCTTAAAATAGTCAAAACTATCTTATTTTAGAAAAATAAATTTAAAGATTAGATATAAATTTTGTCACCATGTATGTGTCAAATAATTACTCATAATTTGTCATTAAAAATCATATTCCTAAACTGAAAGTACATGGTAAGTAATGCATTTAAGTAACTAAGTAGGTATTAAATAGTGCTTTTCCATATGGTAAACCCCTATAATTAATCTCTATAATAAAAAATAAAATAAAAATAATTATTTCATACAGGGTATTTTATTTCTACAATTAAGATTTCTTAGCCTTGGTATTGGAATTAAAAGAAAAATCAAATAATAATCTAAAACTTAATAAAAATTGAATTTCACTTTTATACACGTTTAAAATTCATTTTTTCATTATAACTTTTTCAACCAATTATTAAATATGCTAATATTCCACTAAATTATACAAAATGTGTATAAAGATAATAATATATTTTAAAATATTATGTTATTTTAATTGAAGTAAGCACGTTTTTTCAAGCTATTATGCATGTTAATTAATTATTAAATTTTTTTAAAAAAATTTAGCTTGATGATAATATTTTGAAATAACTATTCAATGTAGAGATTTAAGATACGAAACATTGAGTCATGATTTTATTTATTTATTTTAAATTCTAAAATTTTTTATTGTTTTGATAAATATAAATAATTTTTCTTAAAAAAATATAATTTAATAAAAGTTGTTGGACAGGCCATTTATGCCATTGCAGGACCCAGCCCAAGGCTCAATTTTTCCCTCACTTTCTTCTTCTTCTTCCAGGAGCCGCACCCGGAGGCGAGCTAGTCAGCCAGCAGCCATGGACTTGGAATTGAACTTCGAAATCAGCCGCACAGCAGAGTTCATTCTAAATAGGAACTTCACAAGAGTTGCTCTGCAGGTAGTAATCAGATATTTACATATATATATTTTTCTGGCCGTTGCCATCCTTTTCTCTTTATTTGTTTCATCTGTTTAATGAAGATTTTGGCTTTGGGTTCCAGTTCCCAGATGACTTGTTGAAACATTCAACAAAAGTCGTTACTTGTCTAAGAAACAAGCTTGGGTCTGGTAATAAAGTCGGGTTATTCGTAATGGCAGACACAACATTTGGGAGTTGTTGTGTTGATGAAGTGGGAGCTTCTCATATCGGTGCTGATTGCGTTATACATTATGGCCATACCTGTCTCAGCCCGTAAGTACCTTTAAAAAAAAAAACTTATTTTTGTCTTTGTCTTTACAGGAAGCAGAGATGTAGTCTTATCAATTCTGGGTCTTTATTGATGATTTGATTTTTCGAACATTTATGTTGGAATGGACTTCTTTTTCCTCTGTTTATTGCTTAAGAATGTTTTGGTTTTTGCATTATCCTTGTTATATCTTAAATATGTGGTATTAAGCCAAATTTCTTGTGTTAAATCCTGAAAATCTTATACTTTATTAATTAGTTTCTTCATTTAGTGTCATGTTAATTGAGGTCTAATGCAATGTTCTTTAACCTTTTCTTTAGCTTTCACTTTCTTGGAACAACTGGTTTCATGTGCAAAACACTTTTTAATCATTTCTGGTTTACATGTGAGTGATGTATCAGAATTAAGTATAAATGCTGCGTCATGTAAGCAGCACTCCAATTCTCTTTCGCAATTTTATGTCACTTAGTTGTGCCATTAAATTACAATGCCTGATGTGATTTTGAGTCCAAACTGATAGCACTGAAATTATTGTGTATTTTTTTTATTTATATTCTGATTCAACGAAGCTTTGCACCGACTATTAAGTTACTAATGACAACCCTCCTCTACTTGGACCTAGGAAAGACTTGTAATATTTTATGTAATGAGTTTTAATTGTCTAGAGTTGGAAAAAGTGATAAGGGTTTAAATTCTTGGTAATAAAGATTTTTGATGACGTGGAGAAGTGAAACTTTAGAGTTTAGACCACTTCTAAGGAGAAGCTAAAGCTGATTGATGAATACTTAAATCCTCAGTCTTGCAAAAAAATTAGTTTTGGAGAAGGTTTTGGGGTACCAAAACTCAAGAATATGAGTCTAGAAAGATCTTTTCTTCTTGATACCTGTTAATATGGTGGAGCTTAAATTATCTCAACCTTTTAGTTTCTGCTCATAAGAAAATGATCAAGCATCAGCTTATACTTCAGCTACACTGCTTCACCACTTGTGGTCACAGCTTTCCCCACATAACATCCTGTGATTTCTTTTTTTCCAATCAGGACCTTGTGGTTAATTTTTTTTTTCATGTAAAACAAACTGTGTAGCTCTATGGGAACAGAACTTATCCACAGGATGTTTTGTTTTCAAATAATGGGATTCTTGGAGGAGTTTATTCTAAGAGTTACACCAGTTGGATTTTTTATGTTTCTTGAAGATGGTTATAAGTCAAGAGTGCTAGTGATTGTTGCAAGAGTTAGCTGTTATTATGGTTTATGATTCAGTTTTTGGGATTGACTAATGGGATTTTGAACTTAGCTTATTTCTCTTGGTTTCTATGCTTTAAGGGTTTCTCCTGTGATGGTTCAGTTTGAAGAATTGTGACTTTAGAAATGGTTCAAAATTTTTTCCCGTAAACTTTGTGTTGTACTAAATATGTTTTTATATCAAAAACTACTTTTTGTTGCAGAACCTCAACTCTTCCTGCATTCTGTGTCTTTGGAAAGGCTTCAATCAGCATACCTCTTTGTGTCGAGAAGTTATCAAGTTACTTTGGGACCAATGGCAAACCTATTGTGGTATGATAAGTAATGTAGAATTTCTGCTTGTCAATTTTAAGGCATTTTATATAGTGATAAAAAATCATAGATAGCTTTTGTTAAAACTAATAAATATTTCTTCTGTACTTTTAACATGTAGCTCACGTAGTTGCATATGTAGATGTGTCTCAGTTGATGATATGAGATATATTTTTGGAGTCTTTTGTTTTTATTTCCAATTTGCCTTGGATTCTCTCTTTGGAATACGGATCTAAAATGAGAAAAATATAAGTAACATTAGGAATGGGGGCATGGTAAATGGTCAGGATCACATTCATTGGAGACCCAATTATTGAAATATGTTTAGGAACCTATAAATGCTTCTGTGAGAAGATATCAATTAATGGAGGACACTAATGTCAAGCAAGGGAGAGGAAGAGACCAAAGAGGACTAGCTGAAACTATGAAAACGGACCTCACTATTACTGAGCGCATTGATGGTTTGAATAAAGTATTTTTCAATCTGATTCATATGCCTGGACTTTTGTAGCAGGAAAAGGCTTAGCTATTGTTTTAGAAAATGAAAATAAATTTTGATCCTTAAATGGAGCCCAATTCCAGCTGCTGCAATTAGCATAGCAAAATACTTTTATTTTCATAAAGTAGATAGCTGAAAACAAGAAGCCCCTTCATTTCAAATCAAGTGATTTTTCAAATCTAGCATCTGGAAGAGCAATCTGATTTGACCCTCTTACAAGCATCACTTTCTAGCTGCAATTTACTTGTCACGGAAACATTGTTATATGTATGGATTTCAAGGCAGATAAGAAGCATATAGACTTTTTAGTTTTGCTATTTAAGTATTTCGTTTGAATCAACTGATTTATTTTTGTCAATGCCGCTTCATACTCGGGGCCTTCGGAGATTTCATTTTTCTCAAATCTCATGAAAGGTTCTCTTCATAATGCGCAGGCGACTTGTTTTTTTATTTTGAGTAAGCTGGCAACATTATCTTAAGATGGAAGGAAATGCCAAATGCTCAAAGTTGATTGTTATGTATTACTTAGAAAAGTACTAAAAAAGAGTCATAATGGTCTTTCTCTGCTTATGTTTCTCTTTCCTGATGTTTCATTTTTCTCTGCCTTATTTGTGAAAGGTCTTCTTCATTGTATGCAAGCAAAATATTTCAAGATGAGAAGGAAATATTATCTAAATGCCAAATATTTGCACCGTGACATAATCATCATTTTTTTTTCTTATGGATCACTTGAAAGATATTTGAGGAAAGGATTCATTATGTTTTTCCTATGGTGATTTTTCTCTTTCTCAATTCTCAGAATTCCTATCTTGTTTTTGGGTATTGCAGGTTCTTTATGGGTTAGAGTATGCACATGCGATATCACATATCAAAGAGGCAATGGTGGAAGCTATGCCTAAGACCAAATTGGAGCTCATTTTTGCTGATGTTATGTGTTCCATTATTAATCCATTAGAAGATCATAGGAAGTCCGACGAACTTGGATATTTGGGCAGCTGTTCATCTGTTAACAGTTTAGGTGTGGCAACTGGTACTAGGTGTAGTCTAGGAGGCTTGATATGGGATCTACTAGAAGGACGGAGAATGGAAGATTACTTGCTTTTATGGATTGGGCCTGACAATTCAGCTTTTTCCAATGTTGTGCTGACATTTAATGGCTGTGAGATAGGTAGACATGTTGCCATGTTTCCCCAGATACTCCCATCTTTGAATATAGTAATTACTGATGCATTCATTACTGAAGCTATATGAGTATGTACACCACAGAGAAAGGACATTTTACTTCTTGTTTGCATCTATGGACATGAATTTACCTTTTTGCTAGCTTTCTGCTTGGTAAGTTGGCATAACTTTTCGTAATTAAGAAATACATTTCCTCCTCTGCATCAAGCCACTTAAATGATAGACTCCCACTTTGCATGCAATCATATGTTGATTTCCTTCTATTTTGTTACCATGCATTGATATACTTTCTTCTATGCTCCTGCTAGACTTTCTCAGACATTTTGATTAAGGAAACAGTATTTCATCTAGTCTGAAAATGATTTTTCATGTGATGATTTTGGAAAATTAGCTTCTTCTAGTGATCCATGTACAGTACACATTTAACAATGATAGAAGAATATGACAATTTTATCTTATCGGGAAGCTATTTGTTTAAATTTTGATGTTTGTTTTTAGTCAGATATGATGCAACAGAGGATCAATTAGTGACAGATGTTTCACAACAGAAAAGGATCCTTAAGCGTAGGTATGCATTTCAACTTTTCATGCTTCTGCTCACTGCTTTCCTTACCACTTCTCAAAGTTTTGCTGTTTCTCTTCCCAAGTCAGCAACACCCTTATCAATACGGTATTGTGTTACTTGTTTTGCACTATGTGACTGCCGTTTCTTGCAGATATTATCTAGTGGAGAGAGCAAAAGATGCTAATATGGTTGGGATTTTAGTAGGAACTCTTGGTGTGGGTAAGTTTTCATGGTGGTTTTCCTAAACTTAAAAGTTATGCAGAGGACACTCCTTTCCTCGTAATTGTTATTTTTAGGAATTGGATTATGGATGTGAAGTGTCTTTGTTGGGTTTACAGGGTTACCTTTTTTAAATCATTTTGACCATGTTAATAGTGTTGTTTTTTAGTATCCACGTGCATATAACTCTTCATCCAAACATGTTTAATATATTGGCCCAGAAGTAATGCTTACTTTTGTTTACATTAGATGTGTATACTGCCCTAAATCCATAGTTCTGTTATTTTTTATTGTGCATTTGTTGGAGATGTTCTTAAGAATTTTTATTTTATTAAGGCTCATCTAAGGTTTTATATTTTCTTGGAACTTTCTACATGCATCAAAGTGTACTAAATAAGGTGGTAACTTTTGTGCAGCTGGCTACCTTCACATGATTCGTCAGATGAAGGAACTGATCATGCTTGCTGGGAAAAAGGCCTACACTCTTGTCATGGGAAGACCGAACCCTGCCAAACTTGCTAATTTTCCTGAAGTAACCTCTTAGACATGCTTGTAGACAGTCTCTATGTTAGGAAGGCAAAGACTTTGTGGTTAATCTAAAAAATATTACATTTTTGCAGTGTGATGTTTTCATCTACGTCTCATGTGCGCAAACTGCACTTTTGGATAGCAAAGAGTTCTTAGCACCTGTTATTACTCCATTTGAAGCCATGCTAGCTTTCAGCAGGTGAATGACCCATTAACTATTCTCATTTTATGTTTTATTTGATCAAGAATAAACTTAACTTTCTCTAATCTGTCTTGACTGTCCTCTCTCTGCTTGTCCCCTATTCCCAAATCCTTTCAGCATCTATCTACATGTTTAGTCATATATATATCGTTTTTTCTTTTCTCAGTTCAACTTAACTATGCTTTATGGTGTAACTGGGTTGGCCATATGAATGCTTATGCAATTGCCAGTTTAATGAAATACCTCTCTCTTAGTGAACATATTAAAATTGAAGGATTGCATGCTTTGTGAAACTGAGGAGACTGGCCAATTGCATATTTTTATTCTGTCCCGGACTTTCTATTTTTCTAACTTGAAGAAAGATGTAATATTAAAGATAGTAAGAGGCGATGAATAAAGATGTTTGCTTTACAAAAGTTTTTGCTATTGTTGGAACTCGCATGCTGAGTGTCTAACCTACATGGATTGTTCTAAATTGTTAATTTGTTCTTTGTTTATTGTATATTTGTCGATTTTGTGAAATTTCTCATGGAAAGATGGTGTTTTTTGTGTTTGTATTCTACAAATTCAAATGACATGCAAAAATAAAGTATATTTGAGGGGAGATATGCTGTCGAAGTGGTAAATCATATAACTTGAGAACTTTGTAGGACAAATGCTCTGTTGACATATATAAGTGCTTGTACATAAAATCTCTGGTATATTTATGCTTCCATTTTGGATATTTGATTTGGAAATTACATTCTTTAGAGGAAGCCAGTGGACGGGAACATATATAATGGAATTTCGAGATTTAATCAATTCATCTCAATTGGAGGTAAGTAAGCAACCTGAAGAAGCACGGTTTTCGTTCCTTAAAGGCGGATATGTTGAAGATTTTGAACTCCAAGGTACATATCCCTCACTTTCCATTATTGGTGGTATTCAGATTTCTACTCTTATTTTCTGAAAGTTATGCTGAAAATATTGTCTGCATAATGCTTTGAGTGTTTCATTTTTGTATATAAAATAATGGGTGCACCAGTTTCACCTGTAGAACTCTATTATTGCTTTCATGGTAACTGTTTTATTGATAATATTCTGCTTGGATGAGTTATTAAGCAATGCCTTTCTACGTGGTTTCACATTGGTGGGAATGTAATGTTATACAGAAAATGGAGATGGAGATAATGACGGCACTCTTGCCTTAGCTAATGTAACCGAGAAGGCTCTGCAATTGCGTGACCGAGACCCTGATTCTCTTGTCAAAGGAATAGCGAAATCGGGAGCTGAATTTTTCGTTTCACGATCTTATCATGGTCTTGAAACACAAGCCAACAGCTCCTCACCGGAGCCATATTTAATTGGAAGAAGTGGAAAGGCATCAGGCTACAAAGATGAGAGAAGTGAGCCTGAAACTTTGTAAGTTTTGAGAAAAAGTTGAGGAAAAAAGTTGGGGATTGGAGAGCCGCATCCGCATTCAATGTACTGATATCCTTGAACTGAGCATGGCCAGAGTGCAAGGAGCAGCCATCCCTATACTAACATTAGCTTATTGGTTCAGAACTGGAAGCTCTTCCGTGGAGTTATTGCAATGGTTGGTTCATAGATCTATCGGGTCCAAAGTTTATTTTGTAGTACAGCAATGCAAAAGCTGGTTGCTCTCCTGCAGCCTTGCATTGTTCTTATAACATAAACATATAGGGTATCTTTGGGTAGAATAGAGTAATTGAATGAGATTGTAATTACAATGAATTGTAATTTCTTTAACGTGTTTGGTTGACAAAGTGTAATTGCATTGAAATTCTTTATGTCATATTTAGTAGTATAAATTGTAATTACATAACTACATAATTTATATTTTTAAAAAGATTAATTATTATATAAAATTATTAGTATGATAAATAAACAAGTATCAAAAATAAAATCAAATCATTATATGTATTATGCAAGCCTAAAAAAGTAGATGATAATATGAGTACTAATAAAAATAGCAAAAAGAAAAAAAAAACATATATAATTTTTTTAATTGTTCTAGTGCATATTTGTTGAGTTATTTCATATTTAATATTTAACATATGCTTCTTATCATCATCTTTTAGTATTTGATCGAGTTTATTATCATTTGAATTTGATTTTACATCATTAAGGTTATTAAAACTTCCTTTTATATACTCTTCGAAGTATATGGACCATCTCAATTTCACGTATGATTGAAGTTATAAAATATTCAATATGTTAGTATGATGTATCATTTTTTTATGTTATACTAATGAGATGTTAATATGAGAAATAATTTTTTAGAAAATTACATTTCTTTTCAACCGCATTTCGAAATCTTAAATGTGCCAAATTGAAGAGTTTACGAGGTGTCTATGATGCTTGTGACTAGCACCGTTCTTTCAAATAGTATTACACCTCGCGATATGGCGTAAGAAAACCTTTTCTATTTGCATAATTAGCATTGACCGCATAATATTTAGGTCTATATTTTAAACAGTCTGTAAAAAGGATAAGATGAAATCGGATCCCTTTGGCCAAGACTCTATTTCGGTGATATTGACTCGATCTCATTAAAAGAAATTGAGTAACTCACTAAAGTGACACATAAAATCATCCAATCCATCCACTATCTATGAAAACCTGAACGCTATAAAATAAATCGTAGATAATTCCAATCAACAGGCTTTACTAATATCAATCTTCATTACACACTCTCCATTGGACCCAAAAATCTACATAAAAAAAAGTAGTCACCTTCGAATCCCACTTTGAGCCAGCTTATGAACAAGCAAAAGACAATTGTTAAATGACCAAAAAACTTCAGAGATCATTTTTCCCAAATCAACCACATGAAAGAAATTAAATCAGATACAAACCGTTACCAACAATTGGCTTTATACTAGCACTCCGTATTGGCTTCAAAAATTGATCGCTTTTCCCCAATAAACTTGGTAATAAGACATAACTCATAATCAATATCTACAACTACATTGTTAAGACCCTCTGGCCCAACAACTAATTCCACGTCTTCCTTCTCTTCCATTGAAAGATTCTCCATCTCTCTCTCCACTGCAAACGAAAGAAACAGATAGCATGAAAGAAAACAAAAGCAAACAAGACCTTTGACTAAGCGAGGCTAATCATGCACTAAGGGCAGAAAAGCTAGAGGCAGGACGGCGCACATTACTATTAAGGTATCTGACGTTACTTGAATTTGAAAAAATATGTTGGATATAACAGTAAGTATTTTATATAAATATATGAAAAATACAGATATATATAAAAGAATCAAAGTAATGTAACTGAGAGATGCCATTGCCAATATTGGTTCGGCATATTTATCAAAAAGTAGGGAATAACTAATAATACCATCAGCAGTATTACATATGTAGAGCTAACATCACCCTTCTTATCGGAATTTTGGTGCCATCGGTTGATTTCTTTTTTATTTTTATAATTATGGTTTATATTTTAATAATTTATCGTTTTAAACCATTTATTACTTCTTTTGCAATTAATTTTTAATTCAAACATATTGTTTTTCAATCTATGAAATTAATCTCTAATTTATAAAATAAAATTCGATTAATAATATTGTTAATTCATACTTATTAAATTTGAATACGTGTCCTCATTCGGACTTTTAATTTTTAAATCAGAATTTTAAATACTGAAATATCATATATTTAAATTTTTAGGAAAATCTAGAAATAATATTATCAATTGAAATTTAATTTTTTTAAAAAAATACAGGGATCAAATTCAAAGAAATAAAAATATAGGAATTAAATTTTAAAAATTTAAAGAGTATGAGGACTCGATCATAAATAAACTGACTAAAAACATACGAAAAGAATTCAAGGATATAAAGTGAAAAAGATGCCAATGAGATTTTTCTTTTTTCGAGAGAGATGCCAATGAGACGTTCATTTAGCGCGGTAAAAAGGAGATTTTCGAGTCTCAAGATATAAAATGTAAGCTTTCTATTGGTCGAATTTTATATTAAATTTATGTAATGATATATAAATTAGTGGCCTAAGAGATATGGTTTCTTAAAATAATAAAATTTTAAATTAATAATATAAAATTATACTTTAGTTCTAAAAAAGATGGAAATTGATTTAACCCTTTAAATATTTTCTGGTTTTCATCAGGGCAAAGCCAGAGCAATTTTTTGGGAGGCCGGATGAAATTTTAATTTTTTATAGTCTCTTTATAATTTTTAAAGGACTAAATCGAATTTTTATAATATTAAAAAAATAAAGTATAATTTTATCTTTACTAATTTAAAAATTTTAAAATATTTTAAGAACTTAAATAGCAATTTTACATTTTAGAGCGCCGGGCACCTACCAGCACCTGGCTCTGATTGCAACTTTTACCAACCTCATCAATAAAATTTAGCAAAGATAGAAGGAAAAGCTAATAAGGTATGGCCCGGTGGGATAACGAGATGATATTTGATTCGAGGGTGAAATTGACTAAATAGAACCCTCAGCAATGCAAAGCTTCCAAAGGAATATTTTTTGAGCAATTTCCACAACCAAAGATGCACTTAAATCTTCAGTTCCTTCATCTTCATCCTTGCAAGCAAAATTACCATTCATTTGCTTCAACTTCTCCTCCCATTGAGGCCTTTCACTGAAACTGCAACTGGTCTCAGCATCGGTAAAATGGAGACCAAGTTTCCCATCAGAGATAAAGTGCAGGTAAAATCCAGTGGTTGCAAACGTAATCACACAAACCCTAGTCCTTCTCCTTCATCTTTTATAGAGTTCGGCTGCAGTGCTTGTTTTTTGTGTATTGTTGGGCCACTTTCGATGGTGTGGTGCATTGCCAAGTTCCCCTTTAAGATTGGATGGCGCGCTGCAAAATACGCTATAAACTCTAGTACTTGTTGTTATTGCAGATCAGATAAGAGGATTTCTGCAGAAACATACTCTTCATTTTCTGACATTGATTTTGGATGATTATATTAGGACTGCTTTCTTCTTCAAATTTTATAAAAAGCTTTTATACTTGATCCAAAATTTGGCTGTTTTGCTGCTACTGGTGTTAATTGCAAACTTTGTCTAAATGGTTGGATTGAAAATATCATATAATAATATCTCACAAGTTCAGAAATTAGTTTTAAGTTTTGTTCAATTCGGATACATGTTAAGTCAAGTTCAAGTCGATAAAATTCAATTTTGAGTCCATAGTCAGTACCAAGTCTTGTTAATTTTAATGTTTAATCAGTAAATACACATATTGCCGTCCGCCTAGTTGCCGCTCACTGCCATTGTTGTGATCCAGCTACGCACATACATCCATGTATCCACTTGCATCACTCCACTGCCTCCAACAACATTACCAAACAACTAATTAGATTTACACAAATTTTAAAATATGTAACTCGAATTGTGTCCATTTTGATTATATAAAATTAATATCAGACTCTGTCTAAATTCAACCCTACCATGTGTCAGATTTGGATTTTTTAAACTTAAACATGTTTGTTTTAATTATTTTAAGTTTATGATAATTTAATTGGATATGAGTGTAATTATATATATGAGTAAACTATCAAAATAGTCACTTTTGTTTGTCTCAGGTTACATTTTAATAACTTATATTTGAAATGTTATATTTTAGTCACTTATCGTGTTGTAACATTTTAGTCACTAAGTCGTTAAGTACCGTTAACAGTGTAACGGTAAGTTGATGTGGCATGTTAAGTCATCATTTCAAACGAAAAGTTTAGGTTAAATCTTACAATTGGTCCCTATATTTTTTTTCGTTTTGAGTAATTTAGTTTTTTTCTTTAATGTTCTTTTAACTCTTTTTCTCTCTTTATTTTCTATTATCTTCTGCTTCTCCCTCTGTTTTCCTCCTTTCTTCATTTCTTTTAATGTAGTTTTTCTATGTTTTCCATTTGTTAAAACTAATCCACAAGTTTACCTCACTCGAAAAAAACAAATTGTTCAAAAAAAATTATAGGTACTAGTTTTAACAAATGACAAATATAGAAAAACCACGTTAAAAAAAAGTTGAGAATAGAGGAAAGCAGAGGAGAATAGAAAAAAAAAAGAAGGAAAGTTAAAAGAATATAAAATAAAAAAAATTAAATAGCTCAAAACGAAAAAATATGGAGACAGATTTTATAAATTAACCTAAAATTTTTGTTTGAAATGATAATTTAACGTGCCATGTCAACTTACCGTTACACTGTTAATAACAATTAACGGCTCAGTGACTAAAACATAACATTTCAAATATAAGTGACTAAAATATAACCTGAGGTAAATAAAAATGACTATTTTAGTAGTTTATCCAATAATTACGTTTGTTTAACCATTGTAATTGGAGCCTTTAATTACACTTCTAATTTTTAAGATTGAGAATTTGACTAATTAAGCGGGTAATTATAAATAATTAAACTCAAATTCAATTACCATAAGTATTTTCAAACATATCCATACATAATTTAAGTTAAAAAAATATTTTTATACAATAATAATATTTTAATTTTAGGACATATTTTATTTTAAAAATATAATTATATGTTATTTTATTATTTTTGTTAAATAATTTGAAAACTTTATTGTTAATTATTTATGCATTTTAATTTAATAAATAATTAACTAAATACATAATATTAATTATTAATTATTTATATTTGGTCAACGATTAATTAATAATAACAATGAGTATATGTTTAATGTTAGAGAGAGAAAAATTCAACAATTACAAAGTAATAGAGTAATTAGATAAAATTGTTTAAGATGTTTATATTTGTTGTTAATTTTATTAGTAACCTAAATTCATATTTTAATTTTATTGATAGTTTTTATAATAGATAATATTTTTTTAAAAAAATAGTAAATACACTCTGTCAACTAAATAACCCAAAAACAGTGGGTCGTAGGAGCCCATCGGTGGGCTCTCATGGACCCAATTATACGGCCACAGCAAGCCCTTGATCTGGGCAGAAGGTCCCTCACGGCATCTATTCCTAAATATTAAAAGAATGTCCAATGGGTTTCTTCTACGGACACGCATCCTCTTTTTTTCTCAAGCTTTGGTTGAGAGGGTTGCTTTGACTAAGCATGAAACAGGAGAATACCCAAACAGCTGCAATTTGCTTGTAACAAATTTTTTTTTTATGTTTCTTAACTGTATGTATATGTTAGTAATTTTTTAAGCAGGTCCCTTTTTTTTTCTCATTATATAGAAAATTGGTAAAATTTCAATTTTGATCTCTATGTTGATATACTATATAGAAATATAGTATAATTTTGATTTTGGTCCCTATGCAATACTCAAATTTACTATTATATACCAATGGTCAAATTTTAATTTTGGTCCTAATGTTACACTCGAATTTAAGATTTAATCTTTATACTTTAATTTTTTTGACAAAATTTGATACCTCGACTTTTACAATGTCATTGTTAGTCCAAATACTTTAGTTTGATTGAAATGCTAATATAACTTTTAAGAGTTGTAGACATTGTTAGAATATTTGTTAAATTCAAGCCCATTGCAATATCATTTTTTTGTTACATGGTTGCTAAGTATTTTTTTTTTCTCTAAATTTTAAAATCTTACACATGTGAATTTAACAAAAGAATTTAATCGTGTTAACAATTGTATTTAAAATTAAAAAATAAAGAGATTAAATTTCTAAATAATAAAAAATAAAAAAACTAAATTTCAAATGTACGAAAAGTATAAAATTAAACTTAAAATATAATTTTACCTTCAAATATTTACTTAAATAATTTAACTCACAAAATAATTAACCCAACATAAAGCGTAGCATAAACCGTACTAATTAATACCTATTATTTTCTCTGTTATATTGTTGAAAAATATTTTCTAACCATTCTGCTATGTTCATACCTATTATTTTATTAATTGTGTATTTACTTTTGGTTTGGACTCCAATTCCTGTAGGTCTTGACGCGGTTTAACTTTGAACTTGACTTTTAAATAATATTAGATGCGTTGAGATTTATATATTTAATGGAAATGAAAAAAAAAGTAGACATGTTGGAAAATGATATTCCAAACTTGATAAATAAATTTTAAATAATAAATAAATAAAAGGGTTTTCTTGAATTTGAATGTTGAGCTCAAACGAATAAGATCTTCATTTTGATAATTTATCGAGGGCAGCTGAATATTTTGAGACAAGCAGTGTTTGAAAATTTGGAATTAGTTAAATTTATTAGAAAAATAAGTTAATAATGGGATTTAAATGTAACTATTTGAAATTATATATATTTAAGGTTAGTTAAAAAATCCACATCATTATTGCATTAACAATAATTAATAGTAGTATTATTCAAATCATTATTGTACAAAATAAAATATTAATGCATTATAATCTAGAATATATTGTACCATAATCCCTAATACAATAACTAGTTAATAGATTCCATTTTTTTTATAATGTTCAATTTTAATATGCTTTTGAAAGTGAAAATAATCTTTGCGTAGAGGACTTAGTCATGCATGCATTTATTGGTTGAATTTTATTGAAGAATCTTACATACAGTAATTAATTATGTGAATAATCTCTTCTTCTTCTTCTTTTGTTTTTTCTCTTCAAACAAAAAGAAGAAAAGTCTGAACTGATAAACTCACTTGTTTTTCCTTAAAGGAAAAAGAAGCAAAGCACCAATTGCGATGTAGTCATTAGGTCAAATTACTTAAATGTCTTTGCAAGATTTAAAACATGTTATTTGTCATTAGGTCAAGTTCTCATTTGTTAGGATGTTAGGAAAATGAGGTAGTTATATATATGTTTGTTATATTTTTAGAAGGGATAATAATTAATTTGCCCCCTAAACTTGTTCATTTGTATTTAGTTAGTTTTTAAATTTTTTTTGGACTTAGTTAGTTCTTGAATTTGTATTCTATCAATCAAGTCGATCCCTTCACACTAATACCGTTAATTTGTACTGATATGAGATTTCTAGTCAATCTAGTAGTGTCATGTGGTAGCCTCTCCAAACATCACATGGCAAACATAATTTATATTTTTTAATTTATGTTTACCATGTGGCACATTGAGAGACTGCTGTATGACACCATCAAACAGGTTAGCAGTGCCACATCATCATAATTCTGATTGATGGAATACAAGTTCAAAGAACAAGTTTAAAAAGTTATTTTGTCTTAATTTTACAAGATGTATTTAAAGAGCTCAATTCCATAATTTCTTATCCGATCCACTTGCGAAATCTTTACTTATTTTTAAATAATTTATGTAAAAAAAATTGATACATACTTTTCACCTTCTCCATTCATTTAAAAAAAAATCTTTAAGTTTTTAATATTTAAAATGAGTCAATATATATTATTCTCCGAATCATTTTAAAACATACACCTAATCTTACAAAATAATAGAATTAATATTCATAATTAATAAAAAAGTTAAATTATTATTTAATAAATTTTAAATTAATTTAACACCTAATTTTACTATTTTGTAAAAATTCTAAAGAATATGTGTGAAAAATAAAAAGAGATGAATGTTTGAAGAAAGAAGTAATTTTTGCATGCCCTCTTGAAGATGAAATACCATTTCAATATAGTTTTTGTTGCATCCCCATACCCAATGGAAACAACTATGATGAATCATTGTGATATTAGTGCTACAGTTCTGGTTAATGAAAGCTAATTGGACAAAGTCTGGTCCCAAAATGACACTAGTTGATGCTACACTCTTGCCCAATCTTTTATTCTTGCGGCTTCTTCCTTTTCTTCTTTTCTACCTCAACATAGCGCTTATTTAAATGCAAGTAAAAAAATTATTTAGGTGACAAAAGTTATTGAAACTTATGTAAATAAAATATAGTCCTTAAATTATATTTTTTTCACTTTAATTCTTAAAGTTTTATTTTTTCTAATATTATTAGATGTTTTTAATTTAATTTTTTAAAAATTAAAAATTAACTATTAAAATATTTAAAATAATGATTATTAGTTATAAATATTCCCTCATTAAAGCCTGCCAATTTGGAAGTCATGCATGCACATGATCACATGCTAATTGCTTGTGAAGGAGACATCCTTCTCCGAACTCATGCCTATATTAATTGGAATTTCTGCCTGACTGCATCTGTAAGGTGCAAATATATTGGTTTTTTTTTTTAAAGATTTTGGTATTTGTTATTCATATTAAATCCCACTAAAATTGAAGTTGAACTTGATAGTTATAAGAAATTAATATATATATATAGTGTATATTTATAAATAAAATATTGTTGAAAATTTTAATTTAAACTTTGTTGAAATAAAATATAATTATAAAAAAAATATTTGTTGAGTATTTTTAAGGTTATCTTCAAGACGAAATTGTCGATATTTTTAAGATTATTTTTGAAAGTACTTTCAGGATTTTAATAACACTTCAAAATTATATTTATTTTAAAAATCCATCAACTTAAAATTTTACTCAATTTTCGATAATATAATATATGTCCAAAAAAAACTTAGAAACCCAATGACAAATAAAGTAAACTTTATGAACTTCAATAGTGTGGGTGATATAAATTGTGAGTCATTTTTCTGATACATAAATAAATATAAGATAAATTATAAAAATAATCACTTTTTTTTTCAAATTACATTTTAGTCATTTACGTTATCATTTTGTTACGAAGTATTCACTCTGCCGTTAAGCTCCGTTACCTTCCTAATGGTAATATTACATGACAATCCAAATAGGTTTTAAATGCTAATTTGGATGAAAATAGATTTTTCAGTCAAAATAGAAAAGAAAATTAAAAGAAAAAAGAGACAAACGATTTTTCTTTTTCAATTCAAGGCATAATTAATTTAAAATTTTAATTAATTAAATTTATTTAATTAAAAACCTATTATCATTTTAGTCGAACATTCAAGTTGACATTTAAAATCCATTTGGACCGCCACGTAGGGTTGCTATTAGGGAGGTAACAGAGCTTAACGACAGAGTGACCACTTCGTAATGAAAAGATAACGTAAGTAACTAAAACGTAATCTAATACAAACAAAAATAACTATTTTTATAGTTTACTCATAAATATAATACGTGGACAATTATTGATACATAATAATATTTAATTCATGAACGTATATTATGATATTCATTTTTTGAAGGTATATTATAATATTCACGTATGTTCGTAGTTCATGAATTATCATATTAAATGAACACGGACTCGCATCACAAGCGTATAGCTGAAATTATAAGACAAATTTATAGGTGGAATTATAAATTTTTCCATCGTTTGAGAACAATTTCTCATTCATCTATCATTGATTTTAAGCATGTTAATGTTTTATATTAATATATATATATTGTACATTTAAACATTTTAGCTGAAAAGTGTTCATTAATCATCTTTTGTAAAACCAATTCCCAACAATTAGGGCCTCAAACAGAAAGAAATCTCTCTTAATCCCACTTTTCTTAGTTCACAAACTAAAGCCTTTATTAAAATGTATTGAGCTCCCTAACAAACAGAAGAAGCTCCCATCCCATACATATTTAGAATTGCAGTTTTCATCCTCATTTTGTCTTTATTGTAATTACTTGGTGTTTTCAATAAGATGAATATTATTTATTTTATCATATTTTATATTTGATGAGATGATGTAGATGAAATTTCGACGTTGCTTCGTAAGCATTGCGTTTCTCGATTAACCATCGAAAAGGTCAAAGTCAATAACCTTTCTTATGAGCTCTTCCTTTCTCTTTCATAGAAAAGTCTAACAAACCAAATTTTCTTATTTGGTCAAATGGGATAGTCCACTTTATAATTTATTTTACATTTTAATCGTAGAAATACTGCATAATTTTCCGGGTTTTATTAGTCAGTTCCTCCCTCTTCAGAAATTGAAAAAGAAAATGCATCATCAACCCTGCATTTCAACCCCTTCCATCTCCATCTCCATCTTCACTTTGTTGTTGTTTATCATCTTCCTCCTCCCAGTATCATACACCCAAGATGAACCCAGTCTTAGGCAGTGTTTTAATGGTTTTGATTGTGGAAGCGTAAAGGCCCTGGTGTTCCCCTTTTGGAAAGAGGATAGCCCTGAATATTGTCGCCAAGACGGCTTCCAGGTGATCGAATGTGAAGATAATCATCAGCCAGTCATCCGTATTGGCGAGACTAAATTCCGATTGGTTTCCGTGGATCAGCCTCTTTATAGAATGACAATCGCTAGGGAGGATTTGTGGGATCAAGTTTGTAGTTCAGATCCCAGTCGTATTTCAAATGTGACTCTGGCATACTCTTTCCTGCGCTATTCCGATAAAAACCACAACCTTACCTTCTTTTACAATTGCAATTCATCATTTCCAGCACATTTCCGGTGCGGCCAAGAGTTAGTTCCAGTCTATGCAGATGGTTTAGTGGATAGAGGTTCTTATGAACAGTTTCTTGGCTCTTGCCATGGCCGCCCTATCCAAGTTCAGGTTAATGAGAGCGCTTTCCAACAACTGCAGTCTAGGGGGCTGGGAAACGTTGACTCTGAGGGTTGGAAACTGGGATTTGATGTGTTCTATCCTTTGGCTGACCTTTTCTGCGAGAAATGCAAGATGCAGAAAGGTTTATGCGAAAACATGGCCTCATCTCGATATCCTCTCTGCAAACATCCTGGTACGCACAATCAATCTCTTCCTCTAATCAGTTCACATCTATTTGATTGCTAAAATCCCGTAAATCCCTAACCTCCTTAACCTTACTCAATCTGTGCTGTGAATAGTGTTTTCTCCTTTAATTTTTCCAGTCTACATTGTACAACTAGAGCTGGTAAGCAGCCATCACTCATATTCAAGCTTAGCCAGCTATAGGGTCAAAGCGCGTATCTTCTAACCAAGTTGTCTTAGGTGTGGTAAAAAAGTTGGAGTCAAGTGTCCACTATTAGATTCCGAAATGTTGGATAACTAAAATGGTACCTTATTTTTCTTAGTGAACTTAATGCCCAAATTAGGGGCCATTGACCATATACGTGTCAGCTAATTACATGTATAAGAGCAGCTGATCACTCACTAATTCGTACATTAACATTCCATTAGACTCTAACAAACTCTCTTAGTTAGGTTAGTGTTAAATTAAGCAATGGGATCTTGATGTTACTTGTAGTAGAGATGAATGCTATGTTATAGTGATATCCATAGTGATGAAACTGAAAACAGCGAAAACAATTAGATTGAGTATTGTAGTCATAATTAAAATGAGTAGCGACATATATTTTATATTTAGAAAACCAACGCTTAGATGAATTATAGTGAGAAAGTATAAAGACAATTAAATTTATATTTATATTAAATAATAAAATTCATTATAATTGATATTATGTTAAATAATAAATAAAAACTATTAAAAAATTATTTTAAAAATATAAAGAAATAAATAGTTTATCATTGTGCTTAAATTCACATGTAGAATATTGACTAATTGGACCCTTGAGGCCGAGTAAGCAACTGAGGTCTAATGCACCCTCTATTTCCTTTGAGATGTCATCACACTTGAGACAGGGTGACATTCAAAGGGTTTTAAAGTGCTGTTGAATATTTTTAGGGGTTGTTGAAGGATGAAATCCGAAACTTATTTTATTAAATAAAACTTCAAAATAAATATTTTGGAAACTTATAAGTGATTTTTGGTTGAATAAAATTTCCTTCTTTGTAGTATTTTTTTCAAAGTTAGAAATCGTAAAGTCGTTATTAAATTAGAATCGAATTATTTAACAAGTGAAACTTAAATATTTAGTAGTAACTAATGAGTTTAATTTAGCTTTTTTTTTCTTTATTTTAATTAATATGGATAAAATTTAGTTTAGTTTTGAGCTTAATTATAAATAATTAAATTTGAAATTGAATATATCTTTCACTAAATAAACAAAATAAATTGAATTAATTTAGATGAGAAAAATCAATTCAATTATTATTTCGAATTCTGCTCGAGCTTTAAAATTAAAACTAAATTTGCATAAATAGAAACTAGACTGTATGTTGGATGATATTTTGTCCAGTTGTTCATCCGGCCTATTGGGCATTGCAAGCACCATAAAAATAGAGTGAAAATCAGAGTAAATAAACATTTTATGATGATGAATTCTGAAAAGAACAGAAATATAGTTAGTAGTGATTGGGGTTATTGACCCGAAATCATGGTGAATCATTAGACCAATGAATAGTCATGGTGGAGATCCATTAATTCCTCTTTTTGTTCTTCCCCCATTTCCTCTCACTTGGGTCTTATGGTATCTTTCGGTTCTCTATATTATACCTACATTATCGATTTAGTTTTTGTACTCTAATTTGATCAAATTTAATCTTTGTGCATTTCGAAACTTGAAATTTTAATCTTTAACTTAAATAGAAGCATTTAAAAATGTTAGGTCAAATTCTACTATTAATTCCGTAGTATATATAAGTTGTGAATTTAATTTCTATTCTCCAATTTGATCATTTTAAGTCTCTATACTTCTTAAAGTTTTGAAATTTCAATCCTGGTATGTGGAAATAGAAAACTAATATTGCATTACACATGTAATAATATGATTGTTGCACAAGATTTATAGATAGTAGAATTTAACTCAATCAATTTAATGGCTATTATTTAAAAAAATTGAAATTTTAAAATTTTAAAAATATAAAAATTAAAAATAAAAAATTAAAGTATATAGACTAAATCCTTATTTTTCTCTTATCAATTTCTTATTTACTTGTCAATTGTCAGATTTGCTTCTGATATTGATGGCAATTAGTGGGATATATAGACATAATGGGACAAGAAAATTAATGTTAGTTTGGTTTAAAGAAAATATAAATATATTAATAAATGTGGAGTGTAACAGTAAAATATATTGCGATATATATATATAAATTCATATAAGAAAGGTATATAATAAATATGATATTTGATGAAAAATTTGCAATTTCTTCCCTTATTCATAATTTGGTGGATTTTTTTATACCGAAAAAGTTAATAATATATACTAAAATTTTGCACATAGTGATTGGTAAAAGATAAAGAATTAATGTGAAATTAAACCAACTACTTTGAAGTTGGACTTGGTCTTCCAACAGTTCTTAGTTGCAGATGAATTAGCGTTTTATATCTAGATAAAGTAGGTGTATTTGAAGCTTAAGCTACTATCATTTTCTACTATATATTAATTTCCCTTTAAAATTAGTCTATATTAGTTGGGATATGAAAATGTCAGTGTTTTGAACACTTCAAATATGGATACTTGTACAAAAACAAATGGGAAATTTTAGTGAATTTATTGAATTCCAACGGTGGATGTCTGAAGTAATTGATGATTTCTAGCTTCAAATGAAAACCCCACGTTAGGCTCTCTCAACCATTGGATCGGTCACATTACGTTTATTAACAACCACTTAGCTTTCTCTTTCTTTCAGTCTCATGGAAAACTCTACGGTGTATTTTTCTTTGAAAAGTTAATGTCCTTAGCTTTGCAATACTAAATATAGGAACCCTTTCACTTAAAACTATTGACCTTGGTTCCTTCAACTTTCACTTCTTCCTTTCTCACAGGGAGACCTTCCTTTCCATGTAGGAAGCCATTTGCTGGTGTCTTTTTATGGCCTATAAGAGACTAGCTTTTGGTCTTAATATGTTGCAGTTCTTTTTGACTGTTAGTTCCATGGCGGGCCACCTTAAAAACTTGTTCTTGCTTCCATTAATCTCCAATTTTTGAATCCGTCAATTGTCCCCAGAGAGAAGCTCTTAATTACACCCAACTTTTTTTCCTTAATTTCTCCCAATTTTCTTTTGGCCAATATCAAACCTATGCTATTTTCACACACTCCTCAAGTTTCTTACTTAGGTTGACAAGTATGAAACACATGCTTAGACCCATCGTTTCCCACATGGAATGCAATCGGAAGGTGTGGCACAAGTGATCCTCTTTTTGTTCAACGACCAAATCCTTTGGTTTTCTATTAATTTTATGTATGTATAAAGAAGTGCCCGCCCCACCCTTTTAACTTATTCTATACCATTTTATATTGGGTAGGTATAGACTAGTTTTCGTTCATGTCAGTGAGATTTCCTTTTCAGCCAACTACAAGGGGAAGTTTAAATAACAAAGGTTATCTTTATTTGATAGTGGAGTTCTAAGCATAAGTTGGCTTCCATTGAAGCTTTTAGAATTTAGAGGGTAAGAGCCATTTGAAAAATATGTATAGTTTATTGGCCCATAGAGTTCCCCTAAATGGATGCATGAGATCAAGCAAACCGCACCATAGATTTGAACGTAGTAGGATGGTCAATCTAGGTAGGAAGTTGTGCAAGAAAAATAAAAACAATATCTTTGTCTTTGCTTTAATTGTTGTTTTGTCTTCTTTTCCTTTTCAAAATCCAATCACAATCAATTCACCAATTAAAAGCTAAAACACCATTAACTCTATCCAGTTCCCTTCAACTGCTTTTTCTTCTTCTTCTTCCCATTTCTAGTTCATGTCATCCCTTATTGCTTTCTCCTCAAATGGATCCACAAAAGCTGATAAACTTTACATCATTTCTGTCTTTTTTATCACCTTAGCAATAGCAACTGAAACCCTGTCTAGGGACTCACACTTCGAGGCTTGTATGCCTTGAAGTTGTGGCCACGGTCCCAATATAAGCTACCCTGTTTGGATTTTCGAAGAACAAGAATCATTCTGCGGCTATCCGAACTTCGAGATCACCTGCAAAGAGAAAGATCCTATACTCAAATTTTCTGAGGAAACTTGCATCATTAAAGATATATTTTACAACAACAATTCATTGCTTGTAGTCAATGCTGTTGTACAAGATGATTGTCCGACTCCGCGACGAAATGTTAGCCTCGATCAAACTCCCTTTAGTCTTAGTCCTGACAATGTCAATCTTTCCTTTTTATACAACTGCGAGGAACAACCAAATAATCATACATATCCAGTAAGTTCATGTTTCTTTCCATTCCTTTGCTGTTTTCCACAAAGAAGCTTTGGAAAAGACTAACTATTCGATCAAGTCGTGCCGGACTATGATTGATTCCCCCATCTTCATAAACGACGATGTTAGTTTCGTTAGCTTATTAGACAAGAACTATACCAAAGTTTTGAAGTCGGGGTTTGTTTTGAACTGGACCGCACATAGTTGCAGCAGCTGTAAGAGAAGTGGAGGCTGCTGCGGTTTCGGTTATAATGATGAATTCGTTTGCTTTTGCCCAGACGGGCCTCATCCTAAGACCTGCAATGATGGTAACTTAGTAGGACATTCATACATCCTAACTCTACTAATACTTCCTTCCATTACTTCATGTTTTTCTTTTGTTCTTTTTCTTAATTTTAGCTTTCCTAATAAATTTTACTTAAGACGTATGTTATCAGTTAATCTTCCATTTGCATTCTCGCCCTGTATGGGTCACTAACATCATAGGCAACTCTAATATAGTATAACATTATATTGTGTACCCTTTTTTTCTTCATGTTTCATAGCTGAGGTTCGGATTTCAGAACATATAACTTGATCTAAACTGCTGATAATTGACCTTTTTTCAATATATATATAATTTTTTTTTTCTATTTCAGGCAACGCGAGAAGAACAAAGCTGATCGTTGGTAATATGATCCCCTGATCCTCCTCTGTTTCATTCTTAGTCAGTTTGTTGCTTCATGCATTTTCTTTTTTCACCAAAATGACATGAAGTTTCAATACGTAACATGCGCAGGTTTCTGTGCCGGTGCTGGAGGTGTACTAATCACCAGCCTGTTCTTCTATTGCTGGCTACGTCACCGCCGTGGTAAAGGGTTCTTTAAATCATCTTTCATAACCGGCAAGAGTTCTTTGGACCGCTCTTTGGCGAGCGATTATGAGAAGGGTGATAGCTTTGCTTGTGTCCATGTCTTCACCTACAAGGAACTTGAAGAAGCTACCAACAATTTCGATTCCAATAGGGAACTTGGTGATGGAGGCTTTGGAACTGTATATTATGGTAAGAAAAACTTTATACTCGAATCATCAGTTTGTCAAAAAGTCTATTGTTTCATATCCGTCTTTCTTAACCAGGCAAACTTCGGGACAGTCGCACTGTTGCTGTTAAACGCTTATATGAAAACAACTACAGGAGAGTTGAGCAATTCATGAATGAAGTTTACATCCTAACTAGGTTGCGCCATCCAAATCTTGTCTCACTTTATGGATGCACCTCTCGGCACAGTCGGGAACTCTTGCTCGTATACGAATATGTTGAGAACGGTACTGTCGCGGACCACCTTCATGGTGAATGTGCTAAACCCGGGGCACTCCCTTGGCACATTCGGTTAGACATAGCCATAGAGACCGCAAGTGCATTAAGATATCTCCATGCTTCGGATATCATCCACCGTGATGTGAAAACCAACAATATCCTCCTCGACAACTATTTTCATGTTAAAGTCGCAGATTTCGGACTGTCTCGACTCTTTCCAACTGATGTTACACATGTTTCCACCGCTCCACAAGGCACTCCCGGTTATGTCGATCCCGAATATCACCAGTGCTACCAGCTTACTAGCAAGAGCGATGTATTCAGCTTCGGGGTCGTACTAACCGAGCTAATATCATCGAAACCAGCCGTGGACATCATGAGGCACCGCCATGAAATTAACTTGTGGAACATGGCAATCAACAAGATACAAAACCGGGCATTACACGAGCTAGTGGATCCATCTCTCGAGTTCGAAACGGATGAAAAGGTTCGGAAAAAGATATCCTTAGTGGCAAAGGTGGCGTTCCAGTGCCTGCAAAACGAGAAAGACATGAGGCCGACAATGGCTCAAGTGTTTGAGGCTTTAGTGGGCATACAAAATGAGGAATACAAGAAAGAAAAGGGTGAAGAAATAGAAATGGAAGCAGCAGAGGACGAGGGTGGGTTGTTGAAGAGTACAGCAGTGCCTCATTCTCCAGATTCTGTGATGATAAAATGGGTTAGCAATGGCAGCTCTTCTACAACTACTACAACACCAAGTTTCTAAATTTCCAGCTATATGTAAATAGTATCATATATGTAGGCCATATAAGGGTGTATGAAAAAGTCAGCTTTTGTTACTAAAATTTCAGCTGATTCTTGCTGGGTTTTTTTTTTGGATTAATCAGTTCCGAGAAAATGTTATTTTATTGTTTGGGAGGGGTGTAATGTAATGTAAGTGTAACAAAGGAATCTATGCCTTAGTTTTATGAATGTTTTCTTGCATGGAAGTTAGGGTCCCAACTATTTAATTTAATTTTATAAGTTGATATTGGTGCAAATATGTATAATCGAATGAGAGTGGTAGTGAAAAACTGTATAAAATTGGTGTGATCTTTTGAACTCTGATGAAGTATGAGTTGAAATATAACAGTGGGTTATCTTCTTCAATAAAAAAATTGGAAGAATATATAAAATTTACTTTTTACTGATTCAATTTGATTTTTAATAGGTTAATTTAAAATCCGGTTCTTACATGATCACCAAACTAAATGAGCAACTGATTGGACCAATGAATCAGTCCAGTCCCATTTTTTAATTTCATGGTTTGATGCAAAACAACAGAGGTAAAGTATAAAACAGTAGCAACAAGTAAATGTGAAAAAAGAAGTCAAAATAGTGGGAAACATTCCCATAACTCAGCGCTCATTCTCTGGTGAAATACTATCAAGCAAACTGTTGATCCAATGAAATAAAGAAGATCTGAAAGGGTAATATTTAGAAAGGTGAGAGTTCCGTAATGAATATTGACAGCTTGGACTAAGTATATATGATATGATTTCACTAAATTCTCTTTCTGTCCAAAGGTGACGGAAATGACTATGGCTTTGGTGGAATTTGCAACGGTTGTGTGCTTTCCAGCATCTCTTTCACCTTACTTATGGAAGGTCGGTCTTTAGGATTTGTTTGTATGCACCACAGCCCAACTACTATCATCTTCCTTGCAATCTCTGTCTCTTCTTTGCTCACAAGACCAAGCAATTCCGGCTCAATATTGCCTTGTTCAATATGCTCATAAATCCATTGCGGAAAATATATCTCGCTGGTGTGATGTACCCCAACATCTAGGTTCTTTCTGCCTCCACCCATCTCTAGAATCATCATGCCATAGCTATACACATCTGATTTATGCGAAACAAATCCAATGTTCCTGCAAAATACTTCTGGAGCTATGTAACCAATTGTTCCTCTAGCTTCCAACATAGATACCATACCATCCGTCCTCCCACACAGTTTCGCAAGCCCAAAATCAGAGATTTTCGGGCAAAATTGATCATCTAGAAGAATATTATGAGGCTTTATGTCGAAATGCAGAATCCGAATGTTGCAGCCAAGGTGTAAGTACTCGAGCCCACGAGATATTCCGATTGCAATTTGATACAAGACTTGTACTGTCAAGTGCTGACGATTATCCTCAGAAATATTTTGTCCATAGATGAATTTTTCTAACGATCCGTTGGGCATGAACTCATAAATCAAGGCTCTTTTTCCGCCCTCTAAACAAAAGCCTAAAAGGGTGACAACATTAACATGAGAGGTACGACTAATACTAGCAACCTCATTGATAAATTCTTGACCATTTCCTTTGGATGTATTAAGCAGTTTCACAGCAACAAGGCGGCCGTCGGGTAGCTTCCCTTTGTAAACACTACCGTAACCTCCTTTGCCTAGTTTTTCTTTAAATGAGCTGGTCATTTTCTTGATGTCTGAATAACTGTATCTTTTAGGAACTAAACCTCCATTGTTTTTTAGGAAAGCCTCAACGTCTTGATCTCTGTTTCTAAACTTGCAATGAAAGGTAGTTGAGAATTTTCTTCTGAAAAATAGAATGCCGGTGATCAGTAGAGCAGTTGCTGCACTACCAAGGCCTGTCATATAAGCAGAAAACCAATTAGAGAAAATCAAGCAGCAAAATATTTTTATTTCGAAGTAGTAATTGATTTATAGATGTTCTATGATGGAAGAGATATTATTTAAATATTATATATCATAGAAAAATATTTTATATAACACAATGTGGTATAATTAAAATATCATTAAAAATAATATTTTATGTACTATTAATTTATGTGTCTATGATAATATAAGAAATGGTAACAATTATTAAATATTTTGTGCATGAGAGATTAAGTTCAATCCTTAACAATTTCACCATAATAATAAAATTAAAATTAAAAATATACCGTATACTATAACTATGTTATATTATATCATGAAGTCATATTTATTTATTATTTATGATTAATGATATTCATGTCAACTTTGAAACAATATATGCATCAACATTATGGGCATAATTAATAGCATATTAATTTAACTGAATTTAACTAAAAATTTTAGTATATAAAATATAAAATAATATATTTATATCCATATATAATATCATAATTTTGGGTCAATATAATGTTATTAATAATTATATTTACTTATTAAATATAATATAATAGTATGATATGCCATAGACAATAATCTAATGCTAAAGTAGATCTCAAAACTCCAACAATCTCTTAATTTAATGTAATATTATAAGTTTAAAATTTTGGATTTAATCACAAAGAATCTCATTTTCCAACCCTCCGATAAATGATTTCATACCTATGGCAAGCTTTATTAAAACATTCCAACCTGCAACAGAAGATTACGTCACTTCAGCTCCAACTATTTCATGAGCAATTAAAATTACTACAAATACATGATATATTTTATATCTATAAAAATGTTTCAATAAAGGATTATTAACGGAGTGACGAGGGAAATCACTTCATTTAAATTATTTCGAGAGTAATTAAAAATTATTATGGGTGCATAATTAAAGGCGTTCAAGATAGAATGATTTATTGATATTAGATTTTATCACACACATTATGTAAGTGAACGAAATTATTTTAATAAATAATTATTAGTGGAGTGATAAGGATTTTTTATATGGGTTTATTGATCTTATATTTAATTCTCAAATAATACTTTTCACTTGTTTTATTTAATATTATATAAAATATAGAAAGATGAAAATACCCTTATAATAATATTAAATACCCTTTAAAATAAGAATATTTTAATAATTAGTATGGAGTTGACTCGTGACACCAATTCAATTAACCATTTTATATATATTATAGATATAATATGTTAAAGTAATTTTTCTTACCGAGATTAAACTTTGATTGATTCAAAATATTTTATTCAAGTAAATACTAATTAAAAATTTTAGGGTCCGTTTGTTTACATGTAAAATGTTTTACGGAAAATGTTTTCTGTATTTTCCTGTGTTTGTTTCACAAAAAACAGCTTGGTCAACGGAAAATAAGCCTTTTTCCTTGTAAAATGACTTACCCTTTTGAAAAGCGTAAGTCATTTTCCAGTAAAGAGCTCCTCAATAGATAATTTTACTTTTATATAAAAATTAACTTAAATCCAGTTTAATATTATTATATTGATAATAAATTTTATTTTTAAAAATATTTAAAATATTAATATAAAATATTATGTTTTTTAATATTATTAAACATACGTATTTAATTATTTATATTTAGTCATATAATAAATAATTAATATAATTTTTAATTTTTAATGAATTTTTTAATATTTAAATTTTATTTTAATAGTAAATTTTAAAAATAATAATTTCAAATAATATTATTCACATATTATTGAAAATATCAATATTAATATTTTAATACTAAATATTTATTACAATTATAAATATATTAATAAGAATTATTTTGTAGTATAAATGTTAAAATATGTCATAAGTCTATATACTCTTCACAAATTTGTAATTTGGTTTCTGTACTTTTATTTTCAAGAATTTAGTCCATTTACTTTCCAGATTTGAAAATCAAGTCCAACTGCTAACATTGTTGATTTTTTTTTTGTCAATTTTGTTAAAGTCACATTTTTAAATAAAAAATACTCAGTTGGTAGTCATGTAACTAAAAAATAATCGTTGCAATGAACCTAAATTTAACAAAATATTTTTAATATATGTAAAAACAATGAAAAATATAAAATTATAGATATAAAATAAACTCAATTAAACAATGAAAAAATAAAAAAAATCTCAAATGTATGTTTGTTTAATTGAAAACGACTTTTATGAAATATTTTTAAAGAACCTGCCAAACAAAAGAAAATATTTTACACAGATTCATCCAAATACCAGAAAATATTAGCTTTTTCAGAAAAGTAAGTCATTTTCCAAAAATTATTTTCCGGAAATCATTTTCAGTGAAACAAACGGAGCCTTAATGTCTAAATTTAAGTTTTGCTTCTTTAAACTTTTTATTAAATAATCATTTTATTAGAGAAAGGATTACAAACAATAAAGACAAAAGCCTCATGAAAAAAGGATAATACAATTTTCGACCCTTAAAATTATTATTTAGATTTATTTTAGAATTTATATTGTTTTAGTTTATTTTTGTATTTGAATTTGACAATTAGGTCCATTTTAATTCTTGAAATTGAAAAATATAAAAAAATTAATTTTGTGGATTATTTTAGAGTGTCACATCCCACATAAATCACTTCAAAATTAAAAAGAAGAAGAAGAAGTATAAATTTTCAGGTGATAATATAGTACAATCTCAGAGTATCACATTCAATGTTATAATAATCGGGCATGTGTATGAACAGATGAAATCACCAGTTTTAGATTCAACCAGTTTCATCAGTTTGACCATTGAATCAACACCAATTAAATAAATAATTAAAATTTTATAAAAATAAAAAAATATAAAAAAATATTAAATCGGTTCAACTTGTTCAACTGTCGGTTTTTGTATCAATTTTATATTTTTATCAATTCCAAGCAATTGCCAAGTTAATGGGTTCAACTTTTCTGTTCGGACCATTATATTGATCAAATTTTGATCCATTCGATACGTTTTTGTTCTAATAACACAGATCACATCGTCAAATCTTGAGAGAATTCAAGTTCAAGATCTAAAATGAATTTAATTGTCAAATTCAATTACCAAAATGAATAAAAATATATAAATATTTAAGTGGAGCTAATTACCAAGTCCATGGGCTAACAATTATATTATCCCTAAAAAAAAAGTCAGGCATGCTACAAATACACAGAACAGAGGAAGCAATCGAAGACCTCACTCTCATACAACACAAAGCCTTGAAATGTTGGTTACAACACTAACACCATGTTTGGTTGGGTGTATTGGCTCAGTGGACCCCACTTAATCCTCCTTTAATCCATTGATTGGTTGGTTGTATTGTTATTACGTCCCAAATCTGTTCCTTCCCTAATACACCCGGTCCCGTAATATGTAATCCCCCCATCCAGCACCGATTACAGAATCCTTACCCATTTCTTATTTTCGTTTCCTTTTTCTGCCCTCATAGATTTCTGTTTCTTCTTCTATCGATATTGCAGTTCTGTCCTCATTTCTTCAGCTTTCATAACAAATCCTCAACATTGTCTTCATCGGAGGCCGATTTTTTTCTCTCATTTATTTTTTTTTTGTTTGGGTTTTGTTTGAATGCAAGCTTTTGTTCCATGGATTTGTTATCTCAATCGGCTGACACTTCATCAACGCTCTCTTTAGGGTTAGTTTCATCTTCGCCGCAATCTCACCGTACCCAGATCCCTGATGACTCTATTAGTCTCGAGGTGGACGGAAGGGACCGACTCAGATTTTGCACTCGCCAAACTCTGAACGCAACTCAGATTTTTATCAGGACCGACTCAGTTTAATGATCAATCACGCTAGAAAGGTAAGAGGGTAACGAAGGATCGATCATCGCCAAAGTCAACGAACCGCTCAAAATAATGGCTGGAAACTTAGGATGCGTCGTTGTATCCGTTGATGGCAACGAAGGAAGCATGGACGCCTTACGATGGGCGCTCGATAATGTTAAGCTCCGACTATTCACGGCATGATTGATTTTTCTTATTTCTGATATGTGCGAATTTATTTTTTCTTTTTTGAAATTCAGCCCATCTAGAAGTTCCTGCATTCACGGCAGCTATCGAGGCGCATCAGAAGAGAATCACTGATGCGATCTTGAACCATGCTCTTCAGATTTGCGCTGAAAAGAAGGTCAATTATTATTATTATTTATTTTTCCAAGTTATTGTTAATTAAGGTATATAGGCAAATATTCTTTGGAGGTTTGACCTTAAGTGACTAATTAATTTGATTAAATTCATCGTTTTTGTTAGTATTTAACTTGCTGAGGAAAATGAATTACGAGTTTGGAATATTTCTAACTCAGGCAAACGTGAAAACTCAAGTTGTGATTGGGGATCCAAAGGAAAAAATTTGTAAAGTAATTGAAAATGTGCATGCTGATTTGCTTGTGATGGGTTCCCGAGCTTTTGGCCTTATTAAAAGGTATTTTCCTCATTGCAATGTAACATTCCTTGAATCGAGACTGGTTGAATTGTTTCATTAGACCATTTGTGTTATAGTTTTATTCATGTTGATTGAGTTCGTTT
The DNA here is from genome assembly GCF_007990345.1 of Gossypium hirsutum. Taxonomy (NCBI): domain Eukaryota; kingdom Viridiplantae; phylum Streptophyta; class Magnoliopsida; order Malvales; family Malvaceae; genus Gossypium; species Gossypium hirsutum. The sequence goes on from NC_053445.1 coordinate 47,825,925, forward strand.
TCATGGAATTTGGTTATATCTCTGCATCACATGAATTGCCTATGCATTTAATTTAGTATTTCCCATTGTTGTTAAGATGTTTAACCTTGTGAATCCTGATCATTGATCAAGGCATCATAAAAAGAGAGCTAATCAAGCATGATAATAATGGACTAAATGAAGCCTTAGTGAAGAAGTTAGCATATAGGCTAAGCTTATCAATTGTAACAACTTCTAATTGAAATGTGAATTGAAAATTTATATTACTGGATTGGGGAATTTGTTCTATTTAGTAAAGCATTCTAATATATGTCTTTTGAAGCATTGTTACATGTGTGCTCAGAAGTTTTTAACATGAATAAACATTTGTTTATATGCCTGCATTCTGGTTCTGGACATGCAAAGCCTTTTGTTTAGATGATTTTCCTGCTTCAACTATGGTGTTTCGACTCCAGCTTCTTTTTGTCTTTTCTTTGGATGGACCAACTCCGCCTTCTGTTGTTGGATGCCTCCCTTAAATTAGTTAATAGCATTGATATTACTTGCATCAATACAGTTGGTAGGACATAGGACTACTATTATAACTTGCCTTCCAGTGGACCATCCATTCATTTCAAATATGATGTTCATATCTGCTGCTGTTTGCTCTGAATGTTGTAGCTAAAGATAAAAAATTGGCATTACCTAAGGAGAGGTGATCGGTGTCTCTGGTAGCATTTCTCATTGCTTAAAATCATAAAATTAATAACACAGTAGACCATGTTGAGAAAGGTGATGAAGCCGATTGTTTTTCATTGTAGCACATATATTTGAGTTATATATGTATATAGTTTAGTTGCTAATTTCATGCTGTTCAATTATTGGCATTGCCATAATTTTTTTTATAGTATCAAGCACTAAAAAGATTTTCATATAAAGCTGGCAATGGGAAGGATCATATTTGCTCTGAATTATTTTCTTGTACAAAGTTGTAGTTTCCTATTTTGCATTCAGAAAGCTCAAACATGACTTAAAACTTATATATATATATATTCTCTTGTTCAGATTAAATTTGTATACTAAGGAGTGTGATACTGATATATTACTTATGAACTGGTTTGGGCTATTTTATGGTTCTTTATGCAGAATGTTGTGGTTGATCAAGCACTTGGGCCTGGAAAAAGAGTTACCGTTGCAATGGGAACTAACCAAAACTTGGATTATGGTAATAAAATTGTTCTTATACTATTTCATGTTTCATGTTTCATTGTCATGTAATTGTTTTTCTGAATTGTTTTTCTGAATTTAGCTTTTAATTTCTTCTGCTGAATGCTTGCTTTATATTGTAGTTGAACTAAGATCTTGAGGCAGTACTACAACTTGTCAACAAATATGCCTTATGGTTTTTGGTGCTTTAGAGGAAACATGTGCTCTTGGCAATTTAGCCTTCCTGGATAGGTAAATTACTTTTGATTCATTGTGATTTTTAAGCAACCTTACCTCATGGCCTTCTATTTCCTGATTTATCAATGCATCATATTAATTCAGAATTGGCAGAGATTGCTTTTTCCCTTAACTTGTGGAATGGACACATGAAGTTGGAGGTTATTTTCAATGGCAACTTTGGACAGTATTCGTTTTCCTGCTAGATTGGTGAGCTATTTTGTTTGAAGTGAAGAATTGGTTTCATGGAAGGCCAATTGGAGTTGAGAGCAGGGTGAAAGAGATATTGTATTGGCTTGAATTTCTTCTATTGAATGCTTGCTTTATATTTTTAGTTGGAGATATTGAGGAAGTATTTCCGTTTAATTCAGAATTGTTGTAAATTCAATCGAGTTCTTGATGATAATTCGATATGGTTATGTTTTTTATTTTTATTTTTTAGAGTTCAATTCTTACTCACTTATTAAATTTTATTAGTTATAATTATTTTAAATTTTATTAAATCATATATTTTAATTAAAATATATTTAATATTAATTATTTCAAATTATCTTTTATAGTATCATATATTATGATTTGAGTAAATTCATATAAGAATATTAATTATTAAGAATTTTATTAAATTATATATTTTAATTAAAATATATTTAATAATAATTATGTTTAAATATGATTAAAATATTTATTATTGATAATAATAATCTTATTAAAATTTAAATAACAATAATAATAATCATTTACCAAAACAAATTTATGCTAAGGGTATTCTAGTCATTTTAGTTTTTTCCACTATGCTATTACACCTCTATTCCATTCAACCAAACACAAGATTACTATTACGCCTCTATTCCATTACATTCAACCAAACAGTTGATTTGCTATTACACCTCTAATCCAATACACTTTTAATCCAATACATCTCTAATCCAATACACCTCTAATCTAATACAGCGAACCAAACGCACCCTAAAACTCTTCGAAGAAGAAAAAGATCATCGATTACTTGAATCAAGCTTCTTGTTGATAACTAGAAGCAAGGAGAGATCCCAACACATTCTCATGACCCTTTAAACGGTATCGCACTCTCAATTAGAGGTGTTTAAACGGTGAATTCAGTTATTAATTAAATCAAATTATTATTAATTAAATTATTTAAAATGTAAAAATATTTAACCGTTAATCGAATCAAAATATTTCGGTTAATTCAATCGGTTAACCGAATTATGAAATTTATATATTTTTGTCTTGTGATTAAAACATATAAAAATATATAAAAAAATACATTGTTAATGTTACTTTTTTAATAGTTCAAAAAATTATATTATATATAAAAGATAATAGTTTAAAAATACATTATTAATATAAAAAAATATTATATATAATATATTAATTAATTCAGCTAGTTACATGATTTTATATTGAATTAACTGATAATTAAAATTTTAAAAAAAAATTATTAATCATATTGAATTAACTAATAATTAAAATTTTAAAAAATTATTAATCAACTTAAATTCAACCACCAATCAATTAATTAAATTAAATCGATTTGATCTATCAATTTAATTTTAACCAAACTATTAACGCTCAGTAACAAAATCTTATCGTTGTCGCTGTGTAAACATCTATGACCTAACCAAGAAACGAGTTCCTGAAACACTCGATAAAACCAAGTCATTGAAGACTAGAGAAATCGAGTCACCACAGTACTAAGCTCCACGGTTAATCACTAAGTGAAGCCAAAGCACGATCCAACACACGGACCAAAAAACTTCATTATTCCAATAATCTGTCCGCTCCCTACCAAAAAAGTTGGCCGAAAATGGTCAACAGGGCATGGCTAGGATCGTAAGGGGGAGATGGCCGGCTGTTCAATAGCCAATCCGCTAGCCACCATGAAAATACCAGAAGCCTTAAGGTTGTTGTCTTGTTGACTCAAAAACAGCACCACTATGGAACTCCAATCGGAGATCCGAGCGGTCAAACGACATAACTGAGCAAGAGGAACTGATGCCCAAAGGCACGCGATGATCGATCGGTGGGCTGCTAGTGAACGGGGCTTATATCCTTCAAACTTTAGAGCGTAGATCTGAAAAGCTCCGATAAGAACTAGGAGAGAGAGACTGGAGAAGTAAGAGATAAGGCAATCTCCGATAAGAACTAGGGGAGAGAGATTGGAGAAGTAAGAGATACGGCAGTGGCTAGTTGGTCGAAGCCCACGGAGACAAGGGACGATAGCTGTGAGAAACACGAAAACATGAGTTTTGTGGCTGTTTCAAGAGGATCTAGCCCATAGAAAGAAAGAGAAGAAGGAAAACTCTCGAATGGTGGCTTGAACAGTGACTTTGACTGTAAAAACAACGCGTGGTAGCGTTGTTATTTATGACTGCCAGCAAGACAAATTTTATTTGTGATTTATTTAAGTTTTCAATTTTTTTTGAATTTTTAAATAATTTATTATCGTCATATGTAAAATAAAATAACGTCTCAATAATAAAAGATTGAAGGTATAGAAGAACAGAAATTAAATTGAATAAAAATATAAAGATAAATCATAGATGTTAATATTTTTATCTATTAATAAATTTATTTTTTTCACTAATATAATAGTATCTTAATCATTAAATAATTAAATGATAATTTTATAATTTTTTATAATTGGTAACAAAAAAAATTTATTAATATTTAAATGAAAATTTTATAATTTTTCATAATTAGATGATAAATGAAATAATTGAATGACTACAGTTTACTTAAAAAATTTTAAAAAATCTGAAGGGAAGATTTTGAGCATGATTCTTTTAGAATCACTGATGGTGAGCTTATAGTTTTCCATTTTAATCTCACTAAATGCAACCTAGCTAGGAGAGTTTGTAGAGTATAATGTAATATATATTTTTTTATGGAAGAGTACTTTAATGTAATATTAATGTGCAAACTAGCATGCGATCAGCTTGCTGTTAGACATGTGTAATTAGCATCACTGCTACGTAATTTATGCTATATTCTCCTAGACTGGAAAAATAAAAGGAGAAAACACTATTCACAGCACAGATTGAGTAAGGTTAAGGAGGTTAGGAATTTACGGGATTTTAGCAATCAAATAGATGTGAACTGATTAGAGGAAGAGATTGATTGTGCGTACCAGGATGTTTGCAGAGAGGATATCGAGATGAGGCCATGTTTTCGCATAAACCTTTCTGCATCTTGCATTTCTCGCAGAAAAGGTCAGCCAAAGGATAGAACACATCAAATCCCAGTTTCCAACCCTCAGAGTCAACGTTTCCCAGCCCCCTAGACTGCAGTTGTTGGAAAGCGCTCTCATTAACCTGAACTTGGATAGGGCGGCCATGGCAAGAGCCAAAAAACTGTTCATAAGAACCTCTATCCACTAAACCATCTGCATAGATTGGAACTAACTCTTGGCCGCACCGGAAATGTGCTGGAAATGATGAATTGCAATTGTAAAAGAAGGTAAGGTTGTGGTTTTTATCGGAATAGCGCAGGAAAGAGTATGCCAGAGTCACATTTGAAATACGACTGGGATCTGAACTACAAACTTGATCCCACAAATCCTCCCTAGCGATTGTCATTCTATAAAGAGGCTGATCCACGGAAACCAATCGGAATTTAGTCTCGCCAATACGGATGACTGGCTGATGATCATCTTCACATTCGATCACCTGGAAGCCTTCTTGGCGACAATATTCAGGACTATCCTCTTTCCAAAAGGGGAACGTCAGGCCCTTTACGCTTCCACAATCAAAAACATTAAAACACTGGCTAAGACTGGGTTCATCTTGGGTGTAAGATACTGGGAGGAGGAAGATGATAAACAACAACAAGGTGAAGATGGAGATGGAGATGGAAGGGGTTGAAATGAAGGGTTGATGATGCATTTTCTTTTTCAATTTTTGAAGAGGGAGGAACTGCTATAAGAGATGAAGTTATATGGTATACTATAAAAATGGAAAACCATGAAGTTGGAATTTTCCACCAAAGAGAAGGTTATACAGAAATTCATATGAAAACACCACTCGTACTGGTCTTTCCCTTTTTCTATTCGAAAAGAAAGACAAATTGTAAGCTACTTCGAACTTTCATCTATTGGGAATTTGACCCAATAACTTGTGGTTTGGTTTCAAGTTGGAGTTGACATCATCTTTTAAGTTTGTGCTCAGTGTGCAAATTCATCCTCATCCCTCGACTAAAAAATAATTACTCATTTAAATTTTATATTTATATATTAAAAAAATTTTGGTTGAAGTATCGTGAGTCAAATTCGAAATTAATTCAATTAAAAATTTATTTAGGATGTATTCAGACACCAAAGATTAATTAGATGAAACAGTAATTACACCGTCTTCTACTGACAAAATTCTAGTTCCTTAAAAATGTTTGAATTGTAGATTGAAAATACATTAAAATTTCTTCACATTTAGTAATAATAAATGTAATTGCACAACTACATAATTTTAATATTTAAAAGAATATTAATTATAATAAAATTATCAATAATACTTAAGAAAAAATTCTCTAAACAATTAACAAAAATTAGTGGTCGAGGGTTCAATTCTCGCCCTAGCTATGAATCAGTTTTAAAACTCGTTGCCAATATCTATCCCTTAACGGGCCTACAGAATGCACTGTGCTCGCTGTAATGGCCCAAATTCAAGGTTATCGGAATAGTGGTTTCGTAACCACAAATCCGATTTAAAGATAAATTTATTTTAATATTTTTGCATGAATATCGGTATGATAGGAAAATCGTATGAAAATATCGATAGAAAAATTTTACCGATTTAGTGGTTAGTTAGAAAAAGAAATTATAGAAGAAATTGAGTAAAAACAAGGTATCGAGACTTTGATCTCGTAAAACCGAGTCAAAAATATTTTTATAAATATTTATGAAGTGTTAGTAATATGGTATTAAAATTTCGTTAGAAAATTTTAATGCTTGGGTAGTCAATTAAGTGAAAAGGACTAAATTGAAAAAGGTGTAAAAGTTACTAGAAGGATTAAATAGCTCAATTGTTAAATGAAGAGGGACATAAATTGAAAATAACCCCAAAAGGAGATATTTTGGGCGGCATACGCTGAGAAAAATCAGGAGAACTGAAGAATTAAGGGTAAAATTGGAATATTGCAAAATTTGCTTTAAAAGTTAGGACTAAAGTGGAATTATCTAGATTCCTCTTTATTTTTCTGCATTCTCATCAGCCAAAAACGTCCTAAGGGTTTCTTCAAGCTGGTTTTTCATAATTTTTGCACCAAATTCGGAAAATTCAAATACGAAGCAAGATCGAGGGAAAGAAAAAGTTTGGGATTAGTAGATTTTTTGTTACGAACAAGTATCGAGGTAAGTTTGTGTAACTTGAATTATATTCTTAAATGCTTGAAATGTTTGTTATTGATGTGAAAATGAGTTGGATGTTTATTGTATGATAATTGATGAAGTATTGATATTCTTGATGAAAAGAGAAAATAAATCCCGGTTGAATGAAAGGAAAATTCGATGGATCTCTGAAAAGGAATTGACGGTAAAAAGGATCTAGCCCGGACGGGTGATCCTATCCTGATATAGCCCTCCCGAAGAATATGTGGAAAATGGATTTAGCCCAGACGGGTAATCCGAATTGGGGTCTGAATTTAGCCTGGACTGGTAATTCAGATCCAAGCTCATTAGAGTAATTGTCGTTGCAGGGGATTTAGCCTGGACTGGTAATCCCGACAATACTCTATGAGTTTACATTACAGGGGATTTAGCCTGGACTGGTAATCCCGCTGTAAGGATGAGGTTCGCGGGAGTGTGCTCTCTGAAATGGAAATGTGCGCACATGAATATGAATTGACGGACCCGGATTTGTACACTAAAGTGTACCTCTGAAAATCCATCGAAATTCTGAGAAATTCAACGGGATAAATATGGAAAAATAACAAGGGAATGAAAAATATGGAATTGATGAGCTCATCAATCATTTGTCTTTGTAATGAATTTATATGATGTTTACTTAACTAATGCAAAAGTTGAGTTTGTATGTGATAGGTATATGTTTATGTAAATTGGATGTGTGCTTGTGTTATTAAATGATAGGTGTATAATATGGTAAATATAATTCTTGTTGCATGAACTTACTAAGCACAAAGTGCTTACCCCGTGTTCCTTTTCCCCTATTTTGTAGTGTTAAGAGCTCAGAGGTCGGATTTGGTCGGAGACGTATCACACTATCAACCTCAAGATCTCGGTATATAAAGAAACTTTATTTTGAAAATCAATGGCATGTATAAGCTAGTAAAGCAGATGTTAATGTGAAATGAATGTATAGTTAGCTATTGGTATGGCTAACAAACTTTGGTTTTGGTATGTGATGATATTATCTTATGAATATTATAAACCTATCTTGAAAATATATTAAAGTGGATTGGTTGTGTCAGATTGGTCTCGGTTTAAAATTTACAGGGAAGATTTGATATTTATAAAGGGGTTAAAAAAATTAGTAAAATCTAGTAATGCCTCGTATCCTATTCCGGCGACGGAAACGGGTAAGGGGTGTTACATTTGTTGGTATCGGAGCTACGGTTTAGCCGGTTCTCGGACCGACGTAGCAAATATGAGATTAGCTATACATGCCATTTAAATTATTATTGATAGTGTGATATCTCCTGACCATTTGAAATGTGATTTTCTTATAGTAAATGTCTACCGACCGAGCTCAACCCGAGGAAGCCGGGAGTCATGCTCCGGCTTTAGAACAAAGAGAAGCTGAAGCTACGAGTAGTAGAAGGTCCGAAACAAGGAACCAAAATGAAGAAGCTAAAATGGCCTTCTATCAAATGATGAATGAATGGTTTGCTCAGTATATAAGAACTAACCCTGTAGTGCAGCAAACTCAAGCTCCCCCTCCTCCTCCTCCATCGGTTCCCGAGATTCCACAGGGTACAGGTACTGAATCTATCAGAAAAGGGAAAGCTCCGGTTGATAAAATTAGAAAATATGGGGCAAAAGAATTCAGAGCTACAGTTAATGATGATCCCGAACGAGCTGAGTTTTGGTTAGAGAATACTATTCGGGTTTTGGAGGAATTATCTTGTACACCAGAAGAGTGTCTGAAATGTGCAGTATCATTGCTAAAAGATACAGCTTACCACTGGTGGAATACTAAAGTTTCAGTTGTTCCGAAAGAAGAAATTACGTGGGAATTCTTTCAGACCGAGTTCAAAAAGAAATATATCAGTCAGAGGTTCCTTGATCAGAAGAGAAAAAAATTTCTTGAGCTGAAACAGGGTAACAGATCAGTATCTGAGTATGAAAGAGAATTTGTCCGATTGAGTAAATATGCTCGAGAATGGGTATAATCAAAGGCTGAAATGTGCAAACGATTCGAAGAAGGGTTGAATGAAGAAATTAAGCTACTGATCGGAATTCTTGAAATCCGAGAGTTTGCTACCCTTGCAGAGCGAGCTTATAAAGCAGAAGAATTGAGCAAAGAAAAGAAACAAGCTGAAAGAGAAGCTCGGGTTTTCAATAAAAACTCGATGAAAAATCCCAATTTTCTGCTTCAAAGAAATTGAAGAAATATCAGGATCGTTCTACCTTAGCCACTGGGTATTCGGGTAGAGAGCGAGGTTTTCAGCGGACTAATCCAAGACCTTCTACTCCATCAGTGACCAGTGTTGGCAGTGTTGGTACCCCTAAGCCAAGATGCAATTACTGTAATAAAACTCATTTTGGTGAATACCGATTAAAGAGCGGGGCTTGTTATCGATGTGGTTCTTTCGATCATTTCCTCAAAGATTGTCCAGAAAGGGGTGAAAAAGAAGCTGAACAGACATCAAAGCCAAGTAATTCAGTTTCCAGGGGTAGACCACCTCGACCATCTGGTGATGTCGGTGGTAGCCGAGGAGCTACGAGAGATACTGCAGGCAGGCCTGAGGCACGAGCACCTGCTAGGACATATGCCATTCGTGCCAGAGAAGATGCCTTAGCACCCGATGTTATTACTGGTACATTTTCTTTACTTGATACCAATATTACTGCATTGATTGATCCTGGCTCTACGCATTCATATATATGTGTTAAACTTGCATTTGTTAAAAATTTATCTGTTGAACCTACTGAATTTATGGTTAAAGTCTCGAACCCCCTGGGCCAGTCTGTATTACTAGATAAAATTTGTAAAAAACTGTCCACTGATGGTAAGAGGTTATTGTTTCTCGGCTGACTTGATGTTGTTTCCTTTTGATGAGTTCGATGTGATATTGGGTATGGATTGGCTAACTCAGTATGATGCAGTAGTAAACTGTAGACAGAAATATATTGTGCTGAAGTGTCAGAATAGAGAATTACTTCGGGTTAAATCTAATCAGACAGAGGAATTATCTAATGTGATTTCAGTGCTGACAGCTCAGAGGTGTATCAGAAAAGGAGGAATTACCGGGGTTGCCACCAGAAAGAGAAGTGGAATTTTCTATAGATCTGATTCCGGGAACTACTCCAATCTCTATAGCTCCGTATCGTATGGCTCCTACGGAATTAAAGGAGTTAAAGACACAGTTGCAAGAACTTGTTGACAGGGGTTTTGTTCGACCGAGTCATTCACCTTGGGGTGCTCCGGTTCTATTTGTGAAGAAGAATGACGGGTCTTTGAGATTGTGTATCGACTACCGACAGCTCAACAAAGTCACTATAAAGAATAAGTACCCATTGCCTCGGATTGATGACCTGTTTGACCAGTTGAAGGGTGTCACTGTATTTTCAAAGATTGATCTCCGATCGGGTTATTATCAGTTACGGGTAAAAGAGTCAGATGTACCAAAAACAGCTTTTAGAACCAGGTATAGGCATTATGAGTTTCTGGTTATGCCGTTTGGGCTGACTAATGCACCTGCAGTATTTATGGACTTGATGAATCGGATATTCAGACCGTACTTAGACAGGTTTGTGGTAGTTTTTATTGATGATATCTTGGTCTATTCTCGAGACGAAAATGAGCATGTAGAACATTTGAGAATTGTGTTGCAAATTCTGCGAGAGAAGCAGCTATATGCTAAATTTAGTAAATGTGAATTTTGGCTTCGAGAAGTGGGTTTTCTCGGACATATTGTATCTGCAGAAGGCATCAGGGTAGATCCGAGTAAAATCTCAGCTATTATCAATTGGAGTCCACTGAAAAATGTATTTGAAATTAGAAGTTTCTTGGGTTTAGCTGGTTATTATCAGAGATTTGTACAGGGGTTCTCTATGATAGCTTCTCTGATGACCCGTTTATTACAGAAAGATGTTAAATTCGAGTGGACTGATGAATGCCAGCAGAGTTTCGACCGATTGAAAGATTTGTTGACGAAAGCACCAGTGTTGGTACAACTTGAACCAGGTAAAGAATTTATTATCTATAGTGATGCATCATTAAATGGTTTAGGTTGTGTCTTGATGCAAGAAGGTAAAGTTATAGCCTATGCTTCGAGACAACTTAAGCCACATGAAAGAAATTACCCGGTGCATGATCTTGAATTAGCTGCTATTGTATTTGCACTGAAAATATGGCAGCATTATTTGTATGGTGAAAAGTGTCGCATTTATACTGATCATAAAAGCCTGAAATATTTGATGACACCGAAAGATTTGAATTTGAGACAGCGCAGGTGGCTTGAATTGATAAAAGACTATGATTTGGTTATTGATTATCATCCGGGTAAGGCTAATGTTGTAGCTGATGCTCTGAGCTAAAAATCTTTGTTTTCTTTGCGAGCTATGAATGCCCAATTGTCTTTGGTTGATGATGATTCAGTTGTAGCTGAGTTTTTCTTTGCGAGCTATGAATGCCCAATTGTCTTTGGTTGATGATGATTCAGTTGTAGCTGAGTTGAGAATTAAACCAATATTTTTACAACAAATATATGAAGCTCAGAAAAATGATGAGAAGCTACAGGCTAAACGGGTACAATGTGAGTCAGGGAATGATTCAGAATTTCAGATTGGGATTGATGGTTGTTTATTATTCAGAGGTAGAGTATGTGTACCGAAGAATTCAGAGCTTATACAGAAGATTTTACATGAGGCACACAGCGGTATTATGTCCGTACATCCGGGAGGTAATAAAATGTATAATGATTTGAAGAAGATGTACTGGTGGCCAGGTATGAAACGTGATATTTCTGAGTTTGTATCAAGATGTTTGATATGTCAACAGGTCAAAGCTGAACATCAGGTACCTTTGGGGTTGCTCCAGCCAATTACTATACCGGAATGGAAGTGGGAAAGAATTACTATAGATTTTGTGTCGGGATTACCATTGTCTCCGAAGAAGAAAGATGCCATTTGGGTGATCGTTGATCGATTAACAAAATCAGCACATTTTATCCCGGTACGTATGGATTATTCTTTAGGTAAATTGGCTGAACTGTATATATCTGAGATTGTCAGGCTACATGGAGTGTCAATCTCTATTATATCAGATAGAGATCCCCGATTTACATCTCGTTTCTGGGACAAATTGCAAGAAGCCTTGGGTACTCAGTTGTATTTCAGCACTGCATTTCATCCTCAGACAGATGGTCAATCTGAGTGTGTAATTCAAGTATTGGAAGATATGCTCCGACGTTGTATATTAGAGTTTGAAGGTAATTGGGAGAGGTATCTACCTTTGATTGAATTTGCTTATAATAACAGTTATCAGTCCAGTATTAAAATGGCTCCATATAAAGCTTTGTATGGTAGAAAATATAGAACACCATTATATTGGACAGAGCTTAGTGAAAAGAAGATACATGGGGTTGATTTGATCATGGAAACAGAAGAAAAAGTCAAGGTGATTCGAGATAGTCTAAAAGCAGCTTCCGATCGTCAGAAGTCATATGCTGATCTTAAACGAAAAGAGATTGAATTTCAGGTGGGTGATAAGGTATTCTTAAAAGTGTCTCCTTGGAAGAAAGTTCTCCGGTTTGGTAGAAAGGGTAAATTGAGTCCAAGATTTATCGGGCCATATGAAATCGTAGAAAGAATTGGACCGGTCGCTTATCGATTGGCATTACCACCGGAACTCGATAGGATTCATAATGTTTTTCATGTATCTATGCTATGACGGTATCGATCAGATCCTTCACATGTTATTTCTCCGATAGAAGTGGAGATTCAGCCGGATATGACTTACAATGAAGAACCGATCAAGATATGGGCACGGGAAACAAATGAGCTTAGAAATAAAAAGATAAATTTGGTGAAAGTATTATGGCAAAAGCACGGGATTGAGGAAGCGACATGGGAACCGAAGGAGGCAATGAGGAAACAATACCCGAACCTCTTTACTGGTAAGATTTTCGAGGACGAAAATCCTTAAGGGGGGAGAGTTGTAATTCGAAACAGTAATTACACCGTCTTCTACTGACAAAATTCTAGTTCCTTAAAAATGTTTGAATTGTAGATTGAAAATACATTAAAATTTCTTCACATTTAGTAATAATAAATGTAATTGCACAACTACATAATTTTAATTTTTAAAAGAATATTAATTATAATAAAATTATTAATAATACTTAAGAAAAAATTCTCTAAACAATTAACAAAAATTAGTGGTCAAGGGTTCAATTCTCGCCCTAGCTATGAATCAGTTTTAAAACTCGTTGCCAATATCTATCCCTTAACGGGCCTACAGAATGCACTGTGCTCGCTGTAATGGCCCAAATTCAAGGTTATCGGAATAGTGGTTTCGTAACCACAAATCCGATTTAAAGAGAAATTTATTTTAATATTTTTGCACGAATATTGGTATGATAGGAAAATCGTATGAAAATATCGATAGAAAAATTTTACCGATTTAGTGGTTAGTTAGAAAAAGAAATTATAGAAGAAATTGAGTAAAAACAAGGTATCGAGACTTCGATCTCGTAAAACCGAGTCAAAAATATTTTTATAAATATTTATGAAGTGTTAGTAATATGATATTAAAATTTCGTTAGAAAATTTTAATGCTTGGGTAGTTAATTAAGTGAAAAGGACTAAATTGAAAAAGATGTAAAAGTTACTAGAAGGATTAAATAGCTCAATTGTTAAATGAAGAGGGACATAAATTGAAAATAACCCCAAAAGGAGATATTTTGGGCAGCATACACTGAGAAAAATCAGGAGAATTGAAGAATTAAGGGTAAAATTGGAATATTGCAAAATTTGCTTTAAAAGTTAGGACTAAAGTGGAATTATCTAGATTCCTCTTTATTTTTCTGCATTCTCATCAGCCAAAAACGTCCTAAGGGTTTCTTCAAGCTGGTTTTTCATAATTTTTGCACCAAATCCGGAAAATTCAAATACGAAGCAAGATCGAGGGAAAGAAAAAGTTTGAGATTAGTAGATTTTTGGTTACGAACAAGTATCGAGGTAAGTTCGTGTAACTTGAATTATATTCTTAAATGCTTGAAATGTTTGTTATTGATGTGAAAATGAGTTGGATGTTTATTGTATGATAATTGATGAAGTATTGATATTCTTGATGAAAAGAGAAAATAAATCCCGGTTGAATGAAAGGAAAATTCGATGGATCTCTGAAAAGGAATTGACGGTAAAAAGGATCTAGCCCGGACGGGTGATATTATCCTGATATAGCCCTCCCGAAGAATATGTGGAAAATGGATTTAGCCCGGACGGGTAATCCGAATTGGGGTCTGAATTTAGCCTGGACTGGTAATTCAGATTCAAGCTCATTAGAGTAATTGTCATTGCAGGGGATTTAGCCTGGACTGGTAATCCCGATGTAAGGATGAGGTTCGCGGGAGTGTGCTCTCTGAAATGGAAATGTGCGCACATGAATATGAATTGACGGACCCGGATTTGTACACTAAAGTGTACCTCTGAAAATCCATCGAAATTCTGAGAAATTCAACGGGATAAATATGGAAAAATAACAAGGGAATGAAAAATATGGAATTGATGAGCTCATCAATCATTTGTCTTTGTAATGAATTTATATGATGTTTACTTAACTAATGCAAAAGTTGAGTTTGTATGTGATAGGTATATGTTTATGTAAATTGGATGTGTGCTTGTGTTATTAAATGATAGGTGTATAATATGGTAAATATAATTCTTGTTGCATGAACTTACTAAGCACAAAGTGCTTACCCCGTGTTCCTTTTCCCCTGTTTTGTAGTGTTAAGAGCTCAGAGGTCGGATTTGGTCGGAAACGTATCACACTATCAATATCAAGATCTTGGTATATAAAGAAACTTTATTTTGAAAATCAATGGCATGTATAAGCTAGTAAAGCAGATGTTAATGTGAAATGAATGTATAGTTAGCTATTGGTATGGCTAACAAACTTTGGTTTTGGTATGTGATGAGATTATCTTATGAATATTATAAACCTATCTTGAAAATATATTGAAGTGGATTGGTTGTGTCAGATTGGTCTTGGTTTAAAATTTGCAGGGAAGATTTGATATTTATAAAGGGGTTAAAAAAAATTAGTAAAATCTGGTAATGCCTCGTATCCTATTCTGGCGACGGAAACGGGTATGGGGTGTTACACTCGCTCCAATAGATATATTAAGAAATAAATAAATAAATAAAACCTAAAATCAAATCTTCTTATATGAAAAATTCCCTAAACAATTACATATTACACATTTTTTTATAATCACTCTAGCATTCCATGTTTGTTGGGTTATTCTCTCTCTAACATTGAACATATCCTCTTTGTTATCATCTGTTAATCCTTAACCAAGTATAAATAATTAATAATAAGTATGTAATTAAGTTAAACTTAGTGTAAAAAATTTATAATATATACTATTTAATTTAGTAGGTCAAAATGTATAGGAAATTATCTCTTGTCAATAAAAATTTTAAATTATTTAAACGAAATTAATAAAATAATATATAAATATTTTGAAAATAAAATATATGTCTTAAAATTAAAATACTATTATTGTATAAAAATAACTTTTAAAACTTAAGTCATGTACCAGGAAAGCTATATGGTAATTGAGTTTGAGTGTAATTATTTAATTACTCTCGTAATTACTTTAATTACTATCTTTCCACTAAGAATTGGAGAGCGTACTTGGGATGTTCTAATTACGCTCAATTCAATTAGACCCACTAATTAGAGTGATTGTTCAAATATGCCACATATGTGTAATTATAAGTAATTACAGTAAAATCTAATTATTAAGTAGCTTTCCAAACATTGTTACAAAATTCTAAATTGAAATGATAATACTAAAATAAAATGAAAGATAATAAAGCTTTTTTTTCTTTTAATAAATAACTACCCACTAAAAATAATTACTCATTTAAAATTTTTAAAAAATAAATTTCAAATTTCAAATTATTATTTTAAATAAATTAAAATAACGTCTCAATTAAGAATATTTTATATTTTATATTCAAATTATTTTTAGATAGCAAAAGTATTCTTTTTATGCATGCTCTGTTATGAATTTGAATCTAAAATATTATTTAAGTTTTTGATTTAATTTATATTACAATTTAATTGAATATCAATTATTAGGAAATAACTAAATATCTATTATTTTTATAAAGTAATAAATTAATATAAGGGTTTTTAACAAGGCCGAAGTCAGAAATTTTGTTTAGGGGACCGAGACAATATTATAAAATTTGGGGCCCAAATTCGAAAGTTTTGTATTTAAAAAGTTCAAATTAAATTATTAATTTTTTAAAAGGGTTAAAATTATAATTTTTTCATTTAATCAAAGGTTAAAAATGGACTAAATTAAATCTTTTAATTTTGGAGAGGGGTTATAAAACAATTTTTTCATTGAGTTAAGGGGGACCAACGCTCCTGCCTAACCCTTTTGGTTACGCCCTTAGTTCTTAAGGGGTATGAGTTGGAGAAAGTTGATGTAGTTGCTCACTCAAACAATCTAAAGTCGCAACTGATTGAGACGGAGGAAAAAAGAGACTACATAGGGTTTTGGGAAAGGAAATGTAAGATGGTGAAATTTGAAAAGGTATTTAATGAGACACTCATAGACCATGTGTCTTCTCTTGATTGGTGGGTTGTCATTTAACGTAAATATCTCCTTAAGTCAATTATATAACTTTATTTAATAAAATTGTAAGATATGTTAGTAACGTGACAGAGACTTTATTAGGGTGGTTGAACTTGATGAGGAATATTGATTAGTAAAATAATCCCTTGATAAGACTTAGTAAAGTATATGTAATAATTAAGTGGAAGTCATAAGTGACCTCCCCTAAGACAACTACCACTTTTTACCTGCATCAAGTGGTCCTCTATATCAATATATTATTCTCTTATGCCAAAATATATTATCGGCAATGTTGCTTAAGGCAGAGAGTAATTCAGAAATTGAGGGTATCTGGATTAGTAAATTCTGCCCTACAATATCACGCTTACTGTTTGCAAATGACATTTATTTTTCAATGCTTCCATAGGCACATGTAGGCATATTAAGAACATATTGAACAATTATTTTTGAGTATCTGGACCCTCCATCAATCATAAGAAATCAGTTGTTCTTGGGGTATTCTGGGGTTGAAAA
Source organism: Gossypium hirsutum (assembly GCF_007990345.1). Lineage (NCBI taxonomy): Eukaryota > Viridiplantae > Streptophyta > Magnoliopsida > Malvales > Malvaceae > Gossypium > Gossypium hirsutum. The sequence continues at coordinate 47,842,845 of NC_053445.1, forward strand.
GTGTCGATAGCTTTATGGATATGTATGAAAGTATAGCTTTACGGGTCAGTTTAATGTCAAAGTGGCATCTAAGTTCATAGAACAAAGTAATGAAGGAACTGAGGAGTGCCTACAACGGAGGTTCAATTGGGAGACTGTTTGGACTATGGGAACGAAACACGATGCCCACTGTGCTCAACTGACGAAGAATCTTTGAGCCACTTAGATTCCAATCTTGCTCTTTTACATGGGCTATATGGTTTGCGACAAATCTGGGCATTTGTATGCATCATATTGGGTTGGACGAGATAAAACGGTGGGATAATGATAAAGATTTCTTGTATAGGAGTTGTGTAATAATCCTCTGGCAAGTACGGAAGCACAGGAATGCTGTTTGTTTTTCTAGAGAACGCCCTAACCCGCTCACAGTACTTCATCAAGTACGTGGTTACGGCGCAAGTATATATGATGTGACAGAAGAATGCAGACGATCAAAAGATCAGATCAATGTTGAAAATGGTCTTCGGGTTCGGCAATGTGGTTCCATCGGAATATTTTTCTTTTTTATGGTTAATCGAACAAACAAATCTTGCGGTGAGGCCATTGTTATTGGAGATTAATTCTCATTCAGAAGCCGTCCAACCTTCAAGTTTTATCACTGTAATTCCATCCTCTATTAAATTTTGTCCCTTTTCTTTTGTTTGAAAGCTAAATTTTATTTGTTGAATTTTGTTGTTCAATTTTTTTTACTGCATTTGTTGTTCAATTTTTTTTTCAAATCATTTCCAGAAAAATTTTAAGGATTTTTTATACTTAATTTTAATATTTGACAATAATAAGTTATATGTAGTTTTTATTTTTCGTGTATTTATTTCATTAAATAAAATTTCTAAGTTAATTTATTAATTTTTAATACTTATAAATTAAATTATTGCTAGCTATTAAAATAAAAATATTTGAAAGAATTTTTTATTAATTTATGTTTTCAAATTATCAAAATTAATATTGAGTAGTAAAATTTAATTAAAAATCAAAGTTGGTAGTAAAATTTAATAAAATTCAAATTTTAATTATAAAATTTAATCACATAAAAGTTGAGTAGCAAAATTACACATTTTTAAAATATAGTGGCAAATATCAATGATAGTGGCAAATTTCAATATTCATCTATAATACAATGTTGTTTGGACTAGACCAGATTGGTCAGTCGGACCAAGAACTAGCATAGACTGTTTGAACCGATTGAATCGAATTTTTATTTTTTTTAAATTTTAATATTTTTTAATCGAATTGGTTGAATTGATGTGATTGATTGGACCAACGAACTGATGGCCTAATATGTTCAACCACCGGTCCAATTTAAAAAACATTGTAGATGACAAGTCTACAGTTTAATCCAAAAAATTTGAGCTTCTTAAAATTTTTTAATTAAAAAAAAGTTCAAAATTCTTTTGCATCTTCAATTTTTCTAAATTTTTATTGAAATTTTAATTTTAATTTTAATGTTTTAGATTTTTTTATGATTTTGTAGCTTTTTAATTTTGAATATTTTTCTATAATTTTTGAAAAAATTATAATTCTTAGAGATGATTTTTTTAAAAATTAAATTAAATTTACTATAATTTTTAAATTATTTTTTGACATGACATATAAAATAAAATAATGGGACATAAATAATAAAGCTCAAGAGTTGTATTTGGTATTATGTCTTATATATAAAACACCCTTTAACAGCGTAATTTTAACAGAATATTTTACTCTATCTGAAATATAGTACTTTTACCTAAAACAAGATCGACTTCTTGAAAAATAATGCATGCAATATCTTCGACTTCTTTAGTTTATGATATATCCACCGCTTAATTGTTATGATTGACGGTAGGCACTGACCTCAATAAGGGGAAAAGTGCCAATATTTTTATAAGAAAACTGGTTCGAGAAACATAAGAAGGTATGGTACTGGAATCGGCTGCTGATGGAATTTTAGAAAAAGTTCGTTGGTTGTCACTGTTGAGGAATGAGTTGAAAATGGACAGCCAAGGAGATGACAGAGATGCCTGATTCTGATGCAAGAATCAAAATGTGGACTGCCATTACAACTCTGCAATTCAACTTCGAACGAATTAGAGCCTTTCTTGGTTAATACATAGAAAGAATAAAATCCAGTGGCCTCTTCGTTGTTTTCTTTTTCCAATTCAGTATTTCCTACCCTGACCATGCAAATATGATATTATTATACACTTCCTTGTCTTCTATGTATATGTACTATACAAGCAGGTAGATTTTACACTTGGTAAATCAACCTACTGCATTACCAAAACATGTCCGCCCAGCTGCTATTTTGATATAGTGATCATCGAAGATCTATGACATCAAACTTCACACTCGGATTCATATACACATCTGTACAGGTATTATAGACGGAGCCCCCATCAGAAGGTGGATTGTGTGGATGAAAGCCACGTTGCTGGCACTGTCTGATGACTGACATGCCACCAGGAGTCGTCAAACGAAAAATCCCATGTTTTCTGCATTCATAATCAGAGGGATCAAAAGTAAAACACTAACTGCGTAAGATATAGCAAAGATTCAAAGTCATTAGTCATTAGAATATGCTTCTCACCTTGAACTATCTGTTGGCGCCATTACTATCGCTACAGCTTCTGGCAACATAATCTACAAATACACACAATCATTTCCGGCACATATAATGACCAATATGTCCATATCAATCGGCTTCTCTACAGGAAATGATAAGCTCAGGGAGATCCTGCTAAAATATTGATCTAGGGATTTTCCAAATAAAGGAGAAAATGTAGTTTTACCGAGTCTAATCTCTCTTCCAATTTCACAAACAGAATGCTATAGAGTAAACAGCCACAAATAGGTTCAGAATACATAAAGAGATTCAAGAACTACAAAATGAAGAATGTTAAAAAGGGAATGATCCTGTCCACGGCCTTTTAAATAGTGGAGATATCCACTACTTCATCCTAGTATGATAAATGAACTTACAAATAAATATACGGTCAAGATTTGTTCAAATCATTTTCTCCTTCTAAATTAATTTCCATTTACCTTTACAACTAATTAATATCAGTCACAAATTAAGTTCAACGTGCATTCTAAATCATGGGACGAAGTAAAGGATTCTCTGCTACCTTTTAGCAGAGAGGTCCTTACCCATTACAAAGTAAAAACACAGATAAAGGAAAAAGACTTCATTTTCACATTGTCTATACACTTCACACAGATTTCATTCATTCCCTGACAGTTTCTTGTGCCAGACACTGTCTGCACTTCAAGATATAAGCACAAAAAAGGACTATTCAAATTAAATACCAAAATGATATTAGCAGCTACCTAAATAAAGAACTGGAAAAAATATACATAAATGAATCGATCACTAAAAGGCACTACTTTTATTATGATACCAAGAGGAACATACCTGGTATGAGTAGTGTGTATGAAGATCAATTGATGACATGAAACATGACTGAGTAGGATGCGTCTGGGGATTGAAATATACGGTCAAGATGGTCAGCATAAGGACTATAAAACATTGATCCCCTCAAACATTAAAAATATATTGTTGAAAAATACCCTATTAGACATGCAAATGTCAAGTAAAAGAGTGGAAGAAATCTGACAGATACTTGGTATATATTACTTGGTATTAATGTCCTATATTCCTATTTTATGACATAAGATCTTGATAAACAGACTTGGAAACAAAGATTTCATTCATTTACTCCCCTTCCCTTCTATAATGGCAAAAATAGAAAGGATACTGGTTCTGTTCATACACATTACAGAGTAAGTAGACATATTAAGCTATGTAAGCACCTCTAATTTATAGTACTATAAAGCTCCTTAATTAGTTTTGGTATCACCAATCAAGTGGGACCAACCTTACAAAGAAAAAACATAAATAGTGAGGTCAAAGAGCCCATATTTTTAACCCACTTCTCCCTACTCCATCCTAAAAATGCTTACTTATGGAGACGGTTCCTCCTTATCAAGTGTTCATTTATGGTTTCCTGGACACATGAAAAATGTCTATGTAAAAGTATATTTTTCTAAAATAATGTATGAACTCTATGCCAACTTTATCAAATATAAATATCTTCAGGAAGTAGAGAATAGAAAAATAAAACAAGGTTCTATCAAGCTTTTTCAAAACTAGGTTATCAAGTTCACAGATGGACCGAGGTAAACTATATTCTAACTGAACTTGTTTATTAAATGAGTTCGAAATTGTGCTCAACTTACCACTAAGGAAGGTAAACTCAATGTATAACTTAGCAGAAGATCAATTATAAGGTGAAGAGAGCAGACTATGAAACACTTACATGAATCCAACCCAGGGGGAAGAGAGATTTCTTATCCTGCACTTCAAATATTTCCTCCTCATTTGTTGTCTGGCACTAATAAAAAAAAAAGTAAAATCAAAGGAATCACATAACCTGCTAAAGAAGAGTAAAAAAATAAAGAGAATTTTGATCGACGGAAGAGAAGTGAAGTTGAATATGGTAAATCCACAATGAGACAGCCATACCGAGTTAGATGTTGATTCCTGCTTCGGGATAATAAGAGCTGTAACATAGAACTTTCTATTTTTCTGCAGAACGGTATCACATTAAAACTTACGTATTGTATTGTGTCAAAGGCAAAACAAAGCTCTTAAGGCATCAGCACTTACAAGGGAACCTGCAAGAACACCACAAGTTTCTAAATTCCTATCAGTATTTGATTTAGCCAGCTTCATGAAGCTTTCCATCATTGTGGTTGCCTGCAACAGCCAATGTCAAATCAAAACATTAGGGGTTATTGAGGATAATAACCAGAAAATATCTCTCATTAGAATAACCAAATTATGCCACTGACATTCCAAGAAGATTGATTGTTAATGAAGACAACATAGAATAAACATCAACAGCAAATGTCATTAACTTACAATGTGCAACTCTAGAGGAGATTCAGAATGAACAAGACCATCTACAGAGGGATTCTCTACTGTACAATCTGTCTTGGAGGCCTGGGTAGCATGAACCAAATCTTGTACTTCTGCAAGTACAGGAGGAGGTGATAGCTGTCTGGTAACATTATTATGAACAGGAGCAGTTTCTGATTCTTCAAAAGAAATCATCGGACAAGGTTCATCTGCGTGACTTTTCTCACTATTCACATAATTATCAACACTGAGAATTGATTCCATGCTAGATGCTTCAGGCTCCGAGTTGCTATGATCATTCTTCCCTGGAAGTTCATTTTCTATAGGCCACTGCAAACTGGTTACACATGAATACTATCAGATGTTAAAGTATTCAAACCATAAACTTCAAAACTATCAAAATAAATAAAAAGGACATCAGCATCATGCATGGAGAGTTACTTCGAAGTTTCAAAATTCACTTCAAAGGAAATATACTTCAATAAAATAATCCTTTATGCCTCCAGAAACTATCATATTATCGCCTAACAGTGATGTAATTTTAGATCAACAAGTAGGAATTATTCCCAAAACGCAAAACCCATAAAGAGTTTACCTTGGGAATTCAACTGGAGTCAGGTCAACATTGCTTGGATATTTGACCTGCAAAAAGAAAAGAAATGTAAGAACAGCCTCTTAGTGAGGACCGAAGAATTAGATAAATATCACCATACCCCTTTATCACTCCTAGGTGGCTGCCACTGCCCATAAAGCCCATTTGGACCCAAAATAGAATGTTTGGAGAGGGTTTCCTCCTTCGGACGCAACAGGTTTAATGACCTAAGAAGCAACAAAATAATTAGGGGTCATCAAACACACTGTTCAAATGTAACATGCACTAAAATCTGGATGTTGAACTCCAGATTCAATTCCTATAACATAAAATGCCAAAGCTAGCAAAACTGCAACAGTACAGAAAAACCAAAGTATCTTTGTAACTTAAATATCAACTAAAATAAAGGAACAAAATGCCAAAGTTTAAGAGGTGAGAAATTGGGTTGGTGGACATTGGTATCTTCCATGTTCAACAAAGCTTCAGTTGCAATACCGAAAATTCAAACCAAACTGCATTTCATGGCAGAGTAAGTGGTCCTTATCACTAATACGAAATGCAAAATGAGCATACCAACATGCGCTTCATTTTGTAATGCATATTTAGCATCAGATACAAATTCAAAACAAAATCAAAGCAATCTTCTAATGAGCTCGAGAGATTCCCTGATAATTTTTTCCAACCCAGTCCACTTTCTCCATGAAAAAGAAACGAAATAAATCATTTTATACAGAAATCAGCATTTTACAGTGCCCTAAAGCTCGTTTGTCATATTTAATTTTCTTTTAAATTTAATACCAGTTCAACAGTTAAAAAGAATAGAAACTTTATGCAGTTTGATGCTGCTTCAATAACTATGAAAATGTTTTCTCCATCTGGGAAAGATTTAGGATGAAATATAGCAGTTTACCTTACAAATTTACTACTATCTGTCTGTATTTTAAAGATTATGAAGGGTGATTTGACAGTAAGACCAAAGATTTAGGATAATTTTTGTATATTGTAGAATCCAGACGTTAAACATAAAAAAGCAGGTGAGAAGAGGGACAGGATAGAAAAAGGCTAATATAGCATGTTATTGAGGAAAAGAAAGCAAAACTTCACTTCAAGACTTAAAGTTCTGAACTCTATGCAACATTAGTGGGAAATCACTAAAATAAAGAAAACAATTTACATTCTCCGAAACTGCTCTTCCATTGGGTTGGAATATGAAAGTTGCGGAGTTCTTAAACCATAATAACCAAGTTCTCGTGCAGCTGGTCTGACTGCCTGCAGGTAAAAACAGAATTTATTTTGATCATCAAGGCTGGATTTACAAGAGTAAAAGAATAAATCAGAAACTGTGTAGCTATAATCATGAAAGAAGACTAACTCAGCCTATACTACAGGATGATAAAAAAGCAGTCAAAAGGAAATTGAAGTAGCAATTCATGAGCAGAATTTAGAAGCACTAACAGTACCTTTGTCACACCATAGTATGTCAAATGTTGGTTTTTCACAGCAGACTGCTCTAATGAAGTACTTTGATAAGTATATATTCTGTTTAATTCATTGATCTTTTGTTGCACCTGTGGCTTCAAATCCTCTAGCTCAGTCAAGGCATTCACTAGCCTCTACAACAAGAATTTGAAATCAAATTTCATATCAAACATTTAGAATAGTAACCAGAGGGAGGGAGGGAGACAGTTTTTACCTTTTTCAAGTAAACCTTTTGATATTTTAGAGACGTTCCATAATCCCGATGGCAAGGTATTGTTTCAGAAACCAAACTGAAGGAAGAAACAGAGTGAGATAGGGAAAAATGTAGCTTTATATGCATTTCAAAGGAATATTATGAAATTTATTTATTTTTAAATGAAGGGCATTTTTCTGACCTTGAAAATCTTAGAAGCATGATATATAGATCTATAATATTCTTCTCAGCTCGAAATATATCAGTCTAGAGAGCAGTGAGTACATCAGAAAAAGCCAGATCATTCAAAACAAGATGTTAATTATTCGAAAAATTAACACTGCCTGTATTAAAACATGAGCAGCCAAACATTTAACATAATCGAAGCGAGAATATACGGAAGCGATAGGTATTAGAAAAACATTATACCCAAAAGAATGAACTATAAGAAGCCATCAACATTCCAAATACAATAATAATCCTCTGTGCAGGTGTAAAATAATTCATTTCTGAAGTCACAATAACGTTAACAATTTTGCCACAAATAAAAAACTTGGCTGCTCTTTGTACACTAATTTCACTTCGAAGACTTCCTTATCTGTTACTTTTACAGTTCATTGCCCATATCTCATACTAACTATAACCTACAAAAAAGGGTCAAAACAGAGATTATTCATAGCTTTGACTAATAATGACGACAAAACTCATCAGGAAATATCTATTTCTCACTGATTCATCAAAATATACAACAGAAAGAGAAGAGAATACATATCTGAATGCAGAGTTAATAGAACTACACCAGATTAATTGAGTACCTTGGGATCAATAGTACACCACGAACGTGAAGCTATAAAAATGTAGTTGAAATAGAATGTCAACCGTCTATGCTACCCAGACTCAAGGTTGAGTTGCATACAGGCATGTGTTTAATACAGGAATGTTTATTATTTTAAGTTTTTCCATGTATTTCGAGAATTGTGTACTCCAAACATATATCAGACACAAGAATGGTATATGAGGACTTTAGAGAAAATGAAGAATCCAGGTAATATAAGTCACCATTATCTTTTATCAATGACAGCATTGGAGTACTTCCAAGTTTTCCATCCCAATGAAAATTACATCATATCTCACCTTTTTCCAATTTAATCCTTCATGTGGTTACACTTTCCCGCGCTATCTAAGCCCTGACACCGTAACTATACTATGGCTACTATGTTCTCAGATTCAGATCAGCACTTCCTTTTTCTGCTTTTAAAAGACCTTTCACCGCGGGATCTAGTACTTTTTCAAATCACTAATGATCATACTTCCGCGTTATTTGTTCTAATATTTAGCAACTATTAGGAAGCAAAAGCAGAGAGCAAAATGTAAGTGAAAAATGCAACCTCCAAACGAGACTTAAGTCACCTTAATCAACTAAAAATACCAAAATTATGGAACACAAACAGCACAATACATTTATATATTACAACAAATTCTACGGGAAAATAAATAAATATAATAAGAAAATATACCTGTTTGAGAATATTATCGGCGATCCGGTAATAATAGCGGAGAGGGATCCGATTATCAACATCAAGTTTTTGCGCACTCGCAGCTATGTTTATTCTCTCCGTCGAAGACCTCATCCCTTCCTCCCCTTCAATATGTCCTTCCGTTACTTTTTCTTAACTGGTTAGTAAAATAAGGTTAGTCAGAAAGGCCGATTCCGATCAGTTAACGATAAGGTATGAGAAATGAAGTCATCGGCGGTTTGGGCGAGAAGCAAGGGACAGGGTACCAAAGAGAAAAGTCATTTTACAATCTGGTAGGGGCAAGTATGGAAATGCATAAATTATTGTTTCGACATGTTTACTCCAATTTTTTTGTAATTGTTTGGCTGCAGGGTTTCGGTATCCCTGTCCCTAGGATTAGCACGATTTTAACACGTCACTTTTTGGTTGTACTTGATAAAGGTTTGTGCGGGAATGTCAATGTGGACAGTGGGAAGGGCAACTGCCTGCCCTGCCCCCTCAACTTTTTTGGGTTTATCGTTGGGTAAATTTAACTTTGGCCCCTTAATTTTTTTAGTTTAAACTCTTCCTTGATCCCTGCTAATATCAAAATTAGATAATTAAGCACTATTTTTAAAAATTTTTTTTGTTTAAATACTTTTTAGAGCTCTATCAATTTTGAAATTGAGCCATATTTTTTAATTGAACTTCATGATTTCCCTTATATTGACTTTCGTGACAAAAAATAACGACCTTATCTATCATAATAAGTTGATTATGTATTTTCTTAAGAATATTTTAACAATAAATGTTACTGTATTTTCTTAAAAATATTTCATCTCGGTTTCGTCCTTGGTTTTGTGGGTACCTTATTATTAAATATTAATAGTGTTTTTACCCAGTTTAATACAAAGAAAGACACCATCGACTTAGTTAAAAAATATGCATACAAAAATTAAAAGTATTTAAATAGGCTAATGAAGATTTGATTGTTTGTCCGTAAAAGAAAATTGATTGTTGGTCACTTTCAGCATCCAAGTTTAAATCAATCCAATAATTGTAATGATTAATTTTTATGGCAACTATTGGATTGGAGTGCCCAAGTTTTCCTGAAACTTTTTAGTGGTTGTTACTAGGTCGGGTGAGATTGAATCTAGGTCGAATTTAGGTACGATATTAATACATTTTATGTTTATTTAAATTTGGTTTGGTTCGAAATATGGACTTAAAATTTTGTTTAAGTTTATCCATATTTATACATTGCTAACCAAAGCTCATTTTAGGCCCATTTATATTATTATTTTTTAAATATATATTTCTATTATTTTTAATTTAATATTTAATGATTTTATATAATTTTTATTTATTAAAAGTTTATATTTAGTTATCTTATTACATTATAGTAGTATTATATATTACTATAGATTTAATTTTTATGTGTTATTAATTACATAATATATAAAAAAATAACATAATATAAAACATTACAAACTTAAATACAGGTCAGACCAGGCTAGTTCAGGCCTTGAGTGTTCAAGTCTAAGTTTGACCCATAATTTTAAACTAGCCTAATTTTTTTACCCAAACTTATTTTTCGAACCTAATATTTTTGTCCAAACCCTCTCAAATTTTGAGCAAGCCTTCAGGCTTAGTCGAGTAGTATGGCTCATGAAGAGGTGTAGACACAATGCCAAACTTGGTCCACAACATTTACATCTTTTGTTAAGTTAATATTTATTCTTTTTTTAAGTTAAATTTGGCCATCAATCTATTAAAAAGTGTCTAATCACCGTCTTTTTAACAGAAATGTTAACTAAAACATTCAAATTTTAACAATGTACATAGCAGCTCATGTGGCAGTTCAAGTATACTTCATGTTGACATAGCCTTATTTATCTTATATGGCTCATCAATAAATAATTTTAAAAATAAAAAAAACCCAAAAATTATAAAAAAGCCCATAAAATTCATAAAAAAATAGCAAGAGATACATGTGGCTTACCATAGAAGCTGTCATGTTTAAAAATTTATATTTCAGTCAATATTTCTATTAAAAAACACCCGTTAGACTTTTTTTGGAAAGTTGAAGATCAAATTTAACTAAAAAAAAGCTAAATTGACAAAAAATGTAACTATTAAAGACTAAAATTAGAATTATGTCAAATATAAATTTTGAAAAAAAAAACATTATTTTCACACAAACAAGTAGATTTACTTTTGAAATATTAAAAAGAAATTCTTACGCTAAAACATTCACCCAAACACAGCATTAAAGTACATAAAGTACATATACCATAGTAAAATATTTGCTAAAGTTTAGGGACCATCAATGTCATCATCTCAAAGAAAAATGGTTGAAAAATCTCTAACATGACACATAAATATGGTTAAAATATATTTTAAGTCATTGTACTTTTTGTACATTTAGAATTTAATCCTTTACTTTTTTTTTAAAAAATTAATTTATCTTTCATTTAAAATTTAAATCTAATTATTAACGTTGTTAAACTCTTCTTTTAAAATTATTAGAAATGAAAAATAAAACCTACTTAATATTCATATAAAAATGGTTGTAATAAAAGCTAAGTTTAATAAAAAAATTTAATTGGGCAAACAAGACTAAATTTGAAATATGAAAAAGAAAATACATAGACTAAACAAATTTTAGTCTATAAAAATCTTCGAAACAAAGGAATGAAGTCAAAGTAAACCAATGTTTTGATGAGGTAGAGAAATTGGTGATGATTAGCTCTGTACGTGGTGGAAATATTACGCTTCTCTCTCTCATCGTCCATTTGTCTTGTTTCTTACCTAACCCTATTGATTGAATTTTAATTTAATTAATATTGATAATATTATTAGTGTAAAATGAAGTAAATTGAAATATATTGAAATACATTTATACCATGTAATCTATCCACTCAATTAAAATATATCACATGATATTAGATTTATTAAAATTAAAATATTTGAATTTATATACAAATGCACCAAATAGCATCCCAGACTACACAGTTACGAATACGAGGTGGGGGTAGTCTTTCTTCTGCCCAAATAATATATCTTCAGCATAGAGGAAACATTGTTTAGCAAGTGTGCAGTCATATTGCGCTGCCCCTTAACATGAAGGGAAATTACAGGTCTGAAAAAGTTGAACAGTTTATCTTCCTCTTACTTCAAAAAAAAAAAAAAGTTTATGTTCCTCTAATTAAAACAGGTCCGGTGGTAGAGAATTCCCCACTACCTTGCTTCAAACCAGAGATCACTGGATGATGAACTTTTGGCGCTAAAGTTGGAGGCTATTTGGACAAACCTGTCAATTTATTGCTTCAACTTTGATTGGTGTCACAAGTTAACTAAGCATCAATTTAATTAATAAAATTATAAAAATATATTTTCATAATTAAAATAAATTTATAGTAATTTAACTTTTTTATTTTAATAAAAATTAATAAAAGTAAAAATATAATAAAATTTAAACTCAAACCTACTAAATTATAAAACCTTAAATATGTTGCTGAATCAAATCTTTATTTTAATATTTTATAAATTTTTATTTTAATGTGCAGATTGTATGTCATTTTTCAAATACATTTTTATATTCCAATATATATTTTTCAATAAGTGGAGTTTTTTCTCTGGGTACAACGTGGCGTATAGAATTAGCGTGAAATATCTCTCTTCGAAAAAATATTCGCTCTTATTTTGACTTCGTCAACTTAATTAAGTCTCAAATTTTATGACAGATGGACATCCACTAAAGGTTATGATAGTGATGGGTTGACGAAAAGGAAAATAAAAATTGGATTTTAAAAATGGAGTGGAAGGTTAAATAAATACTTCAATCAAAATGACCGTTACTCTTTTTAATGTTAATCAAGTAATTTTAATATTATATAAATATTAGATATAATAAATATTGTCGGTTCCATATTAGTTCAATAGGTCTCGTTGATGTTATAATAATCAGTATAATATAAGTTTAAGTTTGTTTAAAAATTTAGAAGAATTTATGTTAAACTGTGAACAAAACTATAATAACAATTACACAATCATATATAACAAAATGATAGCATGAAATAAAGTTTTTTTTTGAAAAAAAAAATCGTATGAAACAACCATCATTGATAATAATTAAACTTAATCAAATATATTAAAAATGTTAAAGTAAATTTGAATTAAAATATAAATAAATTTAAAAATTTAAAAGTAACCCACGTAACACGCGAGATACTTAAATAACAGCCACTCTCATAATATATTTGTAAATATAAATTAAATTAAAGAGAAGGATAAAATTTTAAAAAAAGTTTTTAAGTATGATATAAATAAAGAAAAAGTTAATCATAAAATTTTAAAATAAAGATATTAAAAATCAGTTATTCCAAAATGAAAAAACATCTAACCATTTGACGTGAAAGGTTTTACTTTTATTTATTTATTGTATTTTACATTTAATATATATTGAATACTTTTCTTTTACTCGTGTTATTTAATTAAAAGATTACCACACATTTTATATTTCATACATTTAATTATGAAAAAGTAAAAGTTGGCGTAGTCATACTCATTCATTTCTTCTTAAACTGAAGTCGTATGTTGAAAAATCTCCTTTTCTGGTCGCTATATCTTTTAATTTTAAAGTTTTGATACTTTAAAAAAGGTGGTTTTGAGATTTTGAGGTAAAAATATTATGGAGGTTTTTGTATTAGGTGTCGAATTAAAATTTTGTTTTATTTATTTAGAAAATAGATAAATTAGTCTTAAATTAGTCCTTTTATAAAAAAATATTATCCATTTTTACAATTAATAATTGGTCCATATATGTTAATATGAGGTATACATGGCACGCTATATGTTATTGTTTGGTTATTTTGCTGGCCATGCCAATTTTGAACCGTAGAAATGAATGAATTTTTTAATAAAAATGACCATTTTGCTATTTGATTTAATGTATAAAGACTAATTTAATTTACCCATCTCTTAAGTTGATGGGCAAAATGTAATCTGACACTTAGTACAGGGGTCTCCATAGCATTTTTATCAAAAAATTTTCATTATTTGAATTGAAATTAATGCATAATGTTGCAAAAAAAAATTCTATCAAATTGTATTTGGGTGAAAATTACGTATTTAAAATATAAGCGTGCAAAAAATTTATAGATATTAGTGACAAATTCAAATTTCAACATTTGTATTTTTTTAATAAGAGAAAGGTAAAAGTAACATCGTAATTATATAACTTATTTAGAACATGTAAAATTATTTTAGTAGTTTTTTTAATTGAGTCGTATCAAATTAACGCATCACATCAATTGAATCACATTATAAACATAAAAACAATATGAGTTGAAGAAAATGTAAAGTTAAAATTTTAATTTAAGTGATAAAAAGGAAATTATAAATGGTGATAAAATAAATTCAAATCCCAATATTATAATGTTTTTAAAAACAAAAGCTCGTAATAAATCTAAGACATTTTGACCCAAAACTCGTCACATCCGCTTCTATATAAATATACCAGTTGGGCACTTGGACTGATTAAGATACATATTTTAATATTTTAACTATGAAAAAAGTTTAGAAAATGGAGATGCAACCAAGTACGTATGAACAAACTGTATAAATCAAGACAAACATAGGAATAAGACCAAAAGGGAGACCTCAATTTGAATATAGCAAAATTCTGCCAAAAGGAAAAAGTTTTAAACATCAAAGGAAACTTTATCTTATTAACAGAAAGTTCAGATGTCTCATAATAAAATCGTTGTTCAATGAATGTAAAGTCGTACCTAATACTCTCTTGAATACCCTTTCCTTAAATTACCGGTCAGTCCTCATAATCATACCCCGCACACCTAAACGCGGCAAACTGCCCTTTTCGTCTTCTTCTTCTTCTTCTTCATGCTCACTTTTCTCTGCCTTACAGCTTTACCTGGACTACGACCTTGGCTATTCCATTGGGCCTACCCATTTCTTCATGGGATTCTTGGCTAAACTTTCTGCTTGCATCGCCAAACGCTTCAAAGCCGCTCGAGGTGGCTCCGCCGGAGAAGACGATTCCGACGACGGATCCGACACTCACGGCCTTTTCTTCGAACTCCGTGCTCTCCAGGTTGCTACTAACTATTTCTCTGAACTTAATCGCCTCGGTCATGGTGGCTTTGGTCCCGTCTACAAGGTACGTTTCTTGTTATAACTCCGTGCTCTTCAGACTGCTATTAACTATTTCTCTGAACTTAATTACCCAATGTTATTATTATTATTTAGTTATGGACGTTTCTGATATATATATATATATAATTTTCTCCTACTGAATCTTTATTTGTATTTTTTTTAAAATACTCGTCGTTGTTGTAATTGTCGCTGACGGGACTGCCCTTGGCTAGATTGGAGTTGGCGTTTATTCAGGCTAAAAGCAATATTTAGCTTTTATGCAAGTTTTATAGATTTATTTATTTATTTAAAAGCTTATGAATATCTTTTGGAAAAGAATATTCTATGAGGTTATCGATTGTAGAAATAATAAATAATCACAATTGGAAATGTAAATTAGAACAAATACAATAATATTAATGAAAAAATGAATCAAAAGCATTTAATGATCCAATTGCATTTGTTTGTCTCTAGAGCCAGGGTGCAATGGGGCAAGTTGCTTTGCTCTAACAGTTCCAACGTCAATGAAAGTTAATTAAGGCTCTATCTCAGTACATTTTTATTTGGTAAGAGTACTTAAAGGCATGGAGAATATATGGAGAGAGTGGAGTCGAACATATAAGGAGAAAGGGTGGCGTAGTTTCAGAAGAATGGAAAATGAGTGTGAGAGGCAAGCATACGTCACAGCCTCATTAATCATAAAAAATTAAGCACACAAAACCGCGTTGAGTTGTGGTTGCTTAGAACTTGTGTTACTTAGAATTCATCTGTGACTGTCCGGTATTGGTATGCCTCAGACATGGGAATGGTTAGATTATTTTAAAATTTTCCACATATTTTGAGTATCCTTGAAGGTCATATCCTTGTACTTAAAAAAAATCATCAGAGCAACATAGGTTGGAATGACTATAATGAGAAAGGGCGTTTCTAGCTTCTCTGTATCTGGGATTTGGAGCATTTGTTTGTTGAGAAAGACGTAGCCTGGGTATCTACAAGCAATGAAGTTATTTAATAGAGAAAGAGAACTTTTTAAGGAGCTTCATGTGGCCTTAAGCTTCATAGCTACCACACGGGTTAAACTTGAACTAGATCTCATGTCTGACCAACCCAATTTAAAACCTCTGACAAAGGAAATTTTCTCAGGCTTCTTCCACCTTTTATGGCATTCCAATCTTAGTGAAAATTGGAGTTTGACCTAATACGAAGCTTGCATCTTTATAGAACATCTACTGAATGGGAACTTGATCTTAAGATGTAGAAACGAGGAGTATGGATTTGTTTAGAAACAGGCAAAAAGGACAGTATCTGGAAACTGATGGTGTGATAATAACATTTTTTCCATAAGACAGAAGAGTCCATCGCTTGTATGCAACTTCATGGTGATACACTGACAGACATGTTATGTTGTTGCACGTGGAAGCTCTATGCTATAATGCCACCTTTGTTTCCAGTTATCTTACCTGTTTACTCTCTTGAACTGTTGTCATTCCAACAATGCCACATAACCCATCACGAGACATATATAATGGAATTAACTTTATATAGCCCTACCTTATCAAAGAGCTTTTATATTGGTTACCGTTATATTCTATCTTATTTTTTTGCTTGGATTGAGAGGGAGTGTTGGTGATTGGAGACTGTTGTGAGATTATTGTCTCATTACAGCTTATATCTTACAGGGTTTGATGCCAAATGGTCAAGAGATAGCTGTCAAGAAGCTTGCAATGGATTCAAGACAGGGACTGAAACAATTCATTAATGAGGTGAAGCTTTTATTGAAAACCCAGCATAAGAACTTAGTGACGTTGTTCGGGTGCTGCGCAGAAGGACCTGAGAAGATGCTTGTTTATGAGTATTTGCCAAATAAAAGTCTTGATTACTTTCTCTTTGGTAAGAACCCCTTTTTTTAAACACCTTTCACGTCTGTTGCTATCAAAACTTGTAAACTCGAAGCCTTATCATCTGTTTGGTAAGCTAAAACTTATAATCGCAATTGAACTTCTCAGACAAGAGCAAGTCTCCTTCCTTGGATTGGACTACAAGATTTAAGATAATCACAGGCATTGCAAGAGGTCTCCTCTACCTGCATGAAGAGGCGCCTCAAAGGATCATTCATATAGACATCAAAGCCAGTAACATATTGTTGGATCAACAATTAAACCCAAAAATCTCTGATTTTGGTTTGGCAAGGCTCTTTCCTGGGGATGATACTCATGTAAATACTTTTAGGATTTCTGGCACCCAGTGAGTAGTTTCTTTGCTTTTACCCATCATAGTCTTCTCTAATCGTAATTGCTGCTTTTAAGTGCATTAGGCTAATTTTCGTTCAAGTTTTATCTGGGCTACTTTTGGATGTCAGCTGAAAAAGATTAACAATTAAGTAAACCCTTTTATTGCCTGCAGTGGTTACATGGCCCCTGAATATGCCATGCATGGGTATTTGTCTGTGAAGACAGATGTTTTCAGCTATGGAGTTGTGGTCTTGGAGATAGTAAGTGGCAGAAAAAACCATGATAGCCGTCTTGGTTCAGAGAAGGCAGATCTCTTGAACTATGTAAGTTGAATTTCGAAGGAAAAAAAAAAGAATGTAAATTCTGAAATCTCATTTAATAGTATTAGTCTCGCTGTCTAGATGGACGGGTGGATGGAACATTAGTTTAGTACTATCATAAATAATCCACAAATATTTTGGAAATTTTAATGTGAAGATTGAAGGTAAACGAAGCTGCATGCTTCATCCAGTTGCGTAGATAATTTTGATCTGTATCCATTATGGATTATTTTGATTTATAGTATGATCTGATATTTTCCTAATTTTCTTGACCTGTTTTACTTGTATATCTAGTGCTGTGAAATTGGCCACTCCTTAGAAGGGCCTATTTGAATCTCCAGATTTCTAAGCCTAAAATGTTGCTCCCCACTCTTTATTTTTATTGAACTTTTGATGTCCATTACATGGATAGAGAGAGATATAACCTTCAAAGATCCTCCAAAATACATGGAAAAACTGTTAAAGAAAATGACTATTCATTTCAGAGACATACCATATCTGACACTTATACTCAAGTCCAAGTAATGCATGCAGGAATAGATGATGTATAAGTCTGATTCTGACAAAGTATTCTGGCATTTTCATATACAGTCATGGCTGCTATTTCAAAGCGGAAAGATGTTGGATTTAGTTGATCCAACCCTCAAGAAATACAATCCTGACGAGGCAGCAATGTGCATTCAGCTAGGCTTATTATGCTGTCAACAAACTGTTGTCGAGAGACCAGACATGAACTCCGTTCATCTCATGCTTTCCAGCGATTCATTCACCTTGCCACGACCGGGTAAACCAGCAATCCAAGGGCGTGTAGGCCGGTGGACGACCACATCTACTTCAGCTTTTACTAATACAGACACTAATGCAAGTAGCACCAGTGGTGGTATGACAAAGGTTTTGGCAGGAAGTAGCTTTGTTGAAGATGATTCTAGGAATTCCATATCCTATTCGTCCATTGAGGAAGGTAGATGAGCTTCTGGTAGATCAGTTTAATTATAATTGTAGTAAAATTCTCTTGTAAAGGTTATTATTCTCTCTTTAAAAATATGATATATTTAGTGTTGATATCATCTTATTTTCTATGGTGGTTCATTGTTTTTCTTTTCTTTTCAAATTATTTGAATGCAACAATGATGGTTAAAGAAATCAATAATTCAGCGGAGTCAAATCTAAGGATTTGTCTAAGCTTTACCCCACAATAAATCTAAACAAATATGTGCTTTTTATTTATTTATTCAATTGCTGTACTATTTCATCTTCTTGTTCTTTTATAAAATGAGAAATCAGATTATCTTGTTTATTAACAGCATGTCTCTTGGTTCATCATTTCGCAGTTGTCTCAGTTCATCATCTGTTTTTCATATCAAATTATGTTGGTCCTATACAAAAGATTTCCATTTTTTTTAAATTATAAAAGGCTAATCAGCTTTTATTGAAATATTTTCTTTTCAAAAAACAAAGATGCTTTGAGATTATGTTTCAGATATTGTATTTAAATCTGTAGGAATATACTTTAGTTGAATCTCGATACTCATGATAATAATACGATAATAATCATATCCTTCTAATTCAACATACACACAAATTACATTTAATTAAAATAAATATATATAAGATTTTTACAATAATAATCATATTAATTAAATACAACCTATCAATAAATTTAGTGCGATACAAACCACCACCCCATCTATTCAAATATTAAATATAAGTCCTACCATAGAACATTTATAATGTAATATGTATCATAATATAATGAAATGTATGTCCATATTTTAGGAGGTAAAAACATAAACAACTGCATTCTCGTTTATAAAAGTAGATAACTATCACTTATTTCGTCATTTATCAATTGAGACGTCATGTAAAATGCTTTATAATGAAATACCAAAACTCTAAACTCTAAATATATATACAAATCAAATTGAAGTTTACAAAATGTGAAAGATACATGAAAAGATTTAAATTGCTAGATTTATTTAGTACCGACATTCCTCTTTATTAATTAAAGCATGTAAACTTTAATATATTGATAAATGTTGAATAGCCTTTAAAACTATGAAAATTTTGCCCTAATCGTTGCCGATAGGGAATGTATCCAACAATGCATGAGGTAATTCTAATAGCAAGAATGAACTCTCTACAACAACCCTATCATCAATTGAAACGCCTATTAATAACACCATATTTTTCAGCACTATTCTAGGTTCTTCACTATGAATCATGGGATTCCATCGTTCAACTATAGAGAAATTGCACAAAAAAAATTTCCATTTTGATAATTGTATATGAAAAAAATTTAAAAGTGCAAAATAATTCAAGAGCTAGATGCATCTAAAGTCAAATTATAACATGATAGAATAATTCAATTTTCTATCTAATAACAATCGTAAAAGGAACAATAGTTGTTATTTATTGCAATCTAAACAAAACTAAATAATAACGTAGTAATTTTACGGATTGAAAATATATTTTGATATTGTAATTCTAATAAAACCATATCAAACTTTGGAAGCTTTGGTTTACTTAGGGTGGTTTAGATTTTTTTTGGTAGGAGAGATTAGGGATTGTAGTAAGGGGTATTGTGAAATTTGAAAAGAATAAAAAGAACAAAACAAAAATCAATGTCATAGACTGAGGTTGACACTGATAAGTCTATGCCATTGGGACGGTTGGACAATGTGATAATAAATATCACCTACATTATTGATTCTACTGCTTATTGGAAAGTCTTACATCTCATCAAGCGTTTGAAGTCTTTTGCATCCTTGCTTCGAAAGGCTTCATCATTTAGCTATGTTTGTTTTTTGGAAATTATTTTCGGAAAATAACTTAAAAAATAATATAATTTTTTGAAAACATTATATTCTTTTTGGTGTTTACATAATGCTACCGAAAACATTATCCATTGTTTGATTAATTTTATTCAACTCATTTTTCAGAAATTATTTTTAATTAAACACAATAAGTGTTTTCAGAATACCAAAAAAAATTCATTAATTAATTTAGAAAGCTAAATTTAAATAGTAATATAAATCAATAAACATTACAAAACAAGGATGGCTTTGAAACCTGGTGCAATGTTGAACATGAATCCAATATTTTGAGTGAATCATTCCATGTCTCCTTCGTTTCCAATATAAACAAAGGTTGGGTAATTCTTCTTTGGGACACCCCCAATAAGTGTCATTGATTAAACATTTTTACTGAAATTTTAGGTAACTCATTGGATTGAAGTTGAAATGATTGAGAATTTGGGCTAAATAGTTTTCTCTGTAAAGCTTATTACTGCTACTTTTTCTAGGGAGCACCACATACGTTTGCTCTAGTGGCTGAAGAAGTAAATCTAGAAGAAATTTTAGCAGAAGATACTAAAAAACACAAACAAGAAAAAATAGAGAAAATCCCAAAAATATAAGATCAAATTTGCGTTTATCCTCATGATTTTGATGAACTTCTCAGGGGTTTTTTTTTCTATCTTGAAGGGTGAAGGGACAAACAAAATCTTAAAAAGGGAAAAGGCTACTTTTCTTTTTTGATGTGGGTACTTACCGGAGAAAGAGATGATGAGAGCTCAGGTTAGTGCCAGAGAGAGGCTGCCGAAAGAGGAGTGATGAAGCGCGAGAGAGGAACCCGTGTTTCGGAGGAATGTAAGATGACTTACAGAAAATGTGTTGACCAACAATACAGTTTATAGTGACTTGCTCCATTTTCCACCATCAAACACAGGAAATTTTGGATAATGTTTTCCATAAAATATTTTCCTTGAAACAAACAGACCCTCAATATCAAAAGAATCTCCCCATCTAACTCACACCATTAAAGCCAAAAAAACACATTTCCATTAATAATATTAAAAAATCCCTACCTGAGCAAAGACAATTTTTTTATACAAAATTTAGGATTTAATACAACTTCAAATTAGAAAAAAATGATAGGAGAGATCTTCACCCTACCCTTTTGAACTGCCAAATTAGTTTCAAAACTAAAATAAATATAAAGCTTGTATGAAATGTAGAGATTTTTGAGACCCAAGATGTTCTACCATGAACCAGATCCAGAGCCAGTGTAAAGAACAATTGTTTTTATAATCAATGTAAATGGGATTCCAACAAGCAATCGTGAGTCGATATGACTAGTATGTTAATTTAGAATGGTATAATGTAGGCTATGAAAAACTCAATAAAAATAAAATTACACCAAATCAATGTTTGGCTATCAATTGCATATTATATCAGAGTTTCTGTATATATTTGGGAGATTTATCACAATGCCGGTACAGAAAAAAGTAAAAATGAATGAAAAGATTAATTTTGGAGCCAACAAAAAACATTTTAATAAAATCATAATATCCCTACATTAAATGTCATACCGCATTATCAAAGAAAATAAAATAAAATCCATCATGATACTTATATATCTCTGCTTGTTCAGGCAACTCAATAATGTCGAATTTTAAATAACAAAAATGCAGATTTTCTAAGGGAAAACAAGAAATGAAATAAGATCAGAAAGATGTCACAACACTTGTAAAAGGACTTATCTATGCCTCTGTAACAGGGAACTCAAACACAACATCCTTCCCAGCAAGCTTCCGGTAAACTGCAGAAAAGGTCTCGAGCTTATACTCGGTGTTGTTTCGTTCCTTGGGGTCCAAAAACACCTGCCCATGATGTGTCAGAAAAAGATTACAGAAACATTAGCCTTCAATA
Organism: Gossypium hirsutum; assembly: GCF_007990345.1. Taxonomy (NCBI): domain Eukaryota; kingdom Viridiplantae; phylum Streptophyta; class Magnoliopsida; order Malvales; family Malvaceae; genus Gossypium; species Gossypium hirsutum. The sequence continues at coordinate 47,864,954 of NC_053445.1, forward strand.
AACAACAACAATCGTGGTTAATAAGAACTATTGAACCATATGTAGGTATTGATATAAAAGGATCACAATTCTTTCACTCATCACTTAAGACCTTTTCATCAACATTTAACAGCGTAATAATTATGACAGCACTTTGTACCTTCATTAACTTTGATCCATCAATTGCATATCTAGTGCGCTTCCCAACAATCTCAGCGGGTAAGACAATATCTTCCAGCATTGCCTCATGTACAGCAGTCAATGTGCGGCTGCGAGGCCTCTGAACAGCAGAACCTTTCTTTGGGGGCCTCAATATCCTCCGGGTAGCAATAAGAATCACATCCTATCAATATACATAAACCATGTTAAAACTCAAAGTCAAAACACGTAGTACACACTTAACAACAAAAGAAACCACAAAGACATGCCAATTCATGACAAAATATGATTAATTCTTTTGTTTAAAGGGTAACTGCAATTCATGACAAAATATGATTAATTCTCTTGTTTAAAAGGGAACTGCAATGCTTTAGTCTGGAAAGAACACAACTCCAAAGATTATAGCATCTTATGCTAAGAATGAAAACTAAAATTGTTACTGAGTTTCATAATGATAATGCACTTGAAATAAATTGTAATCCAAAAGGCCTAACCCATACTTCATTAAAACTGCCATCCTTCATTACTTCGTTGTAACGAAAAAACTTTGAAGGACTATTTCTCACCTTTCCACTGAACTTCTTTTCAAGCTCCCTCACAAGCTTAACATGAACCTTGCGAAAAGCTTTCCTCAATCGGTACGGGACATGGATAACAACAGCTTTCCGGCTCCCAGACACATCAATTTGGCTGCATGCAAAACGCAAAACAGATTACACCAATCATATGGTAGCCAGATACATAAATCACTTTGGAATTAGTGCATCTTAAAAAATCATACATACACTGCTGAATTAATGTAGAGATCCTTGAGGTCACTTTTCAGATCCTTGTTGGTATTCTCCAAATCGAAGAATGCCTGTTACAAACATTCACACATACTTGAATCATGATTGGACCTTTTTGGGAAGCTTTAAAAGTGCAACAAACACTACAACATTTTAAAACCTGGGCAACTGATTCCTCAAATTCTGTTGGTTCAACATCCTTATCTTTGTGGATCTTTTTCATTGACGTATACATCTTGAAGATCTGCATTGTGGGATTAATAAAAAAAGATTGAAAAAAAATTTCAAACAATATGTCATAATTAGAAATCAGATTGAAATTGAAATTGGATGTGTATTTAATATCCATACACAAAATTTGAAGGCCTTAGTAATTTCACAGGACATTTAAGAAGCTACGATTCAGCCTTAAATTCTATGGTTCAATCTATCACTAGTTCATTACACCAAATTCAAATTCAATAATAAGTTAGATAATCGATAAAGTTCCAAACAAGGTCGATATCATACAAAGCAAATAAGAAAATACTTCAACGTGAAATGCTTCAAACCCTTTTCAGAACGATTTTCTAACAGAAAAATAAATAAATACTAATCAACATCATATTCTTAAACCAATTACTAATAATACTTCTTCACTACATTACTTGTAAACTTGCATAAGTCTGATTGATCAAAGTGATTATTAACAGTTTATAACATTAACTGACAACACAAAAACCGCATAAATAAATTCCAATATTTAGTTATTTTTATCACATTTCACAGAAAATAAAATATATTCAAAATGAGAAAAAAAAATTCAAATAATAGCTGGAAACACTCCATGTTCTTATTAGCTCATAAAATAAAGAATATATTTGTTCATATATAAAAATAAAGATGAACAAAACCTAAAACTCATTGTTTGAACATCTAGTGATGAAATTAAATTATTAAAGCTATATAACTAAATCCGACCATAACAGCATTTGTTTTCCCCTTTCCTACAATTTTTCTTAGCAAACAAACAGACGCCAGTAACAGAAAAGAGTAAAAGCCTGTATTACTCTGTTTAGTTATACAAGAAACCTTAACAGAAAGAAGAAGAAATCATTTAATAGGCTGAATTTTCTAGGCAAGCAAGCAAGGTGTAGGAAAATGAAAAGGCTGTACCTGAGAGAGAAGCACAATAAAATGTGATGAGATGCTCTCTTTCCGCAGATCAGGAAAAACCCTAGAGTTTCAACCTAAGATGACACTTTATAATGAGGCACTGAGGGCCACGATTCTTTAGTTCACACGTCGGCGGCCATGATTAAGTCACGTAATCACCGTTGGTTTAAAGTTGGGCCGTTGGTTTAGGTACTATCTGGTTTTGTATGGGCTTGTACAATACTGAAACTAACCCATTAAATTGATTGTCGCAATAATCGGTCTAATAAAGTAGTTCATTTGGTTTTCTTTTTCCGGTCTTATAAGAGTTCATACTTACAGGTACAATTATTTAAAAAAAAAAACAATTACAGGTATAATACATCATAAATGATAATTGTTCGATAAACTAAAATCGAAACTAACTCGATATAAATCACAACAGGTTAAAAATTAAAAGCCTGTAAAAGCCATCACTTTTTAAAAAAAAATTAATTACGTTTTTATTCTTTTTTTCATTCAATTTGGTACTTAAACTTTCAATATGCATCAAAAAATCTTTAATTTTTTTCATTCAATTTGGTACTTAAACTTTCAATATACTCAATTTAAATATTTAAACTGTCAAAATATATAAAAAATCTCTTTTGACCGTTAACTTTTTTAATTTCAATAGTTAACTGTTAAAGTTTAGGATTTAGGACCCTTGATTTTTCTCAATTAAAGTCATCCTATGCCACAAGCACAATGTGACATATGGTAAAAAAAATTATAAAAATTAAAAATCAATAAAATTTATTCAAAATTATTAAATTTTAATAAAAAATATTAAAAATTAGAAAAATCATAAAAATAAAAAAAATTATAAAAGAAATTTAAAATAAAATGCATCAAAATGGCCTTCTAACTATTAACTTTAACTATTAATCGTTAAAATTAAAATGCATCAAAAATACAAAGATGTGTTTGTCTCATACTTGAACCAGATCGTCGATTTAATTTGTGATATGAGATTTTGTATCGACATGAAGAGGTCAAAAAAAAAGGAAAAATTTTGATTTTTTTTCTTTTCATTTTTGTCTTTCTCAATTTGTCCGAGAATTACGTATTGTATTTACTTTATAACTATTGTTTTTTTAATTAATAGCATTTCAGTTTGCATTAAAAAATTCATTTAATGGACATAAGAAGATAAAAGCATTTAGGCACACAAATGTTCATCATAGGATCGGGCAATTTGACTTCTGAATGACCTATTTTAAATATTAAACTATTAGAAATATTTCATAATTTTTAATATCTACTTTTTTTAAAAACATTATTTTGTTAATTAGAAAAGAAAAACAGAGAGGCCCAAATCGGATATGAATTGCGTGTAGCGGGAAGGCCTTTGGAGGGAGCCAAGCTTCCACACCTCTAGTTTCATAGAAAGAGCAATATTGACTTTTCATGAAAACTGAAAATAACTATAAATTCTAAGATACAGCACACTAAACATATATTTTTATTATTTTAAATTAATAAAATTATTGCATGAGTATTTACCGATAACCTTGAATTAATTATAAATAATTATGAACTTAAAAATCATATTTATTCCTTAAATATTGTTATACAATTATAATAAAATATGTAATAATCTGATTCAGATTCGACTCGAAAACTCATAATTTAAATAATCATAAGATGCCCCATAAGAGGAGAAGGACCCGAACCCCCTTTTGGATCCTTTTTTCTCTAATTCTTCACCCTCTCTCTCAATGTCCACATCTATTAGTTTAGTGCATCAACGAATATATAAACTTTAACTAATAAATGCATAGTTTAATTACTTCATTTTCATAATTTATAAACAAATAAAATTACGTTATCTTCTCAACAAATTTATATATATATATGGAAAGACTAAGCTCAGTAAGTTATTGCCGCTTGAAGATGACATTTATCTGATTTAGAAATTAAATTCTAATATAAATAACATTTTTTTAATCTTAGACTAGGACGTTTTTTGTAAAAAGAATAAAAAAAAAACCTTATATAGGGAGATAATAGTAATTTTCTGTCATTCTATTTTCTTCCAGGCAATAGAGTTAAGATTGTAACAGTAAATGTCCCCATAAGTTGGAACTAACGTGTACTTATATACTTCCAAGTTCCAATGACTTAGGCCTGTAATTAATCATCTTCATCCCAAGTCAAACAAATCCTTTTCGAGGGAGCTCTTAATTTGTGGACGAAGTGCATTTCAATTGTGCAAAATGCTTGCTAAAAAATATAAACAAATGGGAAATACATGATTTAATAGGGCACCAAATCGATACTAGCTATCAACATTTTCAAACTATATCCAAATTTGGCCAAAGGGCTTCAATTTCACAAACTGGAACCTTTCAATACCTACATTTATAGACATATACTACTATTATATCTTGGTTTGTTAAGGAAGCCTAGCCATTTATGCCTTTACTAGAAATTCAATTAAATGCTTTTGCCACTTACCAAACACAACATCTCACATGCATTCAGTTCATTCTTCTTCTTCTTCTTCTTTTCTTTTGCTTCAGTTCAAAATTATTTATATTCATTTGAGTCGGTTTTTTATACTAGAATTTTTTTACTAATATAATTGGTTGACATATGGAGATGAAAATGAAAGGAATCGGCCAAAACAACAGTGGAAAAGGAAAAGGTGCTCATGCAAGTGCAACTTGGTCAGTTTTCACCCAATTTAAAATGGCAAGAGGTCGGCACGTAAATGTCCCACTTTGGTCGGACGCGAGTTCGAATTCACTTTCAATTACAATTGAAAATAACCTTAGTTCGTCCCCTATTGCTTCTATTACATACACTGTGTTTATAAAATGATCTTAACTATTTTTCCTTTTATTTTTTTTTTATTTTAAATTCTATTCCGAACCAAAAGTATTTTAATATAAACAATCCATAGTACGAAATAAGTGGAAGAAGGCCAATGCTAAAATTTAATTTTTGAAGTGTTTTAAATAGTTATATAAATTAATTAAATTAAATTTTAAATCCAACAACTTTAGATACAAGTACTAACGAGGCCTTTGTATTAAAAGACATATTGTATTTTGTCCTTCAAAGTGTAAATTGATCATTCCATTAAAACTTTTATTCATACGTGTTATTAAGTGGTGATTTGGCTTCTTCTTTTTCCAAATTTTTTTATGCAAGTAACTTGGAACTAAAGGGCGAGTAATTTCATGTAAAAGTATCATGAAAGCCCTTATACTAGGAGTTGGATTGCATTTTGTTCTCTCTAAATAAATAATAATAAGAAAGTTAGTCCTTGTATGTTAGATAATGAGCAAATTGGTCCTTCTATTAAAAATTCTATCAATTGTTATTGTTATGTGATGAGTGGCTAACAAAGTAACCAAATAGCAACACTTGATATGCCTCGTATACCTAATGTTGATGCAACAATTTTACCACGTCAACGAATATTTAAAAAAATTTATAAAAAACCATGCCAAGGATAAACTTGAACAAAAAATATAGAAAATTATTTGAAACTATAAAAAATTATTATAGTTATTAAAAAACAATGTTCATAATGCACTTAGAAAAATGATTGTCTAACTTCAAATGAGTTTAAATAATTATTTGTTCAGGTTCATTTTAGAGTGATTTCTTACATAATTATACAAAATTATTTTAAAATTATAAATGATTATTATATTTTTAAAAGTTAATAATAATAAAAATTTATCATGAAAGGTTACTATCATGTATATATGTATGTATATTTCAATTATAATAAATTAATAAAAATATTAAGAATTATAAGAAATTAATAAAATAATTGATTAACTGAAATTATCGATTCAATTAAGAGGATACATAAGTGTGTATGTGTATTTAAATTCTTTAAACATATATGTGTATATATATAGATTTTATAACTTTTTAAAAAATTAACCATTTTTATAATTTATTATAATCTTTAATAATTATTTAAAAATCACTCTAGAATGAACTTAGACAATTATTTGTCCATGTCCATTTTAGACATTATTTCTAATCAGTTTTTATCAATTTTTAATATTTTTTATAATTTCTAATAATTTTTTAAATATTTTTGTATAAATATATACAAAAAAATTGAATAAATATTTTAAATATATTTGTATAAAAAATTACAAATATTTGTCCAGGTTTATCTTGGAAGTGGTTTTTCTTAAACTATAACAAGAGCCAATAAAGAATAATTTTCTCTTCATATTATTTAATGCATGCAGATAACCCATGCATTTATAGACATACGTAACGTAACTGAAGTTAACAGACTAACAGCAGACTAACTGCTAACAATAAACGTTCTTAACTATAACAGTTCTAACTACTTTAGTAACTACTCTAACATTCCCCCAGCTTGTTTGTTTTCTGGGCTACAAAGTTTTCTTGATGTCAGCACTCGAAGAGCACGTCTGAAGGATGAAAATAGCTTAGGGGTGATTGATTTTGTGAGGACATCTGTAATTTGTTGAGCAGAGGGAACAAAATTGACTTGTAAGTAACCAGCAAGAACCTTTTCACGAACAAAGTGATGGTCTATTTCAACATGCTTCATTTTGGTATGATGTGTGGGATTTTCAGCGACTGATACTGTAGAGGAGTTGTTGCACCAGATGATTGGCACCTTAGATAGTGGTATTCCAACTTCATTCAGCAATTGTTGAATCCACAATAGTTCAGACACGCAGTTAGCTAAGCTGCGATATTCTGCTTTAGCAGACGACCGAGATACTACTGACTGTTTCTTTGAACACCAAGCCACAGGATTTGAACCAAGATATACCACATACCCAAAAGTAAATCGACGATCTTCGATAGATAAGGCCCAGTCAGCATCAGAATAAGCCACCAGTTCTAGTTGTCCTGCTATAAGGCACAGTCCATGATCCATGGTGCCAGCCAAATATCTTAAGACACGTTTGACTGCTTTCCAGTGAGTTTCACTTGGAGCACTCATGTATTGGCTAAGTTTGTTGGTACAAAATGACAAGTCAGGTCGGGTAATACAAACATACTGTAGCATACCCACAACATTTCTATACAAGTGCACATCAGGGAAAGGAGGGCTGCCATCTGAAGCTACTAGCTTGGGAATGATTACCATAGGTGTTGGTGTGGATGATGCTCCACGCATTCCAGTTTTTTTGAGAAGTTTAGTAACATATTTCTTCTGACTCAGTATCAGTCCCTGGGATGTGCGTTGAACATCAATGCCCAGAAAAAAACTGAGTGCTCCCATGTCCTTAAAAGCAATTTTGCTATGAAGACGATGCACAACATCATCTATATCTTGTTCATGACTACCAGTGATCACAATGTCATCGACATAGACCATAAGTAGGAGATACTTCCCGTCAGACACTCGTATGAACAGAGAGGAATTAGTTTTAGACACAAGAAAACCAAGTTATGTCACGAGGTATTCCTTAAGAGTCTGAAACCAGGCGCGAGGAGCTTGTCTCAGACCATACAGTGTTTTATTCAGCTTGCACACCAATTTTTGACCAGCAACACCTGAGACTTCAAAGCCAGGAGGTTGTTCCATGTATATTTCTTCAGTGAGCTCGCCATTAAGAAAGGCATTGTTGATATCGACTTGGCGTAGAGACCACCCCTGCATAACTACAAGTGAAAGAACAGTGCGAATGGTGGAAGCTCGAACTACCGGACTATACGTATTATGAAAATCAAACCCGGCATGTTGAGAAAAATCTTTTGCGACTAACCGAGCCTTGTATATGTCAATGGATCCGTCAGACTTTCTTTTAAATTTAAACAACCATTTGCACCCTACTGCTCTCCGATTCTCTGGAAGGGAACAAAGGGTCCATGTATTATTGCGAACCAAAGCTTGTAACTCATTGTAAACTGCTGTCTGCCAACACTCAAAGGTCATTGCTGTATGAATGTCAGAAGGATCATCTCTTGGTGATGAACCTGTCGTGCTAAGGTATGCTTTCGACTTGATAATTCCAGTCTTGCTTCTGGTAACCATGTTATGGGTGTTAAGTGATGGGTGTTGGAGAGGGTGCACTTGTTGTTGAGGGGAAGATGTCATATGTGCGGGTTAGGGGGGTTGCACTTGTTATTGAGAGGAAGATGGCATAGGTGACATGGATGGAGTAGGTTGACTGTGTGTTAGACATTGATTGTGAAGGGACAGGTGTAATAGAGGTAGACGACGTAATAGGTGGAGGTGTAGGCAGGGTCTTAGGACACGGTTCATGAGGTGAAGATAAAACTAAAAGCTTAGCACTGACGTGTGGACTAGAAGTAGGTGATGTAGCTGTTGGAAAAAAAGTTTTGTATGGAAAAGTATTTTCATTAAAAGTGACATGACAGGTAATATAGACTCTACCATTGGGATCTCTACATTTGTAACCTTTATGGAAGGAAGAGTATCCTAGAAAAACACAGGGTATTGACCTAAATTGTAACTTTGTTTTGGTAAACGGTCGTAGGTTGGGAAAGCATAAACAGCCAAAAACTCTAAGGTAAGAGTAATCGGGTTTTGTCTGAAACAATTTTTCATATGGTGAGACATCACCCAAAGGATGAAAGGGTAACCTGTTGATCAAGAACACACATTGCAGAAGGCTTCATTCCAAAACGTCAAAGGCATTGAAGCATGAGCTAACATGGAAAGACATGTTTCAACAACCTGTCGGTGTTTGCGCTTAACAAGGCCATTCTGAGCAGACGTGTATGGACAAGTGAGTCGATGCAAGATGCCCCGTTGATTCAAATAACTCTTCAATGCCTAAAACTCCCTTCCCCAATCTGTTTGTAAAGACTTGAGCTTTGTACCAAGTATTCTTTCAGCTTGTCGATGAAACTGTGGAAACACAGTTAGAACATCAGATTTGTTCTTCAGAAAATAGAGCCATGTATACCGAGAATAGGAATCAGTGAAGACAACATAATACTGAAAACCATTAGAAGTAACCCAAGCTGGTCCCCAAACATCAGCCACAACCAGTTGGAGAGGTGATGTATACGTAGTGGTTGATTTTGAAAATGAGAGCTTACATTCCTTACCAAGATGGCATGCAACACAATCAACAAATTTATTGCTATCAAAAAACTGTATATTACATCGTATAAGTGCTTTTGTAAGGTTAGCACGACAAGGGTGTCCTAAGCGATAGTGCCAGACACTAAGAGGAAGTCTGACACTAGTCGAGAAACACTGAGCAGAATTAGAAGGCACATGAGTTCCAGTAGACTGATTGATATGAAGTCTGTATAACTCATGATGAACGGAGCCTCGAAGTAAAATCTCCCTTGTCTTCAAATCACGCACCTGGCACTGATTATGGAAAAATTCAAACATGACCTGATTGTCTTTAGCAAACTTGGATACAGATAAGAGGTTCTTAGTAATTCCAAGAACGAGTAACAAGGATCGCATGTACAGAGGTCGAGAGTGAGTAAGCAAGGATGACTATCCAGCAGACAAAACAGGTAAAGTTGAACCATTTCCAACAAACACCTTACCTGGTCCTTTGAAAGATTCACTATCACCAATGGAGCTAGCCGAATTTGTCAAATAATGTGTGGCACCTGAATCCGGATACCAGGAATTATCAGCTACAGTTTCAGGAGTTGCTACATATGCCTGAGATAGTGCTGGTGTCGCGCCAGAGGAAGGCATAGGAACCTGTTGTGAAGGACTACCAACAAATGGATTAGTCCAAACAGATGATGGATGAGTGGGAAAGCACCAACCTGGTGAACTCCATTGAGGCTGAGAAGAAGGGAACCAGGGTGTAACAGAAGGACTGGACCCAACTATGCAGACATTTACGTGTGGAGGGGGCCTGTAGTTGTTACTCTTGTAGGAAGAGTCAAACCTATGGTAGCAACGGTCAACAAGATGACCGGCATTCCCACACAACTGACATTGAATCTTTGAGTGAGAAGAACGGCCTCGCCCACACCCCCGAATCGTAGACGAAGGTTGATAGAAAGGAATCGAACCATTAGAACTTGTAGAGTCAGATGATTGATGAGACACCATGGTAGCAGAACTAGATATTTCAGTACTCACGAGCTGTTGTCGAGCTTCAGCATCAAGAAGCATGGATGTAACTCCTTGAACTGTGTAGGGCACCTGACTCGACGTAACAATTGTAACAACAGATTCATAGTCGGGAGAAAGACCATTTAGTATTGCAGTGATATGCTCATGCTCACTGATAAACTCACCACAGCTAGCAAGATGATCGCAACAGCCTTTAATCTTGACCAAGAAATCTTTCATGCTCAGCTCACCCTTGAGCTGGGAGTGCAAAGTCCGCCGATAAAACATCAACTTGGAAGTAGTTTTACTGCCATACAAAGTGACAACGGCCTTCCAGATCTTCGCACTTGTATCAATGCCAATAAGGTGAGGCAGAACAGATGGACTGATAGAAAATAACAACCATGACGCAAGCGCACTGTCTTGTTGCTCAAAGTGCGCAAACTCCGGATTCTCACAACAACCACCACTGTCATCGGAAAGAAACTGGGTGGGAGGATCTTGATGCTCGTCCAAGAAGCGTTGAAGCTTATGTGCTTTGACTGCCAAAAGAACCTTCTGTCGCCATAACAAGTAGTTGCTATCATCAAGAAGAACGCTAATCTTCTTTGTAGAAAAGAACCTACTGTTGACAATGCCATCAGCAGAATTGCAAGCCATATTGATCATGCACAGCAGACATTCAAGCGAAAAGCACCAGGAAACAACTTACCTCTGTTACCATGTTAAACTATAACAAGAGTCAAGAAAGAATAATTTTCTCTTCATATTATTTAATGCATGCAGATAACCCATGCATTTATAGACATACGTAACGTAACTGAAGTTTACAGACTAACAACAGACTAACTGCTAACAACAAACGTTCTTAACTATAATAGTTCTAACTACTCTAACAGTTTTTAGATAATTATAAAATAGTTTTATTTATTTTTAGATTTTAAACTTTTTTAAATATTACCATGTTGAGCATGAGGTAAACATGACATGACAAATGTTAGTGCCTGATTGTTTCGTTAGCCACATTTTGTTAAGTAGAAATGGATGAAATATTTTAAAAAACACTAGTTTATTCTTTAATCTAATGTATAGAGATTAATTTGTCCATTTTTTTAGTAGAATGAGCAAAATACAATCGAGCTCTTAGAATGAGGGCCTTCACAATACTTTTACCTCCTACTCATCCTTTAATTCCAGTACACTTGTATTAAAAAATTTTAAAAAGCCAAGTCATTACTTAATGATACATATGGATGAAATTTCTAATGAAAGAAGTAATTTAAACTTTTTTTTTCTAACATAAATTGATTAATTAATTTAATTTTTAAATAAATAAAATAAAATATATTTATTAATGTAAGGAGCTATATGTTACTTTTACCTAACTTCTAAATTTTGAAGCAGTTAGACTTAAACGATGCAACGCTTACTTGATTAACTCCTTGTTTATTTTATTTCTTTTCGTCCTGTTTACCTAATGAAGCAACTCCAAGTTTCCATCTTAAGGCAATTTAAAACTAAAATCACATTTCAAGTCACAATTTTTTTTTCTTTTTGTCAAGTTTGGATAACTCTCCAAGTGGATTAAATTATTTAAGATCAAATCCTAATGATTTTTGGATCCAAACCTTTTTTTAAGATTTAATCTCGACGACAATTGAAACAAACATCATTTATTCAATATCAAATCTTAACGACTCTTAAATCCAAATTAAATTAAATTTTGAAGAAAGTATATTTCCAAACATGCTTTAAGAGTAAGTCGTTGTGACACTTGAAGTAAACCGCATCATTACAATATGAAATCTAGACAATCTTTGGATCGAAGCTCAACCGAAGAAAAGAATCAAATAAGTTATCTTTGTAGTTAAAAAATCCAAAAATTATACACTTTTCAAAATCGATAAATAAAATTTAAGCATATACATATATTAGAAAAAATGTTTTATTATATTTCATAAAACCATATATTTGAAATTAGCATCAACAAAAAGTCAGTCTTAAGGCTAAAATCGAAGACTAATTATTGTTAAAGAAAGATTATTTGTATAAGCTAGGCTTGCATACTATTCTCAAACAAAAGAAAGATTAAGTTATGAAATCTATATTTATGACGTTAGGTAGAAAATGATGTGTTGAATTGAAAAATAAAAGGGACATATCCAAATTAAGATTTTTTATAATTAAAATAATAAAGAAAACAGAGGGTAGGGATATTTGGATGGTTGCATTCACGGTTTCACTCACATCTTTGTAACCACTAAAGCAAATACTTTTGATACACCCGTTTTATGTCTAAATGCACTTATAGCAGCAATCATAACATTGGTTTCATTTATTTTATAATTACAAACTTAAATTAAATTAATACAAACAATCACACTATATGGCCCACAATGTCTAGAATTATCTATAATCTTTCTTCAACCCATAAAATAATAGGATCATTTGTTTCAGCACACTCGAACCCACGTCCTCTTACGTCGACAACAATGCCTATATCAATCAAACTAGACCTACTCATGGGAAAGTGAGATGGTTTGTGAAAAAATATATGCCCGAGAAATGAGTTTGGACAAAAAATAAGACCCTTTTAAAAAATGGCTGGACCTCAAGTAAGACATTTTGGCCCGAGCTCGGCCTAAATACATAAAAGGACAAAAATATATTCTATTTTCTTGTTATTTTCTCCCTATTTTGCTACCATTTCACTATTATGTTACTACTATTTTGTTCTTACTGTTTGGATATTGTATAACACTTTTTTTATTGTTAATTTTATTATTATTACTTTAGATGCATTTGCTTTTTAAGTTGCATCTATCTTAGTGTTATTTAAGTATATATATTTTAAAATTTATTTTAAAATTTTTAGTACTTTGATGTATTATATATTTAAAAATTATATAAAAATTAATACACCCAAACCGGCTCCGGGTTTTAGCGTTTTTATTCGAGCCGAGTTTCGGCAAAATTTTAAGCCCATTTTTAGGATCGAGCCTAGAAAATGGGCCTAATTTTTTGTTGGACTCGAACCAAACTTGACCCACCCCATGAGCACCTCTAAATCAAACTAAAACTCAACCAGCAATTCGTAATAAAAAATGTGGATTAAATCTTAATTTAGTTAATATTTTTATTATAATAATAATTAACTAAAAATGTTAATAATTCGGACGCGTTTCTCCTATCGAAATATTCTGGTGAAGAAGTAATTCCAAAAATAATAAATGTAAAAAAGAAGTTCAAAAAGATTTTCTGAGACTTTCATAAGTGGGCTCAATCCATTATTGGATATATCTCCTGAACCCAATGGGACCCGTTAGAGAGAAAAACAACAAAAGCCTACACCGCCACGTCTCCACTCATCTTCATTCTTTAAAAAGAAAATTAAGAGTGTAATTTTTTTTTCACATGCATATTATTGAATAACACTAATCCCACTCTATAAATATAAGTCCCACTTTTTTTTTTCTTTTTCTCATTATCCAAACACCCATTCGAAAAACAAAGTCTCACAAATTTCTCTATGGCTGATTTCACAACAGATATGCAAAACTTTAAACAATCATTTTCTTTCATGGATATTGATCCTGCAACCATGGAGTCACCATTTAACCAATATGGTGGTGACCTAAACCAAAGTGTTATAGACAATTCAGCCTTGAATTTCCAAACCTTTTTCCCTTTCTTCAATGAAACCTTCTTCAGCAACCAAGTAGCTGAAATCGCAGGCAATTGCAGAGCAAACCCACCAAGTTATTTCCATGATAGCAACCACAAGGGTTCAATTACAGCACTATCAGTTGCTCACTCATCCTTTGTCACTTCTAGAAATGAATTCCATGACAGCAATAAGAGAAAATCATTGGACTTATCAGAAAGTAGTTATGGGAATTCATCATCCCCTTGGATCAAGAGAATAAATGTATGATATATATTTCTATATATTTTCTTCAATATTTTATTTTATTTTCCCAATTTGTTTTTTTTATTTGGGTTTTGTTATATGTAGAATTTGGGGAGAGGGAAAAGAGCAAAGAGTAATGAAAAGGGAGAAAATAAACCAAAAGACGTGGTTCATGTCAGAGCTAGAAGAGGTGAAGCTACTGATAGTCACAGTTTAGCAGAAAGGGTAAAATATATGTCCTTTTACTTCATTTTGTTTACATCTAAATTTGATTGATTTAACCATACCAACCAATCGAAAATGATGTTTTTATATTGTCAATCAGGTTAGAAGAGGGAAAATTAATGAGAGACTAAGATGCTTGCAAGATATTGTCCCAGGATGCTATAAGGTTAATTTTATGCTTTTTCTCTCTAATTCCATCTCTCAATTACACATATCATGTATAAATACATTGAAAAAGTAGCCAAAAAAACAAAGTTTTCTCCTACATTTTTTTCTCTCTAAATTGTTTGATTACTTGTAGACCATGGGCATGGCAGTCATGTTAGATGAGATCATCAATTATGTCCAGTCCTTGCAGAATCAAGTTGAGGTGAGATAATCAATTAATACATATATGTATAAATACTGTATAGTTGTAACATAATTTCACATTTTCTACTGTTTTGGAAATGTTACAGTTTCTTTCAATGAAGCTAACAGCAGCAAGCACTTATTATGACTTCAACTCAGACACGGATGCCGTGGAAAGAATGCAGGTGCTTCCTGTAGGTTTTTTTTTTTCTGTTCATTTACGTATGCAAATTTTAATCTCACAGTGTTTTGATTGGAAATTATAATGAATGAATGGGATTTCAGAGGGAAAAAGCACAGGGGGCAAAAGATGAATTGGACAAATTTATGAGAGAAGGAGATTGTGAAAGACTAGCTTGCTTCCACTCATCAACAACATGGTCCTCTTTGACTTAATTTCTACATCCATGCCTATAATTAATTGCCTTACAAAACATATGATCATGGAGATGCTATATTTTTCAACTCTTTTTTGTTTTCCCTTTCATATTTAAATGTATTATGATCAGAAACACATATTGTACCCCCCTACCTAAGCTAGAATATGTGAAAAATTTATACTTGTAATTTATTGTCACTCACAAGCATTAATGGGATTCTATTCAATATATATGTACAAGAAATTAGCTTGCTAATTACAAATATTATATTGAGTACATTAATTTGTTGTTTCTTGTCATTTTCCCTTTGATTTAAGGTCACAATAAGAGGACAAATTTTACTAGTGCGGCAATATCATGCAACAAATCTTAATTAAACATTAATGGGCGTGATTAGACTTGAGTGCTTTGTAATTAGGGTGTGGGTGATTAAAATGACAACTAAAGAGCCAAAAAAACATTTGGACTTTTGGGACATTAAGCTTAACAACAGTAATTACTTTAGTTCAATAATCCTAATCACTTCCTTTTAATAGACTTCACTTATGTTTTGGACATTAGTTAATGACAAAATTAGGACAAAAAGCCATGGTTAGTTGTTTAAGAAAACCCGACAATTGAACAAAATGAAGCAGACATGAGTTTTCATGCATCCCATTTTAAATCAAGCTTTTACAAAACATAAAACTTTCCATAGTTCTACCATCCTACATTATAAATACGGTCTAGTGTGATTTATTAATCTTCAATTTTTTGATCTAATCATCTCAATCAATTCATTTAAATAAAATTTTAAGTTCATTGAATCTCATTTTTTTTGTATAATATCAAATCGAACAAGTCCTTAATTTAAATTAATTTCGTTTGAACTTTGTGTCCACAAATATAAATAGTCATAAACCTGTTTGTCTTAATTTGCTATTTCTCTTTAAGTAGATAGAGGTACTATTTTAGTCTTTTAAGTAGAGAGAGATAACCATTTGACATTTTTAGAAGAAACAACAGATAGAGGCATCACATGTTGTTTGCCTTTTACTTTTAGTGATGGAAATTCATGTCAACTTGTTCATCCATATCAATTACCTTATTTTCTTTCTCAAACCTTTTGTTTTTTTTTTTAACCCAAAGTACAGCCATTTCAATGCAAATATTCTGTATTTATGAATAAACATCGTAATATGTACGATTTGATATTTTTAGACATAATCGACAAACATACATTGATTACACATTAAAATTTAATAATTTATATTAGGTTTATGTTTAGGAGACTGATAAAAAGAATTTACTATAGATAAATACCCAAACGGCTATAATTGTGAACGAGCCACCATCCAAAAACACAACGAATGATTAGGAACAAGTTGTTATAAAAATCCTACTTGTCGGTAAGAAATCAAAATGTCCTAATCCTTTTGGGCACCAACAGTTTAGAGGGTATGTCCCAATAACATTATGATGCAATGAAACTATGGCCAATTTGGCTATAACACGTGGAACAAAAACAAATGAAACCCTAAACCCACAAAAACTGACAAGGATATGTATAATTAATAAACCTTGTTACATCATATGTTAAAAAGTAGGATTATTTATATATATTTTTAATGAGGTGATTGGATGAAATTTATAGACTTTTCTTTTGTGTGTGTGCATTAAATACAAATTCAAAATCTAATGGATGTTGGAAATTCAGTAAGGGAATGATTGAAGGAGAGAATGGGAAAGGATTTATTGAATGGTTTAATTTATAGATAAATTTTGGGTGTTTAGTGAGAAATAAAAGAGAGAAAGGGGGGCAAATGCAGTGCATAGAAGAAGGTGGGAGGAGGACAGCTTGAAATGGGCCAAGCCATGCATGGCTACAAGAGGCAATGTGGGTTCTCCGACATTTGCGAATCATGATTAAGAGCTTATTAATCCTTTTTAAAGCCACTTTTATCACTCTTTTCCTATCAATTTCTTTCTTCTTTGACTCCCTTTTGACCAACTCTTTTGCCTTGTCTCTTGGAGCATGCATGAACTAGGTCTAGGAGGGAGATTTAGGATCTTTGAGCATCATATGCTCATATCATCTCAAATATATATATAAAAAAAATCATTTAAATTTATCAATATAATTATAATTGCCAAACATATAAATTTTTGAATTAATCTCATACTTTTATCATATCGATCTAGAATATTATCATTATTAATATATATTTAACAATTAAAATTTTTTATATAAAACCAATAGTTAAACATATGGGATTTTTCTGACTCCACAAATGAATAAAAAAAGTTCATGTATCCTTAAGTTATATTTAAAAAAAAGATAAGGGAGATTGAAAATCTTTTAACCCGATCTGTAAAATTAAAAAATACTCCATCATTAATATACCTTACAAATATATGAATACAATACTTTATGAATATACTATTCATGAGCTATATCAAAAGTGGGGAAAGAAAATGGCTCAAAAGAAAGGATTCGATGCATAATAACAAAAAGGATAGATTACATGTATTTCCCAATCTAGATTTAGGGTCACATATTAGGTGAAGTTGTGGGAGAATAGAGATGAGGAGGGGCAAGTTCAAGGATCCAAGGACAGTGGGTTCAATAATACAAGTGGAGGAGGTTGTTAGGTGGTCATGTTTCTTACCAATCCCCCACTACTTTACAAATATATGTCATTAAATCTTCTTCCACAATGCTTTAAAATCCTTTTATCTTCCCAATTCAAATAAGTTCAACCCAAAAGGTTGATCCCAAAGTTGCTTTCTATGTCACTTCAACATTGAAACAATTTTATGGGGTGGAGGACAAAAAAACTGATAACCATAATAAACCTTTGTATCATGAAGCAAGGGAAGATCATTGGTCAAAGAAAAAGGAAGTAATACAATTAAAATCATGCACATGGCGGGCGGTTGAAAGAATGTTTGATTCCATGTGTTCGAGTATCATTGTTTACGGGTTTGGTTTAACTTTTTAATAATCGCATATATTATAATATTCAAATTTATTGGATGTGTGAACTAATTAAGTTGAGCGTTAAGTTAGCATATCAATTTTGCTTTGCTAGATGCATGATTAAGGTTTTAAAAACGAATAAATAAAATTTTCTTTTTAATGAAATAATTTTATTTGATTCACTAGTTGCACTATTTATATTATTGTTATACTTTTATCTCGATTGAGATACGTGATAATATGAGAAGTGATCTGGGAGATACCTGCAAACAACCTTTATCTGATATCATTTGGCTGGTCATCTAATGATAAGCCACTCGCTATTAATGGGTGACTCGTATCCTCAATATGGGATCATAGAGGTATAACAACATTGTATTATCTCAATAAATAGAATATTAGAGTAGGCGCACATGGTACCGCACTTGACAACAACCGACGTATGATGAACCTGTCACCCGACCGACCACACAAGGGAGCGGTCACCTGTGTTGTCAGTGACATAGCACTACCGGGCAAGAGACCTTCCCCTTATATATATACCCCAACACATGATGCTGAGGGGATCCTTTTTTCCAATTCTTAACTCCTTAAACTTTTTACCCTAAGCACATCAAAACCTCCTCTTCTTCTCTCTTTTACCCTCCACTTACTTCGATTCTTTACCTATCACATGTGAATTGACTTTCTTATACCGCCACCATCTTTTTATTATCTCCTCCTTGATGATGAACCTGTATCAATAATTACCCATGCATAAAATATAAATCTCAAAATGATTTCGTTTATATGGTTAACAAATTATACCCATAGAAAAATAAAGTTATTGCGAAAGAAGTTTGTAAGAAATAAGATAGCAATGGGAAAAAAGGGGACTTTATAAGGGATAATGATGGTGAATTGACAGTCAGTATACCTACCAATAAAATCATGTCTCTTCGGATCTCATCTGATCATAAATTTAGTGGTATATATGTTGATGCCAAGTTTTCATATTGCAATTCGATTTTCATTTGTTGTTGTCCGCATGTTGATGTTGCTTCACTATTTTAAGGTTTCGACCTCAAAAAAGAAAATCAGGGAAAATAAAAAAGCAAAGTTTATCTTATCGTCTTAGTTCTTTCTTCCTCCCATCGATTTCAGGGTTCGCAAGTTTGTTTGATATTTCAGCAGTTTAACTATTTTGATATCTTTTCCCCTTTAGTTTGGGGTTCGGTTTTATGGTAGACCCATATTAATGAAAATTTTAATGATTATTTAAGTTTGGTCCAATTATGGGTAAAAGGTCCTATTCAAATTTAATCCAGTTATGTCAAAGCTCTAATTGAATTTACATAAATTTATTGATTAAAAATTAGTTGTGGGGAGGGATTCATTTATATCTGTATACCCTTTAATTTATTTTTTTATAATTAAATTTTTAACAATTTTATTGTTGAATTTATTGATATAATTGTAATTGTCCAGCATGTAAATTTTCAAACCAATTCAATATCTTTATCATATCAATCTAAAATAGTGTATATATTAATATTTATTGGACGATTGAAAGTTTTTTTTTTACTTCAAAACAGATAATTAGAAAATTATTATAATTTACATCAAAATTGACATGCATGATTTATATGAATAGAATATGAAAAATGATGGTTAGATCATTAAAATATTAATCATACAAAAATATATAAAAGAGTGTAAAACTACTTTAATTTTACATTTTACACAGGCGTAAGTAGATTCCTCCCCTTTATATGTTAAGAATAAAAATTAATTATATAAAGGAAGTATATATGTTAAATTTTTAATTCTGATAGAATTTAAATATTTGCCAAATAACTTTTTGATTTTCTAACAAAAATGTTATATATGTTTTAGGCATGAGAGATTGGGTTCAAACCCAAATAACCTCATTCCTACGCCCAATTATATATAAACAAAGTTTAAATACTTTAGGTATGAAAGGTGGGTTTAAAATTTTTGAGTGTAATAAAGAATAATAAAATAATTAAAAATAATACTTGATATATCTTAAATTTGCTTATGGATTAATAATTGTTTGTTAGGAACAAACAATTAATTTTAAAAAGATTGAACTATCTTAAAATAATCCAATCTTTTTTTGAAAATAGGTAAATCTTTTTTAAGAAATTTATTAATATTTATTCAAGGGTTGGGTTATTTCCCAAGTTCGAAGGCTTGTTTAAAATTTGAAAGGATTTGGAAAAAAAAAACAATAGGTCCAGAAAATTGGTTTGAAAAAAAAAATTAGGCTCGTTTAAAACATGATCCAGGCTCGGACTCCAATATTCAAAACTCGAACCTAGTCTGATCTATTTTTAAGTTTATAATATATGAGTTCCACATAGAGTTCAGCCAATGCCTAATGTCATTTCTTTTAATTCTTGAATTTTTATTTTTATTTATTATACCCTAAACAATACATGTATTACCCTGAAGTCTAAAAACTCCATTGACAATATATAAAAAAATAAAATATAATACGAATGGGTTTAAATGGATTTAGATTAATTAATTACAAATCCAAACTAATTTAGATAAAAAAAATTGAAATCAAATTTAAACAATTATGTATTTATTAATATCTATATATATATATATATTTATATATACTCCATCCAACTCGATCTTACACCGGCGATAAAGACCTTTAAATCTATTCATCGATAGTAAAACATGATTGTTCAGATTGTATATGCACAAAATGCAAAGCCCATGGGGCAGTACATTTGAGTAAATTGGTGTCGTTTATTTTCCTAGTTGGTTCAATTCCACTTAAATATCATAATAAATCGTGTCTAATTGAGATTTAAGTAGTGGTCATAATGGGAAAAAGGAAAGGTGCATTTCTCTCTGAATAGAGTCAATAGCTGTTTAGGTACTAACAATAAAATTATAGTCACAAAGTCTGGTCTTCACCAACAAGATGAGTTTTTGACAGATGATGTTATGCCCCAACCAAACTATTTGAATCACATCTTTACAAGGCTTCTGTTTCCTATAATTTTGCATCTCCTATCTCATTCAGTTCTCTGCATTTTCCTCTCAAGTGTCTTAATGAGGACTAAGGTTATTGCCATCCCTGATTCTTAATCAATTCAGAGGCAAGCCTCATAGGCCAGCTTGGATTTCAGGCAGCATGAGTGCGTTGGCTCCGCTCACAATTTGTCCCATTGAATCCCTGCCCATCACAGCAAGCCCCGCAGGCCGCAACCTTGTTCTTATTGCACAACGCTACATCTGTCTTAATGGTTTTCATTGGAGATGAAATGTGTTTACTCCTCAACTGAACCAAGTCATTATGATTCCTAGTCTACAAGCCTCTTCCTATATTTTAACTGCTTGTTGCTCAATTTTCTGATGAATCAACCCCCATAAAAAACGGTTCATTAAGTGGTCAAACCAATACACATAAAACACGTAAATTATGCGCAGCATGATCGAACTTCAAGAAAATACAAGAGAAAACTCAAGAAAGGAAACTATTCATTTCATTCAAAAGACTCTAAAATCTCAGTATCAGAGACGAGCCATATTAATTTATACAAAAAAGCTGCATAGTGAACTAACATACTAACCCATTAGCTAACTAACTAATTAATGATAGGCTAAGCTGCTAACAATTTGTACCAGAAACTAACAACTTAACTGAAACTGGTTACCAGTTACATTCACTAACACAGGACATGCATGATTTTGATCAAAAGGAGCTTTATTACATGATTGAGCAATTCGACCATACGAGGAATGACTGCAGAATGTGTAACAAGGGAAGCACCCAAAGGCTGACTTACACGCAACATTTGTTATCAAAAGATGCTAACCATGCATTGCACGACGCCAGGCTGCTACAATCCCACATTACGGCCTATTTAAATTTGTGTATATATAAATAATTTTGATTACGCTTACGCCCTATTCAAGTTGGGGAGTAGGATGCCCCAGCTTTGATATCGAACTCACTTCACAAGATCAAGTCAAATTTAAGTTTTTTTGAACCAAGCTAGAATAACTTATGAGTAGGGATATTATATGTGATAAGGTACCTTGACCTAGTTGGACAAATATTCCACAAGAGGAAAGGAAAAAGCAGAATTTACAGAGAGCTCTATACTTTACTCCCCCCCCCCTTTTGATGGTAAAAAATGGGGAAGAAAGTGCAGAGAAGGAATCTTCAAATATGGCCCAGATATTTGGGAACCGAAGCCGGGTCTTTATGGGTTGGGGGGTCTAAGGTTTCATGTACCTTTTTGAATCTGGTGTGGGGTAACTCCATCTTCTGCTTTCGTGCAAGTAATATTATATAATTAGCCAATCACTTTGATAAAACAAGTGTCTTAAACAACCTCAAATGATTTATTATTAAATAAATAAAAAAGTGTGAGACAAAATTCCTAAGGAGACAGCATTTTCTGGGAAAACCTTGGGAACCAAGTTAAGGACATGCAGCAAATGAGATATTTCCATGAGAAAAAGCCCTACAAGACACTTCCTCACTTCATCTTTTAAAGGCTTTTTCATAATTTAGAGGCAAAGAATATTTCTACCAAAAAATTCTCTCTCAACTATGTAAATTGTCCCTACTATTTATATTAACATAGTTAGTATTGTATTATATTTTTTTATACTAGCATGTACTAATATCAGTATATTTAGGTGTATATTTTTAGATTTTTTATTATTTTTAATATACATGAAAATATATCTAAAAAGTATACATATGAATATATTTATATGCGGATTGAAATTTTAAAATTATTAATTAATATCAATAAATTAATTAATTAAATAATTTTAATTTATTTTTAAATAAATTATAACAAATAAAAATAGTTAAGATAAAAAATATTAATATCTTGTACAAACCATTACATATCGATAGACACTAGTATATCCTGAAATTGATTGAAATGGACTAAAACACAAGAAAATGCCTGAAATGTGTTAGAATTTTGACTAAAAAAAACGTAAATTAAAACAATATTTGATCGGTATCAACTACTATAATTTATATTGTGTTAGATTAAATTTAGTAAGCCACTTATGAGTTTATAAAATTACAAATAAAAAGATGAAATATATTATGTCCTTTAAATTTATACTGTCAAAAGATTACACCCATAAATATTTAATTTTTTACTTTATAACTTTCTTTTTCCATAAAATAACTCCCCAAATTAGAAATTATGTTACACGATTCTATATTTTTTATTATTTTGGAAAAGTTAAAGTATTTATTATTATTTCTTTTATAAAGCAAAAAAGCCATGCTTGTTTATTGATGCGTGTGGTCAGGTTTTGGTGTCTGGTGTTTTCTAAGGGTTTTGAGATAAGATGAGATCTTTTTCTTATATTTTAGTTTTATAATTTCTATGCTTTTAATGCAAAAGACTGTTCTGGTATTTTTATTTTATGATTTTTGATTTATCATACTAAATTCGTAATGCATAACATAAAAGAAATCTCTATAAATATAAAATCTTAATTAGATTATGTTTTAAATTTCATCTGAACCTTTTTACTTTTTTTCATTTATAAAAAAATTTCAATAATAAAAATGTATTTTTCAAAGTTCATTTATCTTTTATTATATAAAACATATTAAAATATAAAAAAAATTTAATATCCAATCAATCAATTCATCTTATTTTTTGTTAAGTTAGACTTGAGAGTAGAAGTGCTCATGGATTGGGTCGGGTTAGGCCTAAGTATGATATTAATATACTTTATGCATGTCCAAGCTCAGCCCGACCCGAAATTTGGGTATAATATTTTATCTAAATCCGTCCATATTTATAAAAGACTAATCCAAGCGCATTTTAGGCCCGCCCATATTATTTTTTAATTTTTTAAAAATATGTATTTTATTTTATTTTAATATTTAATAATTTTATACATTTTTCATTTATTGAAATTTTTTATATAGTCATGTTAACATTATTTTAATGTTTACATTAGAGCATTATTATATGTTTAGTCTAGGTTTGTCCTTTTAATGTGTTCTAAATTACATAATATATAAAAATAATATAATATAAAATATTATAAATTTAAAATGGGTCAGGATGGACTTAGGCCTTAAATGTTCAAGTTTGAACCCAACCCATATTTTAAACGGACCTAACTTTTTAAAGTAAATTCTCGAAATTTTGGACGAATAACCCGACCCATAAACAAATGAATTTGATATTCCAATCTTTCCTCATTTAACCTATCAATTAATTAGCTAAAGAATTCATCTCACCACCCTAAACTCAAAAAGTTAACGTATCTATTTATATATTTGATTATTTATTGAATGACCAGGATATAATTCCTCAAATGTATAAAAAAGAAAGGTAATAATTTGTTGACATATTTGCCCTCTCAATTGCAATTGATGTTTGGAAATGATAGAGAGGTAAAATTGGTATTGTGTAGGTCAGATCGGTCATTTTAAAGGAAGAAGACCACTTTAAGCCAAGTAGGAAACCAATGAAAGCAACACATTATTTTGCTTTTCCTGAACCAAAGACTTCACTTTGCTTTTGAGTATTTGTTGGCAAAGCTCATTTGAAAGCACCACCAAACAACAAGAAAACATGCAAAAGCAAGCTTTGGTTATATTGTTTTACAACCTCTCAAGCTCATCTTTGCTTCTCCTTCTCTTCCTATACTACTCATCAATTTTGCTTGCCAAGTTCTTCTACTTCATTGGAAGTTACTCGCTTCTCCAAAGGTCCTTGTAATTTCATTGTTTTGTTGGTGAAGAAATTCATTCATTCATTGTGTTGTGTTCTTTGTTTCTTTTGCAGGAATCGAAATGGATATGATTACAGTATGTTCTCTGAGGAAGAAGAAGAAGAAGAAGAAGAAGAAGAAGAAGAAGAAGAAGAAGATTATTGTGTTGAAAGGTATAACTACAAGGCCAACTGCATGGAAAATGACCACCTTGTGGCTGACATAATTCATGGTGGTGAATCACTTATTTTCCTGCCGGACAGCAGCTTTCAAAGACCTCGAAATGATGTCCATGATGATCAGCTCATCACGAGTGAGGATCAAGAATATGCAAGTTGTTACACTGAACAGTCACCTAGTTCAGATTCTGAGCACCATCATGATGATGATGATACAGATTTGTTTGATCATGAAGAGATCCCAACAAAAGATGGCGATTCACTTGACAATTTTGATGATGGTCCCACTCCTATAGTCTCACCAATGGACAAAAGTGATGTGGACAATGATGAAGATGGTGATGGTATGTGCATTAAACCTTTTCTTATTATCACATGATGTACTTCATATGTTTCTGCTGAACATTACATCCTTGTACTTTGTCTTTTCATGCTGCCTGATATTGTTTTCTGCAGAAAATTTCTGTAATCAAAAAATCAAACAAAGGGTGCAAACAGATTTTTCAAGTGACAAGTTTTTTGTTATAGGCCCAACAGTGGAGTCTAAGAAGTTAGTAGGTGAGGAGCAGGATGATAATGAACCAATCTATGGTGACTCTTACACAATAGGCTCAACATCAAAGAGCTCATCTGAGTGGAGAAGCTCAATAAATTGCAGAGATTCAGGGACTGAAGATCCATTTTCATCTTCCTCAAGAAGAAGTTGTCCCAAATGGGAATCCTACACTGTGTTCCAAAAATATGATGAAGAGATGATGTTCCTTGACAGAATCAGTGCACAAAAGCTCCAAGAAACAGGTAAAATTATGAGAAACTTGATATACATATATATATATTTATTTGAAGAATGTAGATTTGGTTGATGGGTTTGAAATTGTTTATAGAATCACTGAGGTCCATTCAAGCTTGCCCAAGATCAATATCTGAGAGAATAGTCCACAAGTTTGCGACAATGAACAAAAAACCATCAGATATCAGACGGAATCCATACCATGAACTGGAATCTGCATACGTTGCTCAAATTTGCTTGACTTGGGAAGCTCTTAACTGGAACTATAAGAACTTTGAACATAAAAGAGCCTCTAGAAAAGATTTCGACTGTCCTGCCATCATTGCTCAACAGTTTCAACAATTCCAAGTTCTTTTACAAAGATACATCGAAAATGAGCCTTATGAACAAGGGCGTAGACCCGAGGTGTATGCCAGGATGAGGCTTTTGGCCCCAAAGTTGCTTCTGGTTCCTGAATATCGAGGTAAATCATTGTTTTTAAAACCTATTTCATTTATAATACCTTTAATTAACATTCTGTTTATTTCCATAATTTTGATATGAAAAAAGATTATGAGGAAGATGAAAGAGATGAAGGGTTTGGGCCAAGAATATCAGCAGAAACATTTGTGGTGATAATGGAGGATGGAATCCAAACCTTCATGAATTTTCTCAAGGCAGACAAGGAGAAACCATGCCAACTCATTAAAAAATTCTTTGGGATGAAGAGAAGAGGCTCAGTTGACCCTACACTCCTTCAGCTCATGAAAAAAGTTAATGCTAAAGTAAGTTCTCTAATTTTAATAAGTTTATAAAACCATCATGTCATCATCTCTCTCTCTCTCTCTCTCTCCATATAAAATGATTTGAGTATTATTAAGATTATTCGCTGGATTGAATGCAGAAAAGGATGAAGCTTAAAGACCTTAAAAGGGCTAAGAAATGCATAAGGAGAAGGAAAGTGAAGGTGGAGAAAGAGATGGACATATTGATGGGTCTGATTGACCTAAAAGTGGTGTCAAGGGTTTTGAGAATGACTGATCTAACTGAACAACAATTGCATTGGTGTGAGGAGAAGATGAGCAAAGTCAGGATTTCAGAAGGCCAACTCCATAGAGATTCCTCTACCCTTTTTTTCCCAGCTCACTAATTGACCCACCACCTTTTTCTAAATATTACATCATATGCAAAAAAAAATTTCTTCTTCTTTCATTACAAAACCATATCTAAATGTGCATCACTGCACCATATGGATAATCCTAGGCTAGCTTTTGTATATAGCTATACCTATATTATACCGGATGTAGTGACATAGAATTTGTTAGAAAATTAAGATATAGGTTCTATACATGAAACATGATAATAATAAATTTTTATGATATATAATAAAACTGTAAAATTTTAAATATCACACTTCCAATAATATTTCGATTTAGATATTTTAACTACAATAGTAAATATCTCGAATATGGCATACTATTGTGAAGAATAGGTTTGGATTTGAATATTTGAACCTATTATTCACTTTAATTTTTTTTTACTTACGAATATTGCATCATTGTTGAAATAGGAACAAAACAAAGTCCAACAACATGCGAGGGTGACATGGAATTTGGAGATTTTGGGAATCCATAGAAATATTGGAGAAAAGCAGCTAAGCCAGGTGATTTTTTATTTATTTATTCATCAACTGAAAGTGAAAGAGCAGACATAAAGCAAGGAACATTGAAGAGTAGATACTACAGTGGGAGTAGCTTTGTTAGGTTACTTTAGCTTTATGTCATTAGGGGGTTGTCAACAAGGATACGAGGGCTCTACGTTATCAAAAGAAGAGAAGGATAAGAAGTAACTCTCACACATGCATACCAACACAGTAAAAAGGAATTTGCACATGCTACCACTCAAAGCAAAATCATTATAGAATTATGTAAAAGAAATTGGTTTTTTAAAGATAATTATGAACAAAATTCATTAGTATACATTATAAAAAAAATTTAATGTACTCTCAACATCAAACAGTTTCATTCTGGAAAAAGCAAGAGAATTTCACTTACCACACTCCTCCCATCATTTACCAATATACACAATTTAAATATCAATGAGAATCTTTTCGTATTTATCTTTTTAATTTCGAAATTTTAAAATGAATATGTTTAATGTTCAAGTTATTCACGTGAACCAATGTATTTTTGCTTTATTAAGGATTCTCCATAACATCAAAGTCTTTCATAGCATATTTACAAGACCTGGTTGCACAAGTCAGAACACAACCTCTAAATAACTTAAGGTGAGTTGGATGAGCGATTGGATTAGATTGAATGCGGTGCGATGCGATGCGATGCATTTAGTTTATTTTTTATTTTACGCTACAATATTTAATATCATCACTACCGCTATTTTTACACTAATCGTAAATAAACATACTATCCATCTAAACTCACTCTTAGTATCATAGTATATTTTTTAATGGAAATGCTCATAATTTAAATTAGTATATAGATAAGCCAACAACTGTTTGATCTAATAGTAAGATGTTTGTGTTGCGTAATGTGACGCAATCTCTTGTATCCCTATCCATTGCTACAACTAATATCATCTTGTTTACTCAAATTGGACCCAAGTGTTAGCCTATCTGCTAGTTTCATAGGGCCAATCTGGACAAGTTGGGTCTTATCTAGGATGGCCCCGTCCACTAGCATTGCTTCTTAATAACAAAAATATATTGTTTTATTTAAATTTAGTTATAAGAAATATTAAATTAATTGATATAAATGTTTTATTATTTTTCAATCACGAAATGGGGGTTGGTAGCCCATCTCAAGTAAGGACATGGACTACATCCGATGGAATTTATCTAAGAAAATTAATATTTTTAAAATCGAATTGATAGTTAAATCAATTAAATTATCGATTTTTAATTTGATCAGTTTAATTAATTAATTTAACATCTTTTCACTGACCTCTCATAAAAAAATTATGAATAAATTTAAAAATCTGCGCCGAGATGCCTTAAACACAAGATAACAGGGGCATGAATGGTAGGGTTGTATGCTTACCTCCCTAGATTTCCATCATGCTAGCTTTTGCAAACTCTTTCTTGTTACTTAGAAACCTCAATTGAAAACCCAATTTCTCCGTGGCTGTTGCACTCATTTGATCCCAAGTTCACCATCGTTTTTTGCATTTCTTACTTGATTGGTATAGCTCTCACTTATTATAATTGATTGTCAAACATTTGATAATATTGAGCCAACGAGTTTTTAATAGGTTAAATGCTTGAATCAGGATCTCACCTTTTAGAATAGTTTTACAAAAATACTTAAATATGAATTTTTCACAAACCACAATTCAGTTTGTAGTAAAAATTAAATGAATATAATAAAATATAGAACAACTTCGAAAAGAAGAGGAAATAATAAGATGATAATGAAACATTTAAAAAAAAAAAAAACAAGTTGTCCTTCACTTGTTAACCTTTATACTTATCATCAAGTGATTCCATGTTGCAAGTGAGGATGATAATGTGCTGCCTTTTTGTTGATCCAATTTCGATGCAATCATTTATGCCTTTATACATTCAACAACCATTTAATATTATGTGAGTCTTATAATTTTATGTCATACCATTTTAACATTTTAATTCTTTTAATAAATATTATTTTTATCGTATTTAAAATAACTTAAATAAAAGGCGTTACGGTTATTTATGATAAAAAGGAGTGTTTTATTGAAACCTTAAATGTTTAGTTTTTATTTAGTTTCCATTAAAATGAAAATTGTTAAAATAACGTGTTTGGTTGAGTAAATGAAAATGTGAAAATTAGAAATAATAAATAAAAGGTTGTTTTTATTGTTTTCATGTAAAAGTGAAAATTTTTTATTTTAAATAATTTTTAGAAATAAAGTTTTAATTCTTTTTATTTTTAAATTTTTAGAAATAATTTATATCCAGTACTTTTTAATTTCAGAAATAAATTTTTTAATAATTTATTTTAATACAAAATAAAGTTCCTTAAATCATGTAAAAGCATAAATTTGATTCAGTGAAAAATAAAAAATGATTTGCTATTCTTTTTGTAATATGGATAAAGATAGAAGTGAAATATTTAAATTTGATTAAATAAGATAAGTTAAATCACATAACAGTTTGTTAAAATTTTAAAAAATTAATTTTAAAATAAAAACAATTCGACAATCATTAAATTTATTCCATATTAAACATAATTTAATACAAATCAATAAATAAGATATATGAAATTACATTTTAAATATTGAAGAAGTAATCGTTTAAGAGATAAATTATTTCATGGACGCTTTCATCACCTCATATATGGTCCTATCCAAATATTTTCATTTCGTTATTTGTGGTTTAAATACAAATATATGTGGCAAATAAAAGCATGATATTAGTAGGTTGTGTAGGATAAGGTGCCCTTTTCTCTTTTGCTTCAAAATGTGCTGCCTTTTTGTTCCATCATATGGGGCTGCAATTATTTCTCCCTCCTATGTTCAACACCCACTTCATCCATTTTTTATATTTTTTATTATATTTATTACACTGATCTATATATATTAATATTTATTTAATAGTTAAATTTTTTTTACTGAAAATGAATATTTAAATTTTTTTAATTTAACACACATAATTTATATAAATAAAATAAAAAAGCTATGTTAAAATATTAATAAAACAGGAAATAATATAAAACTGTATATGTGTGCTATCCTCCTCATATTGTATTTACATATGATATAATTATATAAATTTAAAAACTTGTTTTTGATAAAGAATAAGGGGCAATGATTATTTTGAGATCGAATTTCATTTATTTGTATCAATTTAAGTTTATTAATAATACATTTTAATGTTTTTATATCTCTATTTTTGCATTTTCATGTTATAATATATTATTGAGTCAACTATGCCACATCTCATTCAACTTTTAAAATTTATAAATATGTCATTATTATTTTCGTGTTTTTATAAAAATACCATTTAGCTATTTAACGTCATTATTTGATAAAATAGGTCTGATATGACATGTTAAACGATAAGTTGTTTTTATTATTATTATTTCTTTTCTCTTTTTTTCATCTTATTTCTCTTCCCAACAAACCCTAGGATTTCACCACCGCCGATGGCTTCCCCGGACACTGACCTATCCCTTTATTCTAGAAGTGAATAAAATCTGAATCGATTTAAAAAATTCGATAAATTTTTTAATTTTTGAATTAATTAGTTCGAGTTATTTGAGTTAATTAAGTTATTTGGATCAACTCGAATAAAAAATTAAGTTTTCTGTTTAACTTGAATATGAATTACACAATTCGAGTTATCTGAAAATCCAAATAAGAAAAGGCAAAATTACGCCGTTTTGATAAATGTTTACCTTTTCTAAAGTTAAAAGTCAAAATCATTAAGTTAAAAGGCAAAACTACGTTATTTTGATAAATGTTTACTCATTAAATTAAAAGGCAAAACCATTATATTGTGTATATAGTTAAACAATTTTGTATTTTGTTTATTAGTTAAATAATCGGTTCATGTAAACAACATTAAGTATAAATAATATAATTCATTAACTCGTCTCGATTTGACTCAAAATTTTTTGACTCAATTCGATCTGATTCGAAAAAAATTCAAATTGAGTTCGGTTGCTAAAATTGAATTCGTCAACTCGACTAACTCGAAATTTTTTGACTCGATTCGACTCAACTCGATCGAATACTCACCCCTACTTTATTCTGATAAACTCAACATTAACCCTTAATCCCATGATTGTAACTGCTCCCCTCTCAAATTTTAGAAAAATATGATTTTTCTATTGAAATTTTTAGAAAATTTTAATTAACCCCCTCAAAATTTTTGAAAATTCTCATCTCAGAAAAAATTTAAAAATTTTAATTAGACCCTCAATTATTTTTAAAAATTATCATTAAACTCTAAAATTTTTGAAATATTTACTAATCTCTAAAACTTAATCCCAAGACCTACCACTATAATAAACAAAGGTGATATTAACATCTATTGATATTTTAGAATATAAAAATTACAAAAAAAAAAACATACATAGTGACCTCTCTACTAATCCATATAGCATTTTGATCCTTCTACTGAAACAAAGAGAGGGTAAATTGGTTCAATGGAACAAAATAGTCCATCATCAAAAATTTCATCTCATCGCTTTTTATTGTTAAATGTTGATGCGACATTTTTATATAATTATTTGATACAAATAACTTAAAATTAAATCATGATTAAGATAAAGACAATTTTATATAATTCATTATATTTTCGTCATAACATGCCTTGCTAGACTATAAAAACACAATGAAACTTAATCTTATGACTTCACCGCAACTCTAAGCTACCATGTTCAATGGTGGTGAACTCATTTACCCAATTCATCTTCATCATTTTAAACCCATATCATTCTCACAATTAAAGAACTTAATAACCCATTTTTCCGATGATTTAAGTAAACTTGGTATCATCATTTCTGTCCCAATTTTTCAGTTTGGTTTAAAACAACATGGAATTTTTTTTAATTTTTTTTTGCAATTAAAACCATGTTCTTTAAAAGCATTGAAGACATGGGTGATCTTACCAAGTTCTTCAACTGAGTTCAGCTGGGAGGAGGAGGAAATGATGTTCAAGTGAGAGAAGAAAATGGGTTTTGAATCTAAGGAATAAATGGGTAACAATTTAATAAATTATATAAAATTATTTTTATCCTATCATAACCTTTTTCCAGATAATTTTTATCATATATATATATATGAAAATGTCACATCAGTATATACAATAAAAAAAACGAAATATTTTAATAGAGTTAACATTTTGTTGAATACTAAGATCAAAGATCAATTTATCTAATATTTTTTTAAAACTCACTCAAATAATGAGATTTTAAAATTCAGAATTTTAAGACACCAAAACTAAAGCATCCAATAGCAAAATATAACGTGAAGTAGGGGACGCATCCGATCGAATCGTGTTAAAAAATTTCGAGTTAGTCAAGTTAATGAATCCTATTTCAGCAACTGAACTTAATTTGAATTTTTTTCGAATCGAGTCAAAAAATTTCGAGTCAAGTCGAGTCGAGTTAACGAAGCCTATTATTTATACTCAATGTTGCGTTTACATAGACCGATTATTTAACTAGTAGACGAAGTGCAAGATTATTTAACTATATAAACAATATAATGATTTTATCTTTTAATTTAATGGGTAAACATTTATCAAAATGATGTAGTTTTGCCTTTTAACTTAAAAAAAATAAACATTTATCAAAACAACGTAGTTTTACATTTTTTTATTTGGATTTTCGAATAACTCGAATTGATAATTCATATTCAAGTTACACTGAAAAACTTAATTTTTTATTCGAGTTGATCTAAATAAATTGATTAACTCAAACAACTCGAACTATTTAATTTAAAATTTAAATTTTTATCGAATTTTTTTATACAAATCGGATTTTGCACGCGATTAATTTAAAGTATGGTATAGGGAAAGTTATGGTAACTGCCCATTGGATTAGCATTGCAAGTGCGTCCCACAATTTGAAGCAATGTTTTGTCTTTTTTTCCACCTTCGGATGCGGAAAGCTGTGGCCTATTGAACGCAGAAAGTTATGGTAACTGCCCCTCTCTTCTCTCACATGTTCGCTTTTAAGAATTTACAAAAATAAAAATTTATCATAAGCTACGTAGTGTTTGAAAATTTAGAATTTATTTCTCATTTTTAAGAATTCAAGTGGGAAAAAAAATCAATAACTCTATTATACTATTTTCTAATAATATTTTGTACGTAGTATTTTTAAATTATTTTCACTGTTATAAATATAAAATATTTTCTATATATAGAAAAATCAAATTAATTAGAAATTAGAAAGATAAAAAATAATTTTAAATAAAATAAAATAAATTTTAATTTAAGTATTCGTAATTTTGTAATTTATATTTCAAAAACCGTCCAAACTTATAATTAATATCGATTTTCGATTTTTTTTTACTCATTCACCATTGAACTTTGATGTGTGCTTAATTTGATTTTGATCTCCGGTCTAAGGATAAAAGCATGAAATTGAAATAACTCAAAATCCATTAAAGTCGGGAGGAATTAAGAAGATAATTTTATCTAAATTTAATTTTTTATTTTATAATTTCAAAACATTATAGTTTTGTAAATTTTAAGAGGGATAAATATCAAATTTATAAATAAATTTTGGTTCAATGTGCAATTTGATACATAAACTTTGATTTGGTGCAATTATACACATGAAACTTGAATTGTGGTTCACATGTATGTGTGAAACTCTGATTTTCATTCAATTATATACATTTAAAGAAATGAATACATACATTTATTTTCATATTGGATTAATATAATTGTTGGTGTATGCAATATATGAATGTAAAATGAAGTTAATTCAACAATATTGTTAGTGAAAATTGAATCAAATTAATATAAAAGCGTACAGAAAATCAAAATTCAACCTCGCATATTGGATCAAAATTTATTAAAAAATTTAATATTTATCGATTTCAAAATCATTTGATTTGTATAAATCCATTCAAACCCAAAATAAATTAAATAGTGGTACATTTTTTTTTAAAAGTTGGTTATATATTATTTATAAAAATAAAAAAAATGTGGAAAAAAATGGAATAGGAAGCTAAAGTTGTTTAATAATAGAATAATCTTAATCAATTAATAAGTATTTTAAATCCATTTGTTGCTTATCAAGTTTTATTATAAGAAATAACGAAACACAGTCTTCTTAGTTCATCCTTCTTCAAAGATGAGGCTATTGGGCGACCGGCGTTAACTTTGATTGTCTACTTTATGTGTTTGAAGTAAGCAAAATTGCTTCATTGTCTGTTATTGTTTTGGTTAATTTTATACCTTTGGGTAGAGAAACAATTTACAATAATTAATTAAATTAGTTCAATTTTATAGTTTTGTTCTAAGAATTAAATTATATGTTGTGATTTACACAATGGAAAGTGTGAAAAGATTTTAAGGTGGAAATAGTTCAAGCAGAGAATGGTGCAAAAAGCCACTAAAATTATTGATTTAGAATTGTTGAGGTTATATCTAAAAAGAGTGTTAACTATACGTCTGGTCATTGGGTTTTTTTTTTTTGTTCAATCTCTCTTTGTCTAGGTGTCAATGGCGGTAATTAACGAATAAGGCTAGCTTAGCGTGGCTCCGTGGGTTCTTATCATCAAGCATTCTATCCATAAGCATACAGGATGCAGTTACGGATGTTAGCTTAGAATCTTTATTGGAGTCGACTTAAGGAGATTGAATGAAGCATTTGTCAAGTTAAAGAGGTGACAAATACATGGATGCTGACAAAAACTCTTCCCCATGTATCAAGAAAAAAGATCTAACATTTTTTTAAATATTAACATATCCTTTAAATTACATCACTTTTCATTTTATAAATAACAAATTATAACATCAATATTTTTATCCGTACATATAGTTCATCCAAATCATATGAATATTTTGAGTTCATCAACGATGTCGCTGTACATCTTGTGTTAACTAATCATATTAACGATGTCGCTGTACGTCTTGTGTTAACTAATCATATTCTCTTGTGTTACCTCAAGCTTAATTTCGACCATGAAATACAAGTTCCAAGAAACTTGCCTATGTTGTCGTCACATGCCTAAACTCTAGAGGACACTCTAACTGTAACAGCCTGATTTTCAGTGGTGTCGGAACCGTGGTTCGAGACCACCAAATCCGATAAGTAAGCTTGTAAATTTTATTATTTAGTATTTACGAGTTAAATGTGATTTTAGAAAGATTTTTGAATTAATAATTTGTGTTTTATAATGATTTATTAGGTTAAATGGTTTAGAAAACGAGGTATTGAGTCATTTACGAAGTGTCATTAAGGTAGTATTAAAGTTTCCTTAGAAAATTTTAACGTTTTGATAGCTAATTAATTGAAAAGAACTAAATTGAAAAAGGTACAAAACTTGCTAATTAAGGAAATAGTGATTAAATGGCCTAAATGGTAAATAGAGAGGACTTAAAGAGTAAAATAACCTAAAAGAGATGGCTGAGGCGGCATAAGCAAAGAAAAAGAAACAAAATAAGGTGAATTAGGGGAAAAATGGTCATTTGGTGAAATTAAGAAATAAAATAAAACAAATGGCCAATTGATTTCTAGACATTTCTTCTCCAAAATTCAGCCAAAAACAGCCATACGAGAGCTCCTTAAGCTATTTTTTCATAATTTAGCTCCATGTGAGTTTAATTCTTGCCCTTTTCTTATAATTTTTATGTTTTTGAAACTTTTACAATTGGGTCCAACTAACTATTTCATTAGTTTTTGATTTTGTTGGAAAATTTGAAAGTTACCATTGATGAATATTGGATATTTTTTATGAAATAACATGGATTTAGAGCTTTAATTCTGTTGTATGATGATTTTATAAAGTGAATTTGTTAGATATTGATTTTAGGACCAAATTGTGAAAAATTTAAATATTAGGGTTTGGTATTGAAATTATGAATACCAAGAGATGTATAATAGCCTAGAATATTTAGAAAAATTATCAATTGAGAAAAAATTAGCTCATTTGATAGACTAATTAGTAAGAGACTAAATTGCAAAAGTTGTAAAAGTTCGGGTAATTGTTTAATTTTGAAAATTGAGGGGTATCAATTGTGAAGTGAATTGGAACTTAAATATATGCTAATGAATGAGTAATTTCATATTTTAGATCAAGTGCCTGTAGATACTTGTGAAAAAGGAAACTTAGCATAATAGTCCCTGAACTTCTACAAATATTACAATTGAACCCAGGTAAGTTCGTATGGTTAAAATTTAATGTTTATATATCAAATTGATGAATAATATTTTGTATTCATCCATATCTATTGTTGAAAGTAAAATTATTGTTAAAATTATAAAATTGGATTGAATGTTCAAAACGAATGGAACGCGGGATTGAGTACGATCGTTCTGCGGCGAAAGACAGCAAAGAAAGAATTGACTGCAAACTACCTGAGTAAACTGAGGTTCAGCATTTGTTGCGAACTTTCGTGTTTACTTTCTATTTAGTTATCATGAGCTTCTATTTAACTCATATGAGTTTCCGTTCAACCCTAATGAATTTCCGTTCAGCTCTATTGAGCTTCTGTTTAACCCTTATGGGTTTCTATTTAGCTCTTACTAACTTCCATTCAACCTTTACAGGTTTCTGTTCAGTTCTTACTTTGGTTTATATGGCATGTATAGGGTTGATTTGGAAATGAAATAAATTGAGACATGGTTGTGTGTAATATATGATTGTATGTATGTAATTAGTAGTAGATTTTGATTAATCAATGAGATGGATTAAATATGTAAGTTTAAGTATTTGAGT
This sequence comes from Gossypium hirsutum, assembly GCF_007990345.1. NCBI lineage: Eukaryota > Viridiplantae > Streptophyta > Magnoliopsida > Malvales > Malvaceae > Gossypium > Gossypium hirsutum. Next base: position 47,901,987 of record NC_053445.1, read on the forward strand.
ATTTGTGATGTTATGTCATACTTAAAACATGATTTTGGCTTGTATTGATTGCTTGTTTGGGATTTAGCAGAGACACGATGTGTGTCTCAACCATGTGTGACACACGGCCTATCACATGGGTGTATGGTTTGGCCTTGTGTCCCTTGCATCTTTAAAATTGAGAAACAGAATGCCTAGTTTTTGCACACGGCGTAGCACACGAGCGTGTGGCTTTGCCATGTGACCCATGCACCTTAATTTCATAACACACGACCTAGCACATGGGTGTGTGACCCAAGTCAGAGAGTTACATGGGCTGGGACACGATCGTGTGCCTCACATCGAATGCTCACACGGCCTAAAACACAAGCGTGTCTCTTGGCTGTGTGAGCCACATGGCCTGGCCATACTGGTGTGTATCCCATGCTCCTAAGAAAAAAATTGAAATTATGGGGAAAATTCTCTGAGTTCTGGTTTAGTCCCGAATTACTTTTAATGTGTATTTTGAGCCTAGAGGGCTTATACAAGAGACAATATGAGTGTTTTATGATTGGTTCCTGATATGTATATTAAATGTTATGAAATGTTCGTATTTAATCCGTAAAGTTCGGTACTGCTCTGTAACCCTGTTCCGACGATGGATAAGGATTAGGGGTGTTACATTAACCCACTTTCGATGGCAAAGTCAAGGGCTGGCATAGGCTTTGACTCCCTCTAAAATGAAAAAAAATCATTTAGGCCCTTTTATAATTTATAAAATTTTGAATTAGTAATGATAGAATTGCACATTGGCCCCCAAAATGATAAAAAATAATTTAATCATTTAAAAATTATAAATATATAGACTATTAAAATAGTGAAATTAAACTTTTACTATTGTAAAAATATATTATTTAATTTCGCTTCCCAAACAATTTTTGACTTCATTCTGCCAACTTCCCTAAATCCAAAAACCTAGCCCTATAATCCAAATTTGTAACATTAAATCCTAAACTCTAAAACCTAAATATAACATTTAAAAAATGCCCGCCGAATTATTTTTCCTTCATTTGTTCAAGCTTCAATCCCATATTAGGAAGAGAATTTGAAACCAACTCTAACATCAACGAACCTGAAATTAACTCTCCTGATTTTCCATGCTTTTCTTCAGCATGGTCTTGTTTATGGATACAAACATATATTTTAAACTAACATTAAATAAGGTTTAGGTTTATGTAAATGATCCTCATATGAAGAATGCTTAAATACTTCACAAAGATTATACTTATGAAGAGTAATAGAATTGGGAGAGTAGAGAGTTGACTTTGGTTGAGGTTAGAGTTGGATCGAAATAATCTTCAGCCCAATCAAGTTGGAGGAAAATAACTTCATAAGGGTTTTCAAAGATTAAAATTTAAGATCGAGACCTTAATGAATCGAACTAGAATTTAGGGTTTAGAGGTAATTAAACAAAGGGTAAGGAGTTTTGATGGATTACTATAGGCGAAATAAATCATGGTGATGAGGTCTCACTTAAATTATACGAGATTTTGTCGAGAATCTCCAATTAGGGTAATGCCATTTCATTGTGTTCCAATGACGGGAATACAATTCGGTAAAAAGAATATCCCCAAAAAATAAACCTCAATTCTTTTTAAAATTCATATACATCTTGATATTTATAGTCTTTAAAATAATTTAATATTAAAAAACATAATTTAAAATGACGACATTTTTATTATATAAAAAAATAAACTATATAGATAGTCATTTAACTATTAAAAATTTTCATTTTAGGCACTTAAAATAAAAAAAAAATTTACAATTTAAACACCCATATTATATAATTTGTTCTTATTTAGTCATTCCTGTTAAAAACTTTAACATAAATCTGTTATGACATTTTTTTAACATATGGACCAATCATTGGATATTACATGACACAATTTACCACGTAAATACCACTTTAAAGAACTAAAATATAATTTTCTCAATACTAATTATTAATCAAAATAAAAAATAATAATTAAATGGTTGAAAAAACCTAAAAATATGATAAATTGTGCAATGTGACATCTAATTATTAATTTATGTGTTTAAAAAATATCATATCAGATTTCTGTTAGAATTTCAATGAAAATAATTAAAACAAACAAGTTATTTAATGTGTGGGTCTACATTATTTTATAATTAAGTGTGTATATATGTAGTTTATCCTATAAAAAAAAGAAGAAGAGGATTTGCGATTCAAAAATAATTCGCATGCATGAGAGCCTTATAAAATATGCAATCACCGTATAAAAAAGAAAGAAAGATTGATTGATTGATATTTAATATTCGATATGTGTCTCAGAATCCAAATCTTCATCAGATTCCATCTTGGCTCCAAATCCTAAACTCACCTTTGACTCTCCTTTAAAACAATCATCAACCATCTATTTCCATTCTATTCAAATCTGACGGTCAATACCCAATGATTTCACATCACATGATTTTCAGTTCGCCAACACCCTATCCACCCTCCTTCCCTCACTCACCCTCTTTCTCTCTATGAATACTCACCCACCTGTCCCTTCCTTTTTCTCTCTCTGAAACTTTCCTCTCTCAAAATCTCAAACCCAGATTTGTTCTCTCTCTCTCTCTCTCTCTATTTCCAATCAATTAATTCCTCCATTGGAGGAGCTTAGGTTTGTCTGAAACAACCCAGATCTCTTTTTTGTTTGTTTGCTTGTTTGTTTCGTTCGATTAGATCTCATGTTTTTTATGTTTTTTTTTGGACAGGGTTTGTTGGTGTTCTGGTCTTTGCTTTGTCTGAAAAATAAACAGAATTATAAACGAACACCAACGCCATGGGAAGATTTGAAGAGAGAGGATTCGATTCAGTGGTTTGCCCTAAGCCTATCCGAACCTTTAGATGGTCTACCAAGTATGTCCCTTTTTTTAATCTTATAATTTATTTCTGCTTTTATTATCTTTTATGTATCATGGTTCTTATTTTATTTTTGATTTGGGAAAATTCCAGCAGCTGTTATCAGACTGAGATGGCTGATTCAAAAACTGGTGCAGAGCTTCTTGATATAATCCTCCCCGAGGTAAATTCAATTTTAAAGAAAAAAGATATTTCTGGGCTTTAATTTTTCTTTTTGTTTTTTTGATGACTGGGGGTACTGACTCTTGATTTTCATGTAATTTTTCTAGATTTTCTTTCTGATTTTGTACAAATAGATGTGAGCTAAAGGGGTTTCGTTTTAATTGAATTTCAGGGAGGGTATGGGGCCGAGAATCCCACCAACCAAATGGCTTCATCACCACCGTATTTCTGTGGATCACCGCCGAGCAGGGCGTCGAATCCGGTAATCCAAGATGCCCGATTCAACGACGAGCAGCCGGTGCTACCTCCACTAACATCCCCAGCAACCTCCTCAAGGGGAGGATGCGTGAGGGTGAAATTCGGGCAGATGCCAGCTGCTGTACGAATCGAGGGATTTGATTGCCTCACCAGAGATGGCCGCCATCGCAGCATCTCCGCCGTGGCTTAAAAAAAACCAAGATATGAGAACAAAAATGTGAGAGGAGAGAGGGAGATGATAAAATTAAGTAACAACTTGGAATAGTGTGGGTAGTGTTGGATTTGTAAATAGAAGATTAAAATGAGATGATGGGTGTTAAATTGTTGGGTCTTTGATGATTTTGGGATGGGATTTTCCTTGCATAAAAGAACTAGAGGGGAGCAAAAACAAGGTTGATTGCCCCCACTCTTGTTAGGGTTCCTTTTTCTTTTTTTGCTTTCTTTAATTATTAATTACTGTATTTGGTGAGAGGAGAGGATGGATGGGAGACATTTTTGTAATATATCGTGTTTGATCAATGACACTCTCATCCTTCCTCCTTCGCATGTAATTGTAATTTGAAGGAAATGGAGGTTTTAATTTTTCTTTTGCCTTAATTTATCAATGAATGAGAAATGGGGATAATGAAAATAAAAAGGTGCTTTTACATTACTGTTGGCTGCTACTGCTTAATGCGATTCGGCGTCTAAATCACACAATCGTGGCACCACCATCTGCTTATCTCTCTATCCTTTTCTACCTCTACCCTACGTCGACATTGCAGCCATTTTTAGCTTCTTTCCTTGACATCTTTTAATATATGTTTTTCGAAGTGACATATTTTTTATATATTTATTTGTCTTGTCTATATTACATTTAGGGATGGTCACGACGTTTTCCATTTGTCTCCACTTCAATCCCATTTTTTAAAATTTTATATATTTGAATTTTTTACGTAATCAAAATATAAAAGAATGTTATAAAATTAGAAGAAGATATTTTAACTACTACTTTATTTAAGTTAAGACACGATATTAAAAATATTAATTAAATATTTATAAACAATTTCTATCTGATTCTTTTTATCGACTACTCATAGTGAGTGAATCAGTATATATATATATATTTATAAATTTTAATAGTTCATATTGTGTTGACATTAATTTATACTGTCTTAATGTATAATTAGTGTCGCGTACAACTCTACATACAATTTTAATAGGTAGGCCGGCCAAAGCTTTTTAGCCTCTTCAATATTCAAATTTATGTTTGATTAATTGGATTTAAGAAATATATTCTGTATTTTGCGATCTTTTATAAGATGCATTTTGCAACTTAAGCATTACATTTTATTATAAAATGGTGGCTTAAATATACAAAAAATTATGTATTTTTTCTTTTAAAAAATAGAAAAAATACATTCAAACATTAAAATTATATTATTTACATTTTTTTATTAATGTTTTCCATCATGTATTGCAACCGATAACCATCACTTAGTTAATAGTTTTGATGTTGATGTGATAATCTACGTCAACATTATTATGCCAAAGAAATTACAAAAATATATTTTTAACCATAATTTTCTTATTTATTAGCTTCATCACTATTGAGATGGAAATAATTATGGATTTTTATTTTTAATGTTTGGTGAAGAAATTATTAATACTCATAAAGTTGTTTTATTAAATTTAGGTTAATTACAACATCATTTTTCTAATTATGTGGCTACTAAGTGAATTTTTTTTAATTTCAAAATGTCACAACAATAAATTTAACAAAAAAATTAACTGTGTTAACAATTAAATTTAAATTTTAAAATTTAAAAAGTAGGGAAACTAAATTCCTAAAAATAAAAATCCAAGGACTAAATTTCAAATTATTGAAAACACTGTGACATATTTTAACCTTTTATTTTACATGTTCTAAATAACTGGCTTTTAATAAAACTTTTAAAATTTCACTTATTATCTAAAATTTATTATTATACAAAATTTAAAAACTAAAATAATTATATTATTTTAATGTATTTATTAATTTTATCTTACATGTTTTAAATAACATTGACTTTAAATAAAACTTTTTAAATTTGACTTATTTTATTTAAAATTCATTATTATACAAGATTTTTAAAAAATAAAAAAATCATTAAGTAAAATTTAAATAAAATTTTGTGAAATTTAATTATTTAAAATATTTAAAAGGATTGAAATCAGAAGCTTAAAGTTTAAAAGAAAAATTAGCAATAACATTTTATTTAAAACAGAGAAAGAATTTTCATAATTGGTTTGACAGTTAAGGAATGTTCAACTATAAAATTCATCCGAATTTGAATCTTTAAAGGAAGCTTTTATTTGGATAGTTCTTTTTAAACTTTGCGCGCATATGTGTGATATGGATATATCTCTATTATACAATTCTTCTAATTAATATATACATATTATATTTTAATAAAATAAAGGATTAAAATGATTTTTTTTTTTAATAAAGTGGAGAGGCAATATTCAACAAAGCTCCTTTCTGAAGTTATTGTGATTTCCGTCGTAGGATAAAATGAAATCTTTGTGGGGACACTTCCCACTTGCCTGCCGGATTTTGCCTGCCTAATACAAGGCATCAACTTGTTACATGTCTTTTATTTATTTATTCTTCTTTTTCAGTTTATTATGATGAATTTTTTATCTTTTAATTCTATCCAAATAAATATTTCAACTTTTAATTTTTATTAAAATGAACCATCTAAGCTCTTCTTACTTAAACGAGACCTAACTTTTAATTTATGCTTAAATAAAATAATTAAGATAAATCTTTTTTTCATTCAAAACAAATGTTTATTTAGATACAAATTAAAAATAATAAGTGTTTATTTTTTATAATAAAAATATAGGACTCGTTTTAAAAAAAAAAAATTCAAGGTTTTCTTAATACTTTAACCAATATACTTACATTCTCATTAAGGATTTCCTAATAGTTTAGTAAAAATAATCACTTATATTAGCTTTACAATTTCATAATTTTTTTTCCATAGATTATACGATTCAATCCTACCATCATATTTCATATTTTATTTATTTAAATTTTACATGTCGAATTTTAAATCAATTAAAAATGTAATACTTTACTTAATGTAAATTAATTTAAAATTTTACGTGTATTTACTAAATTTAATTAATAATTTGTATGAAGCATTTTGATAACCTTTTACTAAATTGTTGGAATTTCGTGCAACTTGAGATTTGTGATGGTAATTTTAGATTCTAAAATCGTCATCTCTGGAAATTATCTAAGTCCCATATGTAATATTTTATCAGTGCATAATCATATTTCAAAAGATCATATCAGAGTCTTTCAATGCAGTTCTGAATTGGTTGATTGATATCATGACTACAAAAATTTATAACTAATAGACGGTAACGTGAAACTTAATTACAAATTATTTTAATCTAAAACATGTATGTATAAATATATACATCCAATTTGTCCCTCCTAGACTATAACTCTAAATGAATTGTATGGAAAAGAATTAGAAATAGATTGCATATTTTACTAATTACGGTAATTCTATTTTCTCGAGAAGGCAAGAGATGACTAGAAATTAATTTAATTTAATTGATTATTATTTTATTTGACTAAAAAATTAAATAATTAAGTCCAGAGCAAAAATTAAATTATTTAGTCATCGTAGTTAAATGAAATTCGAATAATTAAATAAGGTTACAAATAAATTCTAATATAATAAAATCAAAATTAAATTGTATAAATTATTTAGTTTAAAATAATTGATTAATAAATTCAATTAATAATTAATATGAATGTATATTTAATTATTTAATTAATTGAACATTAGAGCTTGATTTTTTTATTTAAAATCAAATCAAGGGAGCATAGCTCAAAAAATTGAACCTAGCATGGGCGAGCATTATGGGCCCAGTTAGGGCAACGGGTGGTAGCATGAGAGTTCCTCTCTCATGGTAAGTCAATGGCCATACCCCCTTTTGATAAGTCCTAATTTAAAACTTCAAACGATAAGTCACTGGCCATTCCCTTTTACTACATATTATGGGAATACTCTTCAAAAATTTAGTGATATTTTATTTGAATAATTTCTGTTGAGTTTAAATTTTAGATTAAGAGTCCAAGAATTATAATTTGCAATTAGGGATTTTAAGATTTTTAGTTTTAGCATATTGTGATTTGCACAATACTCTTTGTTGGGAGAGCTGGTTTTTGTCTTGTGTTTGATTTTTCGTATTAGAGCTTAATTCTAAGTAATTGTGAATTCGAGAATAATAAAAAATAACTTATTGAAAGTTTAAAGCATTTAGACTTCAAATTTCCCTACGACTCAACACAGAGATATTTAGTTGATCAAATTTATTGTTTTAGATATCATGATAAAGATTTGTTTTAGAAAAAAAAGAATTCAATTTCTTATGCTAACTTTGACATATTTTCTAAAAATTATTCCAAAATTTATTACTTTATGAGAATGTAATTTCCATTAAAACTACAATAGACAAAGAACAATTTAAAATAACATGACACGAGCCCTTAATTAATATGTTTGTTCTGATATGATTACGGGTCAGCCACTCGCTCAAAAAGGGGAGAGTTTGGGCAAAAATATAGGCTCGAAAAAAATAAGGTCTATTTTCTAAATGGGTTGGGCCTTGGGTAGAATTTTTTTGGTTTAGGTCCGGCCCAAATTACATGCCTATACTCTTTTCTTCTTTTTTTTTCAATTTGTTGAGAAATATTTATTTTAATATTTAGTGTATTTGATGTATTATAATTTTCAAATTTGTTTTTATATTAAAAAATCTAAAAACAAAGAGTATTACAATCAAGCTCGGGTTTGGACAAAATTTTAGGTGCAATTTTCAAGTCGAACATAAAAAGTGGATCTAAAAGTTGGCATCGATTTGATCCGAACTTGACCCAACCCATAATCAGATCTAGTCTAATATAATAAAGGTTATTAACTACTAGGGGAAGGAGACAAAGATATAGTTGAATAGTTTGTAACCAAATAGGAGAGATTTGAATTAAACTGGTGATGATAGAAAATTATGGAGGTTGATTTGAAAAACAGAAGATTAGAATGGGAAGAGACACCATATGATTATTTTGTCCTTAGGTTTACAACCTGCTTCTCACCCGCCCACTACATGAGTTTCATGCGGGCTCATTAAATTGGGCCCACTTAATCTCTTTCGGTTTTCTACCACAATATTCATAGGTTCTAAGGCTTCCGCCCAACCCCACAGTACACGAGTTCTCAACCAACATGTCTTCTTCTTTACTCCTTAATTAATCCACGCAATTTTTGTTACCATTTATAAACTACTCATAACTCTGTTGAAGCCCACAATCTACCAATTGTTGCAATAACAATGATAATAATTGAGTTTAGGCTTAATCGATATTTTACTTTTGTTACTTGTCATTTCATAATGTCCCTGAAATATACATTCAAACATTTCTTCTTACAACTGCCACCAATTTTATTTTCCCATACCAATGCAATGTTATAGATTTTTGGAAAAGATAGCATACTTGGCTGCAACTTATTGATAGACCTAAAATGGGAACTTAGTCAAAAGACTGAGTAAATAACATATTCCACTAGTATGCCCTCCTCAAGTTTAGGATTGAAGTTCAACACCTAACTTGGAAAGGTTACAATCAGCAACTGCCATGGGAAGTGCCTTCGTGTGAGTATATCAGCAACCTGATCTACAACATCGAAATAGCGAACATTAATTCTTTGCGACCAACATAGCAATCAACAAAGAGAGCATCGACTTCTAAATGATTCTTCTTGTTATGCAGCACAAGGTGTTGACAACGTACAATGTTGCTCAGGTTGTCGCATAATATTGTAGGTGGATGCATAAGAGGTATTTGAAGCAGCTAACCCAAAGAGTTTCAGAAGCAGCTGCAAGAGAACGGTACTAAGCTTTGGTTGAACATCATAGAACAGTAACTTGTTTTTTAAATGCCCAATTGATGGGAGTGAGTACAAAAATAGAATATAATCAGTTGCGGACGCACATCAATTAGATATATGAAGACTATGAAGCATTGTTCAAGAGCAAAGCTAGAATATTTTTTTAGCATATTTTAGGGGAGCTAGGCCCAGCCTGCCCCTTCTAACTTCGCTGCTGGTGTTGCGTGTTGCGTGTTGCAAGTAACACAACAATCTTTTGATTGCTAGCTAGTGTATTTTAGATGGATTGTGCTTGTATTGGGACAATTTATTAATGATAGAATAAGAAATGCGTGGCCTTGTGAATGTCAAATAATGTAGTTTTCCATACATTAATTCTGTTGCATTGGTCCAACTAGTCTCTACAAATAAATTCTTAGAAAATATTTGTAGAGAAAAATAAAATCAAGAACAATTGTTTGAATCGGTTTTACTTATATATATATATATTATGTTTTTGAGTTAATCAGGGAACTTTATAAACATTTTAAAGTGATTTCGGGTCAAAAGTAAACTTATGGCTTTTCTTCAAGTTTCTCTTGATGAATAGGTGTTTATGAAGCAATCACTGAAGTTTGAAGATCAATCAAAATCATGGATGCAAATAGTTTAAGGTTATTTATGGGCTCAAGCAAGCCCCACATCTATGACATAAAGAGTTTCACCTAAATTATCATACAAATTGGGTTTACACACTCACATCTTTGGAAACATCAACATCCTTCCACATCTATGACATGTCACGTGCTATTTTCTAGTGATTATCGATAATCATGTTACCGGTGTTAATGAGTATATTGGTTAAAAAATAATTTTTGTTAACAGAATGGGCTAATTAATTTTTTTATCATTAAAGGTTAAATTAAATGCACTTTTTTCACATGGATTTAATTGATTTTTTATTATTTTATTTTATTTTATTTTAGCGTGATGGTGCCAACATGGATATTTTCATATCCATTTCGGAGCAGTACGCCTAGCACTAAACTATCATGCAAACATCTCTTAATATATTAGTGTAAACTGTAGAATTAGTAATCCAATTTTTATAAATTTTTATTTTGAGCACAAAAATAAAAAGTTTGTAATTTAAGTACTGCTGTTTTATGCTTTTATCATTTTAGTTGACCATCGCTAATTTTTCATTAAATATATTCATTTTAGCCAACTAATTTTAGTAAGTTTTCATTTTGGTCACTCATTTTCTTTTTAGATTTAAAAAAAAATCTCAATTTTTAGAGGGAATTAAGTTATTAAACTACTAAGATAAAACCTAAGTTTTCAACCTGTAATTCAATTTCATGTAAAAACTCAGGTTTTTCCCAAGCTTTTCAAAATTGGATTGATGGTCGAACTAGGCAGGTTGTTGATTTTTCAATCCGACCTGTCCGAACGATTCAATTAAATAAATCATCAAATAATTAATAAAAATAAAATATTAAAAATTAGTTCAACCTTTTTTAGCTCGGTTAAACCAGTTTGTACTAATTCCTGACTCAATCAATCTAAAGGCTTTATCCAGACAGATATCCCAAACGATTTTTAATCTAACCGGTCTAACTAATTGGTCCGGTTCAGTTTAGATAACCATGGTTTTTTTCCTCTAAAACCTCAAGTATTACCCTTTTGCTAAAGAAAACTAAAATTAGTTCTAAAAAAAAAGAAAAAAAATTAAAATGATAAAATGATTCTCCTTGTAAAAATTCAGATAATTTCCTATGAAACTCTAGACTTTTCCCTTTTATTGAAAAAATAGATTTAATTCTAAAATAGAGAAGTGAAAAAGATAAATTGATTTTTCTAGTAAAAATTAAAAAAAAATCCTATAAAAGCTCAAGTACTTCCCTATGAAGCTCTAGGTTTTTCCCTTCCCTTCTACAGACTAAAAACTAAAACTATTTCTAAAAAGGAAACTAAAAGTATAAAATGGTTTTTCAAACCGAAATTTCTCCGATAAAATCTCAAGTCTTTTCTTACAGAAAAAAATTAAAAGTAATTATTTAAAAAATTAAAAAATAAAATAAGAGATCAAAATAAAAATTTATTAAAATTAGGTGGCTAAAATAAGTGTCTCTAATGGTAAATTAACGGTGAGCAATTATAATAATAAAGAAATACAATTATAATAATTAAAATGATAAAAATATATAACAACAGTACTTAAATTTTAAAAATTTTCTTTTTAATACCCAAAATGAAAAATTATGAAAGCTAAGTGACCGATAGTTTACGTTGTTGTTGTTATCGTTATTATTATTTGTGGATGTGATTTCTTTGAAGTGAAGCAAAATCAGAAAAAAGATTATATGAAGTTCTTTTTGGAAGTTTTCTAAATTGCTTTAAAGACTTTTGCATCTGGCCATCCACGAAGCTTCCATTTTTGCGACCATCCATTCTTTTTTTAATTTCACATAATAATTTATTTTGTCCTCTAATTTAATAAAAAAAAATTTAATTATTTTTAGTTCTTAAATTTGAGTTTTTTTGATAAATCACCTTAAAATTAATAGAAAAATTAATATTTTTTAACTTTTCTGACCTTGCATAGACATGAATTTTCATGTTTAGCATTTAATTAATTTTTTAAAATTTAAAAAAATATATAAAAAATTATTTTAAAAATCATTAAAATTATTTAAACCTTATAAAAGAATATTTTTAACATTTTTAAAAATTAGTTAAATGTTGCTGTGTCATCTAAATGGTAATTCACGTGTATATCACGTCAACAAAATTAACAAATGCTAACTTTTCTATCAATTTTGAGGTGTTTTGGCAAAAAATTGTACATTCAATGACTAAAAGAAATGAAAAATTAAATGGAAGAATAAAACCATTTTTTTTATAATTTATCTTTTAAATTAAAATAACGTTGATTTAATTTATATAGTTATTTTTAGAAGTTAACATATATCTAATTCAGCATTTGAATTCTAACCTTAGTAACAATTTCCCTATTTCCAAATTATAATTTCCTTTGTAAAATAAAAATATTTCCAAATACTCATAGAAAGATATCCAATGAGTCATACTTAGAACTACTCATAGCCAAGCGACAGCTTGCTAGAAGAGTGAATGGGTTTAAGTAAAAATATAGGTCAGAAAAACAGGTTTGGACAAAAAAATAATGCCCGTTTAAAAAAACGGGTCAGGCTTCGAGTAAGGCTTTTTCGGCCCAGCCCGAATATGTAAAAAAAACCTGTAGTCTTTTTCTTGTTTTTTACTCTCTTTTTTTGCTAATTTCTTGTTTTTTATTATTATTTTACTATCATATCACTATAATGTTGCTACTATTTTGTTGTTATTGTATAACTCTTATTTTATCATTAATTTTGTTACTATTTTAAATGCATTTGATTGTTAAGTTGCATCTATCTTAATTTTATTTAAGTATAATTATTTTTTAAAATTTATTTTCAATATTCCGAGAATAGACCTGTTATTATTTCGACTAACTAATGATATTATTTAGAGGAACCAAATTATATCAATTTAAAGTATATATATTAAATCATAAATTGATCTAAAACAATCTCTGGACCATTTTACCATTAAAGGCCCATTTCCAACTTTATTTATGAAAATGGGCTAATTTTTTCATTATTTACCGGAAAGGGCCGACTTGAGCAAAACGCATCCACGTAGGAGTGCTTTTGGGGGAAATTTCAGCAAAACGCGTCCCTTGGAGAGCGATTTTTCCATGTCAGCACAAAACACGCCCATGTGGACGTGCTTTCCTGACGTGACAAAATCGCTCCTTAGGGACACGTTTTAGCCCGTGTTTTTCTATGGTTAAGACTTTTTGCATGTTTAGTCCCCAGGGTTTTTTGGTTTAGAGTTTTTAGGGTTTTGTTAAAATAATTTAGGAATTTTTGCATGTTTATAGTTTAGGATTTTTTTAAAAAATAATTAAATTAAGTTTTTAGGGTTTTAAATAAATTAATTAAATTAAAGTTTATGGTTTTAAAGAAAATTAATTAAATTATGGTTTAGTTTTTTAAATAATTTTGTATTTAGGGTTTAAGAAAAATTTGACAATATAAAAATTTTTGTTTTTTTTTTCTACAGTAGTTTCTGAAAAAATAATTTTGAGAAGACGGTTCAAAAAAGATAATGTAAAAGACACTTTAAGGAGGATGCACTGTCAGAAAAATTATTGAAAAAAGCTCCCACGTGAACGCTCTACAGTAGGTCCTGAAAAAATAATTTTGAGAAGACAGTTATGAACAAATAGTGTAAAAAACGCTTCAAGCAAGATACACCGTGAGCAAAATTACTGAAAAAGCTCCTATATAGACGCTCTTTTTCTACAGTAGTTCCTTAAAAAATAATTTTGAGAAGACGGTTCTAAACATATAGTGTAAAAAACGCTTCAAGTAGGATGCACTGTAAGCAAAATTACTGAAAAAAGCTCCCACGTGGACGCTCTTTTTCTACAATAGTTCATGTTTGGCCTTAGACTATAAATGAGCCAATTTTCATTTTTAGGTTGCATAAGTTACAGCAAAAAAAATCGAGGCAAAGTAAAATAGAAATTGAAAATGAGTGAACGTACTAGTGCTGTTATTTACTATGATGGTGAGGTCCGTGACACCGAGAACGGCGATATGTTTTTATAGGAGAACACAACACGACTGGATTTTAACCAGAATATAAATTTGACGGAACTTCATAAAAGAATTAGGTATCGATTTTGACAGAACGCCAATGAGAGTTTCGTCAATTAAGTATCGATTTTGTGTTTTAGTTGATCCCGTGACATATGACTCATTTGATATCAAAGGTGGTCGTAGCTCGAAGGCGATGATGCAGACTCATATCGCTAGTGGATCACCCTATCTTAAGTTTTATGTACAATTTTTATTGCCAAATAAAGTATTTACGGCTTCAACATCTATTGTTGCTCAAGAAGAATGCACGACCTCTACCCGACACTCCGTTAGTGGGAGGCAGAATATGAAAACACCCGTGTTTAGTAGCAGTATGGAATACACAACCTCTGCACAACACTCGACTAGTGGATGAGACATGCACCTCGGTGGGTCGATATTCGATGGTGGAAATACATACTTGGGAATGACATCAACTTCTAGTGGTTGGCAATCCACATCTAATTGGGGACATTATAAAGCGTCCACAAAAATGGATGATGTACACCCTACGACGTCCATCGGCTAGGGGACCTCGTACGTTACAGGTGATGGTGGGTTGGATAATGAGTCCGATTTCACCTCAAGAGCCCAGCCCCGATGGTGCAGAAGTTACATTATGTTCTGAACCGGAGCCTGTTCCAACCGAACCTGAAGAAGTTGAAGGGGGTTCAGATGAAGAAGAAGAAGATCCATGATTCAGGTCGTACTTTTCTCCAGCCAACCTACATAATGACGATATATCGGCAAATGATGCGTTAGAGTTTTCAGATCTACCACACAGAGGGCGTGACTGTACAAGTTCGTCATTGGATTCGGGTAAATTGGAAGTTGGTAAAGATTTTTTCAGTAACGATAGTTTTCTTGGTGCATTGAAACAATATAGCATCATGAACGGGGTTAACAACAACGTGGTTAAATGAAAATCTGAGAAGTTTGAGGCCAAGTGTGCAGTGCAATACGGTACATGTTCATAGAAAATCATAGCTTCGGTTAGGAAAAAATATATGCTTGTGGGAGATAAAAAAGTACAAAGGTCCACATACATGTGTTGTCGGTACAGTATTATTGGGTGTTTATGGTTTTTGAATAATACTGTAATTACGTAATATTGTATTACTTAACATACTTCATTGACAGGTGTTTCACAAGATCATTCCAAGATAGATTCAGATATGTTAGCTAGCTTAATACTACTGACGGTGAAGCCAGGATCCCAGGACTTGGATACCCATATTCGTAACAATTGAAGTACACGCCCTCTTACCGCAAGGCTTGGATAGCTAAGCAGAAGGCGTTGGAAAATATGCATAGTGGGTGGGATGCTTCATATAATGAGGTGTGGCAGTGGTGTCAGGTGTTGGAAAGGTATATTTCAGGTTGGCTTGGCAAGGTCGTAGGGGCCCTTTCAAAGTTCATAAGGAATGAGGCCAAAGAACTGTGGGCGGTACGAAGCCGAGGTATGAGAATCAAGGGGATTCCAACAGAAATAAGTCAAAATCGGGGCAAGTTAAAGCGGAGACTTCTTGCCGACAGAATGTACCAACGAGTGCAACGGTTCAAGATAAGAGGCGACAGAAGCCGAGGCACAGGTTCAGAAGGAAAGAACAAGCTGAGGTAACGAGAAATTTTCAAGGTGAATCCAGTCAGTGTCATCCAGAAGTCGCAACAAGGGCGTTGCGAGAATGGGTGGGGGAGAATGTCACGGGCCAAAGTGCAAAGCCCGTGACCATGCCACAAGAAGTGCCCCATGGAGGTCTATCGATTAGATGGGGGACATTTAGCCCACAAGAACTGGCCCGATTCAGAGAGCTACTAAAGAAGCTTATCAGATTGAAGCCTGGTTGGCCCAATGATGAAAACATGGCAACTTAGGCAATTTTGGTAACTAATCTTAGAAGATTGAAGAGAATCATATCTTGTAAGATTAGATTAGATTTGATATGGCAAATCTTGTAAATCCCTAAAATCAAAGGATATAGTGAATCTCGTCCGTCGATGTACATGTATCTTGACCGTCGATTTTGGGGAAGTTCAACTATAAATAGAGAGCCTCCCCCTCACTTGTAAATCATCCATTGTAACTTGAATTCTTAAGAGTAATAGAATTCTTGAGCATTTACTCAAACACTTTGTGTGCATTTTTTCTTTGGCTTTCTGTTGTTCTCTTGTGGCTTCTTTTGGCACAAACGCTTCCGCTATACAAATTGGTGCATTGGAGGAATTCTAAAAGAATCCTCTCTTTTGGGAGTTAAGGCTGACTTGGGCGAGTTTGGACGAACGGATCGCCTAAGACCGTACGGATTGCGAGACGAAAGGTCTAGCCCCGTGACATTAGAACGATGATCGGTTCCTGAGTAGGTATATTATCATACCGATTTCCCACATTTTGATATATTCTGACCAAAATAACGGTCAATTCGTATTCGATTGCCGTAAGTTAACTTTGTGTTCATCATCGAGCACCCAAGGTGCCACGGGAATCGGTTGTCGAAATCAAAATTGCCACAACACTATCCGTCAGGTGCATCTCCACGGTATCATAGTTGACCAATGAGACCTTCACATGCCAACTATTCAGATTTTGAAAGAATTCATCCGAAATTTCTGCCCAAATTTTTGAATCTCGTATGGTGTCCGTTGAAATTATATGAATATGATAAAATATTAATTACATACATAATACTAAGTACTAAATACGAAACGACTATTTTATGTATATATATTATTTAATACTTACCTGCGCTTCCGACCGTTGATCTAATAGAAGTTGTATATCTTCAAGAGCGATACGTATTCCAACGTAACTCGCCGAATGGTTCCACCTAATTAAATAAATTTTTAGCATACAATTATATTTTAAATCTATGTAATAATTGTAAAATCTAATATAAAATTTACCTCGTTATGAGTAGGAATGTATATGGGTGGTCCACTCGAGGACGTAAAAATGGTAAGCAAAATCGAGCCCATGATTGTAGTAGTGATAGGCAACCTCTGATTTTGGCTTTAGTTGGTGACGTTGCCCTACTCATCTCTCAATACAATGCTGCCAACACGACACACCTTCAACTAAATTCGTCAGCTGCTCTAAAATCAAGGAGTTTTAGCAGCCACCTTAGATATACGAGGTTTCGTGACAAGTCCGGCATCAGATAACTTTCAATCATCTCAATAATGTATGCCTGAGCATATCGTATTCTTTTTACTTTAGTCGAATCATTCCCCAGCTCTAAGAATGTGTTTCGTAACCAACCTATCTCAATTCGACCACTGTAATTATTATCTAGAATCGCATCCAAAGGATCGTAACATATGGCTCCCCAATCAGCAAATTGAATGAACGCGGTGAGTGCGAACTCATCCACCGGTAGTCCCAATTGTAACTGCACGTCCTCCAAAGTGATGGTACACTCACCGCATAGAAGATGAAGTGTGTGCATCTTGGGTCTCCACCTTTCTATCAACGTGCTAATGAGTTTCGGGTCCAACTTGCACCCTCGGCCTATCGTATTCTTTCTACTTTAGTCGAATCATTCCCCAACTCTAAGAATGTGTTTCGTAACCAGCCTATCTCGATTCGACCTCTATAATTATTATCTAGAATCGCATCCAAAAGATCGTAACATATGGCTCCCCAATCAGCAGATTGAATGGATGCGGTGTGTGCGAACTCATCCACCGGTAGTCTCAATTGTAACTGCATGTCTTCCAAAGTGATGGTACACTCTCCGCATAGAAGATGAAGTGTGTGCATCTCGGGTCTCCACCTTTCTATCAACGCGCTAATGAGTTTCGGGTCCAACTTGCACCCTCGGCCTATAGTTGCCACGTGCTAAAAACCTATTTGTTGCAAGTAATTCTCTATCAACGGTGATGGAGGGCTAGACATATTACGAATATAGCATTGTAACACCCGACCTACAGACTGTTATAAAAAATTATAAAATAAATTTTAATTAAAATTACATAAACGAAAAAATATTAAATGATATTGAAAAATTAAAATTAACCCTTACCATTTTCATTTGTTCAAGGGAGATATGTTTATGATCGAGACAAATTAATTCCCCGGCCGTTGCTAAGACGACCAAATATTTTTGAAATCATAAAAAAAACTAATTTAGAAAAAAAAATTAAAGTGAGGTTTTTTGCCAAAATTAAATAGAGCTTTGAGAAATTTAGAGAGAAATTTGAGAGAAAATTGAAGAAATAATGTGTGAAAAAATAGGAGGGGGTTTTATAGGTTTTTTTTTACCGTTGGACCCCCTAACGGTTAAAAAATCAAATAGCCGTTGAGAAAAAAACACGGGCTAAAATGCATCCCTGGGGGAGCGATTTTGCCACGTCAGCAAAGCGCGTCCACGTGGGCACGTTTTGTGCTGACATGGTAAAATCGCTCCCCTAGGGACACGTTTTACTAAAATTTATCCCAAAAACACTTCTACGTTGACGCATTTCGCTAAAATCAACCCTTTACGATAAATAATAAAAAAATTAACTTATTTTCATAAATAAAATTTGAAATGGGCCTTTAATGGTAAAATGTTCAATCTGTAACTAATACAATCATTTGTGATTTTTATAATTTAATTAACTTAAATAATTATATGATTACCCAAAATGAAGGTAAAAAAAAAGCAGATGGAGAGAAGATATGGATGGGAAAAGGAGCAATTATTGATGGAGTCGGAGAGACATGGGTGATGGGGTAATGAAGCAAAACCCACAAAACTATAAACAAGTAAATGTGACGTAGATGTCTGACATTGGCATCGTCAGGCAAGGAATGTGTGGTTGTTTTCTTTACGTATAGCTATGCCTATAGCCCCCTATCTATGCACATGTGATTTTCAAGTACTCCCTTCCCAACATCACCATCATCTTCCTCTATTATAAGTCTTTTCCGCAGACTCATCCTCTATATTTGTATGCCTGTGTCCATTAAAAATAAATAAATTGAAACCCACCTATAAATTTAATCCATGCTCTTTACATACTTCTATTTTCATATTTACCCTTTTCCACAATAGAACCCCAAAAAATATCAATATTTTTATTTTTCCTTAACCATCCCTCCAATATTGTTTACTATGTAGTATGTATTAAGCTTCATGATATAGTAAAATAAACTTGATATAAAAATAAAATATAAACACGATAAGAATAAATAAATAGATTATTATTTTATACTTAATATTTTGAAAATTTTGAACCCCACAAACGTGACTGAAAGTGTGACAAGTATCATATTTGTTTATAAGTTAATTTTTTTTATACCTTATAGACACATCACATATGTCACACCTTGAAACCAATTTGAGAAATTTAAAAAATCTCGTATATGATATTTTTCTTAAATAAATATGGTAAAATATAAAAAAATTATATAAAATATGTAAAATATATTTAATATCGTACGATACAAATCTACGAATTTTCAAATTTAATTTTAACATATGAGTTCATTTTCAATAAAGATGATACGAGAGATTTGTCTTAACAATGTAAGAATGATAATAAGATTAATTGCTTAACAAAATGTTTGTTGGAATACCAAAAACTCCAATATATGTTCATCATTAAGCAAAAGACAATACAGTATGTATACCCATCCCTTTCCAACGTCTCACACACACCTTATCTTTAGTGTGTTATTCAATAATTTATTTATTTTTAAAACAAAGTAAGGTTTTGTTTGATTAAGGATTGCGTTTTCTAATATTATTTATTATAATATATGTTTTGCAAATTTCATTTTTTAAAATATTTTTTAAATCATCCTATGAGTATGTGCCTGTATGTCAAGACAAAAGTATTGCAAAGTACAGTCAACAATACTTCGACTACTATGGGTGCCAAGTTCAGGGTGTGAACTTCGATTAAAAAGTTTATTTGCCCCTTGTCCTAATTAATTTATTTAATAAGTGGAAGTCGATAATTATGGGAGCCAACTTTTGTTTTCTACTCATTTTTCTTTTCTTTCCTCCCAAAATCCCCCCTCAAAAAAAACTTGTGTTTTTGTATTTATTCTTGAGAGAAAAAGGACCACATTAAGGTTTCAAGATGAGCGCATGGTAATCATGGTGATATTTCCAAGTTGATTATTTTTAATTTCGTTAATTTTATAGAATTTTTATGATATTGTAAATTTAAATATCTATTCTTTTGTGATGTATTGAACAACAAAAAAAACTTGAATTATTCACATTTGACATAATAAAAAATATTCTTGAAGGTCATTGCATGTATCAAATATCACTTGGAAATGTTTGGTTTATATGTAGCATCTATGAACACAAATTTTAGTATGATACTAGAGTAAGTTGCCGCCTTGTTGTAAAGCTAAATTTCGAAAACACATACATTCCATTTTCGATAAGGGAAAGCAACTATAACACTAGAGGATGTCACTTTAATAATCGGTCTTCCAATAAAATCGGTCTTCCAATAATGAAAATGTAGTAATTGGAGCAATTAGCATCAATATGAAGAATGAATGCCATCAGTTATTGGGTGCCATGTTGTTTAAGGATAAGGATGATACAAAATTAGATGGGAATTGGTTGAAATGCATGTGGTTGGAAAGACTTGTCAAACTTACCTATCTACCACATACAATTGTAGAGGAGATGGACCAGTACACTAGAGTTAGGATGCTTTTTACAAGGTGACCCAAGAACAACTTGATGTATTCAACGGTTGTTGCCTACTACAAACATGGGCATCGATACAAATATAGTGGTTAGCACCATCGCTTCCCAACCATGAGGTTTCCTTCAATAGAAGGTAAAAGTATAATCATATATAATATCTTAAAATATAATTAAAAATATTTATAACCCCTATTGCATTGAATATATAAACAAAATTAGAGGTTGTTTAGATCGCACATGTTATAAAACGGACTAGACTTGGATGCGACCAAGAATATATCGATGAGAATGTGAATAAAATTTATAAGTTAAACTAAAGACCGACTGAGTCCTAACTTAGTTAGTATCGACATTGTTACCTGTACAAGAGGATGAGGACGTGAGTTCAAGCTTGCTGAAGCGTATTTATCCTTCTATTTAAGGATTGGGGAGGGATTATGTATATAATTCTTTTTTTTTCTTTTTTTTTATAAATAATTTTATAAAAAGTTATAATTATAAATTGTCATTATAATTAATCTTTTCCTATTCATTGTTTATCCAAATAAATAAAATTACTTTAACTTTCATTTCCTTGACTAATTTTAACTTTTCAAATAAAATAATAAAAAATTATTTACTTTATTAAACATTTCACTCTTTTATTTTCTTTTACTTTCATTTCTTTGCTACTTTCTAATCCAAAGGATTAGTGTACTTTGAGGAAGGTTAAATGAATAAATAAATTTTGATGAAGTAAAAACAATTTAAAAATAGAAAAACTACATGATAATAGGGGCAAAATACCATAAAAGTCCTCTTTTTTAATTTATCGAAATGGGTCTGATATTTTATTATTTACCGAAATAATCCTTTTTCCCCGAAGCGCAATGTCAAGGGACGTGGCAGAAAATTGCGTCCCTGAGGCCGCGCTTTGCTTACATGCACAGAAATCACTCCCTCAAGGGCATGTTTTGTTGCCACGTAAGCGCTCCATTGGGGACGCGTTTTGCCCGCGCGTGAACAGTAGCAACGACTATTTTTTTAACCGTTGGTGACCCCTAACGGTAAAAAAAAACTATAAAAACCCCCACCTTCATTTTTTTCACAACTAAATCCTTTCTCTCAATTTCTTTATAATATTCTCTCAAATTCCTCTCAAATTTTTATTTAAAAGAGCTTTAAATTTTTAATTATTTTTAAAATAGTTTTAAATTTTATTTTTTTGAATTTTTTTTAAATCATAAAAATTTGTACCAATTTAGCAATGGCCGGGGAATTAATTCATCTTGATGACAAGCATATATCCGTGGAACAAATGAAAATGGTAAGTGTTAAATTTAATTTTTAAATATTATTTAAGATTTTTTATTTATGCAATTTTAAATAATTATTATTTTATTATTTGTTATAAAAGTCTGTAGATCGGATATTGTAATGTTATATCCGCAATATGCATGGTCCACCATCACCGTTGGTAGAGAATTACCTGCGGGAGGCGGGATTTTGGCACGTCTCGACGGTAGGCCGGGGATGCAAGTTGGACCCGAAACTCATCAGTGCGTTGATTGAGACGTGGAGACCCGAGACACACACATTCCATATTCCATGTGAAGAGTGCACTATCACTTTAGAAGATGTCAATTTGCAATTGGGGTTGCCAGTGGACGGGTACGCAGACACCGGGTCTGTTCAATCTGGTGATTGGGGAGCGGTATGCTATGAGCTGTTGGGCGCTATTCTGGAGAATATTAACGGAGGTCGAATCAAGATGGGCTGGTTACGAGACACATTCTCGGATCTAAATGATGATTCAACTGAAATAGAAAGAATTCGATATGCTCGGGCATACATTCTTCAGACCTCTGGTGCCGGACTTGTCACAGAACCTCGTGCATCTAAGATGGCTGCTAAAACTTGTTGATTTTTGAGCAACTAGTGAATTTAGCTGGGGGTCTGCCGTGTTGGCAACATTGTACAGGGAGATGTACGGGGCGACACGACTGAATAAAACGTAAATCGGAGGTTGCTGGTCACTACTGCAGTCATGGGCACAGTTTCTCTTTCCATTTTTACGTCCTCAAGTGGACCAGCCATATACATTCTCACTTATAACGAGGTAAATTTTGTATTAGATTTTACAATTATTGCGTAGATTTAAAATATAATCGAATGCTAAAAAATTATTTAATTAGGTGGAACCATTCGGTAAGTTATGCTCGATTACCTACCTCTCTTAAAGATATACGGCTTCTATTGGACCAACAGTCGGAAGCACAAGTAAATATAAAATAAAATAGATATTTCCATAATGAGATAGTCAATTGATATTTAGTATTTAGTACATAACTAAAATTTCCATCATGGTCATATAGTTTGAATGGACACCATACGAGGATTCGACAATTCAGGCAGTAATTCTGGATAAGTACTTCCAAAATCGAAACGGTTGGCATGTGAAAGTCTCATTGGTCAACTTTGCGACTGTAGAGATGCATCCGTCGGACAGATTATTACGGCAATTTGGATTCCGACAACCGATTTTCGTGGCACCTGAGGTGTTTGATGATCATCACAAAATTGACCTACAGTAATTGCATACAGATTGGCCGAGATTCTGGTCACACTACATCCAAATGTGGGAAGATCAGTATGACTATATACATACTCGGGAACCGATCATCGTTCTAGAGTTAGCGTACGTGCCGGAATACATGCCATAGTTTAGGATCCATGGGAAGCTGTATTTACTCTCGCTAGAGGAGAGGCAGCGGCAATTGCATGTCCAAAGGGAACGAAGTGGCCCTTTAAATCCAAGAAGAATGGACGATGACGCAGGCCCATCAACGAGGCCCAAAAATTCACTCGGCCTATCATCAGTTCCTATAACTTCATCAGGCCCAGCAACAGCAACAGCACCGACACAGTCACCCGACCCAGCAGTTCAACCGACGATACACATGGCACAGCCTTTCATGTATCCTAACCCTTATATGTTTCTTTTTTATAGTCTCATGGTAGGTTGGAGTCAATAGTCCGATTCATCTTCATTTTCGATTACGCCGAGTGGAACACTGATGTATAGGCCATCGTCACAGGAGGGATTGCAAGAGGGGCCGTCGAGGAGCTCTTCTTTTTACCAAACCCCATCACCGTATGGGTTTCAAACACATTCACCGTTGGTGATGCAAACACCTCCACATTCACAATTCTATCAAGGTGGCTCATCATCCCAACACCGACAACCAGAATCCCCACCGGAGCAACTACAACCCTCGCCGGAAGCTGGACAAAGAAGGAATCCAGCGCGTAACCATCGACGACCGCATGTGGCACTAAATTCGGCGGGCACGAAGATTGATTTTTATTTTAATATATTTGTACAAAATAGTTTATATTAATGTAATAAAATACAAAATAGTTTATTTGAATATTTTGATATTATTTGATGTAATAAAATACAAAATAGTTTATTTTGAATATTTTGAGATTATTTGATGTAATAAAATACTAAATAGTTTATTTTGAATAATTTGATATTATTTGATGTAATAAAGTATCTTGCTTGAAGCTTTTTTTATACTATTTGCTCAGAAACATCAACTCAAAATTTTTTTTCAGGACCTACTGTAGCAAAAATGCGTCAACGTCGGAGCGATTTCCTTAATAAATTTTTAATTTAATTACTCACGTAACCCTAAACCCTAATTTAATTGATTTTTTCTTAAAATCCCATAAACACGAAACCTAATCCAATTTTGAAAAAATTATAATTAATTTAATTAAGAAACCTTAAACCTTAATATCTTATTTGTTTAATTTTTTCTCTAAAACCCTAAAAATCCTAAAAATCGTAAACCCTAACCCTAACCCTAAAAACCCAAAACCTAATGTGGGGAGAAATGGGCAAAACGCGTCCCCAAGGGAGCGCTTACGTGGCAACAAAACGCGCCCTTGAGGGAGCGATTTCCGTCCACATAAGCAAAGCGAGCCCTCAGTGAGCGATTTTCTGCCACGTCCCCTGACATCGCGCTGATGTAGACGCGCTTTAAAAAAAAATGTCATTCTGTAAATAATAAAATACCAGATCAATTTCGATAAATTTAAAAAAAAAACTTTTAATGGTGTTTTGCCGTGATAATAGCTCAATTCCATTTATAGAAAGTAAAAGAGAAAACCACTCACAAATTAGGTAGTAACCAGTCACATGCTCAAACCTACGGTACATTCACAAGAGAATTTTAGGTACATCTCTCTTGTTGCGTCAAATCATAGGCTCATTTTGGGGCGACATTTGGAGTACCCTCTTTTACTGTTTAATTACTTGGGGTTCGCTAGGTCAAGTATTTGGACAACCAAATTTACTGTATTGTTTATGAGCTTAGATTCTCTCAATCTCTAAGCTTTTTAGCCTTACCCCAATTATAGAAAAAAGCTCATCAATATAAATTCTTTGCCTTACCCCAATTATCCCATAATTTGATTAAGGGCTCAATTAACTATGGAGCCTTTTATGTATACAGTTCATTTATTTTGTATTTATATTTTATTCGTATATTAAACTAGTAACAAGAGTATTAAGTTGCAGGTATAAGAATTTGAGTCTAATGCTAAATAATTTTATTTTTCTCTTAATTATAAATATATATAATTACTTATTTATATAAAAAATTAAATATATTAATAAAAAATTATCATTATCAATAGGATATACGTATCAACATCACCGATGTGAGAATATAATAATAAATCAAACGATAAGGCCATGGTTAGGGTTTCCATATAGGGTTGTCAACCTTTTGGTAGGCGTTTGAACTATTCATTACGGGTTGAGCACGCAAATATATGACTAGTATTTATTATTATGTATGAGGATGAGATTTTGACTTAACTAGATTATCAACATATGGGTAAAATTGTAAAAGACTTGTTAAAAAATTGAAAACCTTTGGTTAAAATTATAATATTGAATATATTTTTGTATAAAATAAAAAAAATATTACTTATTTCATTTTAAATCAAAAAGGTTAAATTATCATTTCAGTCCTTTAATTTTACTTTTATTTTTATCATTTAATTTCAAAATACAATAATTTTATTGCCGACATTTATCTTAATTTTATTAATAAATTGTGTAATTATAGTAATTTTTTATGGGCATAATGATTTATTTGGCTCTCCAGCTTTATAAAAAAAAGTCATTTTAGTTTTTTATTTAATATTTTATTTTTTTAGCTCTAAAACTTATATTTTTGTCAAATTATTTAAAAATGGATGAAAAAGTTTAACCTTTTTTAACTTTCTTGATGTAGCATGCATGTGGATTGCCACATGAATGACACATGAACTTTTAATTAATTTTTAAAATTTTAAAAAATAAAAAATATATTTTAAAAATTAATTAAATGTTGACAGGTCATCCGCATGCCATTGCACGCGTATGTCATGTTAGTAAATTTTCTACTCGTTTTAAGGTAATTTGATAAAAATTCAGAAGTTAAAAAAAATAATAAATAGCTAAAATAAATAATGTTTAAGTTGAATAAATAAATTATTATGCCATCTATAATTTCATACAACGATTTTAATGATATTTACGTGAATCGGGAAAGTCCGAAACGAAAAGGAAAAGGTTAAGGCTGTCTACACATTACTGCCACTGTTTAAAGAAATTTTATTATATATAGTATTTAACAAATAAATATTCTGTTAATTAGAAATTAAAATATTTGCTGGAATTGTTATAATGAAATATGCGATATTATTTTGGTCACTAATATTAGACTATCCCACGTCATTATTTAAGTGAAAAATAAAATTGTGAAATAAATATATTTATAAAATTAATATAAATATTAAAAATTATAAATAATTTTTTTTAAAAAAAAAAAAGATGATTTTAGGATTGATTTCCGGCGAGAAAAATTTTATTCTACAATTCATTTCAAAAGACTTCAGTCGATACAAAAAAAAAGGGGGGGTAAACCGAGCAACTAAGGTGGGAGACAAATTAAAACTAGAAATCAAGAGTAGGGGAGAAAGCCTCCCTACAACATCCGAAAACAAAATGTGTTGAACACATAAGGAAATCCAACGCTTGGGTAGTTGAAGGTTCCAATTAATTTCCTTTTCTGAGGCTGTGCTTTATTGATGCTTTTTGAAATCCTTTAATCAGCATCTTGTAATCTCGAATCACAATATCATTAACATTTTATTAATAATGAAAATAATACTTGATTTTTTACATAGAAATATAAAAGGATGAACAGAATCCAAAATATTATAATTTATTTTATAAAATATGGATGTTTTCGTTAATGATAAAAACACTATAAAATAGGAGTATTTCTATCGTTGAGTTGTGCTTTGTTAGCACATGACACTATTTTAATTAATCGTTTAAAATGAGTTGGTGTTACCAGTTAATCGGGTACCAACTCAGTTAGGAAATTATGCAAATGTCTTTCCATATTTAAAATGAGTCGTATTATTCAAGGGTGTTTAAAAATATGACATGTAGAAGGATTTGAATCCGTGTCAATAAGAAGGGTTTGCACGTAATTCACATTTCTCTCTCTCTAATGGTTTGATGGAAATTTCAAAGGTAAATCTTCTAATTTTCATTTGAAATTTGAGTGAGACATGCTTCATAAATTTGAGCTTTCAACTCACTTCAAATCAATTGTTTTACATGCCGCGGAGAAATTAGGTTGATTTTTTTCTTTTTAATTATACATTAATAAAAATAAAATTATATTTTAACTACAAAATTATAAACATAGAGATTATTAAAATGATGAATTACAATTTTATTATCATAAAAGTTATAATTTAATTTTATTATACCTCTATCATCCAAGAAGAATAGGTTAAGCAAAAAAAACACCAAGTATTGAACCTATGCTTTAAGTGCCACCCTAATCTTATCAAATTATTAGCATCATTTATAAGAAAATGGTTGTGGTGTCATTTTATTATAGGTTTCAAGTAGGTTAACTTTTTAATTTTTAATTTATCATACAAAATTTACTTGTCTTTCTTAAAACAAGATCCTTCTGAGGATCATTTTTGTTTGCCTACCGCGTAGAGACTAAATAAGTTGCACCACATTCAACCTTTCCGTCTTTATCAAACCAAATTTAATAAAAATAAAACACCTGTTAACTAATTTCTACATTTTTATTCATTATTTTTTATATCGACCAAGTCCTAAGGTATGTACATAATAGTATTGTATATATTTAAATACCAAAAAGAAGAAGAAGATACGAGTGATTGTCGATTTTGAGATTTCATTTTGAGGAAGCCAACAAAAAAAATCTATATCTGTTTTCATTCACGCAATCAATACAATAATAAAAATACTATTATGGTTCGATTTGTAGTTTCTCATTTGTACTTAAAAAATGAATAAATTAACTCATGTGTATTAAAAAACGTGCAAATTGATTATTACATTAATATTCTATTTATTTGTGCTGTTAAGTGATGATATAGTTTTTAAAATTTTCTTTATGCAAGTGACATAGAATTAAAGGACGAGTAGGATTAAGTAAAAGTATCATGGAGGTTAGATTGCATTTTGTCCATCAACTCAAAAAATGGGCAAATTAATCTTTATACATTAGATCAAAGAGCAAATTGTTTATTCTATTAAAAATTCTATCCATTTCTACTATCAAGTGATAATATGGTTGACGGAGCAACCAAACAACAATACGTAAAATGCCTCAGTAATTAGCTCATGTTGACATGGCAATTTTTTTTTAAATCCTAAAAACAAATAGTTTTTATACTTATTTAAAAAACCATATGGTTTATCCTAGACATGAATTTTCAAATAATTATAGAAATATTATAAAAATATAGAGAGAGAAAATCATTTAAAAAATATTAAGAATTATAAGAACTTATTAAAATTATTAAAACGTCCAAAATGAACCTAGACAATTGTTTGTCCAAGTTAATTCTAGAGTGGTTTCTTAAATAATCATACAAAATTATAGAAAGTTACTTATAAATTACTAAAAATGATAAGAAATTATAAATATTTTAAAATTAATTAAAAATTATAAAAATTATAAAAATTATATTAAAGAATTCAAATATACATACATATATATACACATATGTATCTTCTTAATCGAATTGGTATTTCTAGTTCACTACAACAAAGTAGAGATATAGTTTGGACACTAGTAGCATTTCTAACTTGAACGCTAGTGTAACTTCCCCAACCTGACCTAGATGTTAAATCCGAATTCAGAAGATTATATTGGCCACCAAAATAACCTATTAGGGAGTTTTATAAAATAGCCCATTTAAAACTTTTGTTTTATTTTAGTAGAAAACTTAGTGTGTTTTCAAAAGTTACAATATCTTTCAAAAACCGATTGACTTTAATGATTAATTTTGCAAAAAGCGATTTTCAATTTATATGTATTTTTCGAATCTCATTTACGTAATCATGCAACGGAAAAGTGATATCAAACATAGTTTTAATGAAAATTATACTTCATGCATAAAAAATTTAAATCCATTTTCCAACATCCTAAAATAAAATTAAATGTCATGCATGGTAAATAAACCCAAAGCCTAAGTCCCATGCTACAGTTTAAAAAAAAAAACAATACAGTCTCTAAGTAACAGAAAAATGCAAATAACAAATCTAATATACTTTTAAAAAAATTAATAGAGAAAACATTCTGAGTTGAGACCTACCGGATGCCGAGTCCGTGTCTTTACCTAGTGGGTTATCTGTAAAGATGAAAATTAAAAGGGAGTGAGCTTAAAAAGCTCAGTGTGAGGCCGATCACAAGTAAATTGTTGCAGAGCAATAACCAAAGCATACAAAATAATAGTTCTCAATACAATTACAATCATATAGGATAGCAGAATTCAACAGTTCATTCGAGCATACTTATGAATGTCATTGCAATTCATAAATAACAAGAAAGTTCCTACCCATACTCCGCTACACTCATCAATAAGAGTCCCTCAGAACTCTTCCAACCATAACACTCCAGTTTGTGGACGAACCTCCAGTATCTGCAAATGAACTCTTAGTAGTAAAAATTAAGGGTGAACCACCAAAATTTTTAGCTTTAAAAGTTTGCAGACAAGCTGCCAGTAATTTGTGGACGAACCACCAGTGTTGCAGATTATTTCACTGTCAGTACTTCCTCCTTACAATCGTCCCACCCCATGCAATGCAGTATGACATGTTTGTAACAATATCATGTAAAATAGTAGACATGTTTAACATGTATTCAGTTCAACAGTAGCATTAGACATGCTTAACATGTATTTGGTTCAACAACAATAGTAAACATGCTTAACATGTATTTGGTTTAACAGTATTAGTAGGCAAGTTGAATATGCAATCAGCAGTACAGTGGTAAGAATAACAGTAACAGTTCATCAGAAAATATAATGACAGTAAACATGTAATATTCACATGTAATACCCCGAAAATTATTACAGTAAGAAAGTATGTATCTTTTATATAGTAAAATAAGGAAATAAAGTGGCAAAAAAGGGAAATTTTGAGTTATGTCAACATTGGGAAGTATATTATGACATATTAATTTAAGAAAGGATTAAATCGCAAAAGTGAGAAAAGTTTTGTTGCCCAATAATAAATACTCAAAATTTGAGGGGTTAAAGTGTAAATATAAAAAAGTTGAAGGACCAATAGTGAAAATCTTTTAAGGGTGGAATAATCTAGAAACTAAGAAAAATTGGATGAATTAGGACCAAATTGAATAGGTGAAGAATTATGATAGACTAAATCGTAATTTTACCAAATTAAGTGATGACTAAATGATGAAATTTTAAAAGATCATAAAAGGCAAAATGGTTAATCAGAAAGAGAGAGAAATCTAGAAGGTAATGATGATGTTGGTGATATTTTTAATTAATTAATTAATTAAATGTTATTTGATTAATATTTTATTAAGATTTTTAGTGTTATTGTATTATTAAATGATTAATATAAAAGGGAGAAAAGATGAACAGAATTTTTCATCTTTTCATGCCTCCAACGTGAGAAGAAAAGGAAAGAAAATTTATTTTCTTTACAATTTGGTCCTTTCACCAAAAATCCACCATTTTCACTTAGAAATTAAAAAAATTTCCATAGCCGCCAAGAGAGAAAATTGATAAGGAGACTAAGGGGAGCTAGAATATCAAGTTAGATTCAAGAAATAGAAGTTGAAGGAGAGAGAAAATTAAGTTAAAGATTGAAATCAATTGGACAAGGTAAGAACATCAAGATTTTAATATATTTTTGAGTTTGGTATTATTGAAAAAAATATGAAATTGATGTTAATCTAGAGTTTTATTATATAAGGTTCTATGTTCTTGATTTGTTAGTGAAGTGAAATAAGAGGAAGTGATGGAAAATATTGTAGAGAAATGAAAGGAGGGTGTTATAAATTTAGTTAACAACATTTTACACTAAAACAGTTTTGAGATAACCGTAGTAGTCTGACCTTGAAAATTCACAAAAAATTGTAGAAATTGAATTAGAGGTTAATTAAAGTATTAAATTAAAGCCTATTGAGTCTAGTTTTACATAGAAGAAACGGTGTAAGCAAAAGAATTTTATATTATGAGATATATGAATTTTTGTGAGACAGGGTCAGATTGATTTCGGGTTCCCCTGTTCTTAGTTGGTAAAATCATCAAAAATTGTAAAAAAAATATTTAGGGGCTTAAATTTATATGTTTAAATTCTTGACGAGTCTATTTTCAATAGAAACAAATGAAAACGTCATCTAGACCCCGTACTAAGAGATGATTAATTTTTAGTAAACAAAGGTCAAAGCTTTCAAACAACAGAATAGAGATAAATTTGAAGAATTTACTGTACTTATTGGCTAAACCATAAATTCTGAAAATTTTATGGTAGAAATATATTTGGGTCTAGTTTCTAAAATATCAAGCGATTCTTAATTTATAATTCTGTAGCTCAAGATATAAATAATTTAGTGACTATGACTCAAGTGGACAGCTTTGAATAAACATATAAGTAAATAATGGAATTATAGATAATGTTATATATAAACATGTTATATACATTAATAATGTCGAATGGAGAGGAGTAGGAGGAGGAAAATATATGAATATTCAGCTAGCATGGGTTTACATTAGAAATGGCTAATTTGCATGTTTTAAGTTCAGAGACTAAATTGAATAAGAGTAAAACTTTAGGTGTAATTTTGTAAAAATGTCAAAAATGACCAAATTACAGGAAATCAATTTTTTTATTGTATAAATTTATAAATTAAATGAAAATATTAATTTAGATCAAGATCAAGTGGAAATTCGAGGAAAATGGAAAATTATAAAAATGCCCCTGAATCTTGGTTTTTTCTGTAATTTAGCCAGGTAGTACCTTGATATTTTTGCAATTTAGCCAGGTAAGTTCATATGAACTATATTCTGTATAATCTTGATTAAAGTGAATTTGATATTGAAAGTAAATTTTGAAATGAAATTGAGTTTGAATGAGGATTTGGAAACCCTATTAACTAGTTGAGCTGAATCGAATATAATTGGCATGTCATAGGATTGGAAAAGTACGGGAATTTATCGGCTTTGCCAATCAGTCACTATATGTGTCGTATTCTACACCACGTGTGTCGTTTCAGGCACTTTATGTGTCGTATACTGCTTCTGATATATTGATCAGGTACAAAGTACCGTTTTAGGCACAATGTGCTGTACTGGTGTGTTTGGTTGGAATCCGAGTATCCGCCAAGGTCCCGGTTTATTAATAGGGTGAATAATCAAAATGTGAGAATTGAATAAATTTGATTGATCGTACGATTGAAAGTATAAGGAATAAATTGTTAGTCAAATTGTGAGATTTGAAAGCATGAACCTAAGGTTCATGAATTGATCAAATTCAAGTTATTAATATATGATATTGTTGATGAATTGTATATGAAATATGAAACTGAATGTAAAATTAGTTCTTATGAGTTAAATACTCATGAATTGAATATGGAATAGATAGTGCCATTGTTTAAATGAACATGCTATAATGACAGTAGACATGTAATATTCACATGTAATACCCCGAAAATTACTACAGTAAGAAAGTAGGTATCTTTGATATAGTAAAATAAGGAAATAAAGTGGAAAAAAGGGAAATTTTGAGTTATGTCAACACTGGGAAGTATATTATGACATATTAATTTAAGAAAGGATTAAATCGCAAAAGTGAGAAAAGTTTTGTTGCCCAATAGTAAATACTCAAAATTTGAGGGTTAAAGTGTAAATATGAAAAAGTTGAAGGACCAATAGTGAAAATATTTTAAGGGTGGAATAATCTATAAACTAAGAAAAATGGATGAATTAGGACCAAATTGAATAGGTGAAGAATTATGATGGACTAAATCATAATTTTACCAAATTAAGTGATGACTCAATGATAGAATTTTAAAAGATCATAAAGGGAAAATTGGTCAATTAGAAAGAGAGAACTCTAGAAGTTAATGATGATGTTGGTGATATTTTTAATTAATTAATTAGATAAATGTTATTTAATTAATATTTTATTAAGATTTTTAGTGTTATTTTATTATTAAATAATTAATATAAAAGGGAGGAACTACGAAGAGAATTTTTCATCTTTTCATGCCTCCAACGTGAGCAGAAAAAGAAAGAAAGAAAATTTATTTTCTTTACAATTTGGTCCTTTCACCAAAAATCCACCATTTTCACTTAGAAATCAAAAAAATTTCCATAGCCACCAATAGAGAAAATTGATAAGGAGACTAAGGGGAGCTAGAATATCGGGTTAAATTCTAGAAATAGAAGTTGAAGGAGAGAGAAAATCAAGTTAAAGATTGAAATCAATTGGATAATATAAGAACATCAATATTTTAATATATTTTTTAGTTTGATATTATTGAAAAAAAATATGAAATTGATGTTAATGTAGAGTTTTATTACATAAGGTTCTATGTTCTTGATATGTTAGTGAAGGGAAATAAGAGGAAGTGATGGAAAATATTGTAGAGAAATGAAATGAGGGTGTTATAAATTTAGTTAACAACATTTTACACTAAAACAGTTTTGAGACTGCAGCAGTAGTCTAAATTTTAAAATTCACCAAAAATCGTAGAAATTGAATTAGAGGTTAATTAAAGTATTAAATTAAAGCCTATTGAGTCTAGTTTTACATAGAAGAAACGGTGTAAGCAAAAGAATCTCGTATTATAAGATATATGAATTTTTGTGAGACAGGGTCAGATTGATTTCGGGTTCCCCTGTTCTTACTTTGTAAAATCACCAAAAATTGTAAAAATGGTGGCTATGGAAATTTTTTTGATTTCTAAGTGAAAATGGTGAATTTTTGGTGAAAGGACCAAATTGTAAAGAAAAAATTTTTCTCTCTTTTTTTTCTTCTTACATTGGAGGCATGAAATGATGAAAAATTCTCTTCATCTTTCCTCCCTTTTATATTAATCATTTAATAATAAAATAATACTAAAAATCTTAATAAAATATTAATTAAATAACATTTATCTAATTAATTAATTAAAAATATCACCAACATCATCATTACCTTCTAGAGTTCTCTCTCTTTCTAATTGACCATTTTGCCTTTACGATCTTTTAAAATTTCATCCTTGAGTCATCACTTAATTTGGTAAAATTATGATTTAGTCCCTCATAATTCTTCACCTATTCAATTTGGTCCTAATTTATTCATTTTTCTTAGTTTCTAGATTATTCCACCCTTAAAATATTTTCACTATTGGTCCTTCAACTTTTTCATATTTACACTTTAACCCCTCAAAATTTGAGTATTTATTATTGGGCAACAAAACTTTTCTCACTTTTACGATTTAATCCTTTCTTAAATTAATATGTCATAATATACTTCTTAATGTTGACATAACTTAAAATTTCCCTTTTTGCCCCTTTATTTCCTTATTTTACTATATCAAAGATACATACTCTCTTAGTGTAGTAATTTTCGGGGTATTACATATATAATCATTATAATAGCAAATCAATCATCAACTTACATATTCTAGCATGTTCATAATATCACGAATTGAGCCGAGTGAATAAAATTCCTAAAAATAATACAGGGTTTATACAAGGACTAAACTAAACAATTTACAAAATTCTGGGATAAACTATAAAATATGTGAGGCTATAGGTTGTCTAACAGACTGTGACTATGTGAAAAACGTAAGAATTATCCTATAAGAGAGACACGATCATGTTACAGGCTGTGTGGAAGAGTTGTGGTCGTGTGGTTCATGAAGTAGCCTAGGGTTTTGAGAGGCACATGACCATGTGGTGGTTGTGTGGTCCACCTGTGTGGCCCTAATTCTACACACAATCACCACCAATTCACTTGCGAAAAGAACACAAATCTTTCACTGGGGGTCCGATCAACATTTCTCATAATCAAATCTGATCCAATTCACCTAAATCATGTCTTTTAAACAACATTTACACATGAATTATTTGTTGGTTTCAAGAATTGTCAAAATGATCAAAAGATTTGGCAAGAGTCATAAAAGAATGAGTAATTGAATTGAAAGATTAACGTGGAACGATGCTATTGTGGGATTACGAGTTCGCCTTATTGAAATGAATGCACTTATCGAACTTTTGATGAAAATACGGAGGCTATCGGTGATGAATTCAACAACCGGTAGAAAAAAGAGTAAACAGGGAGTTGATTTTGATTCAGTAAAGGAAATATAATTTTCAACGATGGAATGAAAATATAATGTAAAGAAAGGAAATGAAAATAAAGTGGGAGAAATAAAGAAATGAAGACAAAATTCTAATTGGAATTGAAAAAGAAAGCAAGATCCAAGCCTAATTAGGAAAAGGTGAGCAAAATACCCAAGGTTTGGAAACCTTAAGGGTGGCTTAACAATTTACCCCTTTGCTGCCGAAAATAAAAAATGCTTGGAATTGAAAAGAAAGTAATATCCAAGTCTAATTAGGAAAAGATGAATTAAATACGTAGGGTTTCCAGGGCGGCATAGCAATTTACCCCTTCACTGTCGAAAATAAAAAATGCATTTGGGAATAAAGTGGCTCAAACCTAAGGTCACTTAAGGGAAAAGTTAACTCTTAACCATTAGGCCTAAAGCATATTTATTGTTTGGTCTATATTTCTAATTGCATATATTTGGTGTAACTTTTATCTTAGATTGTTGAAAATTAAAAGGAAAGAAACGAGAGGAAAATAGCTTGATCTCAGATCTCTAGGGACAACACTAAACACTTAACCATTCAACCTTAATCATTTTATTGTCTACGTATTACAATTAACACCCTATATTTTGGGGTGTGAGAGTTAGTTTAAACCTTTAACAACGATTTTAAGATAAACACTGGTAGCTCAAACCTTTGCGACAGTTCTAAAGCAACACTGCTTTAACCAATTAATTAACGTAGGGTATACGACTTACCACGAAATAGTTTTGGCGCCATACCTTTAGCCACGTTATTAAGTGAAACCCTTCTATATTACATATTTTACTGGCGCCAATTGTTATGATCCCCGCTGTTGTTGTACCTTTTAGTGGTGTTTTATTGATAAATGCCGCTAAATACTTTTGTGCAAAGTAAATGATTTTTTTTGTTTTTGTTTTTATTTTTCACATAGATGTGGTGGCGTTTAGACCTTAAACCCCGAAATATGTTCTGCAGTAAAATCATATAATTAAGTATATTATAATATTTTATTTGATTCTTACCAAAAAGTATTTTTAGTAATTTAAAATTATAGAATTAAATGAAATAATATCTAATTAACAATTTTCTTTTATATAAAAAAGAATAAATGATAATTTATTTTATAATTTGAACAAATACTTCAATAAAACAATTTACTAAAATATTAAATTATTATAAAATATAAATTATAAAAATAAAAATATAATTTATTTTATATAGTGGAGGCCTTTGACAATTCATTGAGTGGAATTTTATTTGCTATATGTGTGTCGGTGCCAATCTCAAAGGTAGCATCGTAGGAAATCTGAGATGGAGAGGAATTTGTGACAAACTAAGCTATTAATAAAGGTAAAATTGGCTAATGGGAAAGGTGACCAACATCTAATAATAGTGGTCAGTTCCGGTACGGAAAGGTGCATTTTAATTTTAAATGGTAAGGATGTTTGCTTCCTTTATTAGTGTCAGTTCTTCATTGCTTAAAAAAAAACACTTCTGACTCCAAAAGCACTTTTGAAAGAAAAGCTGTGAAGAACAAGCTGTTTTGGCTGAAATTTTTAACTTTTCAGAAGTGCTTTTAAAAAGCACTTCTGAAAAGGAGAAGCTAAAAATTTTAGTTGTTCCTCTCCCAAAATCACTTTTGATGTTTAATTACTTTTTCACCCCTCCAATAACATAGTATTTTTCTTTTTTTTTCTTGGTGTTTAGTTACAATTGTGTTCAAATCATTAATTAAAAATAAAAAAATATTTTTTAAAATACTAATTACAAATATTAAATATTTAAAATATAGTTTATATATTCTAATTAAATTTATAAATAATTAATATTTATTGCTTAAAAATATTTACAATTTGTATTTTATATATTAAAATATTAACAACAAGTTATAATAATTTTTTTATATTATTACTAAAATATAATAATATTAACTAATTTAAATATTATTTAAATGCATATTTGTTACTTGATAATAACATGTCTAAAATGGACATTTTATTTCTTAAAAGTACTTTTTGACAGCAATGCTAAACACTTAAATTCTAAACCAAGCTTTTCAAAAGTACTTTTCCACAGCACTTTTCAAAAGTAATGAAGAACTGGCCCTTAGAGTGTAAAACAACTTTATTGATTTATATAAATATTTTATATTTGGCTATTTATGAATTTATGAATTGTATATAATTTATTAGGAAGAAAAAAACACCATAAAACGCCGTAAAAAGAGACACGTTCAATGGCGTTACATAAGAAACATCGCTATTTTTCGCTACATTGTTTATTGTAACGTCTTTTGTGGCGTTTTCTTGTTTTTCGTGATGATTTTTAAATGCGTTCATAAATTCTACAAAAAGTAAAAAAAAAAAGCCATTGAATTATTATTCTCTTGTAGTGATTAATCAAGTTGAAGAGTAGAAACAAGTTGAATATTTAATAAAATGATCAATTTGTTTTTTGATCTAACGTACAATAATTAATTTGCCCATCTTTTAAGTTGAAAGGGAAAAATACAAGCAAATTTCTAGTATAGGGGCCTTCGTGGTAGTTTTACTTAATCCTACTTATCTTTTAATCCCACTTCAGTTACATACAATTTTTTGAAAACGCCAAATCATCACTTAATAACACAAATGAATGGAATTTATAACGAAATGACTAATTTAAACTTTTTTTTCTCTAAAATATGTACTCAAATTTTTAAGGAAATGAGACAAAAAATAATTCAAATCATAATACAAGGAACTCTATAGTTATACTTAAAAAATAAAGTAAAAAGGAAATGAAATATATCAAATACATAAACTTACCTACAAAACATCTATTTAATTATAAGTAAAACTATAATTATTATCAATACGAACAAAATTACAAGCACAATGGCTAAGTACTAAAAAAGCCTTTTGAAAATAATTCACAAATCAATTGAGGCCCTCGCTAAAAAGTGTAATAAATTGTGCCCTTAATCAAAAGTTAATTATCAAGGAAACCTTTATAATATGGTTTTCTATAGCAACCCCAACAGACCATTAAGGATTGATGTGGTAGGTGACATAACGACTAACATGACATCTCACATGAAAATTTTGATGACATGACTATTGAAGTGAAAAAATGTTGATTTGGAGGATTTAATTTATTTTTAAGAATCATATAAAATTTTTAAAAGACGTAAACTAATAAAAATTAATAAATTATTACTAAATCTATCACACTCATTTTATGAAATATATACATGTATATATAATATAGAAGGAGTTTTTATTTTAAAAGAAAATAAAAAGTAGATTTCAAGTGACATTATTTTCCAGTTAACTTTAATGCGATTTATATAGCACTACAAACGAGTTGAGAGTGTGATATGTGTTCTATATGATCTATTAAAAAAAATGAGTGTGATAGATTTAGTAATAATTTATTGGCTTAATAGATAAAAAAATTTAGTAAAGTCCTCATGAAAATTTTGCACCCAATTCATCCCTTAAAGATGACAAATTAATCAATCAAGCCCCTAAATTAATGTTGATTAAGTTTGACTATTAAATTTGGTTGACGTAACAAATGGACCAATCAAACAATGATATTCACGTGTATATCATGCTGACATAGCATTTTAGCACATCAAAGCATTAATATCTTCCCTATCAAAGCATTAATGTCTTCCCAATTTGTGACATTTATTAATTAAAATAATAAGTTTTTATTCTTATGAGTAATTCAAATTTTAGTAATAAATTTAAATATATAAAAGAACATTTGAAGTAAAGTTAAAACGAATGTGGGTAATTTATATTCATTGATTCATATTTGTATGCACTATAAATTAATATCCAACAATAAATCAAATATTTAATATATAATGCGTATAAATCCTCAAAATAATAGATCGAATGGTGTCAAATAATTAACTTTTTATTATAAATTAATGACTATATATATTTGTATAAATAAAAGCTTATATTGTCTTATGTATAAATTGTTTTATATCAAAATATGTTTATGGTCTCTTTACATGGGTAAATTTGAGTTTTGATTCCCATATTTTAATTTTACATAATTTAATCTCTACTATTATAATATCTTTAGTTAGTACAAATAATTAACACCTTTAACTATTTTGGTTAAAATGTTTATATGGATTTTTTTCCTAAAATAATAAATTCTAACTTATCATGTTGCAATATATATATATTATTAGAATGGTGTTTTAAAAGAAATTCTTGTTAGCATTCTACCTGAAATAGTTATTAATATTAATTATTTGGACTAACAAATGACATTACACAAGGGATTAAATTATGTCAAATTAAGGTATAAGGATTAAATCTCAAATTTAAACATAATAGAGGCACAAAATTGAAAATTAACCATTACGAGTAAAATTATTTGATAAGTCAAATTAAAATGTAAGGAATAAATTTCAAATTTGAATATAATAAAAGCACCACAACTGAAAATAAACCATACCTTAAAATGCCAAACAGAAAAGACAATTGTAACTGCCTCCTCTGGTGGGGATTGTTTTTATATATAGGTATATTGTTAGTGGATTAGTATTAGAGAAAAGGTTTGGTATATTGTTAGTAGAATTTTTATAAGTAAAGTTGGGTCGATGATATATGGTAAAAAAGAAAAATGTATATAAAAAAATGGGACACGTGACAGGTTTATATCTTTACTTGTGACATTAAAAAGAATGCACTACTAAAGTATCAAATACTCAACTTTAATATTAATGTAATTTCAAACTAAGGTGTATCCTGACTCGTGTTATTAAATTTAACGAGAAGTTTCATAATTAGTATAGATATTAAATTAATAAAATTATTTAAAAAAATAAAAAATATACATTATATAATTGTTTTAGAAAAACATAGTTAGGTAATTATATAAAATTACTAGTTCTCATCCCGTGCAAATACATGAGTTAGTTGTATATATTACATATAATATATTAAAATTATAAAAAAATTTGAACATCTTAAAAAATAATATAAAATAATATAGCTTAAATACGGTATCAAATAGTGTATATTGTTCAACACATTGATTGGTTGAATCAATAAAATCTTCTTAATGAATTTTCAAATATTTTGGTTCCTTTTAAGCTCTTTAACAAATTTTTTATTAATTTTAAGTTGCTTGTTGTATAGCATCTCGTACATCTCGACTTCGCACTATAATTCTCGTTAAGTTTATTCTTCAAATAGATACTGTAATAATTTTATTTTATTTTATTTATGATTACTCAAATGTTAAACTAATTTGATACTTAGAATTATTCCAACATATATTTATACTACCAACCCTAAGGTTAGAAAATGTAAAATCAGAAATTGCTCTTATATTTGCAACTATATAATACCGGTTCCATATCTCTTTCCCACTCACCCTATATTCCTTATTTTCTCTCTCTACAAAATCTCTGCTCCCCTCTCTTTATTTTATTTTTCTCGCCATCCAAACGCTCCCTCCACACTTCAAAATTTTGATACTCTTTTGCAGTTTGCTCCTTATAAAATCTCCCTATCTTTCTATGTATCCAATGACAAGTTACTATATTGAACACTAAGCTTTTTTTTCTAATTTCCTGAAACATTTTCCAATGGAAAATGACGATAACAGAGGCGACAAGAAGAGAGCCCGGGAAGAGTTTGAGAATTTTGAGTCAGAGGCTAACTCGGTTCCCTTCTTAAAACTCTCTCGAGTCCACTCGCCCGAGTCCACTCGTGTGGAATCCGGCCTTGATTACGTGGACGTTCAGTTGCCGGAGACAAAGCATATCCAGGAGGATTTGCTGAACTTCCTGGACGATTCCGACCCGGACATTGGACCTGGGCTGGGGATTCAGGGACTTGACTTGGTTCTCAAAAGTTTCGAAGAAGAGATTGTAGTTCCGACTCAGGCGACGCTACCGGTAACATCGTTGGAAACCGGCAAGTCGAGGCCGGATCTAGGGTTTCTTTTAGAGGCTTCGGATGATGAACTGGGTTTGCCACCGAGTTTTTCGTCTGTTGAGCAGGGCGTTGATATAGAGGGAAGTGTAGAGTTAGGAGCCGATGGAATAGAGGAAATGATGGGGTATGAGTTCCCGATTCCGAGTTACGGATCGTTTGACTTCGGAATCGGCGGTGACTCAGATGCCGACAACAAAAATCATAGTAATAGCGGTGATTTTGTGGCGTTAGGAGGCTTGTTCGAACCCATTGTAGAAATTTCGGAGCTAACCTCGTGACCTGAATCGCTTTGCGAACTACGGTGCCGTTTGATGTAAATCTTTTAAAAAAAAAAAAAAAGTGGATATGTAGGTTTGTAAATCTTGTTAATTACTAAAATGGTAAATTAAAGAAAAAAAAAGGGTTGGAGGCGGAAAGACGGAAATAAAATTGGGAATGCAAATTTGTTGGTGATAAATTTTAATTAAAAAATAATTATTTTGAAGCATGCATATTTTACAAAATAATAATAAAGTTATGCTTTTAAGTGATAAATTCCTGGATAATTATTCTGACGATAAATGACTTCCAAAGCGGTTTTTTAATTATTTTACTATATTTTAGAAATAAATGGTAGCATCGTAAATTTTGATGTGGATAGAATGATATTTACTTATAAATATATAAAATGTGCAAAATATTTGAATCATAAATCAAACATAACAACTTAAAAAGGGTTTAGACATAAACTAATTTGATTTGATTCAGAATTAATAAAACAAAGCTTATATATAATTTACATATGGAATCAAAAAGTGTTTTTTTAAGCAAGAAAATTTGGTACCTTTTTTTAGACTTAATTTGGAAAATTTTAATAAAAACAAAAACAATTACTTTTTATATTTAAAAAAAATTGTTTAAGGTTTGAATATGTTTCATAATGCACAAGTACATGCTTGCTTTTTGTATGCATCAATATTTAACAATATTTTTCATATCTTTTGAGAGATAGGAAAGGTGAGAGAAGGAGAAATAATGTGGTAAGCTTAATAACCTTTTTTGGGATGAATAGGGAACAATGTCATATGCTTGAAATTGTTTCGAGTTATCTTTTAGTTTGAAATTCAAACGTCTTAAGCCTCAAAACATTACAAGCCTAGAAAACCTATGTGACCTAAACATTTCCTTTATATTATCTTCTTGATTTGCTTATAATTAGCTTAATGGATGTTTTTGATTCGCATTTTGTGCCTACTACGTATCTATATAGTTTATATTAGATAATATAATCCAGTATTTGTTCATTTGAATTGCCTCTAGGTTTGCTAGTTCTTTAGTGAACTAGGTATATTTGCTTTAGGAGTGCTTAAATTAGCTAAAAATCAATCTTAAGTTGCATGTGAGATATGTCATGTACAAATTCAATATTCGATTGACATGCTTCTTATTGTTCAACACATTCCAAGGGTCATCTTATGTATGTTCTGTGTGATTTCTTGAGGATAAGCAAATACTTAAGAATGGGGGAGTTTGATATGACGTAATTTGATATGTCAAATTAAACTCTTTCGAGTACTTAATAAGCTTGTTTTCAAATAGTTTATGAGTTTTTTTAATGTCTTTTTAAATATTCTTAAATTTTAATGTTTTTGAGACCCAAGTTGGTGAATTTTTGTCTGTTAGGAGTCTAATGATTGATTTGAGCTTGTGTAGGGAGATAACTATGGCCAAATCTTAAAGAAAATATCAATTGCTTTGGGTGTTACGACATTGATGCGTGTATGTTATGACATCAATCCTCCATTACCTCAGGGGAGCAAAACTTCAATGAAAAACCAACTTGGAGCAGTCTACTGAGGATGTCGTGGCACCAAGTGTGCTGTGTCACATCACTGAACCTCGATATCTTGACTTCAAGCCTTTGAGGTCACAACTTCACAGTTGATGGTTGAAATTAAAGAGACAGGGCCACCGTTGTCGCGACACCGAGAACTCCCAAGCCAAGATTGTGCCTATTGCCACGAATGTCACAATAGTGAAATCCCACAAGTGAAAAAATTGTAGGGGCAATTTTGTA
This sequence comes from Gossypium hirsutum, assembly GCF_007990345.1. Classification (NCBI taxonomy): domain Eukaryota; kingdom Viridiplantae; phylum Streptophyta; class Magnoliopsida; order Malvales; family Malvaceae; genus Gossypium; species Gossypium hirsutum. The sequence goes on from NC_053445.1 coordinate 47,945,281, forward strand.
TCCAAATAAACTTGAAGTTACTTTTTATTTAAGGGCATAATTATCAATGTTAGGTTAAATACTAGTATATTGTAAATATTATTTTATAAGATTTTGGAAGTAGATTTTTGATGGTTGAACATTTTCCTCACATCCCATATTTTTAGATTAGATTAGATTTCTTCTTTTTTTTTCTTTCCTTTTCTTCTTTTTTTTAGATTAGGTTTTCTTTTCTTTTTAGAATAGACTTCAATTTTTGTTGCTTTCTATTTCTTTTTTTTTTTCTTGTTGAAGACTATGCAAGAGAGATAATCAATCTTTTGAGCTTAATTGGATTTTCATCAATTAAATGAGCATTTTCTTACTCTTTATTTCTATGCCTACCATGTGTTTAATGAAATATTTGCTTGAAATTTAAGCTTGATTATGTGCTAATGTTTGTTCTTGGTTAATTGATTTTCGATTATATTGAAATGCTTAATACACTAGAATTGACGCCTCTAGTGAAAAATCTAGATAAGTGAGATCTGTAGGAGAGTTTATCCTTGATAGTTCGGTATACTTATATTGGATAGTGAGACCAAGAGAAGAACTACTTGTCTAAGTGAGATCAAGAGAAGAACTTAGTAGATAATTCCAAATTAATATGAGACCGATAGGAGATTCCTTGTTAGAAGTGGCAAGCAATATAATCGGAATAGGTTATTAGTTTAACTAGCAATCGACTAAACGATTGACAATCATTATATCATTTTCATTATCTAAAACAATAAGAAGAAAGTTTAGCTTAGTTTGTTTAATTGATAGTTTAAATTTAGTTTATAAACAATTTATATTTGATTTTGCACTAATAATTTCCAACTCAATTAGATTAATAATTGCTAAATTATAAGTAATTTGACAAACACAATTATCAATTTGACAATCCTTTGTGTTCGATCATTGAAATACTCAAAATGTTCAATTGTAACTCTTATAAATATTACAACTAACATGTCATACTGACTATATTTCATAATTGCAAGTTAACAAAACAATGAATGATAATTATGTATTGAAACCGTAGCCCTTTTGAAATGCTAAGTAACCAACCTCTTAACTTACATATCTATCCGTTTCAATTTGGATTTGTGTCAACTCCTAATAATAGGTGGTGTGACTCGAGTTAACCTTAAATTAACAATTATTTTTCAAATCTATCAAAAATATTATAAAAAATTAAATCTTAAAACTCGTGCCTACATTGCACATAATGTCTTTTTACCCTTTCGCTAACGAAAAAGAGAACGGATGAGTAGAGATTTATGCTATAAACAACATCCACATCCATGCCATATATGAAGGAGGGTGCTACAACCGTTCAATTTCTCTATTTTCTGATTAGCCGCATTGTTTGAGCCCGGTGCATGAATGCCAAAATCGCAAAACCTTGGCTATTACTGTTTACATGAGCAAGGTCCTCCGGCAACAACGAAGACATCAACCAGCAAAGGGCCCCTGCTTATCTGTCATTAAATGGACCGCTAATGATGTATAATACATAGACTCTATCATGTTAGTTGAACTTTTCGTTGCTCATATCATCTGTTGATTGATTCTTGACTGATGAATGTAGTCCTCAATAGACTCCTTTTAAAAGTAAAAAAAGATTATTTTATAATTGTTTTAGAATAAGATGAAAGATATTGATAATAATTTTTTAAAATTATAATTAAATGAAGATTAAACAAGCTTAAAATTACCACATTATCACTCTATCCCAAAATTAGCCGTAGTTAACCGAATTGGATTCAAAATGAGCAACAGAGAGGTCGTTTTGTAACCCTTTTATTATTGGTTGAGACATGTTTTTAAATATACTGTGTAGTTTACTTAATAAAATAATATCTGCTCGTTCTTATCCTGCTCGCTACTCTCCACTCAAATGGCGCTATCCTTAACCATCAGCAATGGCATCAGTAGCAGTAGCAATGCAAATGGGGGCCCAATCCTTCCCAACAACCAGCTACCTTTCGGCCTCCCTCATCGCCGCAACGTCCTCTTCCCAATCTCCCCCAGAACCTTCCACTTGACCTCCGCTGCCAAAAAGTTCTCTTCCCGAACCGGACGCTTCGATAGCAAGAACCGGAGGAGCAATCTCACCACAAAAGAACAAGATGAGGAACAGGAGCTCAAACGGACGGCGGAGATTGAAGAATCAAACATTGCTATTGGAGTTGGATTGGAGGACGTTGGTGGGAGTTCGTCTGAGATTTCGGCTGATGGTAAGCCGTTCCCCGATCTTCCGGGCCTTCAGCCGGATTTATGGGAAGGTCCCAAGTGGGATGTTCTCGGTTTCCTTGTTCAGTATTTGTGGGCTTTTGGCATCGTTTTCGCGGTATCTCTCAAAGCTCTTTATCTCTGCCTTTTTTTTTTTCCGTTGTTCAGTTTTGTTGCGCTGATGCCTGAAATGATCGATATTTGAATTTATATAAGCCTATGAAGGATTAGGATTATGGGTTTAAATCAAAGTTAAAAAATTTAACAATATGATAGCTTCTGCATGCTGGTAAAGGGAAAAAAAATCTACCCTGTCTAAGTGGTGGTTAGAACTTGAACTTGGGTTTGGAGATTTTAGTTGCAAAGTTCAAATTAGAATTTATGAGCCGGGGATGTGCCATAAGAAAATAATGAAATTCTGCTTGTGTTAGTCCAAAGCTCCATTGTGGAGTTACAGGGAAAAGGACTGAGAAAGAATGTTCATACTCAGAGAGATTTTTTGTAGATTACATTTCCTCAGGAGGGGGATAAGGGAATGAATTAAAAAGATCAGATAAACACTAAATAGGCACCCGTGAAATTTGGAGAATTATGGGAGATTAATCTGAAACTTTATTCGAATTTGGTGGCTGCAACAAGGTAGCCTGGACTATTTCTTGAGATTTTCTTTTCTTGGGTTTGTGATGGGAATTATGGAAGGTGAACAGCATGCAGCACCCAGACTTGCTGGGCTTCATTTTGTGCTGACCAAATGTGAAGATGTAGTTCCCGAGTTTGGTGAAACATGGAAACTAATCTGTGGTTATGGTTTAAAATTTTATGCTAATATACATCATAAAGGAAACAAATGACCCTACCCCTCATTTTGCCTTGCATGGAATTTGTAGAATGTTACATCCTTCAGTAGAATCAGTAGCGCTCAGAGTTTCTTCTATGTAATTTCCTCATCGTATACTATAAGAAATATCGATGTAACTTAAAGTACTTGACACAATTGAGATCCACTCTTAAAGACCTAAGTTTATGACAGCTTTCTAACCTTACACACAAAACACTCGTTTTCATAATATTTTTCATTGGATTAAGCACTGCCTTCTTTTTTGTAATACGTTTAATCGGTAGCGCTCATAGTTTCTTTTATTTCATGGTCGATGTAGACTATCTGTTACATTCATTCATGGATTACTCAAAAGGTGGTTTGAGAAGTAGGTGGGTGATTGATCTAGACCTGTTGCAGACCAATTTATATGCTTCTATGAAGACACTTGGCTATGATTTGTCTCTTTCGTATGGTTGAAATACTTGAAAATCCAATAAGTTGTAGTCCTTGGTGAATTGGTTTTCTGGGGAAGGGAGAGAGTTGTTTATTTCAAGAATAGGCTGGACCTACCCTGTTGTACTTTTTCTTTTCACTATAACTAGGAAAGAACCATGGCTTTTCAAAATTCATTGCTATCCATGGAACAGATGAGCTATTTTGCTTGTTTATTTCAAGAATAGGCTGGACCTACCCTGCTGTACTTTTTCTTTTCACTATAACTAGGAAAGAACCATGGCATTTCAAAATTCATTGCTATCCATGGAACAGGTGAGCTATTTTGCTTGTTTCTGGTTAGAAAAGGCACTATTTGATGATACTTGAATCTGAGTTTTGCACTTTATTGTATCAGTTAATTGCATGCGGGATTGCTGTGGCGACTTACAACGAAGGGGCAACAGATTTTAAGGAGACTCCTGCATACAAAGAGTCGATCCAATCTCAAGAGCTATTAGAACAACCTGATGCCTCTAATTCAGACGTCTTTGAATCAAATCCTACTGAAGTTGCACCCAGTTTGGAATAGTTGCTGAAAGTGGAATCAGATTCTGCCCTAAACCATCGACTGCTTTTCTAATGAACGCTCTCGGCCTTGGAAGTTAAGGGACACTTTTCAGAAGATGGATGCTAAAGTTGCAGACAATGGTGATGGCTAATTAATATCATGTAAAGCAAAATTCATAACAGCTCATAAAAGTTGACACTGTTAAACTGTTCTACCCTTATTTTTGGTTTATAATCAAGTCCTTAAATTATTCGGGATTATATGAAAAGAATAACAAACGGAATAAGCATCTCATGGTATGTTAATGGAGAAAGCTATATATATACAATTATTCTTCAAATTGTCTTTCGCTATAATTGGATTTGGAACAAATACAAATCCAAAATTATGCCTTTTCCTTGGTTCGAAAGAGAATAAAGCTTAGCAAATAAGCAATAAACGGATGCTTTCTCCAGCAAGAGAAATGGAGCTATGTGTTTACAACAACTACTCCAATAGGTCAAGAATACATTAACTGATAGGCAATAAGCCATGCCAACATCCCATGTAAGAATCAGATTCCAATATCATAAGAGATAAAAAGAATCTCAATATATTAACTAGTTTTCTTCACAAATTAGGGTTTATTTCCAGTTATGTGCACGATTTGAGTATGGTGATCTACAATTTGTTTTTTTTTTTGTATTTTCATGTTTGTTTTATTGTCTAGGTTTGAAGTTTGTGGATGCATACATTATTTTTTATATAAAAAAAAAACGAAATGCATGATGCATCGTATTATAATATTTAGTATCTTTAATTACTTTTGCTATACTAACAAGTTTGATCATGATTCCTTTTTCATTCTAAACAAATTCCCATAATTTTTTTGCCTTTTTAACATGCAACTTTTTTTTCTTTGTAATTCAAAACCCTCATTCTTTGGAATCTTCAGAGAACTCCTGCTGCAGTCTGCAGGTTCATGACAGAAAGGGCAAGTTCCCCCCATTTTCCACTGATTCTTTCAAATGTTTTCTGAACTTATTGTTTCAATCAACTCTTCATTTATATTAATGCATTGCAGATTTGTTGCATGGTGATGAGGATCAACATTGACTGCAATGGGTGTTATAGAAAAGTAAGAAGAGCCCTCCTTGATATGAAAGGTTAGATCAAAATATTCATCATCATAAGATTTGCTTTGCTTAATAAGAACCCTAAAGGTGGTCATTTGTTTTCTTTGTAATAAATGTTATGATGTAGAGTTGGAAACGCATTTGATAGAGAAGAAGCAGTGCAGGGTAAGCGTCTGTGGGAGATTTGTCCCGCGGGATGTGGCCATCAAAATAAGGAAGAAGACGAATCGAAGAGTGGAGATATTGGAAATACAAGAATTTAGCATCAACGATGAACAAACTCACGAAGAGAAGCCGTTGATGATCACTTCTAATACTTGGAACCTTGAAACCAAACCCATATTGAAACCTGTGTAGCATGTATATGATGACTATAAATATTGCATATGAATTAATTCAGTTGATTTGCTTGCACATGTCGAGTGAGGAACATACATGTAAACTTCTGATGCCTTAGTTATGAAAAACTTGATTAAGGGTTGTGAAATTCAATGTTAGTGTGTATCAATCCTGGTGGTCTCAGAGATGAAAACAGCAAGGTCTGCGCCATTTGTCTTTGGTGAATTGATGGCAGCATTACCTCTGTCTGTGTAATGGATTAAAGCAGGTAATTCAAATTTTGAATCAAAATAGAATGTCAAAATTAAAGCAAATATATGATTTTGTTTTGTTTGATTAAGCTTAATTTCAGACAGGGTGAAATTAGAGGAAGTTGGCAGAGATCCCGACAATGATAGAATGGCTTTTAAAAATGATAATTTTTTATTTAATATTTTAAAAAGTTATTAAAATATTAAAATTTCATTTTAAATTTCGTAAAAATATACCTTCTAATTTTGGCTTCACCCCTAATTTCAAATTGGTTATTCAAATCTAACTTAATCACAACTATGAAGTGAAATTTGAAGATTTTATTGACTAAATATGAGTAACTTGTAAATACAAACATCTACCTACAAGCCCTTTTAATTTGTAGGCCAAAATCATTCACCAAGAATTTGGTATATTGTCAAGGTAGAGCTCTAAATTTGATAGATGATAGGATTCCATCAACATTCTCTCTCTCACACACACATGCGTCTTGCCTTTAGTTTTCTTTTTATCAAATTTCAATTTTGACCCTTACATTATACTCAAATTTAAAATTTAATCATTATACTTTAGTTTTTAACATAATTTAATCTTTTTATTTTTATAATGTCTAAATAATTAGTATTATTGATTATTTTGATTAAAATTTTAGCATGAATTCGTATTAAAACCAAAAAAAAAATTGCCCTGATAACTTGTAATGAGTGTTTTTTTAGCAGAAATGCACATTGATATTTTAACCAATAGAGGAAAACAGAGAAGTAAAGTTGATGCAATCATAGTAGTCTCTAAACAAACTTGACCTAATATATGATTTCAAATACTGCGAGTTCATCACTGTCATTTTTTCATTCATTTTCTAAATAGTTTTGTTTTATTAAGTTTCGAAATAGATATATGACTTTGGGGGGTTCTCTAGTTTTTTCTGGAAATATCCAAAACCGTACAAGAAAACAGGGGCGAAGCTAGAAAATTCTTTTAGGGGTCGACATAAATTGTAATTTTTAAAGAATTTTATTTTTACTAATTTGAAATTTTAAAAATTTTAAAGTCCCAAAATATAAAAAATTTCGCCGAGCCCCATGCCCTAGATTCGCCCCTGCAAGAAAGTGCCGGACAACAGCTTTGAACCGAGTGGTTGCTGTCCGAAAGAGACTTTGGACAACGTTGGGTTTGGTGATCACAGCTTTTGGTTTTTGTATTTATAATGCCTTAGGTTTGCTTGCACGTTTAAATTTGGGTTTAAATTGATCAAAATTTCTGTATCGTACTATAATTTTGAGATATTGAATTTTTATATTTTTAATTAAAATATTCATCTATTCATCTAATTTTGTAATTATAAAATATATAGTATTTTTTAATCCTCAACTTTTATCCCTACGTACAAAATATTTAAAAATCTATGTTTTTATATTTTCAAAAAGTCCTAAAAATTAAAATTTACAAAATTATTAAAAATATTCCATAAACATATGAAGAAATAAAAAATATTTACAATTCAAAAAATAAAAATACTATTCTTTTAAATTCATTAAATTATAAAAAATACAAAAAAGTTTCCAATTTTTTTAACAAATGTGTTATTTGCATCTTTAATTGTAATAAAATCTCTACAAAATTTGAGTTATTCATTCAATATATATTAAAATTGAATTTGAACTAGTATTTTTAATTTTTAATCTTATTCAAAATTTACATTAAAATCCAATTTAATACTGATTGAATGAATAACTCAAACTTTGAAGATATCTTCTTATCATCCAATAAGTAAATTACATATATTTTTTGTAATATTTTTAACATTTAAATAAAAATTTTAAGATATGATCATTATTTTAAACCATTTTAGGATTTTTTATTGCAAATATAGACTCTTTTAATTTTTATAATTTTATGTACTTTTAAACAATAAAGACCAAATTGACAAAAATTGTAAGTATTGAGGGTTTAAAAAGTTGTTTTACCTTTTTTTATAATTATAAAATTATATGAAAGTATAGGGATTACACCTCTCAAAATTAAAGTACAAATACTAAATTTTAAATTTCATAAAAGTAGAGGGACTTTTATCATATTTAAACCATAAATTGTTATATATATATTTTTGTAAATTGTTTTGAAATTTTATATAGAGCTAGTACTTAGTACACTAACTGTGGCTGATTTTTAACAGCATAATAATTTTAGTTCTCAAAATTTATATATTTTATTAATTTGATCATAATACTAAAAAGTTCAATAATTTCAACTATTAACGTTTACACATTCTATCAATATGACCTTAATTTTTAAAATTTCAAAAACATTATAATTACATAAAATATAAAAATATTATGGGAAATAAATATAATAATATAAAAATACATAAAAACTTTAAACTTTTCCAAAATTTTCAAATGAAATATTAAGAATACATAAAAGATGTTTTTGTTGATGGAAGGCAATCAAGTAAGAAAAATATATATACAAGTATAATACAAAAAAGTTTACTTTTTTTTCTCAAAATTTTCTTCTCTTTCAAAATTAAAATCATAGAGGACCATGAAGCATTGTCCTTGTGTCATAGGCCAAGATATAAAGCTGGTGACCATCGCATAAAATGTATCCCATGAAGGTCTAACGATTAGATGGAGATTATTTGACCTACGAGAACGAACTCGATTTAAAAAATTGTTGAAGAAGCCTAGTAGCCCAATGAAGAAGATATGGAAAGTTAGGTTACATTCGCAAGGAAACTAACCTTAAAATATTAAAGAAAATAATACATGATAAGATTAAATTTAATTTAATTATGTAATTTTGCAAATCACGTAAGGATAAACTTCATCTTGTCCGTCGATATAATTTAACTAAACTGTTGGATTTGAGGAGTTAAACTTTAAACAAATAGCCTCCCCTCAATTATAGACCATCCATTAACCTGTGATGTACTGTATTCTTTGAAAGCAAATACTTAAAATACCTTTCGTGCAAATTGCGAAATTAAAATTCTAATAGTAATATTTGGTCGTGGTTATCCTACTCTTAAAACCCACCAAAGGATATGAAATTCGAAACCCACAACCCGTCTATTTATGAGACACCATTATATGTGGTCCTCCAAATACTAGATTAACCTCCTTCAGATCCACATTGCCTCTTCACCATTCGGATTGTTCGAGTTGTTGAAACTGGGTGGAGTTTATGTTGGAAAAAAGACAAGACATCCCCATCAACTAAAAACATGGATATTAAATAATTATTTGATTTCAAAAAGGAAAAAATATTTGTTTTATAATGATCGTTGGAATGGCGGCCCACATGGGAATGGACGGTTGAAACTTTGAAAGACCTTTCCACTGATTCCTACTTTGATCGGTAGGTTCGGCATTTACGATGCCGTCTCATACTTTTCCCCTCCCTTCCCTCTTACTTCCCTGCTTCTCGTCACCCTTCCATCATCTCTTTAAAAAAAATTTGAATCCATTCTCCTCCAGAGAAGAAAAATTCTCCCCACGCTCTGTATTCATATTTTATGAACCATATGTAAAAAAAGAAAAACAAGTTTCTGTTTCTTAATGGCTGCCAAGTTGGGTTCGTTTAGGCACTCCCTGCTAGAGAAAAAGGGGAGAACAAAGGGGTACCCAGTGCTGGGACTGTACGAGGAAGAAGAAGAGCAAGGGAAAATATGCTTTTCTTACAGGTTGGTAAGCGACAAAGTGACTGGGTTCTCAAAAAAGGTTCAAGATGTTGCACGCAAGGCATGGCAAATGGGAATATCGGATCCCAGAAAGATTGTTTTCTCTGCCAAGGTGGGTCTTGCATTGATGCTTATTTCTTTGCTTATCTTCTTGAAAGAACCCATCAAGGAGCTCAGTGAACACTCTGTTTGGGCTATTCTTACTGTTGTTGTCGTCTTTGAATTTAGTATAGGTACGTAATTTTATTCTTAATCATGCTTCTATTCATTTCTTTATTTATTGTTGTCTTGGTTTTTGAAAACATACATCCCCTGGTTTCTTTAATGATTTTATTATTTCCTTCTTTTATGGTTGGAATAATTGCTTTTATGAACTGAAAATAACACCGTAATTGATTAAAACTAAACAAATAGAAACTCTGAATGAATTAATACCATAATTGTTTTTTTTCCCCTGTAGGGGCAACTCTTAGCAAAGGATTTAACCGTGGGCTAGGGACATTATCAGCTGGAGGTCTTGCATTGGGTATGGCTGAATTGTCCCAATTGGCTGGAGAATGGGAAGAAGTTGTTATTGTTCTTAGCATCTTTATAATAGGTTGGGTTTCGTGGTCATCAGTTGTGTTTCAACTCTCATGTAGTATGCTGTTAATTAGTAGTATCTTTACGAGTTACTCGTAGGTTTACTCTGACATGACACACATTACCAGGATTCTTTTCAACTTATGCAAAACTGTACCCAGCAATGAAGCCTTACGAGTACGGTTTCCGCGTGTTCACGTTGACGTATTGTTTCATAACGGTATCCGGGTATAGGACAGGGGAATTCGTCCATACAGCAGTGACGCGATTTTTGCTAATAGCACTTGGTGCCAGTGTTAGTTTAGTTGTTAATATAGGCATTTACCCCATCTGGGCCGGTGAGGATCTGCACAACTCGGTGGCTAAAAATTTCATGAGTGTGGCGAATTCTTTAGAAGGTTAATATGCATCTAATGTTTACTTATTTATCTCTACGAATTTCAAAAGTAATCTATCATTCTCATGCTTATTTACTTCCACATTTGATCAGGATGTGTTAAAGGTTACCTTAACTGCGTTGAATATAAACGGGTCCCTTCGAAAATTCTAACTTATCAAGCTTCAGATGACCCGGTTTACAGTGGCTACAGATCAGCTGTGGAATCGTTGAGTCAGGAGGAAGCTCTGGTAATTTTTGTTGTACTTTTGTTGCATCTTGAACTTGGTACTTGAAATTTTCATGTTGTTGTATTTATTCCGTTTTTCCTTCTTTTTCTGTTCCTATGCAAAGTTGGGCTTTGCCATCTGGGAACCACCGCATGGTCCATACAGGTCACTTGGTTACCCGTGGAAGAATTATGTCAAAGTAAGTGGAGCATTGAGGCATTGTGCATTCATGGTCATGGCATTACATGGCTGTATACTTTCAGAAATACAGGTACTTTTTCATACCTATCTCGAATGTATGCAATTGATGGTCAATTCCACATTCTTCCTGCATTGTTTTTTCTATAGCAGTGTGGCACTAGGATCCCTGAGTCATTGGCTTCCCTTTTTTCATTTAGCAGTTATTCATTTAGCACCAGGTTTATTGCTATGTTGCTTTGACTCTTCAGTTTTCTTTAAGCACATCCATATCCAACGCATATCAAGACATAGGTATACGTATGTTTATTGAGAATCACAGTTTACTGATAGATGATTATCCGTTACAATTCTTCCCCTTGTTGACCATTGTAATTGCTACTTTTTTAATTTGTTTTCTTAAAAAAGAGATGGGTTCATGTATTTTGAATAATAATATTTGTATGTGTAGGCTCCACCGGAACGGAGACAAGTCTTCAGTCAAGAACTTCAGAGGGTAGGCACTGAAGGTGCTAGAGTGTTGCGTGAGCTAGGGAACAAAGTAAAAAGGATGGAGAAATTGGGTCATACTGACATTCTATGTGAAGTAAGTGAAGCTGCAGAAGAGTTGCAAAAGAAAGTTGATCGGAAATCATACCTCCTTGTCAATGCCGAAAGTTGGGAAATTGGGAACCGACCACAGATTCTATTAGAGCCCCAGGATTTTCTTAGCTCGGATGGTGAAGAACACAAATTCCTGGGTTATAAGTCCTTTAGTGAAGCAGTACTTGATCTCAGATCAGTTTCCATGCCAAATAATTGGGATTACCTCAATACCAATGGGGATGTCAACCCCATTGTCTCTCCTGGCACACCCTCTGAAGATTTACTTAAGCAACAGATATCATGGTCAGCATGCCCTACGTTTAACCCCGATGCAAAGAAACTTCCAGAAGAGTCAAAAACATATGAGAATGCAAGTGCATTGTCATTGGCAACATTTACTTCACTTTTGATTGAATTCGTTGTAAGGTTGCAAAATGTTGTCGATGCATTCGAAGAGCTGAGTGAGAAAGCAACCTTTAAGGAACCTGATGAGCTACCAGCAGCAGCAGCAGCAAGAGAGTCCATTGGCTTTTGGTCCAAATTGTTTAGAAGCCTGAAGTTTTAGAATTTGCATAAAACATAGTAGTTAAGAATTAGAAAAGTAGGAAATGGAATTGCTTGGAGCCTAAAGCCGGCGTTACAGCCTAAGATCTGGACCTCAACATGTAGGATTTTAACAAGTCTCTTCCCAATATAATGTTCTATAACTTAATGAGATCGGATCTGATAGAATGGAATGGAACGTGAAGTGAACACTGCTGTCTTAGCCAGACTCGACTTAAACCGACAGTGTACAAGGTTGTAGGGTAAACATTTTGACCTCTAACTGCAACTGCTTTAGCCATGACTTCTATGTTATCATCCATCAATCCATGTTAAAACTAGTCCATTCGAAGCAGCGAGTTTTAGACGGGTTCGATCTTTGTTATTCGAGAAGTACAACATGAAACTGCCATTGTTTTCGGGTTATGAGGTGGAGAATGTTATGATTTTCTTTATTGTCCTTGATCCCATTTCTCCCCTGGTATCACTTCAATGCTGCTTTGAATGGCTTCCCAAGCATCCAAGGGTTAACTCTTTTCTTTTCGGTATATTTAAGAGTTGGCTTTTGGTGAGCTGCATCGGTCGTTAATTGCTGACATTTTCGGTCAATGCAGACATCATCATTGCTTCTTTTGAGGTGATATTTTATTGAGCTTGCCTGAATTCAAACAAATTCGAAGTTGTATCTTCGTCAGTAGTTTTGATCACTGGTCAGGTCACGGTTTGGCTTAACCAGCTCAAAAATTAAAATATTTAAGATTGTTTTTACAACTAAATTTAAATAATCATCTTTTGGTACAGAAATATTTTTTATTAATAAATAGTAATTCGGTCAAGTCCAGCTGAATTAATTTACGAAGTGAATTGTTTAAATCTCGGTACAGGTAGATCTAGTCTATTGGGCCGAGTGGGTAGCCTAATACGGGTAAATCAAATATTTTGGGCCTTAAGAGAATTAAAAATTATCATGAGTAAAAATATATTATCTTCTTATTTATAGGTTGGGGATGGACTATGGATACTTTTAGTCATTGTGTCAAAAAGAGCAGGAGCTTTTAAAAGTAATTTGATTTTAAAACTAACAAAATATACAAATCATATATCAACAGACATATAATATAACACAAGTGGTGGTATGCTTTATCTATTTAATTTTTATAGTTTTTTTTTCTTTTTTGAAGATAATTGAATAAATAATTTATTTATATAACTTAAAATTGATGAATAAATTAACTTTCTTTTTCATATTTTTGTTTATTTAATTAACTGTTTATTTTAAGGGAAAATATTTGGTAATAAAAAAAATATACTTCAATGTACCAAATACTAACATTATTTTAGACACAAATTTTAGAATATTCACTTAACAATTTATTATAGATAATATATAGTTAAAAAAACAAATATTTAAATTTCTATTTATCTAACTATTTATCCAATTAACATAGGATGAAAAATATTTATTTATTCATTTAAATTAAAAAATTGGGAAAAGAAACCATAACATCTAATATTTAAAAAATTTGAATTTGAAAATCTCGTCTAAATACTTAATTGTTAAAATATTTAGTGAATTTTAAAATTAAAAATATATAAATATTTAGTTTCAAATTATATTCATAATATTTATCTTAAAAATTAAATTTAAAATGAAAAAGGTTTCATTAAATAATTATCTTAAAATGAAAATGTAAAATTTAAAAGCAAATTTTTATTTATCTAATTAACTATTTACGTAATTAACGTGAGATAAGAAAATGTACATTGATTAATTCATATAAAATTAAAAATTTTCAAAAAGAACTTAACATCTAACATGTTAAAATTTTATGTTTTGAAGTCCAATCTATCTAATCTTTAAAAATTTAGTAAAATTTTAAAGTAAAAATATAAAAAAATCTACTAAATTTAAATTTATTTTGAAAGTTTTTTATCTTAATAATTCGCAAATTAAATTTAAAAAATACAGAAAAATATTGAGATATTGATAATCTATATTTTTTATCTCAATTATTATATTCATTTATTGCTTCCTATTACTTTTACTATATTCTTTCTTTGTTATATTTTTTTACTAATATTTCTTTTTTCTTTTAAACTTTTACTTCTATTTTGGAACAAATTTAAGGTATATTTTTCTTCATTTTCTCTTAAAAAATGCAATAAATTAATATTTAAGGTATACTTTGAGTTCACATATATATATGTGTCAATTTTTGAATCAATAAGGGTCAAATTAAATTTTAAACTCTTTATATTCTTTTTAATTGATTTATTTCAGACACAGTTTTGAAATTTATTCTATTGAATGCTTGCATATATTTTTCACATTTTTAAATTTATGCATCAATTTTGTTATTATATTTGATTCTTAAAATAATAACTTTAAGCATGTAATAGTTTTTTTAACGTTAATATAATTGTACAAACAAATAAAAATAAAATATCAATATTGTAGTTTTAGCTTTTCAAATGAAGTATTTATTTTCATTAACTATTATAATATAATATTAAAGTGTCTAAAATTTTTAATATTATAGTTGAAAATTTTGGAAATTATTGCTAGAAATTAGTAACTTTTTTAAACATAAGGGGATAAATTTTCTAAACACTCGTAAAATTTTCATTATATAATTTTAAAAGATATGCATAAAAATTTAAAGAAATTAAAATTTTAAAAATTATTTAATCTTTTTAGCAACATAGGTGAATTTGAATTTTAAAATATGTAAATTTTATATTTTTAAAACAAATTAATAAAATTAAACTTTAAAGAATTAAAAACATGTTTCTAAAAATAAAAAAAATATTTATCATAAATAAATTTCGTGAATAAAAAATTAATAGATTTCACAAACACTTTTTATATTTTTAAACTATAAAACTGTATATTTCATATATTATTTTTAACGAATAAAATAACAAATTAAAAATATATAAAAATTATAAAATAATTTAAACTTACTTATAATATTAATCATAAAAGTTATACAAAATTATTTTAATTAATGAATTTATCGAATGATTTTAAATATATATATATATAATATTTAAATTTACTATAGATGATATACATATGTTTAACATCCATGATCTTTTTAATTAATAAATTTATTCAATATCTATTTTTTGATAATATAATTTTTTATATAAAAAATATAAATTTTATATTTCTATGACTTTCAAACATAAACGTATTGAAGTGTAAATAATGTATTTTATTCTAACAAACGAAATTTAAGCTCAGAAATATAGTTAGGGGGTTGACAAGCCCCGAACCCCTAAAATAAAAAATTTTCTATTTAAACTTTTTAAATCATTGAAAGTAAAATTATATTTTGGCTCTCATAAAAATGATAAAAATTTAACTTAATCATTTAAAAATTATAAAGATATAGGCTGTTAAAATAGTAAAATTACATTTTTATTATCGTACAAATTATAATGTAATTTCGATTCCCTAAAAAATATTCTTACTTCGCTCTTGTTTAAGCACTGGGTTTCATTTAACAGCTGAAACCAAAACATGCATGCTGCGACCCATTAACAGACATAAAGAGTCAAATAATTACAAGAGAGATGGAATACTGAAAATCTAAGAATGTTCTCTTACAGTTTTCAATGGTTCTCACTCATATTCTCAAAACCACAAATAGTGCTGCACAATGCCCGCAGAAAGGTCTAATTGATAAAGCGGTTTATTGATTTTTTTCTTTTTCCGACTTGTCGATTGAAATAAAGTAAGAAGTGGTATGGTATCTTCTAAAAAGTAAGTGATTCACTAGGTGGCTGTTAATTGTACATGTGAAAAATCCAAACTACCTTTATGATGTTTTTATTTCTCAATAATATATAGTGTTTGAACTCATGTTATTTTTGTAAAAAGTGAACATTTGATCAATAGGTCACAATTTAAGATTCATATTTATGATATGTTTATTTATCATAAATTTTTTTTTATGTTCAATTAGCTATTTGAATATGTCTTTTTGATACATGGACTTAGATTCATGGTTCAAACAAGTCATTTACCTTTAAGTACTAATTTGGACAAAAAATCTAAATTCAAGTGTTGATTTAAAATCAATAAACTAAGTTTATATATTTAATTGGACCAAAATAAAATTTTAAGTACTAAATTGAACCTTATTAAAGCTAAGTTAAAGTTCCAAGGGATGAATTTGAACTTTGAAACAAATTCAAGTACTGAAATGCATATTTACACATTTCCTTAAAAAAATTAACAGTATTAATAAATGAATGAAAATCAAAATAATTTGAATCAAAATTTGGGATTTATTCAAATTAACTACCTAAAAACTGTGCAAAATTGAGATAAAAAAATAAAAAAAACCAATATCTATTTGACAAAATAATCAAATGCCGACAAGTATTTTATTTTTAATGAATGACAATTTAGTTTTTTTTAAATAATAAATATAAATTTCAGTAATTATATTGAATATTTATTTTACATTTAACATTATTTTTTTTGAGAAAAAAAAGAGAAAAACAGCAAAAAGCAGCTTCCTTCAGCTATTTCTCGATTAAATTCCTTGGTGTCCCCGAATCTCTCTCAGTATTCACCAAAAACCCAGATAGAGAAAAGCAAAAATGCAGATCAGATCTGAAAGACCATAGCTATAAACCAACCGAGATCGACTCGTCGTATCAGATCCAATCAACATAAAACAGAATACAAATGGCCAGAATATTTGAGTACTTCGTGGTGTGCGGGCTTGGCCCCGAGATTCGAACACTGGACGGGACGAAAGGATACCATGGAACTGAGTATTTGTATTTGCCTTCTCTGCTTGACCAGTATCCGCCTCTCAATCATACCCTCTATCCGCCGCCACCTCCTCAGCTCTCAACCGTAAGTCCCCAGCTCAGCAGTTCCTGAATTTTTAATTGGTTTTCCCAATTCTCGCCGTAGAGGTGTTTAAAACTTTGTTCTTGCAGTGTGTGTTGCCTGCTGGTGTGGAGTTGTTTCCATCAGGCTTTGATTCTAATGATCCCTTATCTCATCCCCGGAGCTATCCCATTGTTTTGACTGGTATGACGCGGTATTCCCTATTGTTTTCTTATGCAAGAATTTTGTTGTAGTTAGTGTTGCAGTGAAGAAGATTTTGTTATTACGAAAGCTACTCTTATATATATATATATATATATATACGTAACGAGAATTTCTTGAGCTTAATTTACTTATTGCGTAATTGGAACATGCCCCTATTTGTATAACGTGGATGGTATGATTTTGTAAAATGTTGCTGGATTCAATTAATTGGCTGATTGGTAAGGGTTCTGCTTACCCTTCCAGTAAGCTTGGATTGCTATAGAACAGAAGAATTGCAACTTGGAGAGATTCTTGAATTTTACTTATGCAAAATTAAATGCAGCTACTAACCAACAAATGTTTGACAGAAATCAATACTTCAAATGTTATGTTGTCTCTTCTGACATCCCTTTTATAGTTATCTGCGTGTGTTTTTACATGGTTAATAAGGCAGCCTAAAAACAGAAAAGTTATATGGCAACTCAAAAGCTGTAATTTTTCTCATCTTCTTAGGTAATTAGGTAAAGGAATAGAAACCACTTACAGACCCTGAAATTTGAGATGAGATGAGAAGTAAGGCAAATATGTCAAAGAAAGTGTTTATTTTTAGTAATGTTAAAGAAAGTGTTAGTAGGAGAGAATATTGGTAAAGTTGCTGGTAGGATAAGCGTGTCAATGAAGCAGGTTACCTGGTGTAGAGATTTTTCTCAAACAATGACATGTTTCATGACACGAGATTAAGGATTTTCTCTTCTTATTTTCAGTTTATTTCCTTTATTGTAATAATCCCATTTCTTATTGTTTATGGGTTTGCTCTCCAAAAACATTGACATCATCAGTTTTTATTAATTATTTTCTGCAGAGGGAGATGGGTCAAAAATTTATGTCAGTTGCATCACATTTAGGGATCCAGTTTGTGAGGACATTGCAGAAGCTTATCGTATTCCGCCTAATTCATTTGCTGACAAATGTATCTGCATTGTTTCACGTTCACCTTGTTTTCGTGTCCTTCGGGAGGCACTGGAAGAGATATTTGCACTTTGCTTTTCTCCTAGTGGTAGTAGGTGAGTTTTCATTTGTCATAATTCATAAAGAGTAAGTAGCTTGTGCACCAAAAGCATTTTGTTCTGGAAACCAAAAACAAACTGGAAACTTTAATTATTCCCTCTATTTCTTTTCTTAGTTTGGTTGAATAGGACCACAGATTATGCCTTATATGGTATGCCTGTATGTCAAAAACTTTAATCACAATTTACCACATGTTCTGACTGACTTACGTTGCAAAAACTTAATGATGTAACTTATTTTTTAATCAAGCTAATTAAATAATATATAATCTTTGTTAAAATTTGAGTGGCATTAATATACTTAATTTTAGAAAAGATAGATAACTCAACTTTTGAGAGTAAATATTTCATTAACGAATCTTCTTTTGAATTTATTTTCCCGAGTCATTCTTCTTTCTTATGATCAATGTTGGAAGAAATGCTAAACAACACTGATCTGGCATCAATAGTTAGACTTCTATTGGCTTTGCTTTGGATCAGGCCATTTGGCCCCAACTGCACCTTTTATGCTGAAACCAGTGCAAATGTAATTTTCAGAGCTATGTGTACTGTGTTTGTGTTGTCCAGTAGTTGTTAGGCTTTTGTCTGGTGCCAATTGGTGTCAAATGTCAGATCTGGCCAATAGCTGCCATCTCTACACATTTAATCCTAGTTTCACATTCTAACATTGGAGTTAATGTGAGGGTGCTTGAGTGTTTTAACTTTGGTTTCCAGAGTTGGTTGTGAGAATCATGTGCCCCAACGACGTCCATTTGATTTTATGAAGATGCCTTCCCCCCCCCCCCTCCTCTCTCTCTCTCTCTGCGTGTACGTATTGCTGTTGTAGTTTTTTTAATTACCTTTTCTGTCCGACTTGCAATTGCTAATTGTGATAAGCAGACTATTAATAACTTCCAACTTTCAGTATTATTTTTAAATTTTTTTTTGATATAGTTAGAGTTGATTCGAAATTTTATTAAAAAAATATAAAGTTTAAGTTCAATTCAAATTTAAATATGGATTTATAGTAAATAGATCAACTTATGAATCTTTTTTGGCCAAAAAAGTCATGAATCTTTTTGTTAATTAGGCACCAACTGACCACACGCAACATCGGCTTGTTTACATTAGTGCCGTCTAAGTGCCAGTAAAGAGCAATTATAGGGATTTTATATTAATCCTTAATTAACTCAAAATTATAATAGAAGGGTTTAGAGCTCTAGTGTATTCAAGTATAATAGATCAGTTGCACAGACATGGATAGTGCCAGTGCTCTTCCCCCGCCCTCCTTCTTCAGGATGACATCAATAGTTTATGTGCACACATTTTTCCTTTATGGTTTACATATGTGAATAATGTTTTATGATTGATGGAGATATAAAAATCTGTTTTTCCTTTCGGTGCATTTAATGTGTTATCTCTGTTACAATTCCAGCAAGCCGTTGTGGGATGTTATTGCACATATGGTCTCCAATGTACCTTTGCCTACACCTGGGAAAGAGCGGGTTCTATTTGCTATTGACAATTGTTTGCTTTCTGTGGAGGTTCCTCCAAAAGATGGTCTACCTCAAGCAGATGTATGAATATCTATCTGTTATATATTTACTGCATGATTCTTTTTCATTTTCCTTAAGTAACTATTTTTAAACAGAACAGCATAAATGATAAAATAGCTGACATCTTTTCACCAAATGCTGCAGATATCTTTTCAGCCATTGGTACAGTGTTTGGACGTTGACAACTTGATTAAACTTTTTACTGCTGTGTTACTTGAAAGGAGGATTTTGATTCGATCAAACAAGTAATTTTCTAAATCTAGGGAAAAGGAAATTCTTTTCAGTTCCTACTATGATGTAGATATGAGCACTTTTAATGGAATGGTAATGAGGGGTTACGGCAGCTGTTTTATGTTTCCATTGGAGTTATGCTCTTTCTACAGCTTTCCTCTATTTAAGAGTGGCATGTTGAAGATGCAAACTTTGATGCAGTTTTCATTGTGGTTATGAATTATGACTAGTGTCAGCTTCTTCTTGATAGTGTTTTAGCAATTGCATACTAGAGACAATTTTTTTGAAGGGACATACTTCTTTCTACTAACAGCTCATGCTAGGGACTGTAGCTCCTTGAGAGACCCTTTATGCAAAACCACTTTTGAAAGTCTTTTCAAACTGTTTGTATTTATCTCCTGCTTAAACTCAGTTAAGTGACTTCCTTATAAAAGGAAAAAAAAAACTTTGTAAAGTGATCAGTAACTCAAATCATTTTGTTCTTGAAACTGTACATGTTATGCCCCATTTGTTTGATGTGGTCTTATGTTAACCAGCTAATTTGATTACTTGAACCTAGGACCATGTGGTTGCTGTGATAAAATGTATTTAAGGCTGCCAAGAGATCTAATTGATGCAATATTGTTAGTATCTACTTTGATGCTGATTTAGTCACCGTTTTCTTCATATTCTTCTGCTGGTTATTGTCCTATTAATAAGTTTCCCTTGTTTTGTTAATTTCTGGCAGGTATTCACTTCTGACCCTAGCATCAGAGGCCATATGCCATTTGATTTATCCATTTCGGTGGCAGGTAGGTTTATCTATTTGAATAACTTCTCTTTAGTCAATTGAAAAACTGGTTGGAACTATCTGTTGTTTGAAGGATAATCCCCCTTATTCTTTTCTTTTTCATATAGTTAGATGGGCTATAAGCATCACTGAATATTCCTTGTATGAGAAATTTGTAAACTTTAATCTAATCTTTAAACTTTTTTTTCGTGCTGAAGCATGTCTACATTCCATTACTGTTTTTCAGTGGAGTAGACTACATTGACGCTCCAACACCATATATGATGGGTCTTCATTCAGGTGTTGATACATCAAATCTTGGAATGGACGGTGTAAGTTTTTCATGAACTTCAGTGTTTAACATGTCCATGTATTCTTTTTATCATTTTCAGTTTGTTCCTGTAGTATTTTTATATCATTTTTTATATGTGAATTTCAGTAATTATTGTTATTTCTCATTATTTTATTTCTTCATTTATCTTATGTGAATGATCTTGCCATAGCCACAATGGGATGGGGCATGGCTGCTTGGGTTGAGATCCTAGGTTTGAACTGTAGAGCCCTTGCACCAAAGAGCAAAATAACTTTGAAAATTAATAAAATAATATTTATTTCATTCTTGTATTATAGATATTAATAAAATTTTATCATTGAAAATTTCAATATCATGACATTTTAAAAAAATAAAACACTTTAGGTAATGCTTGAGTAGTTAAATTTATCAAACAATATTCAAAAGTTAGGGCTTACTAAGTAACTAAATCTCATGTCATTATACATATTATACCAGCTTTTTTATTTTTCTATTCATTATGGGAAAGGTTTGTAAGCTCTGATCTTTTGAGAAGAATAAATCTTCATGTTTTTTTCCTTGGCTGGCAGAGGTAAAATACTCAAGATGGTTTTTTAATTTTCTTGCTTTTATAAAGGAGTTATAATTATTTTAACTTATATTCCCATAGAATCTCTCTTTAATTAGTATTTTTATCATGATAAAATTTATTTATTTTTATGTAAATACATGTAGCAATTTTTTCTTCAATATGTTTCAAGGTATCAGTCTTTAAATTGTTAATGTGGTTTCACTTTTCAGCAAAAAGTTATTGAACATTTGCACTATTGATGAAGTTGCATCTTTCAAGAAATTTCATTTAAAATTTTTAAATTTACATCATTTAACATGATTAATCACTCTTTATTTAATGATTTTTTTTTCAATCTAAGAATCTTCTTTAATTAGTGTCAAGCAATGAATGATGGATTATTTTTGAAGTATCTATTATCTTTTTTTGATCGGCTTATACCCTACTATAGTTTTAGCTAATTTCTACCGAAGACTTCTCTATTTTGTTAGCAATTTGGAATTGCCAAACTTAATTGTAGTTTGAGATAGTTCTTACTTTTTATTTTTGTCTTATAAAATTGGTCTTAGGTTTTAGATTAAAAATTGAATTCCATGGAGATAAGTAAAATTATTCAAAGCAATGGTGTTATCATCCTGGAAATATTGCAATGTGTTAAAGCTAAAGATTATTGTCAATTTCATCTTTTAATTTAGAAACTATACTTTGTTTCTCTTTATGCTTTTGATTTTTTTGATCCTTTGTGTTTTATATTAAGGGTTAGGTTTGCTTTGCATCATTATCCTTTTTTGCTGGTGAGGCTTGCCTTGCGTATTTTTTTGTTGGTTGGTTGATTAATATTATTAGTGCAGCAGTTCTGTTTTGAACTATTTAGTTATAACATAAGTAGTACTAGCGTAAGGTATTTAAACAAATATATTGAATTAAATGTCTATTGGTTATAAATGTTAAATGTCTATTTGCTCAAGATCTTCCAACAATACCTGCCCATTGTTTATATTAAAAAAGAGGGAATCAGCAAATCAAGCAATCTGGATTCAGTCTTTAGGCTTTTTGATCCACCTCCTTTCTCTGGGATTGTTTCTAGGCTTTACTGCATTTCATAGTATCATATTTTGCCCCCTATCCACCAAAGAATTACAGTAAATCGGAATATCTCAAACGTGTGATTGTCCATATGATTATTCAGCTTAAGCATTTGCTACCAAATATTTAGTGACTGATTGCTTTGTAATTTTATCTTGTTCATGTTGAACCTTTTACTTTGATATTTGAAGCTACAATTTGCCTCGCTTCTGTTTTAGGTAGTTATCGTGGATCTCGAGTTCAATCAAATCACCGCGACTGAAGAAATACCACCGATTCCTGAGCCAGAATTAAGTTTATTGCGTGGTGAAATACTGAAATTATTGCATCCAAATGTGGTGGGGATAGATCTGACGAGGGCTAATTTCTGTGGTTCATCTGATCAGAATCTTAAAATCATCAACAAGCCTTGGGGAGAAGATCACGACCTTCAGCTAAGGTGATTCTTGTATGCCATATGAAATGTTTATGATGTACATTTACATTCCTATAGAGAGTATTCTGTACTAAGTATTGACATAAGGAATCTCTAATATTTTCATCTTTACAACAATGAAATCCAATTCTGTACATATTTTCTGTCAATAGTGCTATAGTCCTGTTTTATGACATGGTTTAGATTGTTGCTGTTATGATGTGGAGTGCAAATGTTACTTTTTCATTCTCATTTTACTTTTAGAGGAGGAAAGAGGCACTAGGTGAAGTTTTTTGCCAATAAAAAGAGAAGTGTAATATTAGGTATCTAGGAAACTTGATCATATTTTCTGAACTTTGATTGATGTTATTCCAGAGTGAGGTTACTGATATTTGAAATTATCTTGTTGCTCTCTCTCTAGAAGTGATATGTGAAATGACCATATTTTCTTAATTAGTTGTCATCTTTAATGATGAGCATGGTTATTGCATGACTCTGTTTTTTTTTTAATTTTGAACTTCTTTACAATGATTTCAGATAATTAAAAAATAGTAAGAAAGATTTGTTATGGCTATTTACCTTCACATCAATATTATTGAAGGAATGGGTATATAGCCTTCATCTTAAGACATTGCTTAGTAATATTATGTCTCACCTTGTATTTCTCTTCAAGAGTTGCTCTATTTGCTTTACTGGAAAAAAATCACCTTATGGATGATTATTTAGTCACTTAGCTTGAGCAATTCTTGCTTTAAAACATTTCCTTTTTGGTATAATTGTAAATGGTATATTTTCTGTTGCCTCAACTACTGGCAGTGCATTTCCCTTTGTGGAGTGCTGCATTTTACAGTTTTATATGAGTATGAATATTTGGGAGTCGTATTTATCTTAGGGTTTTATGGCTTGGATCTGGAAATACTTTGACTGGTTAATATTTTAATCAGTTGGTATTATAAGCTACTGAGATTTGGATAGTTTGAGTTTAGAGATTTTTCCCTCTTGATTTTACTCACTTCCCTATTACCTGTAGTTCTCATTAGGCTTCATCTTATTCTCAGCATTTGTTCCTTTGTTCTCTCTCTCTCTTCTCTGTTCTGTATTTGATACCTAAGCTGTGAATATGCATTTGATTAATCTTTATAGTTTTTATTGTGGATGCTTATCTTATATATTGTGCAACACTCAGCCTGTCATTTAAACTTCTTACATACACATCTGATTAACATGGAAAATTTAGTGCGTTTTGCTCAATTTTTTGTTGTTCAGGTTGATATTTTTAAAGTTCTTTGCTTCAATCTTAGCTGGCTACCGCAATTTCATGGTATGAAAATTTGTCTTTGATCTTGTATGGGTTTGGCTTTTTAACTTTGGACCAATCTAACCTGAGTATCTCGTTGAAATGATTTTCATTAGGAAAACAATGCCACTCATGTCTTTAACACTCAGGCATTTTTGAAGAAGCGGTCTCGGTCAACCAACCAGCAATCAGAGCCTATGGTGATGCTTTGTATGCTTGCTTACGTTATCTTTAATTAATGAATTTGTTAGTGATGGTTCAATGGTGAAGGATACATAGAAGTGTTCTCTTTGCCATTGTTTAGGATTGTCAATACAAAGTCAATGCTCATGATGTGCTGCAGTTTTGAGGAGTATGATAACTTAGGGTATTCAAAAAGGGTAGGTTATAGATGGGGTATAAAATAGTTATGGTTTTGTTACAATTTGGGTTTCATTAAATTCAGGTTAGATCTCAATTGAGGATGGAATTGAGCTGTGCTTAATTAAATTTTTGGCAGCATATAAGTAGATGGAGTTTATGGCTGCTTTTGTCATGCTGTCTCAAGTAACTTGAGAACATTGTAGCTAGAGAGGAAGGAGAAAATGAACACTCAATACTATTATGCAACCATGCTTCAACAAACTAAAACATGAAAGCTGCATTTCCCCCCCTTTTCTCTCATATGTATTTATTAAGACATGATGCTCAAGAATTTCATCGAAATGCTTGTACTGTAATATCAAGATTATATAGGCATTTAATAAGTCAGCTAAGCTTCTACTGACCTATGAAGACTAATATTCCTAGTTGAAGTAGCTTAAGACAGGTTAATAACTAACATGGGTTTGAAGAAACTGACCTATTTCCTGAAATTCATAAAACAGATTGAAAATAAAATTTTATTCCAGGTGCAGTATTTGCAGAAATTCCAGTTGTCCCCTTTCATGAAATAGCCAGAATTTATAAAATTAAAAACCTATATTTATGGTACTGAAATTAAAATGGGTGAATAGCCAGTTTCTTTTTCCATGCATGCATCAACTCTTTTGTGAATTAAAAATATTTATTTTCTTAAAAATTGCTCATCTCTAGCTATTTTTGATGTCTTTTCCTTTGACAGATTGCACAATTTCTAGATTCTCATGGTTTCTTGGATTATCTGGAGAGTGGTTTAGGTTCTGACGAAAACAATGATAATCTTCTTGACAAATTACAAGATGCCCTAGGAAGAGGACAAAATCCTCTTTCTATTCTTCCTTCCATCTTGGCAGAACCTGAGATTGTAACAATATCTGATCCAGATGTTGGAGTATCAGGTAACTTGACGTGAATCTTTGTCAAAGTTCTAAATTCTTTTAGATCAATCTTATTCAGTGTGACAAATACATGTGAAGTTGTAAATATGTAACCATTTCTCATGTTCTTATTTACTCAGGATCAGGTGCCAAATATACCTATGACAGGTTCCCTTCCAATGTTAGAACAGAAGAGCAAGAAGAGAAGCGAAAGCAGATTCTTGCTGCTGTAAATGGGGCTATTGAATACTCAGGAAGGCAAACCCCTAGGTAGTTTTTTTTTTGGTGCTTGGTCATACGTGTTAATCTGCTTACTAACAAGTTCATTCTCACTTTTCCAGTTCACCGTCTATAAGTTCATTGGAGAGGGCTGTAAGTTATTTTCACCATTGTCTGATGTTTCAATAGCTTTTTTCGTCAATATTATTTGACTGTAAATGAATTCAACTACCATTGCTTTACAGGCAGAAAGAGAGCGCATGGTTTTGGACATACAAGTTAAGTTGCAGGTAAAAGCTTTTATGTTTCAATTTTGCTTGTATACCTAGGAAGCCTTTTCCATTACAATGTGAATCTGAAAAGAGAAAAATTGTCTTTTCTCTCATATATAAAATATGGTTTTGGTTGGTTTTACGATGTCAACCTTATGGCTATATTTCAATACCATTCGTCAAATTTTTTTGTCTTTGTTGTTATGACAGTCAGTAGGAGAGTTTGCTTTGTATTTATTGGAGATAAGCAGGGTGCTTAAATGAAGTGCGTAGAGAAAAAAAGTATCAGTTGTCTTTTTCTTTCATGAATCTGTCTTTTCTAAAAAGACGAGGAAGAAGATAGTTTTCTTACATTGTAATCTCAAGCTGATATGATTAAGTTGTTATGGTGTTTTTTTTTTTTTCATTTTCTCATATTTTTTAATTAAATTTTGTGCGTTTCTTTTTTGACAGGGATTATGGCTACGTCTTCTGAAATTGGAAGCAGGGGAAGATCCACTTTCATCATTTGAATATGGCACAATTTTGGGTATGTTTCAGGAACAGCCGAACAGCTAAACTAACTAATAGTTTACGCTGCCTTCTTATGGTGGTAGTTGAGAAATCTGCTTCCATTTTTCAAAGATATTTGCAAAGTAACAATATTTTGTGCTCTAATTTTGCAGCTTTGATTGAGTCTGACGCAGAGGGAATTGGTGGTAGTGGTTTTGTTGTGTGTATAAGAGAGCACATAAATTCAGTATGTATAGCTATAAGAAGCATACCATGATTAGCTGTTTCAGTGCACTAGTAACTTTATACTGGATTTCATGCTCAGGGATGGCATGGTCAACTGACTGAAGAACAGTTTATAGCTGTGAAAGAATTGGTATGTTAAGAATCACTAACATTATCAAATTTAAATGTTTTTGTTAATGAAATAGATTGTTTTCTAACTTCCTATATGCTGTTTTCTTTTACTTTCTGCTCTGACTTTTTAATGTTTGATGTTCCTCTTGTAATTATTTTTTTTCTCCTTTTCCCAAAAATGTTAATGCGCAATTTCAGCTCAAAACGGCTATCAGTCGTGCAACCTCTCGAAATGATGTTTTGACTATTAGAGATGCCCTGGAAGTGTCTGCTGAGATGTATAAGAAAGATGCTAATAATGTTCCAGACTATGTCCAGCGTCACCTTATTTCTCTGTCTATATGGGAGGAGTTACGGTATGTATTACTGTGTATTACTCCCTTGGCTTAAGTTTTACGGTCATTTTCTGTTTATTCAAGTTGGACTTTTCTATAAATTGAAATTAAATCAGTTACTCTTATGCAAGATTTACTTTTAGAAGTGGTATTTGTTTCTTCCAAAATTAAGATTTTTGTTGCTTTCTTCAATTGCCCTAGAGAACATTGTTTAGCCCTTCGGGTTTTGCACCTAAATTTTGAAATTTTGGAAAGCTAAGGCAAGGTTCTTTCAGGTTTTGGGAAGGATATTTTGACTATCTTGTGGAGCAGTCTTCTGACAAGTAAGTTAATAATATTTTTAAAAAGTAGTTTCTGAATTTTTTTCTTTTAGATAGTCTGTGCATTAAATGTAACTAATTTCTTTAAGTTTGATATAATTATTTATTGGTATAGTAATGATATGTTTTGAACTTTGGCTGCTCATGGAACTGGGTCTCCCTTAGAAGTTGTCTTGAAAACAAACATAGTGGAATCATTTTACATTTTAGTTGTTGTTGTGGGTTTCACCGAGTCCCTTTTAGATCTATTCACTTTTCATCTGGATTTCAACTTGTTTTACGTTTTTGTGATTCAATGGATTTTTCAGCTAGTGTGAGTATATGTAAGAATTACTACTTGATCTGAGATTGTCACACTTTTTTTGCTGGTTGAAGCATGCTGATTCTTACTCATCGTTATGGCTGGATGAGTCTGCCTACCCGAATATTTGTTAAATCTATTTGGGGTGCATTTTAGTATATCCATGTCTCTAGCCTGCAGTTTCTCCTGTTTAGTTCCCAGTGCGAACCCCAATGATTGATAGGGTTTCAAGGGGTAAAGGGATGCTGTTTGAAAATGGAAAGAGATTCCCTGGCTGGTGCGGAGTAAAATTGATATGGTCTGCAAATAAGGTCCAATCTTGCCATTAGATATGATGGAGGGAGAACATCAAGATTAAAGAAACAGATTGAAGTCTTTTTGCTACTCTACTCACCTTCCTGGCTGTCCCTGTATAAATGACACCATGTAAGATCTATCATAGTGGTGGATCTTCACAGCAAATATGGACTCTCATGTTGTTAGGAGAAATCTACACATTAGAAGTTAGTTCAGGGATAAGCAGCTGTAATTTTGGTTTAATCGCACTGCATATATCTTAAAATCATGATAAGACAGTTTCTAATTTGACATTAAGCGACTATTTCAGGAGGCTTGCCTTAGACCTACAATTAGTTCTTGATCCCTTTGCAATTTACTGTTAAGAGCTATTTGCTGATAGTTTGTCATGAAAAGTTGCATGCTATCACTTGACTCTTAATACTTTTCCTATCCTGAATTGTTTATCGCCCTTTTACTTTCACAAAAATCAAGAAAAAAGTGAATTAAGTGTACTTTTTTTTTAAAGTTTTAAGATCATGTTTCAATAGGTTTCACTGTTCTCTTCCGCTTCATTATTTGAGGAGACCAGCCATATTTTGCTGTTTATTTGGTCTCTATTGCTGTCTCTTGAGCCTATTTTCTCGTTTCATTTTTCCTACATCTGAATCTCATGTCCAATTGAGGATATCCTTCTCTTGCTCTAAAACAGAATCGCATAGCCCTTCAGTTGGGGTTTAATCTTATTTGGTAATGCTAGGTAAAGCACTCTTATCCATAAAATCATACAATCAAACTACTCTAATTTTTATTGAAAGTAATAATCAGGAATGATCATTTCTTTCTATTTCATTCCCTTAAAAATGAGGAGACTAACTCCTTTAGGCAATTGTCCTTTGGTTTGTCTTCAGTTCCATTGAACTCCCTATTTCCCATGCAAATTTTCTAACCCATTTATATTAGAATCTGTTACTAGTTTCTCCTAATGGAGTCTTAAATTGGAAACTAATGTTTATCTCATTTCGTTTTTTCTTTTCTCAGATCTGCCAATTATGCAGCTTTGGTGACAGCACAGCTAATTGTACTGGCCTCACACATGGTAGCATGTCTTTTAATTCAGAATCCTCTTCTGACACTTACTTTTTGTTTCCAAAACTGTAAGCATTAATAATATTTTATGTTATCTTGAAGGCTGGACTAGGACTTCCTGATAACGATGCCTGGTATATTATTGAAATAATAGCAGAGAGAAACAATATTGGATATAAGTTGCTAGTAAGTACACCTTCTATCCTGTAGTGTGTTACTGTGTTATTATGATTGGGACAAAGAAGTACATGGTTGAAAATAGTGTCTTGACCTTCTTTTTTCCTATAACTTCCTAGAAACATGTGAATACTTTGGGATTACCTCTGCAGCCTGATTTGATTATTTTTGATGTATTATTTTATCTGATAATCTGTTCTGTTTTAAGTTTCCGCTAGTTTCTCATGTCATATATTGCCATTCAAGTAACAGGTGCTTTGGAATTTTTGTGTTGTGTTTAGAAAGATAAACAATTATTTCTATGCAGAAGCTGATATTCTTAGTCATGAAGTTGAGAACAGTTAAAAACTGCATAAGGTGACATTGTTTTGAATCTAGGATTTCCCTGTATTCCCTTACATTCTATATGACATAAAACAGATGAGGAATTGTTGACCAGTGTCCCATATAACAGATATAGGTTCATCTTTCAGGTTAATTGCTGCAATGGTACTTGTATTTGTAAATTGATGTTTAATTTGGTTACTTGCACTGAGCATTTTCTACGCAAGGTTTGAACTTTTACTTTCTGTTTAATTTGCTAACTTAACTCACCTTTGGTCATGGATGATGGTGCGGTTTTCTATCTATAATATTGCAACACTTATCAGCTTAAGTGGAAAATGTGTTTGATAACCTGGACGTTGTTCCAGCATTTTAACTTATTTTCTTTAAAATTTATTGGCTTTAGTTTTCTTTTTCTTTCCTTATTCATTCTTTCTCCAGTTTTTCTAGAAAATTCACCATCCTCCGTGTACCATACTATGTTCTTTTTTTCCTCATCAGCAATGTTCACCACAAATATTGACATTGTTTTCCTCTTATTCCCTTTTCTTTTTCTTTCTTCCTTTATTTTGTGCTGTTTGGCCCTTTTCTCTAAGCCCACGAATGGTTCCTTCTCTGGATCCACACCTAGCATCAGTTATTTTGAGTTTCTTTCTATTCTTTTTGTGAAGGCTCCACTAATCTGCTGACAACTCCTAGATCAGAAACTGCATTGTCATCGAATAAAGGGATACTTAATATGGACTTCTCTAAATATCTGTCCTTGCAGCCTTGCCCCTAGCTCCTTATCCTGCCAAGTTCATCATCAGTTTCAATCCTCATGCCTTGAACACGGTGTTCAGTTTTTTGCGTTAATTCTTGAATTTAATTTTGATTTCTATCTAGCAACTTCTCTTTCCTTCATGCAATATTGTCTTTCCTCAAGTTTGGCTTTCAAGGTTTCAACTCATTGTGCAGAAGTACCCTTTTTGCACTAGCTAGAAGTCAGTACTTTTCTCAAATGCACCCTCTCGTTTCTGTAGTCCATATTTGTGCTAGTCTTAGTATATAAAGGTGAGAAATCGCCTCATAGTACCTTTTTCTTTCACACAAAGAACATACTAGTAATTGAAATTGATTGCCATGTAATTTGACATAGCAATTTAATTTGGTGAAGAGCATCACAGCATTATTAAATAACTAATGGTGTCAGTCAAATCAGTATAATTCTATATTGCACCCAGAAAATAGCTTGAGTGCCTAATGAATTGTGTACAGTTAGGTGCCATTTCCTTAAGTGCTGATCCTCTTGATGCACACAAAATAAGCATCTTTGGTCACCGATTCAAAACTCATCTTTCTTGAAAGGTACTTCTGGCATCTCTAACTTGGGTTTTGGTAATGGAAATGAACTGGTTTTTGAAAGATAATGTTTGTGATTGATTATTGAATGCTGTCATGCATATGCTTTAAAAGTTAGACTTGGAACAACCTTATCTGCACTTTACTATTCTGTTAGTAACTTGCAGAGTTGCAGTGGGATGTTATTCCCTATTAAGCTTGCAAACTCAGTATGAAGTGTTGGAATCCCTATAATTAAGGATAGAAATCTTACCTTATTACTATTAGTTCTCTTGTAAATAGAAACTAATCTCAGTTACTGATTCTTAGGAAATTAGGATATCAATTACTGATTCTTAGGAAATTAGGATTTATTTCCTTTAAAATGATTATTCCTCTCTATATAAATCTGTAAACTAAAGCAGTAGAAGTATAACTGAATTTTTTCCTTTGAGTTTTTTCATGGCATCAGGGCTTTAGGATTCATTCGATCCTATTTTTCTTCTCTAATTTCCCTTCCTAAAAATTCCTTCGGTTTAGTCCTCCAATGGGTGATATCAATGAAAATTTCTCTGAAACTGAGACATCACAAGTAACTCAGAATATCAATCAGGGAATCACTCAAGGTGAAATTAATTCCTCCCTTATAATCACCAATCATCGGCTAAATGGGAAGAACTTCCTGCAATGGTCTCAATCGGTTCTTATGGTGATTCGTGGTCGTGGCAAATTAGGGTACATCAATGGAGAAATTCCACGACCAACCATAACTGATCCTACTTATGCCACTTGGGAACTCAACAATTCAATTGTAATGGCTTGGCTAATCAATTCGATGGAAGGCCATATAAGCCGCACCTATCTTTTTTTCAAAACTGCAAAAGACATGTGGGATGCAGTCAAAGAAAACTACTCAGATCTTGGAAACGCCTCCCAAGTATTTGAGATCAAGCTTAAGTTAAAGGATATCCGACAAGGGACACTTGAGGTAACTCACTACTACAACAATCTGAAAATTTTGTGGCAAGAACTGGATATGCATTATGAGGCAGATTGGGGTGAAGGCTTAGAACACAACAGGTTTATGACCCATCTCAACAATGAATGTCTTTATGAGTTTTTAGCAGGACTGAACCGTGAGTTAGATGAGGTCTGTGGCCGAATTCTGGGTAGATCACCTCTTCCAATGATCGGTGAAGCATTTGCAGAAGTTAGAAGAGAAGAAAGCGTCGTCTTGTCATGATGGGAGATTCAAAGGAACCTAAACCTATGACCCCGATTTCTAACCGTCCTACTAAATCCTCTGCTCTCATCTCCAAAGGTCCACAGCCACAAAAACGTGCTGGAAATGATTCTGGATCAACAAGACCATGGTGTAGTCACTGCAATCGTGTTGGTCATATAAAAGAAAAATGCTTCAAACCCGATGGCCGTATTGACCGATACAAAGCTCGACTTGTGGCTAAGGGATTTACTCAAACTTATGGTCTTGACTACAACGAGACGTTTGCACCTGTTGCCAAGCTAAACACCGTTCGGGTCCTGCTCTCTCTTGATGCCAACCTTGATTGGCACTTGACTCAATTGGATGTAAAAAATGCTTTTCTCAACGGGGAATTAAATTAGGAAGTGTACATGGATTTCCCACCCGGGTTTGAAGAAAACAAGGACCAAGTGTGTAACTTGAAGAAGTCCTTGTATGGGCTGAAACAATCTCCACGAGCGTGGTTCAGCCGATTTGCAAAAGCTATGACTAGCAGAAATTACATTCAAGGACAGGCAGACCACACCATGTTCTACAAGCACTCAGAAGAGGGTAAATGCTACATCCTTATCGTTTATGTCGACTATATAATATTAACAGGAAATGACTCGAGCGAAATTTTGAGATTGAAAGAATTTCTTTGTACAGAGTTTGAACTTAAAGACTTGAGGAGTCTTAAATATTTTCTTGGTATGGAGGTAGCAAGGTCGAAAAAAGGTTTCTTCATTTCCCAAAGGAAATATGTTCTTGATCTACTGTCAGAAGTTGGTTTGATGGGCAGCAAACCAGTTGAAACTCCTATGGAGTTTAACCTTAAATTGGGAACTAATGAGGATGGAGAAGAAATCGACAGGGGGAGATATCAACGTCTAGTAGGAAGGCTCATCTACCTATCTCACACCTGTCCAGACATAGCCTTCAGTGTGAGTGTTATTAGTCAGTATATGCATGCCCCGAGGGAGAAGCACCTGGAAGCTGCATATAGAATACTAAGATATCTAAAAGGAACTTGGTAAAGGCCTGTACTTCAAGAAGACTGTAAACCGAAGCGTGGAAGTCTACACTGATGCAGACTGGGCAGGTTCTGTTAATGATAGACGGTCTACAAGCGGCTATTGTAGTTATGTTTGGGGTAATCTCGTGACGTGGAGGAGCAAAAAACAGTCTGTGGTAGCACGCAGCAGTGCAGAGGCAGAGTATCGAGCACTATCTCATGGTATATGCGAAGGAGTTTGGATACAAAGACTTATGGGAGAACTAAAAGTGCCTTATACCAGACCTATGAAGATGTACTGTGACAACCAGGCTGCTGTCAGCATAGCACATAATCCTGTGCATCATGATCGGACCAAACATGTGGAAATAGATCGTCACTTTATAAAAGAAAAAATACACTCAGGAGAAGTATGCATCACCTACCTACCTACTAGACAACAAGTTGCAGACATGTTAACTAAGAGTTTGAACAGAAACATGTTTGAAGAACTTATTGGCAAGCAGGGTTTGATTAACATTTACACTCCAGCTTGTGGGGGAGTGTTGGAATCCCTATAATTGAGGATAGAAATCTTACCTTATTACTATTAGTTCTCTTGTAAATAGAAACTAATCTCAGTTACTGATTCTTAGGAAATTAGGATATCAATTACTGATTCTTAGGAAATAAGGATTTATTTCCTTTAAAATGATTATTCCTCTCTATATAAATCTGTAAACTAAAGCAGTAGAAGTATAACTGAATTTTTTCCTCTGAGTTTTTTCATGAAGAATAAGTAATCTACTCTGACTTCTGTTAGGGATTTAGTTTTATTTCACTAACCTTGTTCTCTCCTTTTTTAACATCTCTCATGCTCTGCTTTAAAGCACTTTATTTATGTTGGAGCTGGATCTTATTTTTTCCATGGAACATTTATTTATGCAAGCATAAATAGAATTGCTGAATTGATGTTGCGTCAATGTTTCAGATAAAACTCAGAGGACTTTTGTCGCATATCCATCAACTTCGTATCAATTACTGGGGTGTCTCATCTGGGAAGCCACAATTGCTACTGCCTCCTGGATTGTCATCACCACGTCTAAAGGATGCTGCAGATGAGAATCAAGAACCTCTAGAGGCTTCTGGTGTTGGAAGGAGCTGGGTGCAGAGCATGTTCAGCAGGGATACATCATCAAGAACAAACTCATTTAGCCGTGTTCGTAAATGGGCTTCTGATGGTGCTACAGGTATGTCTTCTGTTAGCATTAGATACCCACAGTGTTCTATTATGTTTAGGTCATAGACCCTATGGTTTCATGACTCATCATCACTTAACTGATCAGAGAATGGGAATGCACGCAAACAAGATATGCCTTCTGCTGGGCAGAAGAAAACACAAACAAATGTTCGCATATTGAGGGGTCATAGTGGTCCTGTTACTGCTTTGCATTGTGTAACTAGAAAAGAGGTGTGGGATCTTGTTGGTGATCGTGAAGATGCAGGTTTCTTTATCAGTGGAAGCACTGACTGTACGGTGAGTTTCTATATCTTTCATTTTATATATTGGTCTTGTTTTGCTTTTAAATGACTGAATTTCTAGAACAACATTATGGGGATTCCCTCCAATTTTCTGGCTTGGTTCTACTGTGCTCTTCTGGCCAGTTTGCCTATCTAATATCTATTTTTTGAAAGAAGAAAAAAGGATCAAACTTTGCTGGTTTAGTCTTCAAATGATAGGAGAAGTTCATATAGTGTTTGTTCTAGTCTTCGGTTGTGTTTCTCAAAGAGTATTTGCATTGTCAATCTCTCTCTAATTGTTCTGTTCTTCCCTATCCTGCATCATGTTCAGATTAAGAGGGACCTATAGTTCTTTTTATACAATCTTATGGTCTTTTGATTGTCTCTAAGGCTTTGTTGGTTGGTTTTTCAGCTGAACAAAACAAGAGTACTTCACTAGAGACCTACAAAACTTAGTTACTGTCTTTATACTCCACATCCACATCCATGATCACTTGTAAAGTGTGGTTATGATATATGATATATCTAATACAGACATGCCTATATTTGCTAAATTACTAGTGTTGCTTGTGTAAGGAATAAGTGCTTTGTGTTTCATATTTGTATGCTAGGAAATCTGACTTCATTTGCTGATACAAATATTTATTGCTCATAATTTTTCTGTTCAATAGTTATGATTTGGGTACATAAATCTTCCAGGTTAAGATTTGGGATCCTAGTCTTCGCGGTTCTGAACTTCGGGCAACGTTACAAGGACATACAAGGTCTCTGTTATGTGATATTTAAACACTTTTATTGGTCATTCTTCTCATTAAAAAATTTCCGTTTTTCAAATTTTTGTTGTTCAAAGTTGGTTTTACATGTTCCACAACTCTTGCAATGCAGAACCGTCCGTGCCATTAGTTCTGATAGAGGAAAAGTTGTATCTGGTTCTGATGATCTATCTGTTATCGTATGGGACAAGCAAACAACCCAGTTGTTGGAGGAACTAAAGGGTCATGATGCACAGGTTTGCTTGTTCATAACATCTTGATTGCAGACTGGGTTTAAAACTGAAGTGGCCATTTTTTAAGGAACATGTAAACTGTGAATACAGATTTTGCTGCACCAGTTGGCATTATTGAAGATATATTTGCATATACATAGAACAATTCCAGTTATCATCAGCATTATTGTAGTCATAATCTAGTAAACCCTGACTTTTTTTACCTTATTAATGATGGCTGTTGTTGAATCACCAATGATTGTAGCATTGATCATCATTGAATGTTTCTTTTTTCAATGTTGGATTCAGAAGTACTCAGAATGTAAAATTTCAGAATGGAGTGGGCGGAGTTGGGAGGAGGGGCAGGGTGGTTGGGGGAGAAAGAGATTGAGATAGCATTGAATAGAGAGTACAGAAAGGAACATAAATTGTTTTTTTCTTTTCTTTTTTGCCCAAAGGATTCAAGCAAAGACTTTTCCCTCTGGTCTTTTATCCTTTTTGCCTTTTAAACTAAATATGTAATTTTGTCTATTCTCAGTAAAGCCAGGAACATGAAAAAACTTATTTCAAGCATTGACATGCATATCTAATTTTGTGTGTATGCATTTGAGGAAAAAAAAATTGAACTAGAAGATATTTCTCTACAGCCCTATGTTTTTGTTTTTCTTGTATTTTTGTTTACGTATTACTGAATTGAATATTCCACTTTTAGGATTATTAATCATGGAATTATTATCTTCTAAATATAATATTAGCTTCGCCTTAGTGATGTCTTTTTTTCCTCATTGCAATTAATTGTGTCTAAATTCCTTTTCTTTAATGGTGTTCTAAAGGAGAAAATAAATCTGTGTGAATTCTCCTTTTTTCTTGATTCTAAATGAATTAGATGATTGAAACGCGACATGTTACTCTAGGTCAGCTGTGTGCGGATGCTATCTGGTGAACGTGTCCTAACAGCTGCTCATGATGGAACTGTTAAGATGTGGGATGTTCGAACTGATACTTGTGTAGCAACTGTTGGTCGCTGTTCTAGTGCAGTTTTATGCATGGAGTATGATGATACCACTGGGATCTTGGCTGCTGCTGGCAGAGACGCGTATGTATAAAATCACTTGCAGTTAGCCTGTAGATGATAAATTTAGATTTATGTCTTGTCACCTTGAAGTTGAACTGATGGATCCTTTGCATTTCAGGGTTGCAAATATCTGGGACATTCGTGCTGGCAGGCAGATGCACAAGCTTCTAGGGCATACAAAATGGATACGGTTAGCAAAGAAATGAAGAAATTTTTATTTTTCGGTTAATTGTTGTACGTGAGCCTTGGAAGGAACAGTGTGTTCATGTGTCAGTTATGCAGGTCTATTAGAATGGTTGGAGACACTCTGATTACGGGTAGTGACGATTGGACTGCTAGAGTTTGGACTGTTTCCCGGGGAACATGTGATGCTGTTCTTGCTTGTCATGCTGGCCCACTGCTTTGTGTTGAGTATTCAGCATCAGACAAGGGAATAATAACTGGTTGGCCCTGAGTCTGTTTAGTTTATTTTAAATGTTAATGAATTTTAGCCACAGTTTTATGTCTAGGGCTTTAAATGAAGTAATACTTTGAAAATTTCCTCTCAGGTTCAACGGATGGGCTGCTCCGATTTTGGGAAAATGATGAGGGTAAGTGCAATGCTGGACTCAATCATTATTCATCTTTATTTGAGGTTTGCTTTTATCCAACCTGGTTAAAGCAGTTACTGAAGGTGTAATCTTAAATTTGTTTGATTCTTCATTATGTTTGTTGATGGTAATCTTTCAATTGATTCTTGTCTGTTACTTCCAATAATTCTTATAGTTTGTATCTTGTTTTGCATGCAGAGGGTATAAAATGCGTGAAGAATGTAACAATTCATACTGCTCCTATCTTATCTATAAATGCCGGGGAGCAGTGGTTAGGAGTTGGAGCAGCTGACAATTCAATGTCTCTCTTCCAACGGCCTCAAGAGAGGCTTGGTGTCCCTAACACAGGATCCAAAATGTCTGGGTGGCAACTTTATCGGACCCCACAAAAGACCAATGCTGTGGTATATGCTTTTATTTCCCCTATATACTTGTGTGGTTCTTGGTTTTCACTTCTGCTCATGCATTTTTTGGGGTCAATTTGCAGTTCTTGATTGTTTATAATTAAATTATATTTGCATTTGCAATACAAAAGGAAAGATTAATAGTGCGACGAAAGTAGCCCTTGATATTTTATGTAATTGTGGGATTAGGAATGCAACTAGTTATGTTTGTATTACTTCATCTCTGTGGCATGTGGTTGAAATCCTTTTGTAACTAGAAAAGGGGGGATATCAAATGGATCTTTCATTAGTGTTGTTAAACTTTCTAATATACAATGAACCTAACAGCAAATATGTTATAAATATGGAGTTAAGGTTAAGCATTTTGTTTTATTTTCATTTAGAGAGTGAAATAGGGTATTTAAAGAGATGATTTGTAATCTAGTTTTGGAAGTTAGAACACAATCCAGTTGAGGTTTGCATGTGTGTTGCCCTTGACATTGGTTTGGGTTTCGTAGGTACGATGTGTGGTGTCGGACCTGGAAAGGAAAAGGATATGCGGTGGGGGTCGCAATGGAGTTCTTCGGCTTTGGGAAGCCACAATCAACATCTGAGTTTGAATTCTATCCCTCCCCCACCTCCTACTGTTTTGTATTTTTCTTTTTTTTGGTCACATTATGGTTTCTTTGGAAGTGAAAGATGTTGTGGTGTGTAATTTTGATTGAAGAATTAATTAAATTTTTTTAGCCATAGTGGCTACTTTTTGTGGTTATCTTTAATTTCAACATAACATCCTGCCTGCATTGTCACAGATTTGATTACTCACTCAGCAATCCCCATGTGGATGTGACGTTAACAATTATTAATTTTTAAAAATTTAATTAGTTATTGATGTGACATGCATGTAGATGTAATATCAATAAAATTAACAAATATTGATTTTTATTTGTTTTGGATTGATTTGATAAATAACATAAGTTTAATGATTTTTTTTTAATGTTGAAGGGGAAATAAGTTGTATTGGGTGTGTCTATTTTCCTTTTTATTATTTTTATCAAGATATTGGCATAACTCACAAGATTCTTTTTGTAATATATTTCAAGAGATGTATATTAATATTATTAAACTAACACTACGGATAAAATTTAAAGAGAAGATAAGAATGAGAATTTCTGAGGAAAGAAATTTCGGTTATGAAACTAATTGATGTTCCGCGTGCCATATTTTAAAGTTTCATTCCCCAATAGTGTTTATAATAATAAATAAACATTCACTTTTTCACCAACTAAAGGATTTGAATTAAAATTGTCATCTTTATTCAAAAATAGAAAAATAAAATTGCCGTCTTTTCTTTAACGTTCTTCTACAAGGAAATTAAATTAAAATCTACGTATAATAAATTATTTAAAATATATTTATTTCAAATATAATAATTTAAAATTATGAAGAAATATTTTTAGCAATGGTTAAACATTTTGCCTGATTTAAAAAAAGACCAAACGTAAATAATGATCAAAAGGTTAAAAGTAAGCGGAGGACTTAGGTCTTGAGTATCTAGGTTCAAGTAGGGGTGTGCATAATTCGGGTAAAACCGAAAAAATTCGGCTAACCGACCGAATTCGGTTAATCGGTCGGTTAACCAAATTTTTTCGGTCGGGGGTCGGTTAATTTTTTTATGATTTTTCGGTTAACGGTTAATTCGGTTCGAAACCGGTCGGTTAACCGAAAATTTTCGGTTAACCGAAAAAATTAATAAATAAAATTATCCAACCCAGCCCAAACTCAATTATCCAACCCAATCACCCAACCCAATAAAACTAAAACTAAAGTTTACCCAATTACCCAATCCAATAAAACTAAAACTAAAAGACAACTCAATTTACTAAAGTCTAAAACCCAATTTACTTTAATAATTTTTAAATTTTTAAATTTTAAAAATAAAAAATAAAAAAAATTCGGGTAATTCGGGTATTTTTCGGTAATTCGCTTAATTCGGTTAATTCGGGTAATTCGGGTAATTTTTAACCAAAAATAAAAAATACATAATTTTCGGTTAACCGACCTTATTAACTGAAAAAATTTCGGTTCGGTTAATTTTTTAAAAAAAAAATCGGTTCGGTTAACGGTTAAAATTTTTAGAAAGTCGGTTAATTCGGTTATAGTAATTTCAGGTCGGTTAACCGAATGAACACCCCTATGTTCAAGGCCTATCATGCACAATTATATGCACAAGTCTCTTAGTTCTATCATGTATGGAAATTTCAGTCCAATTAATTCCAGTTTGTTGGTTTTTAACTTGGACTAGATCAATTTTTAATCCTTTTGTGTTGTAATAGTTCGATTTTACTTGGTGGTTATTCAGACAGTCTGTTTGTAATAGTTTGATACTTGTTACTTGTGGTTACTCAAATTTGTATTTATCATTGTACAGTACTTGTACTTCGGTTCTAAAAAACACAAATAATAGTATTATTGGGTTGAAAGAATTGGAAGCTAAATTAAAAATATAAATTTGAATATTTGATTGAGCAAAAAGAAAAAAAGTGAGACGAAAAAATATAAGAGATAATCATTTTCCATTCCAACACATAAAAATCAATCATTCTAAATTGGAACAATAGAGGAGAGAAAATTAGTTCAAAATTATAACTTTTTCAAATGTTTGATTTTTTTTTCTTTTATTTTTCAACTCTACTAAATTTTTTACCCTTTAATTTTCCATCGTTTTAATTTTCTTTCCAAGTTAAGAATATGAATTAGAAGTGTGCTAGCTAAAATCTGTTCTTCAGTTAGCTATTAGTTTGTTATTTCAGCAAATGAGTTGTTAGCAATGGCAGTTATTCATGTACTCTATAAATATCATTGCCATTATGTAAAACAGATCAAGGAATCAATTACAAAGAATTTCATTCATACTAGTTATTCTTTTCAGTTTTCTCTGTTCAATATTTGAGTTTACCGAAGGTGTTAACATGGTATTAGTCGCCTAAGGTGCTAGAGACCTGTGATCATGACCACCACGGCTTTTGATTCTACCTCCGTCGAACATTGAGGTCCGGTGTTTACTAGTGCCAGACTCATTCACTCGTTTCCGCGTCATGAGACTGTTAAACTAAATGTAGGCACGTTTGTTCAGTGGAAGCAACATGTTAGGTTAATAGTTGAAGGTTATGAGCCTACTGGTTTTTTGGATGGAACGGTTCCTGCTCCACCGCAATTTGTGCCATCGCCGAAAGGCTCGATTGTGCAGAATCCGGATGCCTCGGCATTTCTTCAGCAAGATCGATTACTCACTTCGTAGCTTCTTTCCACAATCGATTCCTCACTTCTTTCCTCGTTTACAGAGGCTAGAACGGCTTGTGATGTGTGGTCCATCGCCACTCGTCTCTTTGCAGCCGTTTCGGGTACGAAACTTTCCCGACTCCGTCATGACCTGTATTCCATTAAAAAAAGGTGGTTTATCTATCACGGAGTACATAACAAAAGTTAAAAACATGTGTGCATTACTCAAAGTTTCCGGTTCTCGGATCCCGGAGGCAGAGAAAGTAGAAATTGTGCTTGCAGCCTTACCTCCGGAGTTTGATTCTATTATCACCCTTGCGGCGTTCTCATCGGAGCCTTTGCCTCTTCAGCGGTTAGTCGATGTGTTGCTTGAATACGAGAGTCGGTCGATGCTTGTGGTGCTGGATGTACCGCTGTGTGCGAATTTGTTGGAAGCCGCTCCGTCACAGACGACTTCTATTCGCGGTGGTCGGTTCTCGTCTGGAGGCCGAGGTCGGGGGTTTCGTACTTGTCTTTAATGTCAGATCTGCGGGCGATTTGGTCATTCAGCCCAGAGATGCTTCTTTCGTTACAATCGTGCGTCCGATGGCTCGTCGTCTTCAGTGTCGATTCTGGCAGACCGCCACGGGCGTGGTGTATCCGTTCCACAGCCTCCCTTGGTGGAATCGCATGGCGCGTTGTTTGGTGAACAAATGTGGCCATCTCATCCGTATCAAAGTGATAGGGTTTCTAACCCATTTGTGCAGGGAAATCATGGCCACGTCTATTCTGGGCCTTATGTGGATCACTTTGGTCTTGGACAAGTGCCGCCTCATGCGTACGGGCGCACTAATGATGGGCAGTGCACTAATAATGGGCTTTCTTTTTCTAATGGTGAGCAGCGCATAAATGGTGGGCTTTCTAGGCTGCCAGTTGGACATTTTAATATTGGGCCTGGTAATCCTAGGCGAATGGACTTGATTCTCTTAATGGACTTGATTTTTTTAATAAGGCTTCTTCTGTTGGGCCATTGGTTCCTGCTCTGCCAAATAGGCCGGTTTCAAATTGTGGAGATTTGGTAATTCTTTGGGTCCTGAACGAGCTCGTTGGGCCTTGGGTGTAGCTAATTTGTCCAGGCCATCTATTCTTTGGAGGACCAAGCAAAGAGCTCATGTGTACACTGGGTACGACCCCTGTATTGGACTTTCGCGTCTACCAGACTTGCATGTCTCTGATGTTTCTAATTCCACCGAGTCTCAAATTAATGCTACTCAATTCGATTCAGAATATGAAGGTACCAAGTCTTATATTCCTATGCCTGTTGGATCTAACTCTTGGTATCCAGATTCAAGGTCTACACATCATGTGTGTCATGATGCGTTGGCTTTACATGACTCTACACCATATTCAGGTACATCTTCTCTCTTAATGGGTGATGGAACTCCTGCCAAGATATCGTATATTGGTAATACAGTTGTTCCTACACAGTCTAAATTGCTCCGCCTGTCTAATATTTTATGTGTACCTAATATTTGGAAGAATCTTCTGTTTGTG
The DNA here is from genome assembly GCF_007990345.1 of Gossypium hirsutum. Taxonomy (NCBI): domain Eukaryota; kingdom Viridiplantae; phylum Streptophyta; class Magnoliopsida; order Malvales; family Malvaceae; genus Gossypium; species Gossypium hirsutum. Next base: position 47,987,928 of record NC_053445.1, read on the forward strand.
TCTCAGTTTGCCACTGAAAATAATGTGTTTTTTTAAATTTCGTCTGACGTATTGTGTTGTTAAGGACATCGTGACTCAGGAATTTTACTGAGGGGCCACATTCGTGATGGGCTCTATCATTTTTCTCCGCCAGTTGTGTCTGCTCAGTCTGTTGAAGCTTCGTCGACTACTCCTGTTGGACTCCAGAATAAAGATGACAGTGGTGATATTTTTTCTTTGTGGCACAAACGACTTGGTCATCCATTCGCTTCTGTTGTTAAGACTATTCTAGATAAATGTAAAATTGCTTATGCTTAGTTTTGTCTTGATAATATTTGTACTGCCTGTCAAAAGGGAAAATCTCATAAGTTGCCATTTTCCAACTCTACTACTAGATATATTGATCTATTTGCTTTGGTTGTATTTGATTTGTGGGGACCTGCATCTGTTGTGTATGGTCGTAATTGGTATTATGTGTCGTTCATTAATATGTGCACTCGTTTTACATGGCTTTATATTATTCGTCAAAAGTCTCAAGCAGTAGAGTGTTTTGTTTAGTTTCAGCAGTTAGTCAAGACTCAGTTTGGAAAAACTATAAAACAATTTTAGAGTGATTGGGGTAGTGAATTCTGAGCTTTTACATCTATTTTAGCAGTTATTCATCGGTTGTCGTGCCCACATACCTCTGAGCAGAATGGGGTGGTTGAACGCAAACATCGGCATATTGTTGATATGAGCATCACACTTCTAGCTCAGCCAAATCTTTCTTTGGAGTATTGGGGTTGTGCGTTCTGTTGTGCTGTTTATCTCATCAATCGTCTTCCCACTTCAGTCCTAAATGGTCAAAATCCGTATAAGGCTTTCTATGGACAAGATCCCACATATGATTATTTACGTATATTTGGGTGTTATTGTTACCCATTTTTACGTCCATTTCTACCTCATAAGCTGGAGTTTCATTCTCAACCGTGTATGTTCTTGGGATATAGCCCTCAACACAAAAGTTATCAATGTCTTCTGCCAGATGGTAAAGTCGTTGTTTCACGTTATGTTGTGTTTGATGATAAGCGATTTTTGTCACTTTCATCTGCTACAAAGGGACTCCGGTCTTCGTCAAATTCTATAACAACTTTTGTCCCACTGGTTGCAAAGGTTCCTACATCAAATCCAGTTACTGGCTCATTAGCTTCTTTTTCTGACACTGAGCAACAACGATCTGTTTCTTTGAGCACTAATGATGATGTTCCTGGTCCTACTATACCTACCACTTTTACTCCGTCAGGTTCTCCTTCATCCTTTTCTCTGCCTCTGAAGAATTCTCATCCGATGGTTACTTGGTCTAAAGCTGGCATTTTTAACCCCAAAGCTTTATCTATTGAGGTTGTTGAGCCTAGCACAATTGAGGAGGCCTTTTCTATCACAGAATGAAGTGTTGCTACTCAAGTTGAATGTGATGCTCTCATTCGTAATTGCACATTCTGTTACTACCAAATCGTAAAGCGATTGGTTGCAAATGGCTTTTCAAAATCAAGAAAAATTCTGATGGCACTATTGCTCGTCGCAAGGCTCGGTTAGTTGCAAAAGGGTGTTCTCAAGTACCTAGGTCTAATTTCCAGGAGACGTTCAGTCCAGTGGTTAAACCTGCTACTATTCGGGTTATTCTGTCTATTGCGGTCTCAAATGGATGGCAGCTCCGTCATGTCAATGCGAATAATGCTTTTTTGAATGACGACCTTATTGACGAAGTGTTTATGCAGCAACCACCAGGGCATGTACAATATGATCCCGTGGCAAACCTTTGGTCTGCCGTCTAAAGAAAGCTTTATATGGGCTTTGTCAGGCTCCGCGTGCTTGGTTTGATAAATTGAAGAGTTTTCTCCTTTCTGTTGGCTTTGTTGTATCCAAATCTGATGCGTCGTTTTTTGTTCGGGTTACCACTAGCTCCACTCTTTACGTCCTTGTGTATGTGGATGATATCATTATTACTAGAAATGTGCCCGATTGTATAAGCAGTTTTGTTCAGCAGCTGAATGGTGAGTTTTCTCTTAAAGATATGGGTGATCTCCATTATTTTTTAGGGATTGAGGTTACTCGTTCCCCCAATGGGTGTCTTCATCTTTGTTAGAAAAAATGTATTCGCAATCTACTTGATAGGAGTTCTATGACACATGCTAAGCGAGTTCATACTCCAATGGTTAGTTCATCTACTCTTTCCAAAGATGATGGCGATCATCTGGGCGATCCTACTGAATACAGGAGTCTTGCCGGTGCTTTATAGTATGTGGTTCTAACTCGTCTTGATATTGCATATGCGCTGAATTGTATCTGCCAATTTATGCATGCTCCTACTACTATTCATCTGGTAGCGTTAAAACGAATCCTACGTTATTTGTGCGGTACAATCGATTATGGGATTATTTTTCGTCCGTCCGATCGACTTTCTTTAGTTGGTTATGCGGATGCTGATTGGGAGCTGGATTTTAATTATCGGCGTTCTATGATGGGCTTCTGTATGTATTTTGGTCACACACCTGTCTCCTGGTGTTCAAAGAAACAGCTGGTTGTTTCAAGATCTACGGCTGAGGCTAAATATCGGAGTCTTGCTACAGCTACTAGTGATGTCTCGCCTGGTTAGTCTCGTTGTTACGAGAGTTACACCTTTAAAGTGTTGATCTACCTACTATTTGGTGTGACAATTCTAGTGCAGTTCCCGTTGCAGCTAATCTTGTCTTACATTCTAAATTCAAACACGTTGAGCTTGATTTGTTCTTTGTTCGCGAGAAGGTTGCTGATGGCTCTATTATTGTTGGTGAAGTTCCTGCCTGTGAACAGGTTGCTGACATTCTTACCAAACCACTCTTTGCCTCATATTTTGCTCGATTTTGCAATCTTCTTCGGGTTTTGCCTCTCGAGAAGTTGGGTGAATGTTAAGAAAATGAATTAGAAGTGTGCTAGCTAAAATTTGTTATTCAATTAGCTGTTAGTTTGTAATTTCAACAAATGAGTTGTTAGCAATGGCAATTATTCATGTACTCTATAAATATCATTGCTATTATGTAGAACAGATCAAGAAATCAATTACAAAGAATTTCATTCATACTAGTTATTCTTTTCAGTTTTCTCTGTTCAATATTTGAGTTTACCGAAGGTGTTAACACAAGTAAATTGAGAAGAGGAAAATTTATTATAACAAAATATTGAAGCATTTTGGAAATCATATCAACCCATCATTGTTTGGTTTATTGGTGCCATCATCACATATTGCTGTTGCTGCTGCATGTTTTGTCTCCTTGCTAGGTTTCCATGCCACCCTATATATATTAACACACAATACGCAACTCTTTATAAGAATAGTACTTGAATATATGTAATAAGCATTTGTTAGGGTGTTATTCTGTAATTATGGTGTTCTTACATCAGCAATTATGATAAACAACATGCAGTTATAATACCTGTAGATGGATCCCAGCCTCGTTGATGAAGTTCTCTATATTCTTGACAAAGAGCGCAACAGTCGCAAAAACAATGCACAACCCAGTCCGGGGCTGGAGACTCGGATAGCTGAAACTTGCTCCTAAGTTTGGTGCGGTATCCGCACGACAATATGCAGGGAATCCCTATCAACAATGCTATCACACCGTAAAGCAATCCACTGCTTGCACATGCTGTCACACACACACACATATATATAATATTATGCGTCATCAGCTAGCAAATTAGTCGGTCCAAATTCAAATGAAGTTCTACTTTGTAGATAGCTGGCTTGGAATTTCAACGCTATAAACTTGAATTCATCAAATCTTCATTTTGCCAAGGAGATAATATGATTAAAACTTTGCTAAAACAAAATTGATTTTATTGTTTAATTTATAACTTTTTAAACCTAAAAAGAGCAGTGTTTACTAAAAAAAAACCCATGCAGAATGTAGTTCACTCCTTAGACACCTTCGATTATTCTATTTTTTTAAAAAAAATATTTTTTATATTTATTTTATGATCAATGTTCGAGTTCTGTGATTGCTTTTATCATAATTGCTAAGCATATTTTTTTAATCCAATTTCAGTGATTCCTTTTTAAATTTAATGAACTGTGAGAGTGGGATCTGGGATAAGAAATTTAGGGTTGTTTTAGGAGGAAAATCAAAAGAACTAATAACAAAGGGATCAACTGAACACTAGGGTGGTTGTTGAAAAAGGTGAAAAGTGTAGGTAAGAAAAGATGGATGACTTACAGGTACGACCCTCGTCCACAATCTCTGCGACCTGCCCGAACGTCACGCATGGGAAGCAAACTGTAATCAGAGCTGCTACCCACAAAATTAGCCTTCCTTAGTTACCTTCTAAGTAACACTGTTTTTAATTAGCGAAAAGTGATAGTGCTATCCAGAAAATTTTACCATTGATTGGGTCATCCATGCAATCGAAGAGGCCAGTTTTCCAGCCCTCAACATGCTGCTGGTAAGTAGAATGAACGTATGGTGCCATAACAACATACCCTGGAGGAACCTGGTAAGCAGCTTGCTGAAAGTGTTGCGAATGTGATGCGTAAGTTGAAGCAAAAGGCCTTTGCCCTATATCTTGAGGATAACTTGGCGCCGGAGGAGGAGGTTGCTGATATATTGCTCCTTGGAGGTGGTGGTGGTAGATCGCATTCGGCTCATTTGAGTGAGGGGCTTGGGGCGTCGGCAACCACGCTGCCTCTATCGTGGGTGGAGCGGACGGTGTTGGAAGCCCATATGGGTGATTCGCTTGAACTCGATTTGGAACATATTCTGCTTCAGCTCCATGAAATTCCAAATTATGAGTATCCATTTCTATTTGAGCCATTGATCTTTTCTCTTTTTCTTTCAAATTTTATAAATGCTAGGATTCCTATTCTATAGCATTGATAAGTGTATTTTATATATTAGAATTTATGACACCCACTTTGGGTGACAAATCATTTTTTTTACAAACTAATTATAAATTCAATGAAAAATAAAATAGTAGGGTTTAAAAAAAAAGTAAATGGTTATTTTTAAGGTCGGTAAAATGGGAAATTTTTTATTTAGGCCCCTTATAATTTATAAAATTTTAAATTAATAATGGTAAAATTACATTTTGACTCTCAAAAGTAATAAAAATTTGATTTAATTCTTTAAAAATTATAAAGATATAGCCTATTAAAATAGTGAAATTGTATTTTTATTATCATAAAAATATACAATTTAATTCCCGCCTCCCCGAAAAGAATTTTTTGATTCCGCCACTGATTAAATGGTTTTAGATATAAACAGTCACTAACTCAGTGAAAATTAAAAAAAAAATATTTTTTAAAATTAAATCATATATATATATGAATAGTTATTTAGAAAAAAAGCTAATTATTATCAAGTTAAACTAGCAAAGTGATTAATTAACAGTATTGTTATAAGTATGTAATTGTATTGTGGATTAAATAAAACACCAAAATATATAACCGTCCGAAGAAAAGGCATTAATAGTAAGAAAATGATAAGAAATATGATGAAGACAATTAACAGAGAAAATTATTAACTAGTTTTAACATAGTAATTATCAGTAAATGAGACAGACAAAACCACAATGTGAAAATAAATATTAACAATTGATTAATGAAGATGAGTTGTCCTTGTATGATTACTACAATATAGTGTCCCAATGAGAATGCCGGCAAAGAAGAACAACTCCAAAATTCATTAGTCTTATAAACCATTTTTGAACTTACACCTATTATGCTGCCATGCCATGACATTTAGAAGCCATCACCACTCCAAACACAGCTGAAAATCACCCAAATTTGTAAACTTAAAGAGTCAGCTATGGTCTCCAAGGCTACAAAGAAGCACAACTATATGTCCACCCAAAACAATGATTCCATACCAAACCTTGCTTACAACCTATGGATCTGGCAAAATGAACTACTCCTACATGCCATCATCGCTTTTGTGTCCCTTGTTTCATTTTCTACTGCTTCACATGTTGCATTAGAAAAACCGTAACTTAAATTATTTGCAAGTCGCTAAAGATCACGGATTATGAGTCTCTAGGAAAAATTGAGCATTGCTAGAGGATCCAAATCTAGTGATGATTTGACAATCGATGTTGTCAATTGAATTTCATGAATTAACGAAGGTTATACGTTAATGTGACACCTCTATTAAATAAAAAATACTAAGTGGGTAAGTGAGGAGTGAATTAGTATTTAAAATATAAAAAGAAATGTAGAGAATTAGAGACAAATCAAAACAATCGATTTATAGCGATTCAATCTCAATCTCCTATCTCCACTATATTAGTTCCACTTGTCAAGGATTTCCAAGGACAAAGTGACCATTACAAGGCTAAAATAGAAAACCCTCCTATGTTTTACAATGGATAAGATAGAACAATTCTATATTTTATGGCTCAACTAGAAATCCTCCCAATTACAAATTGGTGAGACAACGTTAACAAAAAAAAAACCTCTTTAAAGTGGGTGTTTACAACATATAACCTCTCTCTCGATGAAATAAAATTCATACAAAAATTTAGCAATAAAGATTGCACTAAAAATATCATGTAAGAGAAATAAGGAATAAAATAAACCTTCGGTGAATTTCCTCTTGATTTCTTGCTTCTTAGAGTGTTCTTGATGTGTATTTGTACCAAATAACAAGTTTATAACCGTTGGAGACAAAATATAACCGTTATGAGAAGAAAAAACACAACTTTGGACAACCTTACACATAAGGGGAGTAAACTTACACCATCAGCTAGAAAATGTGACGGTTAGACATCGAGTATCGAGCAAAATCCAATCCCCAACCCTTCTATACAAAAGTACTTAAAATGAGTTTAAAATATCTATAATTGTTTTAACTTAGCTCAAAAAATTAAAAATATATCAAATGGCTTTAATAAATTGTTTTTGAGGACTAAAAAATATTTTATAATATTTTCAATAATATTTTCTCAAAGATGATTTGAGAATATATTGATTAATTAAAACTAGCATTCTCTTCGTTCTAATATAATAAAAATGTAAGAGAAATTTGCAATTTGAAAAAATCAAATCATTTATACATTTTCAAAATACGACTCCTCTAATCTCCTTAATAAAAGCATTCCTCGAAATTTAAAATTCTAAAATGTTATAACACCAAGGATTTAAAAAAAAACATTTTAAATTTCAATTAATAAGTCCAAAATTTCAAACTTTATACAATAACTCAATATTCTCATTTACGTAACTTAAAAACTACATTCATTTTTTTTCTTTTTTCTTTTTTTGCTCATATTGATATTGGTGAAGTCTCCCTCTAATTCATAAATAAGAGGATAATGCATTTTAACGTACTCAAACCTATATCTTCTTGTATAGGTAACAATGTCTATACTAATCAAACTAAAATTCAATCAGTTTAATCACCTTAAACTTAAAAATGTGTATTATTGTCTCATAGGCCTTGACCTTCGTTATGTTCAAAAGGTCCAACTCGATATCTCTAAGTAGGCCTGCATTCTGAATTTCACAATAACCCACCCACCATTTTCACCCTTCAATTATATCTCTATAAATTAATACGAGTTGATGAAAGTGTAGCTATTTTAATTTCATTAAATAAGATTTTTAGGATTTAGAGTTACATTTTAAAGTCTTATGTCACACTAGAAATAACCACACAAAACAAAAAAACCAAGCAGTTGAACTAAAAATTTCAAAATTCTGAAAGAGAAAAAAGAGAAAGTCAAATTCTAATTATTAGGTTACATAATTTTGATCTTAATCCCAAATCTTGACTTAACTAATTTGAAGTTAAGCACCAACACACAAAAAGTTAACAACTCTTAACATGTTCAATATAAACAAGTAGAATTTATAATTATTATACTCAAAAGTCGAAAGTGAAATCAACTTATTTACTAAGCATTTTTTAACCCTAACAAATATCAAAACAATGTTGAAGGAGAAAGAGGTGAGTTCATAAAATAGGATTGAGACAGTCCCTAATCCCTTTACCCAAGGGCTCATCATTTGTAAATTATTCTAAACATTTTGTATTAATATTTAGTCATTTTATGTTAAGCACACAATAATTTTAAAATGCGTGGGGACTGGGCAGCCTCTATCCTTTAATTTATTACCATGAATACATTGGAAAACATAAAAGAGAGAGAGAATAAAATCCAAAGTCAGCCTTAAGGGTTAAGCTACCTGACTTCGTGCCTTTGTATATTTTTGTTTTTTGTTTTAACGACGAAATAAAAGGAAAGGAAAAGGAAAAGGAAATGGAGAGTTAGGTTCAAAGCTCCGCCCTGAGCTAATTGCTTTAATGGTCTGCCAGCCAACAAGCCTCACGTGACCTGCCTCCCTACCCAAATAAATAAAACCCACTGCTCACTCATCTCTCTCACTCCACAACCCCAAACATGGCTGCTGCTTCTTCCAACCATTTCCTTCTCTCCTTTCCCCTCTTCCTTTCCTTTCTGTTCACTTCCACCCTCGCTCGTCTCTCTCCCCAAACAACCACGACTACACTCGATGTCTCTTCCTCTCTTTCACAAGCTCAACATATACTTTCCTTCGACCCACAATCTTTGAAAGCTTTCGCTCAGACCCAAACCCAACCCCTTTTCTTCAACTCTTCTACTTCTGCTGCTGTTTTCTCTGTTCCACTTCACTCTAGGGGCTCCATACACAAAACCCACCACACCGACTACAAAGCCCTTGTCCTATCCCGACTAGAGCGTGACTCCGCCCGTGTCGACTCTCTCTCTACCAAGCTCCTACTCGCTCTCAATGGAGTCAAGAAATCCCAGCTCCGCCCACTCCCTACCCAGATCCAAGCTGAGGCACTTTCTACCCCCATTATTTCCGGAACAAGCCAAGGGAGTGGAGAGTACTTTTCCCGGGTCGGAGTCGGTAAACCGGCTAAACAATTCTACATGGTTCTTGATACTGGAAGTGATATCAACTGGATTCAGTGTGAGCCCTGTAACGAATGTTACCAACAATCCGACCCCATATTTAACCCATCCGGGTCCTCCACTTACAGCCCGGTTACTTGCGAATCAAAACAGTGCTCTTCTCTTGAAGTTTCCGCTTGCCGTAGCGGGAAATGCCTATACCAAGTCTCGTACGGTGATGGATCTTACACGGTGGGTGATTTCGTTACCGAGACAGTGTCGTTTGGAAACTCCGGTAACATGAATGGAGTGGCTTTGGGTTGTGGCCATGATAATGAAGGCTTGTTTGTTGGAGCGGCGGGGTTGCTTGGACTCGGGGGTGGACCCTTGTCTTTAACATCCCAGATTAAAGCGACATCGTTCTCTTACTGCTTAGTGGATCGTGATTCGACCGGCTCGTCGACTTTGGACTTCAACTCGGGTTTACCGGCCGACTCGGTGATCGCTCCATTAATGAAGAGCCGGAAGGTGAATACGTTTTATTACATCGGTCTCACCGGGTTCAGCGTAGGTGGGCAAGCGGTAAACATTTCCCCGGGGCTTTTTGAAATCAACGAGTCAGGAGAGGGAGGAGTGATCATAGACTGCGGGACTGCCATCACTCGGCTGCAAACTCAGGCATATAACGCGCTGCGAGACGCGTTTGTGAAACAGACACAGGGGTTGCCGAGCGCGAGTGGGGTGGCGTTGTTCGACACGTGTTACGACTTGTCGTCGAAGAGCAGCGTGAAGGTGCCAACGGTGTCGTTCCATTTCGGGGAAGGGAAATCACTTGATTTACCGGCTACAAATTATTTAATCCCCGTGGACTCCTCGGGAACGTTTTGCTTCGCTTTTGCTCCTACGTCGTCGTCTATGTCTATTATTGGGAACGTGCAACAACAAGGGACACGTGTTAGCTTCGACCTTGCTAATAATAGGGTTGGCTTATCTTCTCATAAATGTTAACGACACTAATTAATTTAATAATTACCCTTTTTCTTATTGCTGCTGTAATATGAGTAACGCTTTTTTCTGTTTGAAAAGGATGGGTCCCACTGGAATAAATTATAAAAAAAGAAGAAGAAAGTATTAGGGTTCTGTTAGAAATTAAATCTGATAGTGTGTTTTTACAGTATTTGTATAGTAAATCATGATATTAAGTTATAATAATCAAATTCGTTCCGTGATTGTCGGCAGGCGTCTTTTTCATTCTTCATTCATTTAGCCGACACGTACACTACCTTCATCAACCATATCCATTTCCCGCCAGTCCAAATTTTCAAATCAATTTCCCAATTATTTTCATTTAAACTACTCCTTTTTCTCTATTTTTTTTAAATTAAATTAATGTATAAAAATTAATAAGATTTGGGTTGAAATCTACATTATAATTGAAGAGAAGGGTATCTACTTTATTTGTATAAAAAAGGTTGTTTTTGGGGTGCGTGCTTCGATTTCAAAATAATTGTACTACTTTATATTTTTATCCAACAAATTTGGTTGTGAAATGAAGATGTAAATTTAGGGTCATTGGTCAATGGGATAGGTGCGGCCGCTGCTTGTCACGTGACGATAATGTCTAACTCAAGACCAGGCCAACCCCCATTATTACTTCTGCCCTCCTTTCAATTTTCACCTACTCAAATTTAGTATTTTGAATCGTTGGTTTATGCGTGCTCTCATTTCTTTTTCCTAATCAGGCTATTTATCGTCTGTACATATAATTTACTTTTTTTTTTATTTTTTATTGTAGATATTTTCTGAAAAGATAAATAAATATTTATGAAATAGGTTTTATTCTGGTAAGTTGGAGATCGAATCTTCGAGCACCACATCACACTTTATGATTTATTATCATCTCATATTCAAGTGTTAAGTGTGAGTTGAGTGAAAAGAAATGTTCTGAAATTTTGAAACTTTACCTATTGTATTTATTACTAATTATAATATGTAAATTATAAATAAAATTGATTTTATAATGAAAATGCGAATGACAATTTTTTTTTCTTTTTGATGGACTGTTATATTAATGGGGGTAAAGTTAAAGTTAAAACACAGAAAAATGGAAGGCTTTTGTTTCTAAGTTGGTCAAAATAATATTGTATATTTCTATAAATATTCATAATTTTTTGAACTTTTTTGTTTTCAAAATTTATCAATTTCTTAAAATTTTTATAATAATTATAAATTTCATATTTTTCAAAACTTTAAAAGAATTTTATTTTATTATTTTTTAGGATAGAAAAATAATTAAAAAATGGAATAGGAAAAAAGAGTGGATGGTTTATTCTAGACTCCACTAGTTTTGATTGAGTGTTGTGTTAAAATTGATGTTTTTAAAAATTGACTAAAGTAGCTATATCTTTGCTTCTTTTATTTAGGTTATTTTCACATTTAATTTGGTGTTGGATTCATTCTTAATACTAATTCCTACATTATGTAATCTTTCAAAAGAAAGAGTGAGTGAGAAGAACAGAACTATGTCTAGTCGGATTTGGCATAAAGATTCATCAATGGTGAACAAGAAACGAAAAACAAGGAAAAAGTGAGATTAAATAAAAAAAAATATGTTGAGGCAGATTTGGAGTGAAAGATGAATATCTCATTCCCTTGTTTCTCCTTTTACAGCATATCTCTTACTCCCAATTTCCTCTCACAAAATGTAATTAAATAATGCAATAAATATAAATTTATTTTCTAACCTTTATTCATCTTATTTTTTCTAAAAAAAATATTATTTTGGCTTTAAACTTTTAAATTTTAATTAAGTTGTTTGTCTTTTATGAAAAAATTGATTTAATTATTAAAATTTTAATAACATTGACGTGGCAGCTTATATGGAATTTTATGTATTAATATGGATAAATATGTAAAAAAAATTATAAATTTTTTTAAACTTTGTTGATTTTTTAAAATATATTTTTTAAATTTTTATGAATTATACGCGGATTGTCACGTTAATGACCACATCAATGCTATTAAAATTTTAACAGTCTAATTAATTTTTTTGTCCCAAAATAAACAATTTAATTAAATTTTAAAGGTTGAAGGTCAAAATGACAAAATAAATAAATGTTGAGACTAATTTTTTTATGTATTTTATTAATGCATATTTAAATAATTTATTAACTCTCTTTAGACGTGATATGTACGGATGATAGGGATATGTTGTTTGTAACAACTCGATAGTCACGAGTGTCAGAATATGCATTTCTGAGACTTCGTTTTCGAAAATTAGACTCGTAAATATTTACAAAGTTAGTTGTGTGGTTAGTTAGGTTATGGTTAGGTGAATTTGCATGAATTAAGAGTAATTAGGTATAAGGACTAAATTGCATAAAAGGTAAATATTCAATTATAAATTAAAGAAAAATTAAAGGGACTAAATAAGTAATTATTTCATTTTTCTTAAATGAGGCGCCATAAGGATGAAATATCCTAAATTTTAAGTTAAAATATATATTATAATATATTGCCTTAAGAATTAAGTATATTATATTATATTATATTATATTATATTATATTATATTATAATGTGTTGATGTGAGAATTATTGTGTTTTGTAATTGAAATGGATTGATTTAGTATGTCATGAATTTATTGAATTTATATTGATTATTTGTATTGAAATGAATATTGGTTGTATTTGAAAAGTGAAATGGAACCCTATTAAGTATAGTGGGTTGAGTCAGATATAGATGGCATGCCATAGGATTAGAAGAGTTTAGAGATTTCTTCGACTTCGAGTCGATGAGACATTGGGTGTCAAATTATTACTTCGAATATATTCGATGAGGCACTAGGTGCCAATTTACTTCGGTTTAGCTGATGAGACACTGGATGTCAAATTATTACTTCGAATTATCCGATAAGGCACTGGGTGCCAAATTGGTGTGTTTTGGTTGGATCCGTGTATCCGTCCGAGTCTGAGTCGTGTTAATAGGGGTCAATGAATAATAAAGTTTTATGATTGATACTGAAATAGTATGGTAAAGAAATGGAAGTGAAATAGTGAATTGAAAATAGAATGTGAAATATGTTACAAATATATGGAATATATGAGTTATATACTCATGAAATGAATATGGAAAGGCTATTTATATAGCAAGTATGAGAATTGAGATGTTATGAAACAAGTGAAATGTGATGTTGTTATTGCAATATTTAGATTGTATCTTTGTGATTTCATATCTTTTGATATTCGGGTTATAGAAATACCACTGAGTTTTTACTCAACCTATGTTTTGTTTTCCGTGCGTAGGTTAGGTAATAATTTTGATCGTCGATTCAGCATCCAACAACGGTCCCGAACTCAAACGTGGTGATCTTTATCCTTTTGAAATGTGCCGGCATATACCTACGGTGTCTAATTAATAGTTATATTGTGAATTGAATGTAAATAATATGTGTTTGTGTTTGAAGTTTTATTTTGGCATGTTAATTGGGTGTTTAAGTGTTCATAAGCTAAGTAAAATGAATTAAATTAGGTATGTTTATGAATTGGACTTGAATGATATTTTGATGATATGTTTTGATGATATAATTGTTGTACCAATGAGGGTACATTGGTTAGGCATTTAGGATGATTGTTTTGACATGTTTTGGATGTATTTGATCGTGTTTTGAATTGGTTAAATGAATGAATTTTGAGTTGCTTATTGCCAAGCTTGTAAGGATGGTAACCTTGTTATTTAAGGTACATTTTTAGTCCACACAGCCAGACACACGGGTGTGTGACTGGACCGTGTGAGACACACGGCTAGCACACAGCCGTGCGTGGCCATTTCGAAAGGGCACACGGTCTAGCACTCGGGCATATGGCTTGGTCGAGTGACTCAAATTAGAGAGTTACACGAGTATAAACACGGGTATAGACACATAGTCGTGTGTCCCTATTTCAAATGTCCACACGGTCTAAGACACGAGCGTGTCTCTTGGCCGTATGACTCACAGGGCCTAACCATACGGCCGTGTGAACCTTGCAGCTTGGAAATTTTTAATATGTCGCGAAAAATTTTCTGAGTTTCCGAATTAGTCCCAATATGTTTCTATCACGTATTTTGGACCTCGAGGGCTCCAATAAGGGACAATATGTATGAGTTTGATTGATTTTGACTTGAATATTATAATGATATGAAATGTTTTGAAATTATGTTTATTTAATTGGTAATGCTCTGCAACCCTATTCCGGTGATGGATGTAGATTAGAGGTGTTACATTGTTACTATGAGTATTAATACTCTAATTATTAAATACATATTAATATCGTTGTTAGTATCATAATAATATTTGACTCTCGTTATTTAATAAATATTATATGGTTTCGAAAGCAAACATGAAACAAATCATTATTAACTCTATTTTCAAGATGCTTTCTCGTATATTAATTACTTGTTAAGATTTATCTTATCCTTTGAAAAGCATATAACAGGTCATAGACATATCATTTGCTCATTATAGGAAATCTTTCCCTTAACTTAGTAATCCATGTTACGTTTTTTAATATCTAATAAGACCTTCAAAAATGAAAATTTTGAATCAAAAATCAAATTTGAACAAGAGTGGTCAATTATGGTTTAAGACGAACACTAAACTTGTTTGAATTCCTTTATGAAAATAATATAATGAATGAAGAAGAAAGCAACGATTTGGCGATGAGTCTTTTAATGATAAATATGTTTAATATTTGGTGCAAAATTACTATAATTTGAATTTACATTCAAGCTCAACGAGTGGAATGTCCTTTTCAACCGAAATTTTATCAAGAGAATGCCAACTTGGAAAGTTTAGTGTGATGAAGAGATCAATATAAAAATGGTGGTGAACTCCTCAAATATGCTCTCTTAATATGTGATAAAGGTGAGAAATCTCATGACATTAGGAGCAACAATAAAAGTAGTTGTCTTGTTTGTCAATGTTGTATTAGATTATTATGGGTGCTAGTGTCACGGGGCTAAATCTTGCGACCCGTGACACTAGCATGTAGCAAACGTACTCAGAAATCATTGTCATGAATTTTTTCTAGCATGTTTGAGCTTATGTTTGTACATGGACATGCGTCAAATTGATTAAATAAAACCCATGAGGCAAATGATATGGTTGGCCTTCGAATTGCTAAGAACATTAAATTGGTTGAAGTTCAATCAAGCGGATGAGATGAAATAAAGTGTTTAGCTGAAGATTGTAAAAATTTTATTCACACAAATAGGAGGTTGTTTTGGAGGAGAAGGATGCTAAGTTATAACACAAGTTTTTTTTACCAAAATGCAAAGAAAAAAAAAAGACATTAAAAGTGATGAAAGCATATTGGCTAGCAATTATAAGGCCCGAGACACCAAAGGTCTTCATCCTCCATCCCATGGATAGATAA
This sequence comes from Gossypium hirsutum, assembly GCF_007990345.1. Taxonomy (NCBI): domain Eukaryota; kingdom Viridiplantae; phylum Streptophyta; class Magnoliopsida; order Malvales; family Malvaceae; genus Gossypium; species Gossypium hirsutum. The sequence continues at coordinate 48,003,205 of NC_053445.1, forward strand.
AACGGGAGGGCAAAGCTCTTGGTTTTTCATGTAGTTAAAAAGTTTAACAATGAATTTTTGGTTTTAAATTAAAAAATAATATATGTTTAATTGTAATTGAACTCATGTCCTCTTTATTTAATTAAACATTATGCGATTTATTGATAAAGATGACGTTCTTAACACCGTTGAGTAAAAATATATTCAAGCAACCACCGGATGAAATCATTCAAATACTACGTAAAGATCTTCCTCATGTAGTGTAATCTTCTATAAATTTACATTAGTTTAATCTCTTTTGTACCAAATGAAATATAATATGATACATTAATAGTAAAGTTTTTTTTTTCTTAAAAATTTGACTATTATCTCATTTATTTACTTTTAAGTTTTAAATAACAACTAATGGCGTGATTATTCACTGTCAAATATATTAAATAATTAGGTTATTATTAATACATAAAAATAGGTTTATAATAAAATCCTAAAATAGGATTTGCATTGCACATGGGAAAAGGATATATTGTTGTAGAAGAGGAGGTAAGCAATGCGTAAAGGGAACATCCCATGAGGCAGTCAATGCCTGTCCTCACGTCAATCAAGGCCTACATTGATGTTGGAATGTTTGGTTTTTTGCTATTATCATTTTTATGCTCACTCAAAATATATTTATCTTTTTCAAATTTTGTGTAAAAGCCAAAAGGTTGGTTCGGAGTAGGTGTGTGTTTAGGCTAGAGTTAGCTTAAACTATTTTAATCCTTTTTGCTCTAATTCAAATTAAAATGGGTTTACTAACTTATTTTTTAATATATTATTTGGACCATCAAATAGTGATGTTATCTTTTTAGTGTTTAATTCGAGTTTTAGATTTATTTGATGAAAGCACGTATTTAACTAATGATATTAGCAATTAAGTTTCATCAAATTAACCTTAAAACTTAAAAGAAAATCATAGTCCTCGATTGTATTTGTTAAACTCTGCTATGATCACTAGGACAACCAAGTCCTCAAGTTGTATGAATAAACCCTCCAAGGGCATCCTTCGTAAAAGCCTATTGACTTACAACTTGTTTGACCAACGAACTCACTCATTAATCGCCACATTAAGTCTCAACTATCACATCTCATTTGAGATGACTTAATACACATTAGAATGTCAGTCTACCTAAGCTTATGGCACCAAGCCACTTGCCCTCGACTCGTCAATAGCAACTCAACACGTGGCATCTCAGAATAAGGGATCACAAGTATATAAGACTTAAGGCCTGAGGATGAGACCAAGCAACATACAACTCTCCTCCTCCCATCCTACATCAAGCCACATATTCTCACATTCCCTATTTACTTCCTACTACTTTGACTACTCTATATGATGGCTCCTACTCTATCTTAAACAGGGTAAATTACACTCATCTTAATCATCTACCTATTCTTGTATCAACAATATTTAACAAATTAAAATTTTAAAAGTTCATAATTGACACTAAATTTATTTTATAATATTAGTAATTAACTCTCATCAAATCAGTCATAAAACCTGAACTAAACACTAAAAGCTTAACATTGTTAACTTTGAATATCAAAATTTATAAATTTTGCAAAATATAAGACATATACCACATTTAAAAAATGTCAAACTTTGGTCCAAAAATAAATATAAAAAGTATATTATTTATATTAATATATTAATATTATAAATTTTATAATTAAATTTAAATAAATAAAATAATCCTATTTTTAAATCAGACAAAAAAATTTCAAAGAAGTAGTTGAAAATTTGATGAATACGAGGCAGACATATTTAATTGTAATAAACCGACATATGAAGAAAGGGGTAAAATGTCACCGAAACCAGATATTTAGGAAGCTGCCTTTATGTTTTATTTTTTGGTTCAATCTGCTTTAATGTATATGGCTATGGGGCAATGAAAAGCAGGAGCATTTCGTGGGATCTTCGATCAACTTGTTTGAATATTTTTATTGATTTAATATAACCATTTTAATTTTTAAAATGTTAAAACTTTATTTACTGTATTTTAGTTCATTATGTTTAAAATGTATTAATTTACTATATTTTTTAAATAAATTTTAAAAAAACTTTTATTTCAGCCTTTTGTTCGTATTTTTTTCTTAGATTTTATTACTTTAAAAAAAATACTATTTTCTAATTTTATTATTTTACATTATTTTAGTACATTTTGTTTGAAATGTATTCATTTAGTGTGTTTTTAAATAAATTTTTAAAAAATCCTTATTTCGACCCTTTATTCGTATTTTTTTCCGAATTTTTTTACTTTCAATAAAAATATATTATTTTAGTATTTTATTATTTTATATTATTTTAGTACATTATGTTTGAAATGTATTAATTTACTGTGTTTTTTAAATAAATTTTAAAAAACCATTATTTCGGCCCTTTGTTCGTATTTTTTTCTCGGATTTTATTACTTTTAAAAAATATAATATTTTATGATTTTATTATTTTACATTTTTTTAGTACATTATGTTTGAAATGTAATCATTTAGTGTGTTTTTTTAATAAATTAAAAAAATTTATTTTGGCCCTTTGTTCGTATTTTTTATCGGACTTTATTACTTTCAATAAAAAAACACACTAAATGAATACATTTCAAACATAATGTACTAAAATAATGTAAAATAATAAAACTAGAAAATAGTATATTTTTTTAAAGTAATAAAATCCGGGAAAAAAATACGAACAAATGGCTGAAATATGAACATGTTGGTGCCGCCTCTGCCACAGGCACCATTGGTGCGGCCTGTGGCAGCCCCTCCATTCAGCCGTTTTTTTTGTATTATTTTGGTAAATAAAAAGGTTTATATTATTTTGGTATTTTTTTATTTTTTTTGTAATATTTTGGTAAAAAGCCCAAAGAAAGTTTATAAAATAAATATTTCGTGATTAGACTAGATCAACTTGACCCCTAGTAACTAATTGAGCGTTGTGAACCAGTAAATAAATCAAAACTCGGGAAAAAATTGGCGATTCAATCTAGGGGTGTTTAATTGGTTAATCGACCCGAACTAATATTAACCGAATTAACTGACCCTTTTAAATCTTAACAGTTAACTGAACCGAAATTTTTTCAAAAAAAATTAACCGAACCAAACTTTTTCGGTTAATTCGGTCGATTAACTAAATTAACTGAATTTTATATGTTTTTTTTGTTAAAACAAGTATAAAATATAAAAAAATTAACCGAATTAATCAAATTAACCAAATTTAATATATGTAAAATGTATGTAAAAAATATAAATTTTCGGTTAATTAACCGATTTCGAACCAAATTAACCGTTAACCAAACTTCCAAAAAATTATTAACCGACCCCCGACCGAATTAATTTGGTTAACCGACTGATTAACCAAATTCGATTGATTAACCGAATTAATTCAGTTTTACCTAAAATTTGCACGCCCCTAATTCAATCAATTATATTTTTAATTTTTAATTTTATTTAATTATTGGTCAGCCATTAATTTAATCAATTGAGCCAAGAATGGGTGTTCTAATTGTTTCAGCCATTGGTTAAAAGGACTTTGACTTTTTTCGAAAATATCAATTAAGTCTTTTGCGATTTTTTCACCCGGTTCAACATTGAACTAATAAAACTGGCCAAATAAGCCCTTTGACTAATGTTGACCGTTACATTGTTAACGTGGCCATTAATGGCACTGAGTTGGTGCTCGATGTTAGCGATAGCTGCTGACAACCATATGTCCAATAGAATTAAAACATTGATACACATCAATTTTTAAAGAAAAATAATTGTTCTTTATATAATTTAGAAAAATCATCTTGAATGAATCTAGACATATGGTTGTCCAAATTTACATTGAATTCAGACAACCATATATCTTGATTCATTATGGACTGAACTTTTCAATGGTTTTTAGTAATTTATATATTTTTTGAACTTTATTTAATATTGTTATCAAATTTAATAATATTTTACAAATTTATAATTTTTTAAAAGAAATTAAGTTATGTCCAGGTTCATTCTAGTAAAAAAAATTAATATTTCTTTCAATTTTTTTTTGTTGACGAGCTCCATTTTAACATCATTAATTGTCACATCAATATTGTAACCCATTTCACCGGTTTTATTTATTCAATGAATCAATTAGATGTAAAAAAAGTCGGAGGAATTTAATTGATTTAGAAAAAGATTGAAGACTTTTAGTACAACATTACAAATAATACAAAATTAAATAATTATTATGAAAAAAATTAACAATCCAAATATATGGGAATGTACCCTTTCATAATAAAAACAAAATGAAAGTAGATGTTAAAGTTGCAATTAAGGGACAAGAAAAAGGGTATTCTTTTTCCGAAGTGAACACCCAAAATACAAAAATATAGCAGAATAATTTATTGTGTTAACAACATTTGTTTTAAGTTGCTTAAAGACTTTAGCCCATAGTTGAGTTAAATAAATTCTGATGTCAGCAATTTATGTTTTTCTTTTTATCTCGTCATATTCATTTAAAAAATATCAAAGGTAAATCATCGTTTTTATATATTTTAAATAAACGTAAAGAAGCATGTAATCCCAAAAAGTGATATGACGTAAGTTTTCCAACCAAATCCAATTACAAAGCAATCACAGCGGAACCTACAACTCCAGAATGTATGCCAAAATACTGAAGCTGGGGCTGGACAACTCTTCACCTTCATTCATATTCATATTTTTCATCCTTAACCACAATGCTTCATTAAATGTGTGCCAAAGCTTTGAACAAGCTTCATATCTCCTTCAACTACATTCATAAATGCACACCCCCACCTCCTTCATTTATTATTCCAATTAAGCCACCACACTATAAAACAACCACATTTGTACAACAAACGTATTAAATTTTATGAAAACACAATTATTTTATATTCACACCTCTAGTTTTTAATTTATAATCACATCTAATGGGCAATGTCCAATATTATCTTTTCACGTTAACTGTCATATCATTTCAATGAAAACTTATATTTTAACATTTAAACTTACTTACTTGCGCTCACTTCTCTGTTTTCACTACTTGAGCCAAATAAAAATGAAAATTTGAACAAGTGTGAATTGCATGGATTGGGTACCCCATCAATGTCGCTACTCTTTCTCTTCAGCCCACAACCCCATCAATTTTAAATGTACAAATTGAAAGTAACACTGTCTCTCGTGCTTCACCACAATATATAATTTATTTTAAAATGATTAAAAGGAAAATTGTCTGTAAAAGAAAAAATAATCCTTACATCGGTATGACAAAAAGAATTGCTGTGATGTTATACCTTAGCACATAGCTTCTCGATAATTTGTGTTCTCATTCATATAGACAAGTAATCTCATTCCATGAAACCAATAAAAATAGAGACTTATTGTCACAGAAAATGAATGGGAATGGATGACCATTCTAAAGAGTTGCATTCAACCTCCTTTATCCCTTAGGCAGATCACCTAACAAACCAATAATTTGTTTTCTAATGCTACAGTCTCAATTCAACACAACCAATTTTGTAAATTGATATGCAGGAGCTTGGTAATGGCAGATGTTTAATTTGTAAAGCTTTGGATGTCAACAACATAGTGTCCTAAAACAAAATGCAAATTAGACTGCTTCAGTGGGTCGTGGCTTCTTTTCTGCTCGCCTATTTACCAAGTAAATTTTCTGGTTTTGCATCTCCTTCCCCACTTCTCAGATTGTCATCCTTTGAATCTCTATAGTTCGACTTCTTTACTAAACGATTCTCCTGGTTACCCACCATCCTTACATACAACCCAAAATATAAGTCAGCTTTAAAAAGAAGCTTAAATAAAAAATAAACCAAAAGTTCATGAGACCACAAAGCATAAACTAAAAAAAAACTCAGCAGAACTTTCTGTCATAATAGAAATGTGTAGCTCAACCAGAATTCGTCCAACAAAGAAACTAATAAAAAATAAAACATTTCATGGAATTCCATACATGAAGTAGATGGCAAAGAATAAAACATGTGTCATCTCAAAAAAAGAAAATTAGTTGCATGGCAGCCATGTTTATTGCTCTCTATTCCTATTCTGGAACATTGAAATTATTACCAATTCTATAAATATGAAAAATTATTTGATACGCGGTCAGACAAAGAATAAAATAAATAGTAAGTATTCAAAAAATAGGACACATGACAGAAGTTGAGCCCTACTTGTAGAATTAAAATTTTCTTTTATGTTGAAAGGAAATGAAGCTCGGGACAAGATCTACCCACTTACTTGAATGCTTCCATCCTGGAAAATTTTAACCTAAGTTTCTAGCTAAAAATTCACTGTAATCACATTCTAGTTCCGTAAATTACCTCAATGCACTTGCCTTAACGAAAGATATAACCACCAAGAGCTATAATTTAACCAAGTTGTTCCATTGCTTTGGTGCTGTTGACAACTGTAGCACTTTTATCGAAACCCTCAAGTAAAAGAATCCGGACAGCCTCTATTCCACGTTCAAATGTAAACTCAAGCTGAATGATAAAAACAAAGACATAACCATGAAACAGTTTGCCAACTTCTTTCTTTTTTTCTTCTATATATTGTTGTTTTATATATTTTTGCATACCTCTTCACGTTCTTGCTTATTGAAAGGGCGAAGAACAAAATTAACAGCATCCATCTTCCCAGGAGGCCGCCCAATGCCTAGAGAAGTTCAACAAATTTAACAAACCAGCATATAAGGCTATTACCAGAATTTCAGGTATTAATTTAGTGCTCTTAGCGGCATACCAATTCTTAGACGAGGAAAATCACGGCTCCCTTTTAAACGGTCAATGATACTTCTCATGCTAGCATAAAAGAAAAGACCAACATATCATACAGCCAATTGTTACACTTAACATATTCACTTTAATAGGATAAGAAAGCACAAACTAAATACCCATTATGTCCTCCATGTCCGCCTTTTGGAAGTAGTCTCAATTTGGCAAAAGGTAAATCTAAATCATCGTAAACCTGTGGAGAACAGTAAGTGTAGAAAGAGAGGGAAAGAATAGCATTAAGTCGCATCAAAGAAAGAAAATTACCACGAGTACTTGCTTCAATGGAATCTTGTAATGCGAGACAATGGAACCAACCTTCAAAATATATTGAAAAAACATGAAATGACAATTAGAATTATAGTAATTTCGTTCAGATGAGAGGCTTTGACCCTCAAGGACAATTTGTAGGTCCGACGGCCACTTACAGATTCACCACTTGAGTTCATGAAAGTTTGTGGTTTGGCAAGCATGACTGGAACATTTCCAATAAACCCTGGAAAACAGTAACTAACTCCAATCAAATATTGTATAGGAGGGCATTTTCAGTTACCTATTATAGCTTGCAACATGAATTTCATGAACTGGATAGATTTATTTTTTAACTTTCTTTTACATCTATTTGACACAATCTCATTGTACATGTATATACACACATAGAATCTTTATACAGAATTAATCATTAACCATGTGTAATTCTATTTCTAGACTTTGCCAAGCATGCTATCTTCAGCTTCACATATATCTCTGTCTTAGACTTTCAGAAGAAACATTGATATTGATGCTTAAACTTATGCTGAAGAAGATAAGATAAAGGTTCTGACATAGTTTATATCATGCACCTTTCAAAAAGGATAAAAGAAGTTAAGAATTTACTCAAAATTGTAGTTACTATTGTCTGCCATCATCTAAATCAAAAGTAAATTGAGGAATGGCATCATGATTTAATAAGTTTCCATTATCCACATTCTACGCGCCCTGTTCTCTCTTTTCTATTCCATTATTTTGTCTTAATATCTTAATCGCAAATTCATATTCAATAGAGAAAGCAAATTAAAGCAGAAAATTAGTAAAGCGAAAAATCTCCAATATAAGAACCATGCTACTACACTACTGGATTAAGCATTTCATTATTACATCTAAGTAGTGATTATCATGTACCGAGAAGAAAGTACCGATTATCAAATATACCCTTTAAACCTGCTATATTCTGATTTTCAAAGTCAGTGGCGCGGAACTAGAATCAAATCAATGCAAAAATTAAAAATTCCAAAACCAAATTCGAGGGATCCTATAATGCCCATTGCTAATTCCATGAAGCACCAAGAAATGCGTACGTAGCAAAGAGCCATTGCTATAATATTCAATAGTTCAAGGCATACTAAAGACCGTAAATTTAACATCAGAGAAAGTAATTCAAGGATTGAAGAAACCCAAAGTTTTCTTTTAGAGTCAGAAAAGGGAAATAGAGGAAAAGAACCTCTTCCTAACAGGGCTTTGAAGTTAGCATTGTTAATGGAAATCCCTTCAGACTCAGCTATGGCGTCTACCATCTCAAAACCCACCTGTTTGAAAGAGAAAAAAGAATGACTAAAAAATTTAAATGCGAAAAAAAAAAGACTAAAGGAGGATATTTTGAAGAAGATATAGATACGTTGTGGCGAGTGGCATTGTATTTCTTGCCGGGATTACCGAGGCCGACAATGAGCCAGGGCAGATGAGGCAGGGGCTTGGGCGGCGCCAGTTGGGATTCCGCCGCAGTAATGGCGGGAGAAGAAGTTGTAGTATGGATAGAAAAATTAGGGAAATGAGTGAAGGTAGTTTTGGGAAAATTGAATGAAAGAGGAGATATAATTAAGGGGGAATTGAAATTTAGGAAGCGAATGGTAGAGAGTGGTGATGAACTTAATTTCATGATTTTGTGTGTTTGATTAAAAAAAAAACTGGGTTGAAGAGGTGCAAGAAGATGAGGTGGAACTGCGACCTCTCTCTCTTGTTTTTCTCGTCTTTTTATAATTTCCGTTTCCCCTTGTGCCTGTTTGAAGGCTAACATAACATATTCAAGGATAGTAACGGGCCAGGTGAGCAACGGTATTTTGTCTGCCCCATTTCAATTCAATTTCTATTTTTTATACCTATATCATAAATTATAGTTAGGAATTTAAAAAAAAAAGAATTATAAAAAATTAAACTCCAACTACCCATTTACCGCAAGCATCAGAAAGAGCGGGTAAGACTCAACAACAATTTGTTTTAATGTGTCATACCCACATTTATATCCTAGATCTAATTTGTTAAGTGATCGAGGTATTTGTTACCTTCACGTTAAATGTGACAAATCCCCACAACTTAACCTTCATTTATAGTATTTAAACAGTCTCTAATCAAAAGGTCAATTGGGTGGCAATTCTCATTAGCTTTCTTCAAGAGTTGAACCACTAATAAAGTATCAAGTTCAACAGTCAAACGTGCTACACCCAAGGTTTTCGTTAGTTACAGGCCCGCAACACCCCCAAAGTTCAACATGAACATTGTCAATCACACCTATATTCAACATAAAACCTCCAATCCAATTCCCATTTTCATTTCGCAAGAGAGCACCTACAGAAAGCCATTCGGGATCCTAATTTGACTACTCCATTCATATTCAAAAGCCAACTCCTTGCGGAGGATTTGTTCCATTGAACCCAACGTGACTCTCGAGCTGTAATATCCCGAAAATTACTACTGTAATATCTCAAAAATTACTACAGTAAGAAAGTAGGTATCCTTGATATAGTAAAATAAGAAAATAAAATGACAAAAAGGAAAATTTTGAGTTATGCTAACATTGGGAAGTATATTATGATATATTAATTCAAGAAATGATTAAATCGCAAAAGTGAGAAAAGTTTTGTTGATTAAGAGTAAATACTCAAAATTTGAGGGGGTAAAGTGTAAATGTGAAAAAGTGAAAGGACCAATGGTGCAAATATTTTAAGGGTGGAATAATCTAAAAACTAAGGAAAATGGATGAATTAGGACCAAATTGAAAATGTGAAGAATTTTGAGAGACTAAATGTAATTTTATCAAATTAAGTGATGACTCAAGGATGGAATTTTTAATGATTATTAAGGGCAAAATGGTCAATTAGAAGAGAGAAATCTAGAAGGCAATGATGATGTTAAAGATATTTTATATTAAATAAATAAATATTTGTTTATTAATATTTTAATTTGATTTTTAAATATTATTTTATTATTTTATTATTATTTTATTTAGTATATATATAAGAAAAGGAAGATGAAGAATCACCATCCCACCATTTTTTCCCATGCACCAATGTGAGAATAAGAGAGAAAGAAAGAAAGTTTTGCTTTCTTGACAATTTGGTCCTTCCACCAAAAATTCACCATTTTCACTTAGAAATCAAAAGAATTTCCATATCCATCAAGAGAGAAAGATAACAAGGAGACTATGGAGAGCTAGAATATCAAGTTAGATTCAAGAAAGAGAAGCTGGAGGAGAGAGAAAATCAAGTTAAAGGTTGAAACTAATAGGACAAGGTAAGAACATCAAGATTTCAATATATTTTTAAGTTTGATATTATTGAAAAAGCATAGAAATGATGTTATAGTAGAGTTTTCTTATATAAGGTCTTATGTTCTTGATATATTAGTGAAGGGAAATAAGTGAAAGAGATGAGAAATATTATAGAGAAAGGGAATAAGGGAGTTATAAACTTAGTAATCAACATCTTGTACTAAAACAATTTTGAACAGCAGCAGTAGGTTAACTTTGAAAAATCACCATAAATTGTGGAGATCGAATTAGAGGATGAAAAAAATATGAAATTAAATCTTATTGAATCTAGTTTCTCATAGAAGAAATGGTGTAAGTAATGGAATTTTAAATCATGAGATATAATAAATTTTGTGAGACAATGTCAGAATGAATTCGGGTTACCCTGTTCTAAATTTTGAAAATCATAAAAAATTTTAGAAAAATAATTAGGGGCTTAAATTTATATTTTTAAATCCTTAATGAGTCTATTTTCAATATAAACAAATGGTAACATCATCTGAATCTCGTACTAGGAGATAATTAATTTTTAGTGAAGAAGGGTCGAAACTATCAGACAGCAGAACATGGATGACTTTAAAGAATAAATTGCATTTATTCGCTGAACCATAAATTCTGAAAATTTTATGGTAATAATATATGTGAGCCTAGTTTCATATGAATTTAGAGGATCTTAATTTGGAGTTCTGTAGCTCAAGATATAAATAATTTGATGACTATAACTCAAGTGGACAACTTTGAATTAACATATAAATAAATAGTGAAATTATAGATAATGTTATATATAAGCATGTTATATACATTAAGTATGTGGAATGGAGAGGAGGATGAGGAAAATATATAATTATTCAACTAGCATGAGTTTTCATTAAAAATGGCTAATTTGCATGTTTTAGGATCAGAGACTAAATTGAATAAAAGTAAAATTTTAAGGGTAAATTTGTAAAAATGTCAAAAAGTGACCAAATTGCATGAAATGAATTGTTTTATTATTTAAATTAATAAATTGAATGAAATATTAATTTAGATCAAGATTGGGTAGAAATTCGAGGAAAATAAAAAATTACCAAAATGTTCTTGAATTTTGGTATTTCTGTAATTTAGCCTGATAAGTTCGTATAAATTATATTTTGTATAATTTTAATTAAAGTGAATGTTATTTGGAGATGAATATTATATAAATATGTGTTTTATTATTGGAATTGAATTCTTATTGGTCATATGTATAATTATTAGATGCATTGAAATGATTATCGAAAGCTCGATTGGATTGGAAGCTTGTCGGAGATATATCACACTATCCATTAGTTCTATCAGTAATTTTGGTTGATTTGATTCTGGTTATAATGGCATGAATAAGTTAAATTGACCAACGTTAGCTCATTAATGTTTTTATTTTGATTGGTTATAAATATGAATACTTGATGAAATGAAATGTTTGTAAATTAATTTGTCAACTCCGGTAATACTCTATAACCCTATTCTAGAGATGGATACGAGTTAGGGGTGTTACACGAGCAATCCTTAAAGTAGTAAGGCCTATAGCTATATAGTTAGGATGACTCGACTATTAGTTAGTTTATACTTTGTCACACAATTTCAAAAAGTTTTAAGTTAGTCATTAAACGATTTAAAAGTTATCATTTAAATCACTGGGTCATTAAGTTGTTAATAGATGTCTGATGGTTGCTAACTCACTATTCATTAAAGCCATTACTTCAATAAATTTGTCATGATCAATTCCTTCACTCAGCTTATACTTACCATTCAATTCGTTTCTGGAGTCTACCAACTTGTTCACATTCGTTTCGGCCCCTAAGGCTCGATTTCACTTGCTTTGCATAATAAGATACATGCTTCTCATTTTAATTCATATATGAACATATTAAAAATCTCAAGCAATCATACCAATTAAGTTCGGTATAATTTGTCAAGCTTATTACTAATGACCCCTATTAACCTATCTCGAACTCGAAAGGATATACAGATCGTCCAGCTAACACACCAAACTAGCACTGAAGTGCATTAACAAAAAAATCGAAGTAAAGGAAACTAGCACATAAAGTGCATACTGGCGCATAAAGTGTATCCTAGCACATGAATTGCATCCTGGCTCGTAAACACATAAACCCGTACACAATCCAATCTTATGGCATGCCAACTATATCTAACTTAGCTTTGACTAGTTAATAGGGTACTAATGTTCAATTCACATTACATTATTCATAATTCATCATCAATCCATCATGTAGCATAGCATATTTCAACTCAATTTCATACAAATTATCATATATCAATTAAATCATACTATTTTCTATTCTATTCAATTTAGTCCATGTCTCGCTATTAAATCTCAACCATGGAAATTCAATCGAAACATTTCATATTATCACAATACACTCATCCCAATGGCTCATCAATCAATAAGCATGCCTACACAATCAAATAATTCTATATTAAATCATAAAAGTACAAACTGAGGTTTTGCGCGTCAATCGTCGATGATTTTCGCTTCTCTTTTCCTTCTCAGTTGTTCAGTATTGTCATTAACTACGAATAATCACAAAACATATCACATTATCAATTTCTATCCAACTTAGATTCAAATACCAAATTTTACATATTTTGCAAATTATTCAATTTAGTCCCTACAACTTGGGCAAACATAACTTTTAATTTAGGGTCTTAGATTAGAATTCAGTTTCAGCATGACTCATTAGGGACCTTCTATTATCTATCCTTACCAACATTTCATAATAGTTTTGTATTTTATTCAACATGGTCCCTAATGTATGAAACTAACAATTAAGCTTTACAATTTAGCCATTTTCATATACTAAGCTTAATTCCTAACTATTTCACACCAATTTAATCTAATTCTCAACAATGGAAACTTCTAAAAACTTTAACAGTTTTACAAATTAGTACATGAGCTAGCTAAATCAAGCTCCTATGACCTCAAATCTATAAAAAAATTATGAAAAATGGCTAAGGACTTATTTGGAAATAAGGGTCAAATGCTTCAAGCTTCTAAAAAATGATGTTTTTGGTTTCTTTTCTAACCTAGGACGGTGGCGGCATGACAAAGATGATAGTTTTTCTCATCTTTCTCCACTATCTTTCCTTATATACTTAGATTAACCTTTAATTAAGTTCAGTTAATTAATTTAATTAAATTTTAATCATATTAATCATTCTTAAGTTAATCATAATGCTAATCAACATCAACATCCACTAACTTTTACTTAATATTGGTTTATTAGTATTTTGATCCTTTGAATAATTACTATTTAAGTCCCTAAGCCTTAATCCAATTGAAAATCTATAGCGATTAAACTTTTACGATTTAGTCCCTTAGCCATAATTACTCACAATTTCGCTAAATCGCTTAACCAAATTCCAATTCATCTATACACTAACTCCATAAATATCCTTATTTAATATTTATAGAAACAAGGGCCTGAAACCATATTTTTCAATACCACTGAAAATTGGGAAACTGTAGAAGCAGTAGTATCTGAAGAGAAGCTTACTTGGGAATTTTTCCAAGGTGAGTTCAAAAAGAAATATGTTGGTAAGAGATATCTGGATAAAAAGAAGAGGGAATTTCTTTATTTGCGACAGGGAAATCGAACGGTGGCTGAATATGAAAGAAATTTGTATACCTCAGTAAATATGCTCGAGATATTGTGTCGACTGAAGAAGAAATGTGTATTAGATTTGAGGAAGAGTTAAATGATGAAATTAGAATGATGATTGGAGGCACTGAAATTCGAGAATTTGTTACTCTGTCACATAGAGCCCAGAAGATGGAAGAAGTATATAACAGAAAGAAGCAAAGAGAGAGTCGGTTGAAAGAATCTTTCAAGAGGAGTTATTCCAGATCAATATCGGTAGTTCCAGCTAAAAAGTTCAGCCATATGAACTTACCTGGGCCGATTTGTAGAAGTTGTAAAAGTTCAGAAACTAGTTCGATACTTTCTCTTTTCCGCGTTTATCTTCGGATTCCCGATCTATAATATAAATTTTTCCATTCATTAGCATCTAATTCAATACTAATTTACTTCACAATTTATGCCTTTCAATTTTCGAAATTACACTTTTACCTCCAAAATTTACAATTTTTACAATTTGGTCCCTACTCAATTAACCCTTCAATTGATCACAATTTTCTCAATTAACACCTTATCCAACCATTTTAGACTACTTAACAGCCTTTGATATTCAGAATTTTAGTACAAAACTCCAATTCCTAACTTTTTCACAATTAGGTCCTAAAAATCATTTTCTACTAAAATCACTTAATAAAATCATAATATAATGAAATTAAAACTTTAAATATATATATTAATTCATCATAAACTTCCATAACTTATTCATAGTAACTTAAAAAATCACCCATGAAATCAAAAACTAATGAATTCAATAGTTGGACCTAGTTGTAAAAGTCACAAAACATGAAAATTTCAAAGAAAAAGCAAGAATTGAACTCACATGGTATATGAAAAACCAGACCTCCTATGGCGTTTTTGCTGATAAATTATGAAGATATCTCTAGATTTTTCACTTTTATCTTTGTTTTATATATTAAATTAGTAAAATTTCCAATTTTGCCCTCATTTCTCCTTACTTTCTGCTGATTTTTTCTTGCCCAACCGTCCAGCCCATATAATTTGGGCCTAATTTCCTTTTAAATCCCTCCTTATTAGTCACTTAAGCTATTTAATCTCAATTTAACAAATTTTTCACTATTTTCAATTTAGTCCTTTTTAATTAATTGACTATCCAAACGTTAAAATTTTCTAACGAAACTTTTATACTAACTCAATGACACTCCATAAATATTTATAAAAATATTTATGGTCCGGATTATGAACTCGAGGTCTCGATACCTCATTTTAGACCCAATTTACCTATTAAATTCTTTTTAAATCACAAAATAAAATAAATCACAAAATTCACTAATTCAAAAATTCTTCTAAATTCACACTTGGCCCATAATTATTAATTTATTAAATTTTAAGACTCACTTGTCAGATTTAGTGATCTCGAATCACTGTTTCTGACACCACTGAAATTAGGCTGTTACATTAACCTTTAATTAAGTTCAGTTAATTAATTTAATTAAAGTTTAATCATATTAATCATTCTTAAATTAATCATAATGCTAATCAACATCAACATCCACTAAATTCTACTTAATATTGGTTTATTAGTATTTTGATCCTTTGAATAATTGCTATTTAAGTCCCCAAGCCTTAATCCAATTGAAAATCTATAGTGATTAAACTTTTACGATTTAGTCCCTTAGCCATAATTACTCACAATTTCGCTAAATCGCTTAACCAAATTCAATTCATCTATACACTAACTCCATAAATATCCTTATTTAATATTTATAGAAACAAGGTCCTGAAACTGTATTTTTCAATACCACTGAAAATTGGGTCGTTACAGTAATGATTACTTAAAGGTAACATATGTAGGTAATACAAATATACGAAGCTTAATTATAATAAATATAATTAGTGACCACTAGATATCTTAGGATTTTACCCAAAGGAAAATTTTAAGTACTATCAAAAGTTCATCATTTATAGATTTCAATAACATCATACAAATGTGGGCATTGTTTTATTTTTTTTATAGTCCCTACATCCTTACATTCTCTTGCATTTGGAATGATAATTTTTTGATAGACTGAATTCTCTTAATAATATGAAAAGGTTTAAGTTTCTTTGGGTGTATTGGATCTTAACATAGTTTTATTAAGTGAGAAACCTCTGGAATTTACTATAAAACCTTTGGAAGTTACTGTAGGGAAGGTGGAAAATTTAAAGCCTAGATAAGTTCGAACAAACTTAGTCTCATGTTTATGAAAATGACCATTGCCACGAATATCAAGACCTCTCTTCCTCAAATTGACTTAGCTTTGGAATTCTTGAAATATAAGGAGGAGAGTTTTAAAAATGCTCATAAATCTCTTGTTGACACTTTGATGGCTAAACTGACCAGCACAAAATATGATAGCCAGAAAGGAATTCAGCAACATATAATGGGAAAAAATGAAAATGATGCAAAATTTAAAGTTTTGGGTATGAATGTGAATAATTCCTTTTTGGTCCACTTCATCTTTAACTCTCTTCCTCAGTTTGCTCCATTCAAGAATAACTATAACACGAGAAATGGAATTTCAATGAGCTAACTAGCAAGTACATTAAGGAAAAATTGAGAATGAGGCAAGATGGACAACCTTTAGCTCTTGTTGTAACTCATGGAGCTATGAAAATGAAAGGCAAATTTAATAAAGATTAACGGTATCTTATGTAAATATCAACTTTTACATAATCGATTTAGTGGACTGAGTGAGAGAATGTTTGTAGAAGCCCAAATTTGCTGGGCCCATTGTCCAGAAAATACAAATAGCAACCCATCACAAAATTAAACCAACCCTAACCAAACCCAATTTAGCCCAACAGACTAAAACCCTAAGCCCAGCCCAAACCTAAACAATTTTCAGCAAAAAAAAGAGAGGAGAAGAACCCTAGCCGCCGCCCCACCTTGGCCCGCCACCACCAGTTGTCTGCCACCAGCACACCCACTTGCCTCCACCACTCTATGCCTGCAAAAGAAGACAAAAAAGGACAGCAAAGAAAAACACCAAAAAATGAAATTCTTTGTATTTTTTTTTGGATTTTGGGCTATATAAAAGCCCTATGGTCATTGATACCAGAAATGAGGGGGATTTTGATGTTTTTTGGAGATTTCAAAGGGAAGAATCGGTTGTATTTAAGGGGGATTTTTTTTTATTTTTTGCTATGAAAACAAAAGATTTTCTTTCAATATTAACAGATTCAATACAAGAACCATTCGAAAATATATATACTATCAGGGGCTCTAACACCAAATCGGAGAATCAAATCTAAAACCTAAGGTGACTCTTTCTTTTTTTTTCTTTACTGTTTTGAGTTTATTTTCTACATAAAAATACTAAAAAATATAAAACATAAAAATATATGCATTATTAAGCAAAAAAAAAGAAAAAAAAGAAAAAAAAAATATATTTTTTTACCTTTTCCGGCCACCGCGTGCGGTGGCCGGCGCCGGCGCCGGCGAGCCTCCGGTGGCCGTCCGGTGACCGGCCCCCTTGGCCGGATTTCCCTTTCCCCCTCCCTTCTCTCTCCCTTCTCTCTTCCCTCTCTCTCTTCTTTTTTTCTTTCCCTCTCCCAAATGATTTTTTTTGGCTATTTTAGGCCTTTATATAGCCCTCCAAAACGACGTCGTTTTGGGGGCTACACTTAAGCCTCAAAACGACGTCGTTTTGACCATTGCCCGACCCATCCGACCCGACCCGCTAGAGGATCCACGTGTTTTCGTTCGAATGGGATATTTATGCGCGCAGTCCTTCCGCTTTTTCAAGGTTTTGCAATTAAGTCATTTTTCTTGTTTCCAATTTGGCCCCATAATTTCTCGCGCTTTTCGATTTAGTCCCCGCTAATGTGCTGTGTTTTAATGGAATGGAATAATTGTTGTTTCGGTCCCCCTATGTTTTGTGCGCGCTCAAATAAGCCCATTTCTCTTTATTTCCTTTCACATTTGCCCCACAACTTTGTTTTTAATTCAATTTTAGTCCTTTTTTCGTTTATTTTTATATCTCTATTAAATATCCTTGTTATTTTTATATTATTAGTACTATTAGTATCACTATTATTATTATGTATTAGTATATATTTTTATTATGTACGTGTATACATATATATATATATTTTCATATTTAATATTTTTATTTCATTTTTATTCTAATATTTTATTATAATTTATATATATACATGTACATATTCTTTATTTATTTTAAGTATATATTTTTATATTTCATATTTTCTACAGGCATATATATACTTATATATTTACATATTTTAATTCATATACTTATAAATGTATGTACATACTTACGTTATTTTATTTTTATAATATACATATTTATATTTTTTTGTCTTTATGTAATATATATACATACATGCGCATGTTATTTATATATATGTAATTATGTTTTCATATTTTATAATTCTTGTACATACACATATATATATATGTATAGACATACATATTTTCATTATATATATATACCTACATAGTTTTTTTTTTTGTATTTTAAATCTTTTAAAATTCATACATGCATTTTTAAAACTTTTATAATTTTATTCATTTCTTTATTATTATTATTGTTTTACTTTATGTTTATCTATTTATTTATGTGTCCATTATTTTTTTTTTAAAATGTTTTAGTTTTTTTTTATTTTGTTTATTTACTTGTTATTGTATATAATTGATTTTTTATATATTTATTTTTGTTATCTTCGCTCGTATTATTTTTACTCGTATTATCGTAATTGATATTCCGTCACATCAATTTTTACCCGAATTCGTAAAAAAGGAAAATTTTGGAAACAAAAGCAATACCCGATACTTGGGATCTTCGAGAAAATTGGGCCCTAACGTGCTGGGTTCTAATTTTCTGTTGAATCTAAATGCTCGAGAATGCTCTTTAATAAAAACATAAATAAAAACTCATTATCGGGATTTCAATATGTTGTGTCCTAACGCATTGGATATGACACGTGGTTTTCTCGATATGAGGATTTTTCGAAAGTAAAGGCAATATTCCGTATTTAGAAAATTCGAGAAAATCGTGCCCTAACTTACTGAGATTCGATTTTTCTCGTTGATTTTAAGTAATCGAATATCCTTTTAAAATTAAAATAAATGAGGTTTAAATAAAAAAAATAAAAGGAAAGCTTACTCTCAAAAAATACAAGGTGTCGTGTCCTAACTTACTGGATGTAACATCTTGTTAATTCGAGATAATAAGGCGTTTTTCATTTTGACTTATCCAAGTAATTTTTTAAAAAAATAACGCAATATAAAGAAGGATCTTATTTTTAAATTCTTTTCGAGTTTTTAATTTTCGACATAAAGACATTAAATAATCAACTAAGGTACCAATTTTGGGCGTGTCGAGGGTGCTAATCCTTCCTCGTGCGTAACCGACTCCCGAACCCTTTTTTCTGAATTTCGTAGACCAAAATCGTTGTTTTCATAAAATTAAATCATTTATTAAAAACAACCACTTTTTGAGGTGACCCGATCACACCTCATCAAAAAAAGGATTGGTGGCGACTCCCGTTTTCATTCTTTTTTCAAAATCCAAGTCGACCCCGTTTTATCAAAAAATGGTGTCAACAATGTTTATATATAAAACTGGCCCGCTAATTATGTGGAAAGAATTAGATAAAAAGAAAAAAAGCGCCAAGGATTAAAGCTTTTGATTAAGGGACTTAAAGTTTCAATCATGGTTACATCCTTCACAAATGGTATTTTTAAATCTCTAACTTTATTTCTTAAGATGTATTGAATTTTTATTTGGTATATGTTTTCTGCGTTAAATAATTCTTGCATGAAAAACTCTCAAGCATATATTTGAAAAGGAGGAACCAACTTACATGTTTGTCCTATGAGTAGAGGCGATTCTAAGGGGGCTGGCATAGACCTCGGCCCCCTTAAAATGAAAAATTACCATTTAGGTCCTCTAAATTTTTTTAAAATTTTAAATTAGTAAAGGTAAAATTACACTTCGGCCCCTCTAAAATTATAAAAATTCGATTTAATCCTTTAAAAATTATAAAGATATAGACTATAAAAATTAAAATTTTATTCGATTCCCTTAAAAAATTGTTCTGGCTTCGCCCCTGCCTAAGAATAGTTTCACTTTCACTATAACAAAAAACCACACTTCTTTAAATCCTTTGAACACCAAACACTTATTGAAATAAGCGAAACAACCTTACTTTTGCCTTTTACCTTTTCTTTTTCTTGGCAATATCTATCGAAAATGACAAAAGATTGGAAAAGATGCTTCTTTTAGGTAGAAGCAAAAATGAAAAATAAATCGCATTAAACACGTCGCTAACTTAAAAGTTGAAAAAAACTCGAGCTACATACTAGGAAAAGGATGATTGAAAGAAGTCAAATATCAAGTGTGATCATGGTTATAACATATATCGCATCAACAACATTGTGAAGATTATGACCTCCTCCTCAACTAAGAGCATTGTTATAAAGACTTCGCCAACTTGACTTGTCATATAAACTCAACTTCAACATGGTTCAGTTGCCCTTCTAATCATACTATGATAAAGGAGCCTGTTGATAAACAATACATATATAAGGACCATCAATATCAAAATGTGTCGGCCAAGCAAACTGTTCATTACATGGCAAACAAGATATGCTTTCCTGGTCGTTTCAAGCTGGTCTATCTCAAAACTTCCCCCTCCACCATTATGTTACTTTTTCAAAAAAAAAAAAAACCTGTAGATTAATGATTACCCCTTTCCCCACTTAACTCATTGAAGGGGCTTCACAGAGTTTCCTCATCTCTTTTTAATACACTAAATATTAACATAAATAAAATCATTACGATTTTAATAAGAAATTATAATTAAAGGGGAGCTGACGTAATAGCTAGTGATATGCTCAAGTAAGAGAGATGCAGGGATCAGTTGTAATTAAACTGAAATTAAATAGTTAATTTTCTTTTCTTTTGTAAATCATGTGATTAATGCTTAATTACTTTATCGGAACCGACATTCAAAAAGTAGGAACGAAATTGAATTAGTAAATACTTTTCAATTAATAATATTAAATATATAAAATTTGTCTTCATGCTCGAGTACTTTTTAATTTCCTAATTAAAAAAATTATCATAAATCTCGGTTATTTTTTAACTATATAATCTCATGTGTGACCTAAGTTCAAGTAGCATTGATTGTTCGAACTTTGTCTTGTTATTGTAATTTACTAAAAAAACTATTCATGAATATAACAACTCAGTTGGATTATAAAAAATTTATAAAATAAATTGATTGAAATTGATATTGTTGTAATTGTAAGTGTGAGTTCAATCATATCTAATTTTTTTTAAGTTGTATAAGATAAATAATTTTTTATGCTTCCATAAGTATTGATATTTGAGCATTATTATATTCATTTACGATCTTTAATCTAAACTTTATTTTTAATATCTCTGAATCTTATTTAAATTTAAATTTAAATTATCAATTAATTAATTTATATATTATTTAAACTCTTAATTGAATTGGTGTCATAGACAATAATTTGATTATGAAAATTACTATCTTACATATTTGAAATAGTTATATTCTTACATGCTAGTTTTAATTTTTTTAAATTTAAAATAAAACTAATAAAAA
This sequence comes from Gossypium hirsutum, assembly GCF_007990345.1. Classification (NCBI taxonomy): domain Eukaryota; kingdom Viridiplantae; phylum Streptophyta; class Magnoliopsida; order Malvales; family Malvaceae; genus Gossypium; species Gossypium hirsutum. Next base: position 48,024,813 of record NC_053445.1, read on the forward strand.
GTGCAAATGATGATATTTGAACTCATATTAGAGGTGATTATGGCCCGGGTCGGGTTTGGGCTGGGCCAAAACAAAATTTTAGGCTCGGTTTTTAGGTCCGAGCCTGGCCCGAAATATGAGCCTAAAAATTTGTCCAAGCCCGACTCGAGAGAAAATTACTAAGCCCGAGCCCAGCCCGGCCCATATTAAATATATATAATATATATTTGATTAAAAATAAAAATATATATATTTAATATATAAGTTGGGCTAAGTTGGGCCGGGCTCGGGCTAAAAAAGTTTTACCCGAGCTCGGCCCGTTTTCTAAACGGGCCTCATTTTTTTTGCCCAAACCTATATTTTGGGCCTATATTTTTACCCGAACCCTTCCATTTTTCGAGTGGGCCGTCGGGCCGGGCCGGGCCGGGTAGCCCAACCCATGATCACCTCTAACTCATACCATCAACATGTATAAAACCTCAATTTTACTATTTTAGCTAATGTTGTTTAAATCGAGTGTAAATCCAAAGGAAACAATTAGATCAGTTGACTCAAAAATTGATATGGATCGATTAAACTAATTTTTTTAATAATTTATTCAATTGAACAAAATGGATTGGTTGAATAGTTCAAACCAATAAATTGGTAGCTTGACTGTTCAACATTTTGACTATAACCAATACTTCATTTTGATTTTTTTTTACATTTTAAAATTATTATACAAAAGTTTTCATTCGTACATATTGCAAATATGTTATTATTAGGTTCAAACCAAACATTTTATTTATTTTTTTGAAAAAAACATTAATAATAAAACTTATAATAATAATTTAATAATTTAGATATACTGGGGATGTGTTACTCATATAAAAAAAGGAAGTAGTAAAGTGAGAGAGTGATATCATGTTTTGGTAGCAGCCTTCTTTCATCAACTCATTCCTAGTGTCATGGGCCACAATTCAAAGCCTGTGACCATTGCACCAAATGTATCAAATGGAGGCCTACTGTTTAGATGGGGATCATTTAGCCCACGAGAACTGGTCTGATTCAAAGAACTGTTGGAGAAGCCTGTCAGATTTAAGCCTAGTTGGCCCGATAATAAAGATATGACAACTTAGACTAATTTGGTAACTAATCTTAAAAGATTGAGGGAATCATATCTTGTAAAGATTAGATTAGATTTGATATGACATATCTTGTAAATCCCTAAAATAAAGGGATATGGTTAATCTCGTCCATCGATGTAATGTATCTTAACCGTCAGTTTTGGGGGAGCTCAACTATAAATAGAGAGCCTCCCCATTGTACGCACTTCATTCATTGTTTCATTATTCTTTGTGAATAAGAGAATTGAGAGCATTTACTCAAACACATTGTGTGCATTCTTTCTTTGGCTTTCTGTTGTTCATTTGTAGCTTTTTTTGGCACAATCGCTTCCGCTATACAAATTGGTGCCTTGGAGGAGTTCTAAAAGAATTCTCACTTTTGGGTGTAAAGGCTGACTTAGGCGAGTTTGGAGCGAACGGATCGCCTAAAACCGCACGGATTACGAGATGAAAGGTCTAGCCCTGTGACAAGTGGTATTCAAGCTGTTGGTTCAAACCAAGTGATATTCGAGCTATTGGTTTGAAGGAACCGTTAGGATGTCGAAAGAAGAGTTCAAACAAATGTGGGTGAGAAAGTCTTTGAGGGAGATGCTGTCGATTTTTGAGGAACGCGTGGGTAAACTTGAAGAGTCCATGGAGGACACAAAAAAGTCAGACAATGCGCTTGGGGAAAGCATTGAAGACTTGAGGGAGTAGTCCAGGGACTTTGTGACCATGTGTCTCACTTCCTAAAGGGATAGCGTGCAAGAGTTGCTAGATTCCCAAAGGAAGAAGATGACGGAGAGGAATGATGCTCTCGAAGCCATGGTGAAGGCTTTGAAGGAGGAAACAATGGTCACGATGATGGCTTTAAGCACAAGAATAAATGAGCTCAAAGGAGAGCTGGCCTTGTGCCGAGCAGTCGTAGGGAAATGAGTGTCAAGTGTAGCACTCAGTAACAAAGATGTCCCGAAACTGAAAGAGTTTGTGGGGACAAAGTCTGCATGCGATGTGGATAATTTTTTTGTGGAGGATGGAAAACTACTTTCGTGCCAAACGCATCGTGAATGATGCGGTTAAGGTAAATACTGTTTCAATATTTCTTATTGATATTGCGCTTTTATGGTGGCGAGACAGGATCACAGATAAAAGGCAAGGTGAGATTGAGACGTGGCAAGAGTTTCAATGCGAGTTGAAGGGACAGTTTTACCCAAAATTTACCGAGGAAGAAGCTCGGGCAAAGTTGTAAGGGATAACACAACGGGGCACAGTGGGGGAGTATGTTCGAGAGTTCAAGGAACTCATGCTACAAGTTTCAAAGGTGACCGAGAAAGAAGCATTGCTTGCTTTCTAGAATGGATTGAAGTTGTGGGTCAGACAGGAGGTGGAACAAAGAGGTGTCCAAAAGCTTTCGAAAGTCATGATGGTAGTAGAGTCCGTGGTCAAGCTTGGTCTAAGGAAAGGCAAGCTTGGGTCTTCCAAGTCCGAGGAAAGGGACGTATGTAAAAAGGATCACAAGGAAGATATTGTTGATGGCAATGGAAACGGTGACAATAGTGGTAATGGGAAACCACGAGTTGGGAAGAAGAAATCCAAGAGAAAAAGGGACAAGCTGAAATGTTTTCTCTGTCGCGGTCCACACATGTTGAAGAAATGTCTAAAGAAATCCGCACTTAAAGAAAAGCCGGTGGGTAAGGCCTTGGTACTTGGTTTAAGCGCAAGGGGTGTCGAAGCCAAATAGGCTGAAAGTGAGAAGAAGCCAGTGGTGTGCTTCTTGTGTCATGGTCCGCATAGGTTGCGGAAGTGTCCGAGAAAGTCTATCATCGATGGGAATGATGGAGCAGACAATGAGCCCAAGAAGCTTGGTTCGAGCAGGGGAAAAGCCAAAGCCAAGAGGGAAAAGAAGACTAAAAAGAAGCGAGTAAAGTGCTTCTTGTGCCGTGGTCTGCATGAGATACGGAACTGTCCAAAGCAAGCCGGAGTCAAAGGAAAGGCAACGTCAGAGCTTGGTGAAACATCGAAGGAGCTTCCACCCAAGGAAGAGGTGAGTTTGTCATCAGAATTAGAGGGAAAAGTTGCGATGAAAATAGTGAAGCTGGGACCAATGAGACTCAAATTGAGTGAAGCGTCGGAGTTTGTCGAGTCATCGACAAGGTTTCCACCTATGGGAGAGGTGGGTGATGCATCAGACTTCAAGGAAAAAGAAGTGATGCATGTGGGACAGTTGACCAGAGTAAAAGCAAAGGTGCAATGCGAATACTTTGATAGTTTTGCATTCTAACTTTTTGACTTGGCAAGAACGTAGGGGCCCTTTCGAAGTTCTTGAGCAAAGAGGCCGAGAGACTGTGGGCAAAGCGAAGCCAAGTGTTGTGAATCAAGAAGATTATGTTCGAGCCAAGTTAGAATGTGGGCAAGAGAGTGACATAACTTCTTGTCATCGAGATGTACAAACGAGTAGGACAGTTCGAGTTAAGAAGTGACGTAAGCCGAGGCAAAAGTCCCGAAGAAAAGGGAAAGCTAAGGCGTCGAGATGAGACCGAGGCGAATCAAGTCAGTGCTATTCAGAATTGCATTAACAGCTCGATTTTGGGCCTAGTTCGAACAATGGTTTCGGGACCACAAATTCGACAAGGAAAAATTTATTTTTCTTATATTTTTATGGACTACGATTTCACGGAATGATTTTGTGAAAATTTCGTTCGAAAATTTCGACGTTTGGGCACTCAATTTAGTCAAAAGGACTAAATTATAAAAAGTGTAAAAGTTGAGTTCTACATGTTAGAGGTGTTCAATTGTTATGAAACTTTAAATTGGAGGTCCTTATATGGTAATTATACCATTGGTTAAGTTGGTAGACAAAAATGGGCATGAGATAAGTGAAATAGGAAATTTTTAAGTTAGGGGCAATTTGGTAATCTAGTAATTAAAATGAATTAAAAGGGAAAAAGATGACAAATTGTGCTCATCTTCTTCATTTGGATGAAATTAGCAAGGGGGAAGCCATTTTTAGGGTTTTCAAGCTTCCAATCTCTATAGTAAGTGATTCTAAGCCCCGTTTTTAATGTTCTTTACGTTTTTGGAGTCTCGGTAACTTGATTTTGCTTATTCTAGCAATAATTTAACCTAGGGTTTATATTTAGAAAAATACCCATAGGTGAAATGTGTTTATTTTGATGTTTTGTGATAGAATATAAAGCTAGAAATTAAGTTAAACAACTTTTACTAAGCGATTTTAAGTGAAAACGAGTAAAACGACATAATCGGTAAAAATACCTAATGTTCATAAGTAAGTGTCAGAGTGAGAATTTGACATTGCCATAGAAGGGAAAAATGTTCAATTTGTAATAAAACATAAGAATAAGGGATGCAATTTAATTTCCAAGCTTTGGGGCAAAAGTGTAAATATGTAAAAGTTTAGGGGAAAAATTATAATTTTGCCAAAGTTTGAGTTAAGGATTGTTTTGATGAATGTGCATGTTAAATAAGTCAAATGTGTTATTATAGTTCAAGAAAGAAGTGGAATCGACCTTGATTGGATAAAAGAAAAGATTAAAGACTAAATTGCTAAATTTCTATATTGTTGCACCAAAGTAAGTTGTATGTAATTAACACATCGTTATAATTATATTTGTTATATTTCGTGACAATATATGCGAAAGGGTTGGATATGAAATAGTTATATTAAAGTTAGAAATTTGAAATTGATAGTTGATTTGTTTAAAATCAGCTTGGTTTATGAATATACCAACTGCAAGTAATGGTTGAAGTGATTTAAATCGAATTATTAATTTGGTTATGGAGTGGAGTGGAAAGTTGATATTATGATGTGATATGGAGAAATTGTAAATTATTGGAAAGTAAGAGTCTTTGTGGAACTGTCGAAATGGTAAAGATTTGAACAAGGTATCGATGAACACGTGTGTAGTACTGTGTGAAGGCTACTACGTGTATCGATAAATAATTGTCACATGTCTAGTACTAAGTGAAGGCTACAATGTGTACCGAGAAGCTTTGGTCACGTGTGCAGTACTGTGTGAAGGCTACTACGTGAATCGATAAATGATGGTTACATGTGTAGTACTAAGTGAAGGCTACTATGTGTATCGAAAATTTTTGGTCACGTGTGTAGTACTATGAGAAGGCTACTACGTGAACCGTAAAAACTTGATCACGTGTGTAGTACTATGTGAAGGCTACTACGTGAACTGAAGGCTACTACGTGAACCGAAGGCTACTACGTGAACCGTAAAAACTTGATCACGTGTGTAGTACTATGTGAAGGCTACTACGTGAACCGTAAAACTTGATCACGTGTGTAGTACTATGTAGAGGCTACTACATGTATTGAATGATAAAAGTAACATGTGTAGTACTGTGTGAAAAACCCCAAATATTTGTTGTTATACCGACATGTTCAGTGAGATATGAGTATGTGATTGGAACGCGATAAGTTGCGAAAGAGTGACTGAAGTGATGAAGTCTTGCATTGTGTTATAAAATAAATGGTTATAGTGCTATGTGAATGAGGGATGTTGGAATAGAATAGATTTGGACAGTGACAGTGATGCTAGTTTGAAAAATCACCAAAAATTATATAAATTGATTTAGTGGTTGAATAAGACATGAAATTAAATCTTAATGAGTCTACTTTCACATAAAATAGAAAGAATGGCCAAAGGAGTTATATATTTTGAGATATTGGAATTTTACTGAGACTGGGTCAGAATGATTTTGAAATCCCCTGTTCTGACTTTGGAAAATCACTAAAAATTGTACAAAAATAGTTATGGTCTGAAATTTACATGGTTGAATTTCTCAATGAGTCTATTTTCAATAGAAATAAACGGGAGCATCATTTGAATTCTGTACAAAGAGATAATTAACTTTTAGTGAAGAGGGGTCAGAGTTGTTGAATAGTGAAACACGGCTTTAAAGAATAAACTGTACTATTTTGCTGAACCAAAAATTCTGAAAATTTTATGGTAAGAATATATTTGAGTCTAGTTTCAGGAAAAATTTACGGATCTTAATTTGGAGCTTTTTAGCTCCAGATAAAAATAATTTAGTGACTCTGACTCGAATAGTGAATAGTGAAATTGTAGTTAATGTTGTTTAAATGTGTTATACACATTAAGGATGTGGAATGGAGAGGAGGAGGAGGAAAATTGGAAGAACATATGAATTATTTGTGTATAATTGGCCATATGCTCGTTTATAATCGACAAACGATTGAAAAGAAATGATGTTTATAATTGTGCATTATTAGTTATGGATCATGTGAGAAAATAAAGTTTCATAGTATGTATGTATGGTATATTTGGTATATGATTTGGTATGAAGTAAGGTCATGAATGGTATATGGGGTAACTCATGTTGGTAATACAAATTGTGAATTATATTTGATATGTTATTGTTTTGTGTGATATTCGTAGGAAATGGATGTGGAAAGAAAATGAATACTAAATTCACACTGGAAGAGTAAAATGAGGAATGAGGATGATGAGTTGATTCGATGTTGTTATTTAAGCTTAAATGATGTTTGCTTTGCACTACTAAGAATTTTATAAATGTGTTAATGAATGGTAAAATCAATAAACGTTGAGTTAAATAGTGAATATGTATTAGTATTAAACTTAATGATATTGAATTGTACGTGAATTAAATGAAAGTTCCTAGTAATATGTTTTGAATTAAAAGAATTATTGTGGTACTGAAATGTATATTGGGTTGAGAAATTTATTTGAATTGTGAACATGAGAAATTATGAATTAAATGAAATGGAAAAGAAGCATTGAATTACATGAGTAAGTATTGGGTCTCGTAGGCCCTATTTGTTATAATTATAATATTTTGAGTTATAATGTGAAGATTTATAAAAGAATGTTAACAATTTGGAAAACCTTAATACGAATGAAAATTTGTTACTCGATTTAATACGTTACAAGTGTATGTATTCTAGTAATGCTTCGTACCCTATTCCGGTGTCGAATACGGGTAAGGGGTGTTACACAATGAGGGCGTTGCGAGAATGGGTGGGGGAGAATGTCACGGGCCGCAGTTCAAAACCCGTGACCATCACGCCAAATGCATCCAATTGAGGTCTATTGTTTAGATGGGGAACATTTAGCCCACGAGAACTGGCCCGATTCAAATAACTGTTGGAGAAACCTGTCAGATTGAAACCTGGTTGGCCTGATAATGAAGATATGACAATTTAGACTAATTTGGTAACTAATCTTAAAAGATTGAGGGAATCATATCTTGTAAAGATTAGATTTGATTTGATATGACATATCTTGTAAATCCCTAAAACAAAGGGATATGGTTAATCTCGTCCGTCGATGTAAATGTATCTTAACCGTCAGTTTTGGGGAGCTCAACTATAAATAGAGAACCTCTCCCTCATTTGTACGCACTCCATTCATTATTTCATTATTCTTTGTGAATAAGAGAATTGAGAGCTTTTACTCAAACACTTTGTGTGCGCTCTTTCTGTTGTTATTTGTAACTTCTTTTGGCATAAATCGCTTCCGCTCTTCAACTTGGTGCCTTAGAGGAGTTTTTAAGGAATCCTCACTTGAGTAAATGCTAACTTAGGCGAACGAATGGATCGCCTAAGGCCGCACAGATCGCGAGACGAAATGTCTAGCCCCGTGACACTAAGCCCCTCCCCTTCGGCCTCACACATATTTCCCCTTCTTTTCCGAGCATGATTCGCACTCTCTTATTTATTTGGTATTTTTTTAATTGAAAAGGAGCAAAAATACTAAAATATTTCTAACTTTTTTATTTAGGTAAACCGTTTTAAATTGATAACATCTTAATAAGCCTTACATTAGCTTACTTTTTTAAAGGTTATAAGTCTAAAAGAAAAAAAAGAAGAAATTAAGCCTTTTTACCCAAATAATCATTTTAATATTTAATTTATATTTAAATAAACTCTTAACCATAAATCAACATTTAATTTGAAATAAAAGTTTATTTAGGTATTACATGCTTAAATTCTCAGATTAAATTATTTTAACCTTAAAGTTTTTAAATATATTTTCTATTACTTGAGCTTAAATTATCTTTAAAAACTTAAGAGAATATGTGTTTAAATTTAAAAAATATTACGTTTTAAAAATATTTTTATTTAAAAAAACATTTAAGAGTGCATCGTGCTATTAAAAAATTGTTTAAAAATTAGAAACTTAGAATTTAAAAAAATAATTATTTACCTTAAATTTTTAAATAAAAATTATTAATGAAAATTGAAAGATAAATTATTTAATTGGTCACTCAATTTTTTAGATATTTTCGTTTTAATTACCGAAATAAAAATACTTACAACTTAGAGCTTATTTAATATATTTATGTTACAATAGTTAAACTTAAAATAAAAAATAATTAATATAAAATTTAAATACAAATGTAATATATGTATTAAATAACCATATATTATATTTTTACTTAAGATATGGCATATTTTTGTATTTTTCTATCAAATTCAAAATTATTGAACATGTTAATAAGGCTTTAATTTAGTTGGCCATCAAAGTTTGAGACTCACCATGACAATTAGATGGGTGGATCTTTGAGTTTCATCGTGTATGGTTGCTATATGTAGACTTAGACTAATTAGCTCAATTTATTGATTTTAGTTTAGATTGTGCTAGTTTTAAATTTATTTGTGTTATAATAGTTTGATTTTAGTGATTACTCAGATGATTTGTGTTGTAACAATTTGCTACTTATAATTATATTTAAAATTATACCAGTCGTAATGCTTTAAAAAAATATTAAATATATTATGGGTTGATTATTTTGATATTCATAGGAAACTAAATAGAAAAAGAAAGGCAGTGAGCACACGCGCGCAAGAAGACCGTGAGGCTGCTCAGGATTCCGAAATTAAAATATGATTTACCAAAAAAAAAATAAAAAGAGATGAAAATGATAGCATATAAAGGCGGGTGAGTAGGAGGAGAACTGGGCATGGTTGGAGTTGATTGGTGTAAGGTGAGAGGGATGGGGAGGCAGCCTTGTTGTGACAAGCTAGGGGTGAAGAAGGGTCCTTGGACAGCTGAGGAGGACAAAAAATTAGTGAATTTTATGCGCACTCACGGTTATTACTGCTGGCGGGCCGTCCCTAAGCTCGCCGGTCTCCGCCGCTGTGGCAAGAGTTGTCGACTCCGCTGGACAAATTACCTCCGGCCCGACTTGAAACGAGGTCTCCTCAATCATGATGAAGAGCAACTTGTTATTGATCTCCATGCGCGCCTTGGCAATAGGTTTCTTTTCCTCGATTGCTTTTTTTATTTGGAAGACCTGAAAAGCTACGTAACTGTATGGGCAATTCATAATTTCATTACTATTAATTTCACTTATTTATTTGGGTCCTATTACCCGATGATAATGATAACATATATAATATATACGTAACATATATAAAATAGTAGATACACGATCAATGTGGCCTTGGTTTCATCTTGCGCATACGTAACATAAATTATAGAGAATTGATTCCGAAAAAGAGAGAGTATAATTTAGATAAGATTTACAAAGTTAACAATTTCTATTAATTTTTATACTGCTTTTATTATGACATTTTAATTGAAGATATAGGTGTATTGGATTTAATTGCAATTTGCCATTTTTAAAGATGTTTTATATGTAAGTAAAAACAGTGTATTATATTTAAAAGAAATAACATTAAAATGGCATTGATTTTTCCTTAGGTGGTCCCAAATTGCAGCAAGATTGCCTGGAAGAACTGATAATGAGATCAAGAATTATTGGAACACCCATATAAAAAAGAAGCTTATTAAGATGGGGATCGATCCTGTCACACATGAGCCTTTACAAAAACCAGACACCCCTCAAAACAAGCCAAACCTTGATCCTAATCAACCAGAAAACTTGTCGAAAAGTTGTGCCCATGAATTCAGCCTTCCAACTGGGCCCGACGAATGGAGATCATCTTGGGAGTCCGATGATGACCCCTCGATCAACTTGATATGGCCAGAGGCATTTCTCCGTGACTTGTCGGAGAACTTCCATGGCACAGATTCTTGGTGGAAAGAATATAGTGAAATTGGGACATCTTCAAAGGAGGAGACCTGTTTTTCATGGTTGGTGGGGGATGCTGGTGAACAATGATGGGAACTTGGGATTTGGTGGTTTCAGTGAAATATTAGCAATGAATTTGCCTTGACATGGGTGGCAAGTTTTAGCATGCACCTAATAGGGACTGCCCTGCCTTTGTGCACGCCTGTGAACAATGAAAGGAGGCATTAGCTGTTCGTTAATGGACCTCATTAAGCTTTAATGTCCAGATTAATTATTTATGATTACAGGGGATCTTCTATAAATATTATTTCCCCCTTTTTTTTTCTTCTAAAATTCCAATTAATTTGAAATATGAATATTTATATTTGAAGTATATGTTCATAAATTTAAGGGTGTAGCCAGAGAAGGTTCTTGGTGGGTGCAAATATTATTCACCCCTCCATACACATGTTAAAAAATATTCTAATTAATATTTACTTTTAATAAATTTTAAATTTATTTATTAATTCAATTTATACAATTCATAAACACCCATCCCCAAAGTGAAAACTATCATGTGTTCAAACACGTTTGAAAAATTCTTACAACAAATGTAAAAATCACATCCATCAATATGAAGATGGTATTGATTTTTTTTACATTCATGAATCATAAAGAAATAAAAGGTTTTTTCATCCATACAATACAGAGGTCATCAAAGTAATAAACTCATTCTCACAAAGCGGAGAAATCAAGAAAGGGCCTGAAATCATATACTAAACAAAGTCTTTCCAGACTACTGAAAGAAGAATCATGCCGTCATTGTTTGAATTAGGCCTCCTCGTCAATAACCGAGAACAAAGAAAGACTCCAACATGTAACCTCGGCGTTATTAGTCATCAAGGTGATCAAAACTTTGACGTCATAGCAGTGGAAACAACCCTAAACCTCAAACAACAGTTGCCATCAACTCAAGAGACCAAGCCACAAAGGACTAAAGAAAATCAAATCTCCACGGGACCCAAAAGTCACAAGGCAAACAACATGATGAGCCATATGAAAGCCCACACATGGAATCAATCTTATAATTCCTAACAAAATCACCCTCTTCAAATTATTTTGATAAATCACCATTTTAGTCATAGATAAAAGAAAGATAATGCCACAATTTTTTGTTTCCTTTAAGATAATGCCCCAATTGAAGTAAGAATAGAATGGGAACAAAAGGAAATGATAGACTAGAAATGGTTGCAGGATATTTTCAAAAAGAAGAAGAAAAGAAATAAATGGTTGCAGGAAATATTGTTTGATGGCAAAATAGTTTCAACTTTCGTAGAAATCTAATTTGGGCTTCGGTTTTATTTATTAAGCATTAGGTTTGGATTTTCGATTTTATAATACTTGGATTAGGCTTCTATATATTTAAATTTTGTAAATATAAATATTGTATTTAAGTCGAAATATTTCTTTTCTAAAGTCCAGCCCGAATAAAAACAGGTCTAATCTTTTGTCAAAATTCAATTTTCAAGCTTTGCATTCTTCTTCAAGTTCTCTTATATTTTAAGTAAATTTGGATAGCCTAACCCTTAGACAATTCAAAAAAAAAAATTTATTGTAAAACTCATAGTTGATAAAATTGGATTGGTTGAATTGATAATCAATCCACATACCGACCTAAAAAAAGGTTGAACCGATTGAATTACAAATCACTCTTAATTGAGACAATAAAGCTGATTGAACTAATTAAATTAAAAATTAAAAATTATTTTATATTTTTATTTTATAAACTTTTAATAATTTATTTAATTGAAATAGAATAAATTTACAAATTTAATACCTTTCTGAGTATTTAAAAAGGACCAAACACTCTCTTGAAATGACACCTAAACGGCAAACGCTATGTTTAAACTAGAGTTGAGCATTCAATCGAATCTAGTGAAAAAATTTCAAGTTAATCGAGTTGACAAGTCCTATTTTATCATCCTAACTCAATTTGAAGTTTTTTTAAATCTAGTTGAGTAAAATGAAATTCGAGTCGAATCGAATAAAGTGCAATTGTTCGAATTAAATTAAAAAATTAAACATGTCAAATAAAAATCTTATAACAGTATAACTAATTCCATGTTAAAGCACATAAATTTGAAATTATATATATTTTATTTTTTTCAAAATTAAATAACAAAAAAATAAGATACTTTAGTACGATAAACTTGAATAATTAATTAACTTGTTTAGGTCCCAAAATTATTATTTTAGAAATTTTAAAAAATTTTAACTTTCTTCATATATAAATTCTGGAATTTTTATAAATATTTTGAATTTTTAAAAATGATTTTGAATATTTTTTTAAAATTTTTGTTAAGAGAAATACCAATTTGCTCATTTTCAAAATTGACAGAGAATAAAAGGGTATTTACGCCAATCTATTATTCAAGTTATTCGAATTATAAAATTCAACTTGATTCGAACTCGAAACTTGAATTACTTAATCAAATTAATTCTTATAACTCGATTTGATTAACTCGAAATATAATTTTTTTCAATTTTTTTCAAATTGAATTGAGTTTTGCTACACCAAATTTAACTTAATACCATCCAATATCTAAAAGACAAAAAAATTGATTCCGTCGTGGGTCAAGTATCTGCAACCCGACCCGGAGAGCAGCTTTTGCTCTCGAAAAACCTTAACCCTAATGATAAAGCACAAAGCACAGCAGCACCCCACCATTTCATTTCGAGAAAAAAAGCAGCAGAGGCCGCGGCTTTACACTTCCCTTCTCTCACCTCTTCCAGGTTTCTCCCTCGCTTTTCATATTTTCCTTCCTATGTTAAATCTGTATATATATATACATATATGAAAAGGCTTTCATTGCAATGGAGGCTCAGATTGTTTTTCTTCATCCTCCTGGTTTTTCTTTTTTGTTCTACTGTATTTAATGTTTTACCATCAGGTTTTGTGTTTTCGTTTTTCGAGTTTTTATCTTCAATCAAACCAGTAAAAGGATAAAAGGCTACTAATCTTAGCTTAGAACCTTTTCAATTCATGCAATACAAGGATCTCTGTTGCAGATAGATTTTTTTCCTACTTGTTTCAGATAATTTTGGCTTTTGAGTTATGTAAGAAATATGGGAAAGTTTTGTTCTTAGCTTGAAGTAGTTTGAATTTGGTGATTCAATCTCATGTTGTGATTCACACTCAATGGTTTTAAGATTTTAAACTTTGTGAATTAAGCTTTTGATGATAAATTTTGTTTGTTGTAATTCATTGTTCTGAACCAGAAGCCAGAAGTCAGTTTAGTAGCAATGGCGTATGCTGCGATGAAGCCTACCAAGCCGGGTTTGGAGGAGCCCCAAGAGCAGATTCACAAGATCCGGATCACTCTCTCCTCTAAGAATGTGAAAAACCTAGAAAAAGGTACAAATTTTTTTGTTTGATGAGAGTAGTATGGCTTCATTTATAATGGATATTGACTCAATTGATTATGGAATTCATTAGTTCAATGTGTTTCTGTTTGATCGGTAGTTTGTGCTGATTTGGTTCGCGGGGCAAAGGATAAGAGACTGAGGGTTAAGGGACCAGTAAGAATGCCCACCAAGGTTCTTCACATCACTACCAGGAAGTCTCCCTGTGGTGAAGGTATTTATTTGCCTTGCATCTGACTGACTCTGATGATTTATGATGCTTTTCTTAAATTATCCATGCTCAACGCATATTCAAACACATCTGATGATGTTGTATATGCTTGTCTACTACCATTTGAATTCTAGAACCATCCTTTTTTTTTATATTTTTTGGAACAATCTTTAAGGACTACCATTTGTTACACATTGTTTTGTTTGCCCTACATAATGGATTTTATACATGTGTTCTTTTTAATTGGATGCCCACTGGTTTACTGTTGAATATGATGTAGTTGTTTGGAACTATATCTTTTGATTGTGTATGTTAGCCATATAGCTAGCGTTTCGACATGCAGGCCTATCTAGTCAAGCATGCTAAGGGTTTCATGTAATGTGAGTAATTTGTTTGGCTTTGCAGGAACAAACACATGGGATCGGTTTGAGCTCCGTGTTCACAAGCGAGTTATTGACCTATTCAGCTCCCCTGACGTGGTGAAGCAGATCACATCTATCACCATTGAACCCGGTGTTGAGGTAGAAGTCACCATTGCAGATTCTTAAATGTGCCTTACTTTTGCTTTTTGGCCTCACATGGTTTTTAGTTTATTTGAAAGAGACTTTTGATTGATGTGACCTTCTTTGCTTGGATCAATCTCAAGCTTGGATGAATGTTGTAGGGTTTCTATAGTTGGTGTTTTTCCCATAATGGAATTAAAATTCTAATCTGTTGGGTGGCTTTATAGTTTCTTTCCTTTTTGTAACCTAAAGATTATGTTGCGATATTTTGATTTTATGCATTATTTGGCATTAAGGAATGAAATGAGTTGCTTTATGTTCATCCCTTGATTCAAAGATTAGTGAAGGACCCAAGTGTTCACTAACATCAGTGATCCATCTAAAAAGACTAGCTTGGGAAGACGAGGCTATCTGATAATGCTTTTCTCATTCTATGTGGATTCTCATCATTCCCCCCTCCACTGCATAAACAAAACTATATAAATATCCCGTCCAATAATGAAAATGGTCATTATCGTTATTGATTTATTATATTAACTACATTAATAGAGTTTTAGGTCAAATTATGTAGTTAATTTTTATTTTTTTCAAATTTTTTTCTTTTGAATTTTCTTTTATTTCTTTTTCTCACCAAAATATTTGCATCAAGAAGCAAAGGAGATATAACATAACGCTTTGGATCCATTGTCAAAATTTATATTTTTCTTCGCATCCAACTAAACCCCTATTTCCTCCATCAATGGATGGAACATTCTTGCTTATGGTATCAAATCCCCTCCTCCGTTGTCTTCCTCCCAGTTCCGCGTCACGGTTTTTCACACTCTCTTGACGGACCATATTATTTGGTCCATGGACACCCCAATCCATGGCACTTGGAGGCAGTCCTTGTACGGACTCTCCTACCCGGTTTTCACCACCATGGCCGAGAAGTTCAAGCCTTTTATACCCGCCTTGGATCTTTCCCTTCCCTCAAATTACGCTGTAGCCATGGTCCTTTCTTGTCTCTGCCATGGCTTCTCCACTAAAACCTTCGCTTCACGCTCTTCTTTGAACGAAAATCACCAACATGGTGGCTAGTCCCTTGGCTATGACTTACTTCATTCCCCAACATTTTTGGAGCTATTAATGGGAGGCCCATATAGGTCCCATACAGGCCCGTGGATTGAAACTTATCGGAATTTGATGAGTACTTTATATATGTAAATATGGGTATGATTCAATTTTGCTTCAAGTTGATGTTGATCAAAGAAAATTTATCTGGGAAGTTTGTGTTAAAAGCCCGTTGTATTTTAGAAATAGTTTGTTGGATAATGTGATCAATGTTAGAGGTCATCTCCAAACTTTGATTTTCATTTTAAATCAGTACTTAAATTTTAAAACATTCTAATTATATATTCAAATTATCAATATTATATCAATTAAGTTTTCTTATTGTGACGTAATTTTAAATAAAAAAAAGAAGTAAACCTGCAAACTTTTAAAATTTAAACCAAAAAATAAAGTGAAAAAAAATAGAGAATGAATGATAAAATTTTTATAAAAAATTTAAAAAACCTCAAAACCAATATTTTTACAACCACTTTTATATTATTCATTTTTTTTATCAAAATTTTCATTCAAAACTATGTCACATAAGATTTAACGTCTCATAACGGTTAAATGAACTACTTTTGTAATCAAAAGACCTTAATAGTTTGAGAATATAATTAGAACGTTTTAAAATTTACAGACTAATTTAAAATAAATATTATAAGTTAGAGATGTAAGATGCAATTAACAAATTTAAAAAAAACATATAAAGACCAAGACAAACAACCTCTTTAACTCATGTAAAAACATTATATTATAGGCATGAGAACTTAGTTTATCCTAAACAATTCCATTACCCTCACTAAATTATAAAAAAAAAAACCCCAGTAAACTCCACAATTGAAATTAATATGCCCAAGTTAACAACTCAGTCACCATATCATAATTCAATTTGATCTAAAATGAAAACCCCGCAGGTGAACAACTTAGTAACAATATTATAATAAATCAATAACATCACTAACTATAAAATTATTATTTTTGAATTCTGTAACTAAAAAACTTATGCAAACAGTGACCAAAAAATTCACACCATTATTCTAATGTCAGCAACTAACCTACTAACAACAATATTATAAAATTAAAAAAAAAATCAGATTATATTCAATTAGAGAGATTAAATCTTACATAGAAGGAAAAAACTAAAATCATAATGAAACTATTTTACTTCTTAACAAGTTTTTAATGTATGCATTTTCCAATTTTAGTCCATATATCAAACTTATATTTATACACTAAAATTATGTTAACAAATTAATACCATAAATTGTACAAACTAAGATAGTTTACAACAAATAATTTATACGTTCAACATAGCATGTCAGCACCTCGAAGGAGATGAAGGAGAAATTGTTTTAAAACCAAAGTCCATGTGAAGGTTTTGAACAGAACCGATGTTGAACACAAAAATGCCTCTTCAAACACCAACCCCTTCTCTTTCGAGAACCCTTATAGGAAAAGGGTGCACTAGGGTTTCAAAATTCAAAGATTTCTTGCTTAAAATTTCAAATGGACGAAAAGATAACAAGTAGAATCTCGTAAGTAAAACAAGTTTTCGACTTCCTTTTCCAAACATAACAAAAATTTTAACAGCTATAATTTAAGTCTTATATCAGGACATCTCACTAGAACAACAAAACACAATCTAGCTTCCATCGTAGCATCCACATCGAACCCGGATTCCCCCAAAATTGCACCACCCCACATGCCTAGCTTAAGCAACGAGAGTGCTGGCTGTTGTAGATTCGCTGCAAACCGAGATGTGGGAATCAATATTGCAACACAAAGCTTTGGAGAAAACATAATATATATACAGGCCAGATATATAGGAAGAAACATACATGGTAATAGATAACAAAGAATGGTACAAGAAATACAATTGAAACAAACGGAGGACAAATTAACATGTTTCTTATGATCTAATGCTATGGCCTTAGATATACAATGTGCAGAATATCCATTTTGTAATGACATTATGCAAAGTATGGTGATAACTCTTTAGGTTCAACCCTCTCACCATCATAACATACTACATTGAACACACCAAGCCAAGAATGGCATGAATGAAGGAATAGAGTAAACAACCCCAGTTCAGAAACTGGACATAGATTGCAAGAAGGCTCAGCGTGTGACCTAGAGAGGATATAAAGAACAATTGAACCCAAATAAACAAGAGCAGAAGAAATCACTATATATCAAACAATCGCTATGTCAATATCAACACAACGAGGGAAAATAGGAAGAGATTAGAGACGTACTATTTCCAGACAGGGGGAAGCTTCTTTGTTTTCTTGTAGTAGCGAGCAAGCCTGTGAATCCGGCTCTCAACAAGGATCAACCTGAACTTGGAATCCTTATCCTTCCTGTTTCTCTCCAAATGCTTTCGGATGGCAACCGCCTTCTTGATAAGGTGATACAAATCCTCCGGAATTTCAGGGGCCAGACCTTAACATGAAAACAATAAATTCAACAGCAACCCAGTGTTTCAATCTTAGCATAAAAAATGAAAATTTGCAGCCACCAGAGACAAGAAATAAAAAAAGAGTGAATCATAAGATCCAAGGGGGAAGAAGAATATAATACCGTGAGCCTTGAGGATACGCAAGATCTTGCTGCCAGTAACGCTCCTAACTTGAGCAATACCATGAGAATCACGGAGAATGACACCAATCTGAGATGGGGTCAAGCCCTTCTTTGCAAACTTGCAAATGTTTTCCTCAACCTGAATACATTATTAACATTGAACCATTAGAAAACATCCATGGGCATTTCATTAATCAAGGAAACAGAAAAGGGCTTTCAAGTATTCACATCTTGAGACGAGATCTTGAGCCAGCTTGGCGGGGTCCTCTTGTAAGGCAGAGCTGAGGCTGAAATACCCTTACTGAAAAAAAAAAATAAAGGAAATGTTAACAATGTACAGAAAACACACACACACATATAGATAGGAAGGAACAGGGAGGAGGAGGAGGATACCCGCGACTGTGCATACGACCCATGGTGGCTGCGGCAGCGGCGGTGAGGCTTCTCTCTTTCCCGCTACTGTTACTACGTACAAGGCAGGCGCACGACTAACCCTAGCTTCCACCCTTCTTATCACTTTTATATGGCGTTTTTCTGTCTTTAGGGTTTTTATCAAAATTTTAATTAGTTTTTCAAATAATGTTTTTTAAATTATTATAATTAGCTTCTAATTGGTTTCTTTTTATTTTTTGTTTTTCGTTGAATATAATTAAAATATATTAATTTATTTAATAATTAAATTATTTGTACAATTTTTTTTTGTAAAAGAATTTGTCTCATATTTAAATTTTGTTTCATAAACCATTTAAAAATTAAACCAAATAAAAATTAATATTTTCACTAGTTTAATTTTAAGTATGTTTAACAAGTTATAATAAAAAATAAATTATAGAATTTAACAATAAAAATGTAAAAATTGATAAATAGATAATGAATTATTTATCAATTAATGTAAAAAAATTCAATATTTTATTTTATTTCTTTTAATATTAGTTCTTAAATACTTTACTTTAAAACTTTTAAAATTTATATTTATCAAATAAACTAATTATATTTCGTATTTAATTTTAACTTAAATTTAATACTTAATTACTTAATTTTTTAATACTAATTACTAAATTATTGTGTTATAAGTAAAATGATAAAGTGCTTATTATTAAGCATTTGCTTGAATCTTTGTGTATTACATTTTTAGTTGTTTTATTTAAATATTTCATATAAAAATAGTAAAAGGCGAAAGTATCATTGTATTAATATTGAATTCTTTATTAAAATATGTTTTTAAATAATTTCGTAAATAAATCGGTGTCAAGTTAAATTGCGACACCAACTCAATTAGAAAATTACAGAAGTCTAATATAGTTTTGCTTCATGTATTAATGCAAAAGCAATATTATTCAAACGGTTAAAATATGTCTTAAGCCCATGTACTATTCGGAAATTTGGAATTTAATTCTCATACTTTTATTCTTACAAACTTAGTCATTTTACTTTTATTATTTCAAAATTCACATTCAACTGTTATTAATGTTAAACTTATTTTGTTAAATTAAGTTCATTACAACCAATGCGGCATTGAGGGGGGCTGACAAGGGCCCTAACCCCCTAAAATGTAAAATTTCACTTTTGAGTTTTAAATTTTACAATATTTTGATTTAATCTTTTAAAAATTAAAAATATATAAGCTGCTAAAATTGCGAAATTACATTTCAGTGTTAAAAAAGTACACTTTATTCCAACCTTGTAGGAATTTTTTTTAACTTCACCTCTAATTATAAAAAACACGGTTAGTGAGGGAATTTTTATTTATTTATTTCAAAATGTGTATTAAAAGACATATAAGAGAGGAGATTGGAAGGAACAAACAGTGAAAACTAAGTTCCATGTTGTTTGGGTTACAAGGAGAAGTAAAGCTAAATGAACATTTTTAGTAAGCCTGCAAAAGACGTAGATGTGAAGACATTTAAGAGGAAATTAGTTCATTTGGATTGTTTATTATTGTCTTGGCACAACCTATAGAGTTTTTAAATTGACGAATTTTGACTTGTTATGGTTTTTGTTTTCTTTTAAAATTCTGATGGTAGAAGAGTTTATCCTTGAGAGCTACTACTTGGAGACTATAAATAGGGCTGGCCATACAGCTTCATGCTTTTTTATTATTTCTATTTGAGTTTCTTTTTCACAATAACTCTTCAGAAGAAGTTTTTCATTTCTGGATTTGTCAAAGATCAACTTGAAAAGGTTGTATGCCATCATTTCAACCAGATTGCCTTTAGAGAAACAACCTGTTGGGGGACCAATTATCCATCTCTTCTTCTTCTTTTATTTCTCTTCCTCTAAATAATTATCATCATCATCATCATCATCTCTTTTTGTTCAAATTTTGTTTTCTTCGTTCTTGTTCTTTCAATTTCATTTTATTGATGTATTTGCTTGCCATTTCTAATTAGATTTGTGGCTATAAGTTTATCTCTTCCTTTGGTTCATCATTATCCAAAAGGCCATGCTATTTTTCTATTCTATTTTATTATCCTTATCTTATTAGTATTTCCTTTGCTGTTTTCTTTCGGACTAATAAAATGAGATTGGATTATGGTTAGATTTAATTAGACAAGAACCAAAGTCAGAAAGCAGCCAAATAATTACTGTAACCTTTAAGACTGGATAAAAAATTGTACCAAAAAAGAAGGGAAAACAAGGTATTTTCTTTTAATAAAAGCTTGCAATTCGTCCACGTTCAGGCTCGCAGTTATACATTCACAGCAGAACAGTCAAAATTATAAACATCAAAGAGAGTGAAATTTTTAAAAAAATCAAGTAATAAGAAGGTTTCTGAAGCTTTCATACTTGTATCATTGATGGAATTTGTTTATCCGAATGCATCAAAGCAAGTCTCTTTTCTTCAAATGACTGTTCCATCTCTTCATGAGTTTCTTCGACTAGTGAAGTTTGTAACGTTGGAGGTGGTGTTATGTCTGTCTGCATTTGAACTGACGCTGTTGAATGCATTGCCTTTGGCTTCCTATTCTCTTCGTCGACTGAAGAAATCGTCTTCAAGGGAGTCATGGTGTTGTTGGATGGATCGTTGGTCGGAATTGTTTTCTGTAAAGTTTTACTTTCACCGTTATCTTCTAGCTTGTTTGTCATATTGGCTTTTGATGATACTGGGAGAGAGATGGGCGAGAATGGCTTACGAACCAGTGGTGATTCTATTTCATTAGTGTTTATGCCGTTTGATGGGTGCTTTCGAAAGGGAGCATCGGCAATGTCCTGGCCTCTCTTAACTGCAAATAGTGAAAGTGTCAGGCTTTAATACCTAAAAGAATGAACAAATTTTGAAAGAACCGAAGGTGCTTTAGTAGTTGGTACAAATTTTGATTGTTGGTTACAGTTGAGATTAGGACTGCTAATTTTGAACATGGCACAATTACATGACTATAAAGTATGGGACAAATATACAAACATATCACTATATATTTAACACAAATTATTATTAACATGCCATATTTTATATAAAAATATACAACCTTCAATATCAGCTATTGAGTCAAACCGTGAAATGAATCTATAAATCGGTATCACTATATATTTAACACAAATTTTTATTAACATGCCATATTTTATATAAAAATATACAACCTTCAATACCAGCTATTGAGTCAAACCGTGAAATGAATCTATAAATCGGTTTTGGGTATATAAAATTCTTCCAATGTTTGACACATGAACACAATTATAACACAAATATGACACATGAATACATGGTCTAAGTCTAGTTGAGATGTTCTTGATTGTAACAAGCATGGACAGAGAACTTACAAGCTGGGGAAGCTGGAATGGCGTCATTTTGTAACATAAACTCAGTTTTCTTATTAGAACGTGTTTGAGAAATCCTCGGGGAATTAACTGAATCGAGTTTATGAGCTTGAAGCATTGGTCCTCCCAAGGCGACTTTTTTAGTGCTTGGAACTCCAGTACACTGCTTGGAACCCTTTTTTGCACTCTGCGGCTTTGGTGGGCTTTGTTTTGCGCCATAGAGTACCTCTTGCTCCGCTATTAGTTGTCCCTGAAGTCTCTTCTGGTCCTGAACAACAAAAATGACTAAAGATCAATTTCAACTAGGGAAATGTCCCCATTTGCATATCGTCTAGGTTCTTAAATCGGTAGAACATTATTAACATGTGCACCATGATTAGGGAATAAGTTTAGTTATCTTACCCGCAACCTACGTCGTTCTTGCTCTTTCTCCTCTCGTAAATTAGCATAATCTTCAAGCATTGAAAGAACAGGAGTCTAGATAGTGTAGAACGGGTCAGTTGACAGAGTTTGGAATTTGTCTATAGTTTTCTTGTCATAATTGTGTTTGATATTTTAAACAAACTCTGAGCTGTTAATAATTTGTATCGTATAGAATATAGATTTCAATATTTTTTATATTCACATCATGTCTATGTTTCTATATCGTCGTCTAATTTTGCTAGGTCTACAGTTGGATACCAAAAGTGCAAGCAAATATGGAACATAAAGACCCAAGGGGGTAAGTTATTAGAGTACGCACACCATCATACAAAAATTCAGTCCCTCTCTCCTCTTCCCATGCCATAATCTTTGAAGTCAAAGCCTCCACCCTTCCTGCATTAATATGATATAACAAAGCTTCAGCACTGTGTTAACTAATTCTGCTCCAAACAGGTAGGAAACAGAAACACTTTGCAAGAAGCCTCAAAAATTTGGGATTGATGATGTGAAATCTTAACAACAAAACCAAATTTATTTCTCAACCAGTTATCTTAAATGTACCATATACCTGGAAGTTTATTAACCAAGGAACGAGCTTTCTCAGCGCGCTTCAGTGTAAGATGAGTACCTCTTCCGGCATTATATCGGTTTTCATCCTATGGAATAACATAAAATGAAGCAACGTTACCATCTTAGGAATTTATAAAAAAAAAAAAAAAAAAAGAACCTCTGAAGGGATGGCAAAAAGTAAAACGTTCACCCTGTTATATTCCTCAAGCCAAGATTCCTCCTCACATGCTGCCAACCATTTCTCAACCTTCTCAAGTATTTCTTTTCTGCTAAAAGCTTCCTCTTTAACCTTGGCAATTTGAAGTTCAATTTGTTCTAGTATAGTTGCAGCATCAATCACTCCTGATTAAAGAAAGTAAGAATGACACTCACTAGGAAAAAGTGGTGCAATAAGTACAAATGGTATGATGACAGTGATATATCATTAGCATGTACCTGAGTCAATAGCTTCAATTGCATCTTCTAATTGAGTGTCTGGAATCAAGTGCGCCTTTGTAGAGATCTCCTTTAGCTCTGCTCTCTTCTTGAGAATGATCTCTTTCATTTTGCTCGACTTTAAGTCTTCCAATCTAGAAACTTCTTCCTCAACCTGCACAGCATAGCATATTTATTTCTCTGTTAATCCAGAGTAAAGAATTTATATAGTTGAAGTTCAGCTAAACTGGCCTTTAAACATCCATCACTTACATAGTTGATAAAATCGTCAGAGAGAGTGTTGGGTTCAGTAATTTCATGCTCTGAAGCAGCTACATTGCATGTAACATTCTGAAACTTCTGTTGCTCCTCAATCGGTGTATCCATCAGATTCCACAACTCCAACATGGTAGTTGCAAGATCTTGTAGCTGTAAAGGGTCAAACGATCACTATTATAATCAAAGAGAAGGGAGAGGCCCCGGATTTTGCGGTATGCAAAATACTAAAGGTCATTTTTACCCTTTCCATCCTCTGTATCTTAACTTCCCGCAACTTATTTATTTCTGTTCCCAGCTGCTCGAGTGTATTATTGCTAATGCTCCTCGATCCTTCAGAGTCACCTAAACTAGGATGGATCTCGGTAGCTGTAAGCTTGAAATCCATACCCATCACTGAGCAGAGTGAGTTCAATGTGTTAAGGTGGTCCTGAACCTGCTTCAGACGATTACTCTGCACAAGAGAAAGATCAGTCAGAGAGCAAAAGATAAGCATGAGTTTTCATAAGGTGGAAACAATAAAGAATTGGGAAAAGAAAAAAAGTTGACCTTCTCTTTCAGAAGTTCATGCAGCTGTCTATGCAATTCTTCAAGCCTCATTAAGGATAAATCAGTTTCATCCACAACCGTTTCCGAGGAAACTGATTCGGTGGATCCATTTATCTCATTTCTGATCATTTCTATTTGGTCCAGGACGTCTATGAAATGATTTCTTCTTTCTTCCTTCCTTTTCTTCATCTCCTCCACTTGTGAAAGCATTTTCCTGAGCTCTTCCTTCAAGCTGCCAATGTTTTGATCTGACTGAAAAAGTGAACCATAAAATAAGTAAATAGTTCAATCTAATTGGAAACTATTCATCTAGGGTTCATTATCCTTTCGTTCCTGACCTGCCTAATATGCACTGGCCTCTCCCCCATTGCTGAACAGATGGCAGCCAGTTCGGCTTCAGAATCAGCAATTGTCTGTCTTATATGGGCTTTGGAGTGATTTGCCTGATCTACCTTTCTTCTGTATACCTCCACACACTCTCGTTCAAGCTCAAGCAGCATTTCATCTCTGTCAGCATCTGTCTCCCCAACTTCTTCCCAGATTATCTAATTTTGTTTTTCAAGGAACCGTGAAAGCATAAATATTCGATTAGTGTTCAATTTTTTAGAATAGAAGCAGAAAGATGCATATTTTAACTGGGAATTAACTTGTCAAGAGGGACAAAAATAAAAGATTTTAAGGTATCTTTTGTGTGGAACGATCCGCAATACCTGAAGTTCATTTAGAAGGGCTCTACAGGTTGTTTCCACTTGAACAAGTGGATCAATTCGCTGAGTAGACATGTTAATAATTCCTGACAAAACCAGTATCTTCAAATCAGAAATCATACACAGTAATGAAAGCCAGGAGACTAAAAATGGAAAACTGAAAGTTCGGCTGATATATAAAAGTGTGAAAAATGGCCAATACTGGTTCAGGTCAAGTTTATCAGTAAGAATGAGAGCAAGAACAATGAAACAACAGAAAGAAAAAAAAATTGCATTCACCAAGTATATAAGCTGAAGCTTTAAGCTTGCATTGGGACATGAAAATGGATAATTATTGTTTTCCTGACTCGAATTCGTAGCATGTAATAACTTTGTTCTGGACTACTATAAGTTGAAATTAAAGAATCTGTCAATAACAACAGTATCCAAATTCGATATAATGGTTGTTTTAAGACATTCTGTTACCATTTTAGGCAAATACACAGTATACAGGGATCTGGATTTCCATAGTTTTCTTTTTCTAAATTAAGCATTAAACTAGGAATTGATTACAAATGAATATTCGGATGAACATGCCAAGGAAAAGGGAAAGAAAATGGCATGGGATCCATGACGATAAGATAACCTAGTTTCATCCATCAACTAACACAATTCCATCAACATCTCATTATAAAAATCAATTGTAAGCTCCATGGCTTTAAAGTTTCAAGGACCTTGTTTACCAGTCAATAACAAAATTTTTATCTTATTCTAGAATATTCAGTGAATAATCACCAACAAAAATCAAAATTAAGAACATTATTACAAGAATTAGCCTCCATTTTCAGCTCTCCTCATGTTTTTTTTCCCTTTTGTTTTCTAAATTTGATCGTCAGCCAATATTTCAAGAAATCAATTCCAACGTAAAGATTAATGGAAACAGTTTTATCAATGAGCATGTTTACCTCTCAACAACACACACTAAATCATGATCTTATATTAAAATTTTAAGTTACAGAGCACCAACTATTTCAGGATGAGCAATTACAAGAACTCTCCATTTTGACGAAGAACGAAAAACATGAAATATAAACTTTAAGCTCTCCTCGTCAGCCAAGCAAATTAAGAATTTGAAGGAAAACAGAAAAGAAAAAGAAAAGGTGCAGAGATGAAGATAAACCTGAAGAAAAAGAGAATGAGACGAACAGTTTTGTTTTGTTTTGTTTTGTTTTAAATATTGCTTCTCTCAAAAGCTTTGTGTTTGTTTGGTATGAAAGAAAGAAATAAAAAATGGGTTAGAAATGAGAAATGCAAGGCGTACAGAAAAATACGCGAGAATTAGAGGTTTGATGTGGTTTCTGATTTGCAACAAAAATTATGAGATCAAAGGTTGATAGAAAGGGAGAGATTGTGTGCTGTGCAGGCGTTTATGGAAAATGGACCGTTAGAATGCACCTGTTCGTTACGGATTTGTTTTCAAGGGTCCGATATTAGCTATAGTTAAGAAATTTAAATTTGATTTTATTATTTTAAGAAATTATTATGTGTATTTATTTGATGAAATATAATTATTAAATACTATATTTATAAAAATATTATATAAAAAAGGTAGCAAAATTAAGAGTTTAGGGATTTTAATGTTTCGGGGTTTTATTTATTTATTTCATATTTAGATTATTTTTATATATTTTATATAGAAATATAAAATAAAATAAAATCATCAATATTACTATTTATTTTTAATAGAGAATTTTTGTAGTAGATTCTAATTTGAGTATTATCTAATTAACTTGTAACATCAATTTATTCAAGTATTGAATTAGTGTTTTAGTTAAGGTATTCAGTACTATGGGTATAGATGAGACATTAGTAATCGCAAACTACTCGAGTTCAACTCTAAAAAAATTTAAACTCAGTTCGGTAATTATCGAGTCGAGCTTGAGCTCAAGCCAATCAAACTATACATGAATTATAGCTTAATGTGTAATTGTATATATGAACTTTAATTTTTTTTTTATAATTTTATACATAAAATTTTGATTTGATCAAATTCTTATAAATTACTAATACAATTATATATAAAACAACGGGGTTTTTTAAATTTTTTATGAATTCGGGTAGGGTCAAGCCTAAAAACCCTTACCTAGGCCTAACAAATTTTTTAAACAAGTCTTATATTTTATCCAAACTTATTTTTCAGACCTATGATTTTACTCAAATCTTTTTACTTTCCAGACAGACTAAATCGCACAGCCCATTTAAGTCTAGGGTCATCAAGCCGATCTCATCATTTTCGCACTACACATTTTATTCTTGCTTTATGTATCCTAAACTTTTAGGAGTAATAGTCCTGTACGTTGAAGTTGCTTTATTTGGGTAGGCACAATTGTAAAATAAGTTTATTCTTTTTGTACTTTTTTGAATTATACAATTTAAAATTTAGATTCAAGCAATCTTAATTAAATAATTGTATAAAAAATTAACTAATTAATAAAAGATAAAATATTATAAAAAAATATTTTATAATAGAATTTTTATTCTTTTGAATTATACAATTGAGATTAACATAAAAGAATAATTAAATATTAATAATAAATATTTTTAGATTAATTATTAGTTTATTAGCATCATGGTTACATATAATTATGGTTAAAATGTATCAATATAAATAATATTTAATACTTAAATATTGTCATTTCCGTACCATCTAAAAAATAGAATATTATTAACATTGATAAGCAATACATTTTATACCTAAAATTAATATTGGTAATGTAACTAATTTATTTATGTAGATTTTACAGACATGTCCATCTTTTAAACATATATATCTTCAATTACTTAAATTTTGATTTCAAATTATTTATTTTTGAATGTTATATAATTTATGATTTTAAAATATTTATTTTTGAATATTATATGTTTTAATTATTTTAATAATTATTACTTACATTAGTTACATGATCTAAAAAATATTTTATCAGATAAAAATATATATGCATATTTAAGTGCAAGGTACCTAAAATCTAGGATATATAAATACTGTCTTAACTTGGTGGAGAATACAATAAGTAATTAATAATTTGTATGTTTTGAATAATTTATTAAAAACTGTAATTAATGTTAATAATATTATGAAAATGAAATCTGTTGTTGAATTTATAATAGTATAAATTATTTTATATTGAAATAATTTTATTTTTATTTTAAAATATAAAAAAATTTACCAATAAATGTTAGATACAATAATAAAATATATGACACTCTTAAGATTATTGCTACCAAATTTGCCTAAAAAAGGGAAGAAACACAAAATCAACCTTGAACGATGTTCACATCATCAACAACATCGTTATCAATTAGATTTATTAATAATAATGTTATAAAAATAAATATGTCAAAGATAAAAAAAAATTAAAATTTCTAACATAGTAAAAGTGATTAAATCTATATAATACCTTGAATGTTATTATAATAAAGAAAAATAGGGTGATAACAAACATGTCAATATTTAGTATTACGAAGATAATAAAACCAAACGTTAAACATTGATGTATTGTCCAAACCAACATTTAATTAAGTTTAAGACAAACCTTGTCCGCATTTAACCAAGCATTCTAAATTTAAAGACGGGTATGGATTTGGAAATTGTTTTAAGTATTGTAGTGCGCACAATGATCTGGAATACAACTCAAAGTCTACTGTAAAATTATCATCTCATTGGAGTGGGTGTTGGGTATTTTTCTAACACGAATATATTTATTTTTAATGTTTTTTTTTTGTTATACCATGATTATACTTGCAAGCAAATACACGTGTCAAAGTAAAAGCATGTTTAAAATTCAAAGTTGACTTCAAAGCCTACGTGATGTGTGCGTGCGTGACAATAAATTATTTTTAAATTATAAATAAATTTGGAAATTATATATTGACAAAAGCTAGAGTGTAAGCATTGTGCGGGATTTGAATTGGGGGGAGCGTCCTGTGTCTATGAGTTTTGTTTACTATTTGTCTGCTCCAAATTATAATATGCCAAAAGGTTATTTCTAGGCTGTCTTCTCCCCACCCACAAAATGGAAACAAATGGACCGTCTGTAGTTATATAAGGCTTCAAGCTTCATTTAAATTTAAATTTTTGAAATTTAGCTTCGATTCTATCAATTGAGATAAAAATCAATTTTTAAATTTATTCATTTATTAGAATCATTTATTTTAAGTTCTATGGCCAAATAATAAAATGTCAAAAATGATAAAAGTTCTACTAATTATAAAAGTATTTACTGAAATTTAATGTCTTTATTAATTTCTTTATAATAAGAAAGTTCGATTTGGATCGTATCTTATCTTATTAAATATTATAACGTAACTAATTTAATTAGTGTCATGAATTAAATTAATTCGATTAAAAATAAATATTATTATAGTGTCATTAATTATATATTTATCATATTTTCCTGTCTAGCAAACAATTTTCAATTATTAAGTATTTTTGTGATGTGCAAATCTGTCATCAAGCATATTCACACTAAGGGTGCGTTTGGTTCGCTGTATTGGATTAGAGGTGTATTGGATTGGAGGTGTATTGGATTAGAGGTGTAATAGCAAATCAACTGTTTGGTTGAATGTAATGGAATAGAGGCGTAATAGTAATCTTGTGTTTGGTTGAATGAAATAGAGGTGTAATAGCATAATGGAAAAAACTAAAATGACTAGAATACCCTTAGCATAAATTTGTAGAATACCCTTAGCATAAATTTGTTTTAGTAAATTATTATTGTTATTGTTATTTAAATTTTAATAAGATTATTATTATCAATAATAAATATTTTAATCATATTTAAACATAATTATTATTAAATCTATTTTAATTAAAATATATAATTTAATAAAATTCTTAATAATTAGCAGAAATTTGTTTTGGTAAATTATTATTGTTATTGTTATTTAAATTTTAATAAGATTATTAATATCAATAATAAATAATTTAATCATATTTAAACATAATTATTATTAAATATATTATAATTAAAATATATAATTTAATAAAATTCTTAATAATTAATATTCTTATATGAATTTACTCAAATCATAATATAGATAATTTAACATAATTATTATTAAATATATTATAATTAAAATATATAATTTAATAAAATTCTTAATAATCAATATTCTTATATGAATTTACTAAAATCATAATATATGATACTATAAAATATAATTTGAAATAATTAATATTAAAAATATTTCCACAGGTATATTATGAATAAAAGCATAATCATTAATGTAATTCACAAAGGCTTTTACTTAAGAATATGGATCATGTATAAGAATGTACCATAGGAATTCTCTTTTGTTTCAAAAAAAAAAAAACTTCACATATCATTAGAAAAAAACTTAATATTAAATATTCTTATATGAATTTTCTAAAATCATAATATATAATACTATAAAATATAATTTAACATAATTATTATTAAATATAATTTAAAAAATATATATAATTTAATAAAATTCTTAATATTAAATATTCTTATATGAATTTAATAAAATCATAATATATAATACTATATAATATAGATTAATAATGTAGATACTTGCTAAGAAAACATGGATTAAACAAATGTCATGCATAGGCTTCTTCCAAAAAATTTTCTATGAACAATCATATAGGCATAAAGCAACCATGGTAAACTATGAAAAAAAAAAGATCTGTATGTTATCAAGCAGCAAATCTGTGTTTGTAATTACTAATATGTATTCAAAATAATAATGTATTTTCCATTTGTCAAAATTTGTGGTAAAGATCTAAGTTCTGCTCTAACACCTCCACCTCCACTTGAAACTCAAATCTTTCTTCTTTTTCCAACCCTCTAAACCCCACCCCACTATAAAGATTATTTCTGCAACGTAAAGAATCAAAGACAAATCAGTTTCCGATGTGAAGAAGAAACTGTAAACTTCAAGTTAGGTGAGAAATCCTTCTTAGCTCAGTATCAGCAAATTTTATGACATTCTGCCTTACCACAAGCCAATAGCCTTCCACCAGATGCCTCCTACTCCAAGCCAGATTATAATATTCACCACCGATATCAGGAAACCATAACCCCACCATTTTGCTAGTGGTACATAGCCCGCCCATAGAATACAGGTGCGGATCCAATTCCATAATGAGTAATGCCTCCCATTAGGTTGGAGAGGAATGATAGAACAAGGGCTCCCTAATACGATGGAGTGCCCAAAGCAGTAGCCACAGACAAGAAGGCTGTAAACATGGCACCAATATGAGCAGCTCCACTGGCAAAGAAGTAATGCGAGTAGAAATAGAGAAGAACCAGAATGCCAAATGACATTTGCCATGAAAGACCTAATCCACCTACGACCTGTAAAAATGAGCAGATCATTGACATGAAAGGCAATTCCAAACATCTGAATTTTTAATTTCCATCAGACCTGTGCTACAAGCTTCGTAAAAAAGGTTCCTAGTGTGATTGCCAAAGCAGAAGCATTGAATACAACAGTGTCAGAACAACTTAGCCTAAAAGAAAAGGAACATCCTAGGGCATTGTTTAATAAGACTCAAATGGACACGCCAAAGTAATATGAAAATATTAATAGAACATGAAAACAGAACTAGAGAGAGCCAAATAATCATACTGACTAGATCTATATATTACAATGTAGAGCACAAGTATTTCAATAGTTTGCATTATTTAAGACAAGATATAAATAGCCAATGGTATTCTGGTTTTTCCTTTCTATTTTCCTTTTGAGAAAACATGTGATTCCAACTATTTCCAGAAAAAGCAAAGCACCGCATGTAGATTATGGTGATGGCTCTTTGGTGATTCCATAAAAAGTTTTAGTAAAATTGGACATGGCAGAGAGAAAATAAGACGAAAGTACAAGGAAAACAGGACAAACCTTAACAACGGTTTGACTAAAGCATGAGATGAGACCATATTTGTTCAAATACCCAGCCATAGCGATGAGTTCTGCATGCATATTCAAGAGAAGTTGAATGAGTTAGTAGCTCATAAGAAATAAAAGTAGAGTCGCTCAAAAGAAATGTCTCATCCATACATAGAGCAAAAGAAATGGAGGCAGAGAAAATAAAGCACTTCGCCATAGTTTTTAAGTTTAGAAATGTATTACAAATAAATGGAAACAAGCAAACATAAAATCAAATCTAGTCACTTAAATTACAATAAAACAGATGGGAATTATGAGTATAATCATATGACTAGATATTGCAAAATGACAAAAATAAAAGTATGGTACAATAAGCAAAAGTTGAAACCTAATTTTAAACATCAAATATTTTGTCTCATATCCAACACATTAGCACAACGGATTAACAAAAGGCATTAGCTTTCCATTTTGCACTATCACACATTTTCCATAGAGGGAAAAAAGAATAGGGGGAAATTTCAGAACTTGATTGTAACTAAAAAGCATTCCAACATTTGTTATCCCCGTTACATATGAAGAATATAGAACAAGTGCAAGTGACCATAAATAGCTATGCATTTCAATGCATTTCAATGCCCAATTAGATAACCAACAATAAAAAGCCCATGTTTGACTGAAATTGAGAACATCATAAGTGAAACATCATAAGTTTAGGTTTTAGGTGGCTTGTTGCTTAGCGGGTGAAGCACCAAAAGAGGCATCAATGTGGATCACAATCTTTTAGAATTACTTTCTTCTAACTAGAAAAAAAAGGTCTTTCTACTGATAAATCACACAAAATCCTCAATATCACCAGCAACATTCTACATTAAGATCATCTTACCCACATTCCCAGTTGAATTCTCCTTCACAATACATACCAAAAGCTTCAAGAATTACTGCTAAAAGAGCAGTCAATATCTTGATTATCATCTGTTAAGGAAGCATACAAATCTATTAAAAAAGGAAACCAACAATAAAAAAAATTAAGTATTTCATTTTCTTCAAGCTAAAGAGAACTTACATATTGAACAATGCTGAACTTGACAACTTGGTAAAACCATCGACCAAGTTTCCATGGTTTTAGGACATATTTCATAGGAAATGAGTGCTTAATAGTTCCTTTTTCACAACTGTGTCCCAATAGTGGAGTTTTAGAATTTGCACGTCCCAGTCTTCTCATGAAAGCAATTGTCCTCTCTTCCCCACCTTAAAGCAGAAATTGAAGGAAATATTCCAAAAAGAAAATAAATTTTCTCAACATCAGCCACAACTATAAACAATATTAACGCCGAAAATGAAGAGCATTAGAAAATAAAAGAGAGAAGAACAACGCAAAATGAAATAAACATAATTTAGGTTGAAGATTCACCTTCTCCCTCTGGTTGATCGAGAAGCACGATCCAGGAAAAAGGAAGAAACAACAAGAAATAAGAAACTCTTCCACCAGAATCCAAACCTCTCAAAATCCTAAACTCTCTGTTTCAATTTCTAAGAGAGAAAAACTACAAGAAATACTAAAATTAAAGCTACGTCAACAATGGAATCATAATATAGAAAATTAAATATCTGAATTAAGTAAAAAGAGAGAGAAAAATCTAAAGGAGAGACAAATAAGGGGGCAATGTTGAAGACAATGTTGAAAAATCTAAAGGAGAGAAAAATTAAAACAGAGAAAGCCGAAGACAAAGTTGAAGCAAAGATTCATACCTGAAATCGGCCTCCGATGAAGACAATGTTGAGGATTTGTTATGAAAGCAGAAGAAATGAGGACAGAGCAATACCGATGGAAGAAGAAGCAGAAATCTATGAGGGCAAAAAAAGAAACGAAAATAAGAAATGGGTAAGGATTCTCAAATCGGTGTTGGAGGGGGGTATTAGCTATTACGGGACCGGGTGTATTAGGGAAGGAACAGATTTGGGACGTAATGGGAATACAACCAACCAAACAACAGATTAAGGGAGGATTAAGTGGAGCCCACCGATTAGCCAATACACCCAACCAAATATGGTGTAAGTCTTGAATTCAAATTTAAATAACCCGTCATTTAAGCAAAAGAAAATTTTAAAAAATAAAAATAAAGTTCCAAGACAACTGTATTAGATACATAGTAGTCCCATGATGGATGTATCATTCTTAATTCAAACAGACAAGACTCGATTTACTATTCCATATTGATAAAAAATATATATTTATATATATTATATTTTTAAAAATAAACAAGCTATTAAGTTGATCCGACTATCTGATTGAGTTTAAACAAGAAATTTAAAATTTTCTTTTCATAATTCTGAACTAGAATTGTTGCACTTAACTACGTGGATAAATTTAAAAATAATATTTATTTGTTTTAAATATTCATGATTAATGATGATATGAATAATCTTTACTAGTATGTATAAAAAGAAAAAAGAAATGCTCTAAGGTCATTCTTCACACATGTCCGTTACTTTTTCTTTTTACTAAATAATGTAATCACTAATTTCAATTTTAATTCCTCTATTTTTATAGATTGTATATTGTACTTCTTTCAAATTTAATTATTTAGACTTAATTTAACATTAAGTCTCAAAAGTACTTTTATATCAAAAAATACTTTTAAAAATGTTCTTACTTTTGGCTAAAAAACGTGTTTTTGCAAAATATTTTCTTGTCTCAAAAACACTTTTAAAACGCTTAAAAAATACTGTTTAGCAATATTTTTATTTCAAAAGTGTTTCTCAAAAGCAATGCTAAATTGACTTTTAATCTCTATGCATTCATTTTGACACTTCAATCTTTATTTTGATTAAAACATTGATATGGAATTTTTAGAAATATTAATAGTATTAAAATTCTCTATTAAATTTTAAGTTCATTACAACTGTCTTTTCTTGTTATATAAATAACAAGTGCGTATTTTTTTAAATTTCAAAACCTCATGCTATTAATAAATATATTTTAAATTTTAAAAGTAAGATTAATTTTTAAAAAATAAAATATAAAAATTAAATTTCTAGAATATATTATAAAATTTAAATATTTAACTTATAATTCAGTGAAAAGAAATAAATAAGCGAACTCGAAGCTAGAGACGAAACTATACTAATAAAAAAGTATTTTAATAACAAAAAACTAAAAAAGTTGTCATGATTATACACTTTTTTACTTTTAGAGATTGTTTGGGCTCATAACTTTGATTAGAGGGCTTAAAGATGGCTAAAAATGATTCGACATAAAATTGCGTAAACAACATTATCCACCAAATTAATTTTCGTTTTCATCGAACAGATGGCGGACCCCACCAATTCAAAAATTTGGAGGCTGAATTTCTATAAAAAGGACATTGGTTTGATTTTGCCATTTCATGGTTTCCTTCGGCATCCGATATTTTCGCCGTTCACTTCGACACAACGAAGCAAATTTGGATGATACAAACCAAAAAAACCCCCCTTTTCTGTTCATAAAAAGTTAGGGTTCTACACCATCAACCAATCAATTATTTTTCTTTTCTAGTTTGCTCTCGCAATTTTTAGACACACAGAGAGAGGAGGGGGGGAAAAGGCCAATTCAATGGAGTTTTGAAACTTAAGAGCTTTCTCTCTCAATTTCGAACCAAGCTCGAGAGAGAAAGTGGCTTCACAATTTCATTTTTTTTTAATTTTTTGTTGGTTACTTGGGAAAGAAACAAATCAATGCGCTCCGATTTTTAAAAGGAAAGAGACGGAAAAAGAAATAAAATATTATCCAAGATTTGGTAATAACATTATTGCCGAAACAAAGAAAAGGAATATTTGAAAAGTTGTGATTTTAAGTGCCGCGGATTTGCAGAGAGGATTCTTGTGAAAAGGGAAAAAAAATGGTTGATGAAATCGGTGAGGAGGAGTTTTATTCCATCGAGGAATCGATTGAGGGTGAAAGATGTTTTGATCTTGATTACGAGTTTGATGCACCGCGATGCTTTGATTTCAATCACCTAGAAACTGATTGTGAGGCTAAAGAAGCCGAACTCTGGTTCGAATCAGCTGGAAGCTATCCGCCTTCGCGTAAGCCTTTTCATGTGTTTCTTTCTTCTTCTTTTTTAGTCAATTCATTATGCTATATAAAGTCTTTTATTGTAAAGTCTTCTAATAATCTTATAAGATATTTTAATTTTCAGCTTTTGTAATAAAGTTGAAATGGAGATATGATATGAATGGAGATGGAGAATTTGGCAATGATTCAACAGATTGTGATGAACATAATGGAGGTATATTATTGTCTTTATCTTTTTTTTTTCTTCAGTTGTTTAATTAGCATCGTAGTTTGTAATCGGTGCTTTTCTTTGTAACTTTAGTTTTCTTCGGCAGGATCGATTAAATGTGATCTCCTTTTGAACAAGGGTTCTTTTTAAAAATTAATTTGCAATGCACTAATGTTCTTCTTTTCCCCTCTTTTTACTTCTGAATTAGAACCATGTAATAGCTATTGCGAAGGTAATCCGACGGATAAAACTAATTCTCGAAGCAAGGCATCTCTATCTCGTAGTTCAACTTTGATGAAACCTACAGCAAGTTACTTGGCAAAGCAAAACCAATCTCGAATGGCTATTTCCAATAAATATCAGAAAAGGTGTTACTCTATTGTCGTTGGATACCATTATATGATGCCATTGGTAGTTTGAACTCTGTTTTTATATGAATTTTGGCCCCAAATTCAAGGGTTAACTCTCTGTTGGAGTCATAATAAAGTAAAAGGGTATTTACTTGTTGGTTCCTTTACTACTCAGGTTACTAAAGTCTGCTGACAGGCTTGATAAGAGTAATTCCTTTAACGAAGACAATGCTACCAAACGACAAAAGCTGGAAGCTGGTTACCTGTGCAAGGTACTCTCACTTATGTTATCTAATATACGATTGGACCTCATTTTTCCTGTATTATGGTTCAAAGGGTCTCGGTGATTCATAATCATTCTGGAACCAGACCAATCATTATAAACAATGTCAGAATGCCTGAGTTTACCTTCTATAATTTTCCATGTGATGTTGAAAATGGAAATAATCAGGTAGGTTAGAATTTAAGTGATAGGGATTCTGGGAAAGCAATATCCTCTTTGTATATCTTATGTCCAATAATATTTTGTAAAGCGGGATGTAATTTGGCTTATGATATTGTTTTCCCCTTCTTTTACATACGTGTCTGTATCATGGCATATACAGTTGTTTCTGCTTTCTTTTTTGGTTTGATATTACATGTTACTTCACCGTCATCATATATAGCTCAAATCTGTTTGCTAGACTTTAGATTTTGGCCCTATAGGATGTTCCATAATTTCTAATTTTTGTGAAACAGGCTGCTCATCTGAAGCATCAATCTCTATTTGTGCACAAGAAACCAAACAAGGTATGTTGTAGAATTAAGAACGTGTGTTTTATTACTTAGACTAATACTCAAGTGTAAGTTCCTTTTGCTGCTAACTACCTATGGGCTTATTTAAATATGCCATCACCTCCTGTGCGTGTTTGCAGGGACAATAATCTGTAATAACAATTGAGTTAACATCATCAGCATTTTCAGTTTTCTTACAACTTTGAGTTTGTTGTCCAGGTCCAATCCCTTGATGGTAGTTTGCATGCTAAACCTAAAGTCACAATTCCGAAAGAACCAGAACTACAAACAGCAAGAAGGGCTCAGAGACACAGGTACAATTGATTTCCTATCATTTTCTGCCATTCATCTTGAGATTTATGTTTTTGTGCTTTCCTAAAAAGCTGATAGCCAAACGGTGATGATTTCAGGAATAAGGGTAAGGCAGAGTCAGATGAAAATGCAAAATCAAATGTTCATTTGTTTAAAGCACTCCCCTTAAACAAAAAGGTTGGTACTTCTAGCACTTAAAAATTATTTTTGCTGGAACTTAAATTTTGTTATAAGTTTCAGGAATCTTTGATGTTGAATGTGTAATCTCAATTTTTTTCTTTGGACTTGATAGATTCTTCAGGCTCCCTCATTGCCACTTCCCAAGAAAAGCCTGCCTCAACCACCAGAGTTTCAGGTAATTGATAGCCACAGTAACTTACTAATTTGCCACCTCTTAGGATTGCCCTTCTTGTCATTGTCTTGAGAAATATCCTGCATGAACCTTTTCTGGATAACTTTTTGACACAGATTTACTTTGTTTCATTGCTGTAGTTGTTTCATCTGAGGACATCCGAGAGAGCCAGGCAGCATGCATCTACTCATGTGGGTTATTTAAAATTTTATTTACGTACAGCACCTGTATTCTATTTAAGTGTTTTCTCAAGTTTAACTCTATTTGGATTCCACATGTCATTACTTTTTTCAATCGTTGGGACTTCGGTTGCAGGCAATGAAAGTACCTAGTTATGTGTCAACTTCAAGAAATGAAAACACAGGCCTCAGAAGGTAATGGCACTTTGGCTTTTAACTTCACTCAGTTATTTTCTACAAAGCTTTCATTCCTTCTAGTGCTTGATGTTCTTTTTTCTCATGTGGTGAATTATCACTTGGTTAATAGCCAAAATTATAGTTATTCTCTTGATGCATGCATTCTCTTAACTTTTTGATATATAACCATTGAGATAATTTCATTTTGCTTGCTGAAGTAGCCCTTTTTTTCCTTTGCTTTGTGTACATAGCTTCAAGTCCATTAGTTCATTAAAGGAGGAGAAACATGAAGCTGTTAACAAATTTAAAGCTTGTGCTCTTAATAAGAAGGTTAAGCGAATATATTGATTGTCCTTGTTATTTAGATATTTTATTAAAAACAATCATCACATGCCGAACCATTTTGTTGGGTTTTCAGGCAATTTCTAGTAAAGGTGAAAATGGTGTCCTCCAGAATATGAACCAAACAACAGCCACAATGAAGCTTCCAGATGAAGCACCAGTAGAACTATTCGATAAGGTATTACTTCGTACTTTTTCCGAGCTTTATTCAGTAACAACCTATAGCTTCAAATGAACCTCCTAAAATGTTTTTGGAATAATTCACACCTTAACCATCCTTTGTAGAATTTCTCAATCTGCTCTTGATTTGGTTGTAATAATACTTCACCGCTCACTTGCATGATATATATCCAGCTCACGCTGTCAGCTGAAGTCCATTCTGGTGAAAAGCCTCGAGAAAGAATAGCTCTTTCTGAGGTTGGTTCCCTCAAAATCTTCATTTTTCTGAACCTAAACATCTCTATAAATTGTATACTAATTTAGTTCTTGCACTTGTTGAATTAAGGGATTGAAAGAGAATGAGCCAGGTACTTTACTTCTGCAATGTCAGGTACATTATATGATGTTTGCATGCACCCACTAGATCACAGGATTGAAGTAATTTCATACATCTTCCTCCTGTTCTTGTATTAACTTCGAATACAAAATATGCAATTTGTAGATCATGAAAGTGGCCAAGGAAAAATTGCAAAGGAATGGAAGGATGCAGTACCAGTGTAGAAGAGAAAGGAATGCTGTAATTGGGCAACAAGAGAACATTAGCAGGTATAGCCTAGTTTACCCTGTCAGATTTGTGATGCTCGGTTTTCCCCCTACTTTTATCAGTAACTTTGACCTATGGGTTTTCTTCTCTTTTTCTGCTATAACATCTTGGTTCCAACAGCTTTTCCCACTTCTATATGAAAATAATTGAAGCGTTGGCTAAATTGATGCCAGTGTATCTAGTTTAGCTTGATTGGTTACAACTAGCCTGTTGGTAAAAAAGACCCGGTCTGTTTCGAGTTTTAGAATTCTAGTGCAGCTAAAAATTTTTGCATGTGAAACAGGTCAGATATCTGGTCTCTGCAGTGTCTTGATGAGTAACGACTGTATTTTGGGTTATTGGAATTTCAAGAAATAAGTCAAGCACTGGCAGCTTAATGTCTAAGGCAGATTAGATTGTAAACTCTAAAGTACTTTTCATAGAAACTGAAACTACCTTGTATAAATTTCATTAGCCAAACCAATAAACAAAATTAAAAAAAGAAAAGAAAAAAAGAGTAATCAAAGAAATGTGAAGTCGTATGCTATACTCTTATCCGAGAGAAATCACAAAATGCCATTCTTAAAGTTGGTTGTGGGGAAGGGCTGAGCGTTGAAAACTAATATGATAGTCTTGAATTAATTCATTAGCCTACATCTTTGTGATTTATGGTCCATTTTAGCTAGTATTTAGATGGGATATCTTTGACATTTTTGTCCATATATAAATGCACATTTTGTTGTAAATGTTTGATCAAGTAACTTATGATTTTGATGCATGTAGTTGAACGATATTG
Source organism: Gossypium hirsutum (assembly GCF_007990345.1). Taxonomy (NCBI): domain Eukaryota; kingdom Viridiplantae; phylum Streptophyta; class Magnoliopsida; order Malvales; family Malvaceae; genus Gossypium; species Gossypium hirsutum. Next base: position 48,064,588 of record NC_053445.1, read on the forward strand.
TAAAGGGTTGTTTCTTGTCACAGGAGATTGAGATTGGACATAATGTAAAGTTACCCCCCCCCCCCGAGTAAATTAGGTTGCCATCTTGGCCTTTTTCTTGCACGAGAAAAGCGGGTTCATTGCAGGCAAGTTTTTTGTTGAGAACAGTGGATACGTTGTTTCTAAATGATTGTGGTATTTATTGCTTGATAAGAGAAGAAAGAATTTTGGAGAAAATAGCAATGAATAGCAGTGTTAAAACATTTTGATAGCTTTTGACATGCTTTTCCAGTAACGAAAGAGCATAAATGTATGAAAACTGAAATGTTCCCAACATTTGTTTTTGTATCTTTGTGTAGATGTTAAAATTGAGCAAACTAGTAAAGCTGATCCTCCTTTGACACTCATATGTAGTACTTAGTTTATGTTATCACCCAGAGGTTGGAAAGTCGAATTCATTCAAATTTAAAATGAAGATTGAATTACTTGAGTTTGCTCAATATGGTTTGGTTGGGGAATGAGCTCAAGTTTCAACAAGCTTCATTATTTCACTTAGACTTGCTAGCGATGTGACAACAATCAAGTTGACTCCATTTATTTTAATGAAACTCAATTTAAATTTATTCGCTTGTCTTTATATTAATCACAAAAGATTTACATCTTTTTAATTTTTTTTCCTCTAATTTAGAAGTGAAACTAGAACATAAATAAGAAAGTATTGTTAATTAGGATTGCTTTTGTGAATTTATGATCGACAGATAAGGCAAATCACAAAAAAAAATGAGAGAATGCAATTTGTATATTTATCTCATGCATATCATAATTTTATTTTAAAATAATCATATTAAATGCAATGAATGCAATGATTTGCTTAAAATTAAAATAATAAATAATTTATAATATAATTATCAGACGTAACTAGATATTTGGTAACTTTAGGTAAATATTAAACTCACATTACTTTGATTGAGCATCAATTTTCTCTCATGTCAAGATGTGTTCCAAGCACCACTTTTATACAATTTTAGTTCTTATTTCAATTTAGTGTCACTCAACAAACCATGTCTAAAATAAAGAAAATTACTAAAGATGGGCTGTCTCCTCAAACCCCAAAGTTACGTACACGAAGTAATTATTATCTTTTATATATAGTTTATTATATGCTAATTTTTGCTTTTGTTGTTACTACTACTTGTCTTGCTTTGTTTGTTTTTTAATTTAAAATTTTTTTGTTGAATTTTCTAGTCCATGATTTTTGTTTTACTTGTATGTCCGGTTCTACAAATTAAAATAAGTTCTAAAATTATTTTTATCTTTTTATTTTCAATATGATTTTATAAACTTGCTAATATTAAGATTGCTTCCAACAAATTGGAGAACCAAAATTTTATCACTCATTGGACAAAATTTCTGTTGATGAAATTTTATAAGTCATGTAATTCAACACTTTCTTGAATTTAGTGAAACCAATTGATATTATTATTTTAGTTATTTAATCAAAACTTATGGAAAAAATAAAATATTTTTAAGAAATAACAAAAACTAAGGATATTAAGAATAAAATAGACTATTAATAAATTACGCTTATATTTTAACTTGTATAAAAAACATAACAAGAGAATTAATATATAGTACGCATTTCAAGAATCAAACATGTTAATATAATATCATCTATCTGTTACTTATCATTTTAAAGTTTCATTAGGTTCATTTGATTCACTTGAGCTGTTTTGGAACATTAGGATAAATATGTAAAGTAATGATAAAAAATTTAAAAAAATCCTTAAAATCTCAATTATAAATTAACTTTAATAACGACCGTCAATATAATTTGAATTATACTGTCAGATTAAAAAAGCTCAACTATTAATCCTCATTTGTAATCACTCATTCCGAAATAACAAAATACTTTTAAAACAATTACTCAAAAGTTCTATTATTTTCTTGTGCTATTAACCCCCATTTGTAATCACTCATTCTGGAATAACAAAATACTTTTAAAACAATTACTCAAAAATTCTATTATTTTCTTGTGATTTTTCTGTTTCATTCGTGCTTTTTTAACTTTTGCATTTGCTTCCGTTTTATTATTTGAGAGTTAAACTGCCGCCTAACTCCGTCACAGTGTGATACCAAAAGTGACCTATTTATTTAAATAAATTTCGCAAACTCACATCCATTAACACACGCAACATTATATCATAAATGAATTATTTTAGTGTTTTAATTTTGGTTGGCTGGACCGAACCTGTGGAAAAATGCCGAAACATGCAAAACAAAAACTATGTGGAACCATTTTAAGGCATTAGCACGCATAATGGATTTTGGTGATAACACAGTCCTTAGTTAAAACCTTAATTACAGAACAAAAAATAGATATCGTACTCAACTCCTTCAAAGTTTCTCAAACATATGCACAAAATTCTGAACCCTTTTGGAAACTCTTTGAATTTCGGGGTTGTAGACATCAACCACTCCGATATCACATTTTGAATCCATAGCATGTTCATATCAAACAAATAACAACCATAAACAGTCTCAAATGTTTTGGTTGCAAGATAGTGCAAAAAAGAACATTTCCAACACATTCATAATTGCATATCCTAGATTACACTTGCGGTAAGTAATTGAATAACCTAGAGTCCGTTCAAAAATAGGGGGAAAAAGAAAGAAGATAAAGGAAACCTCTTTAAGAAGACAGGAACTTATTCCTCCTCATGCTTATGGCTTAGGGCACTGGATCGGCATCGTGCCATCCCTTCTTGCATGGTGGAATGGTCATGAACTCATCAAATTCCTTCACATAAATGTCACAGCACTTCCACTGCAAACAGATTCAAGTGAATGATGGATGGTAATTTAAGAAAAGGATATGCTAACAACTTTTTTTTTTTAGAATTTTGTAATAAATAGCAACATTTCATTGTAATGGAGGATTATATAGCATACCCCTCTCACTCGATCGTGGAAAACAGCAGGTCCGGGATGGTAACTACATGCAGACTCATGGTTCTCTATTTCTTTGAAAACTTTACCACATCCTTTATTTTTGCAAGTCTGAGGCTGGTTTATGTCAACTATCTTCTTTGGTGGAGGAGAAGACTCCTTAACATCCGCACTGCTCTTAGCCAGTACAGCTGGGGTAGGGTTCGGTACTTTGGGCTGTGAACCTACAAAGTATATAACTTTCAGCTCTACATGCGATACTATAACAGCATACTTTAAACAAAATCACCAGTTTTCTCTAATGTAAGGAATAACTAATGATTTGAGGTTCTAAGACCCAGAATATTCAGACAATATCACTTGCCGCTTGCAAAAAATAAACCTTAAAACTGAGGTTTAAGCTCCTAAGCAATCAGAGAAATAGTAAAAGTACAATGTAAACTATATGATATAAAACTAAGTTTAATCCTTATATGTTAGGTATTGGTGCAAACAAGTAAAATTAAAAAACAATGTTAATGGAAAAACAATCTAAATGCTGAGGTTGTCTCTATTGTCAGATTTTAGAAATCCACGTCATCAGATTATTTACAAAATAAAGAGAAAACAATGTCATCATGTAGATAGTTTTTCCATAAACACTGTATCAATCGTACTTTTTTGCACCAATAACAAACCTACAAGGATTACATTACTCAGTTCCAAAGTACCAGGACTAAATTGCAGTTTGACTTACAGGGACTGCCTAAATGCTTTAACCCAAGGCTGAACAACATGACCTAGTGAAAGTTTTGCTCCTTGGAAGTCAAACCATTAGTCATATCCAGGTTTCTGAAGACTTCAACTTGTAAGATACATAAAATAATCGGGTATTATTGCTTGCAAACTGTAAACCTCAAAACTGATCAACATGGCCCTGTAAAAGTTCCACTTTTCTTGGAAACCAACCATCAATCATAATCAGGTTCTGAAAGAAACAATGGTCCAAACCAATGACTCCAACAGATTCTTTTCTGGCAAGTATTACATAGTTACTACCCCAAAGATGTTCCAATCTCTCAAGACAAAATAGACATGCCACAGATAAGGGAACAATGCACTATGTTTTTTTGTCTTTTTTGCTTTGGGGGGAGGGATAATTGATGCACTGGAAATTTCACTTAACCCACTTGACGCATCAGGGAAAGGAATACCTACACAACAGTATGTGAAGCGTTTCCCTGCTAAGATTATAATGTGCCATTGTACCCTATTTATATCATATTCATGACAGTAAGAGACCTAAATAACATTTTATTTTTATTTTTTTGATATGGCAAATAACAAGAATTTTTTATGGTCTAGCAAAGCATGAAGAGGAAAAGCTATTGATAATACCATGATCAGAGCAAAAGAAACCCTGAGAGCACCTAGGGCAGGATTCTTTTGATGTTGCACTGGTGGAAAGAGTAACAGCAGGACTAGAAGTTGGAATCGTCTTAGTAGCTACTGGCTTATTCAACACTGGCTTCTCGGTTGTGTGCTTACCTGTCTTACACCTGCATTGAAAAAAAATAGAAAGAAAACTTAAAGAAAATGATATTGGCTAGATGCAAATCAATTATTAAATTTATCAAGCAGTGAACTTCCTTCTCCATAGAGGACCACAAACATTCAATCCTTTTCCATATTACTTGCTCAAAAAAGCACAAATTATAGTTCAAGACCTAAAGGAATTATGAGAGGTACTTACCCAGGAATTTCTAGGAATAAAGAGAAGTCGTGGCTTCTTTTTTTGCAACAACTCCACTCTTTCATTCCATCATGAAAAATAGGCTGGTAAAGGAATTTAAGTTTGCATTATCAGCTAAAACTGAAGGTGCAAAAGAAGTTTTGAAAAGAATAAAATTATTAAATTTTAATAATTTCTACTTACACCCTGTTTGCATAAATCCGCCCATGCACAGGAACCAAGCCAACATGCAAGACAACAACAACAACAAGAAAAATCAGAACGATTCACAAGATTTAATAACATGCCAAAATCCATACTTAACCATGACGGGCACTGCAAAGTAATTATTGTCTATGATTAACACCCTGATTCCAGAAGGGGAAAAAATTATAAATAGCAGCTGAAAATTATCACACTATCGAGAACATGTCAAAATTTCCCCCGATATATTTCTTAAACCGCAAGGAAGGGAGGTATAATACAAATTTGTTTATAACTGGAAACAGAAAACCTCATGATTTTAACCATAAGAGGGGAAATGGGGGGAAAAAGGAGACATTAATTTAACCAAATCTAGGGGTAACTATAGTGTATTTATGAATACATTAAATTCAAAAACGTGAAGGTGACCATCATAATGCAAGAGTAAACTATGCAAGAGAAATAAAACAAAGGTTGAAAGTAATAAAAGGACTAAGAACTTTACCACTTTATCTCGATAAGTCACCCTATTCATTACACCCAAATGATCACTTTTCATTTACACCAAATAAGCTTAACATTTAATATATACCTAAATAAACCATCAATCTAAATCAACATTTCATTTGAATAGAAGCTAATTTGCGTACAAATCAAAGCATAATAAGGGCCTATCTAAGAAAAGTGAAGCAGCTTAGGGTTTCTTTAGTATTTTAACCAAATTAAATCTAATCTTAAAATATAACCCAAGGGAGGGGGAATAATCAAATTGTTGCATTCCAAAACGAAATATTTAGTTAACAATAGGTTGAATAGATACCTAATTTTGATTTGGGCTTGTTAATTAATTGGTCAATACATGTAATTTGATTAATACGATGTAACCCACTAAAATTAAAAACTCAATCACAGACTATGGGGAAAAAAAGAAGAAGATAAATACGGAAGCGTGGAAAGTGCAGGAACCCTCGGGATTATCGTCTTCGGTGAAGGTAGCATTGCAGCCGATTCGTTGGCACCGAAGCTTAACAGCTTGCTCCGCCATTTTTAACGCTTTAGGAAATGGTGGTGGTGGTGGTGGTGGCGGCTGGTTTCTTTCCTTTTACAACTCGGTTGACTAAGACGACGGCGAGGAAATGGAAAGTCAAGCGAGGGCGAATCACGATTTCTTCAGGTTATGGATTGATTACTACGTCCTTTTACTCTCTACGATGAGAGCACTCTGCCGCCCTTTTTCTTCGTTCTTTCTAGATTGCCACGTGGGAACATCCTGACGGTTTATCATCGAATATCTTTTTCATTTTTCTTTTTCAATTTGAAGGAGAAAATCTTTTCTTTTTCTCGAATTATCTTTTTAATTTCTTCTTCCTACCGACTGGACAAATTAGGTGAATGTATCTAAAAGGTCCTTCTAATATAGATAACTAATCAGATTAGTCTTTCTATTATTAAATTAATTAATTTAACCTCTTAATTATTAAAAATTTAAATAAGGCTTAATTGAAATATTGTTAACATTTACTGTTTAAAAATATCATTTTCTATTTAACAGAGTTAATATTTTTAAAGTTTTTGTGGTTCTGTAAATAAAATATTTTGTTTGAAATTGAACTACAATTGACAAAAATAATTTCAAGACATTTTTTATACACTAAATGTTAATTTTGTTACAATTTGGACATATTTAATTTTTTTATAAGATAGAGACTAAATTAATCTATTTAGTTATAGACAGACTAATTTGATCCGATCCTTATAATACAGGGACCTCTTACGTGCTTTAATTGGACAAATTACCAACCGCTTGCCTTTAAATAGTTTGTTCGACCTGGATTACAATCTAGGCCAAAGATTTGTCTTAACTTTGAGTTTACGTAAAAATATTAAGCTTTAGGGATGATTTTGGACAAAAAAAAATTAAATTCATTTAAAATATGAAATGAGCTCCAGCTCAAATTATAAAAATAAATAGAAATACTATCGAAAATTTTTTTAAAAAATAAAATAAAAATGAATGAAGCCAATTAGCCTAAATTTATATGAATTTATGATTCTTTATATATGTTCGTTACTTACCTAAGAATTATTTGTAAAATTGTCCAAGATATCCAGTATTGCCTCGTAACCCTATTTCGGCGACGGTTTAGGGTTAGGGGGTGTTACACAAACATTCAAAGCTAATTCCTACTCAACCTATTTACTAAGTTTGTAATAATATATATTATATCATGTTAAGTTATATTTATATATATAATGTAATTTACCATATATAAAAATTAAATCTATGGTAATATATAATATCGTAACATAAACATTAAAAAATACATTACCTATATAATAAATTTTTAATAAATAAGAATGTAATATATTTTTCAAGATAAATTTAAAAAATAATATAGACATGTCTAAAATGAATTGGGGTTAACCATCTACAGATATAGGTGGCATTGAGCAAATTTTTGGATTCACATTTCAGCTTGGGTCAAATTTGAGTAAGTATAAGCATGTTAATATTATGCTTAAACCGAACTCATATCAAATTTGACCTGGCTCAACTCATGTACACTTTCACCTCCAAATTATAAAATGAAAAAGACTTACATTGAAAGTCCGTCAAATACAGTGAGTCTCTTTTATCTTCTCAAAAGTATATGATTATTTAAAACAGAAATAAATCTCCAAAATCACATAATATACAATTTTATATATATAATTTTGATTTGATCACTTTCTCATAATTTATTGACATAACTAGTAATATAACATTAATTTATGTTTATATATTACATATACAAATTATATTATTTATCTAATATAAAAATAAATTAATGCATTTATTTCTTTAAATATGTATAATTAAATATATATTTAAATTTAATTTGAAATTTCTCCCTTTAAAATACTAACATTTCAGATTTCTGGTATGATATTAACCAAAAAAGTCTGTCATCCAATGCAATGCTACCATTAAAACTGGTATATATGTTAAGACTTGCTTCAGTCAAATATATTCAGTTTATATATATATATATTGATGGTTATATTTACATTAAATAGACACTTATATTTAAAAATAAATATATATATATAGATTGAGTTTTAGCTCAATTGGTATGAGTATTGTTCCTAATGTAAGAGGATGTAGGTTTGATTGCGCTGAAGCGAATTATCTTCCTATTTATAAGTTGGGAGGAGCTATGGGTAGTTTTAAGCATTATATCAAGAACAACATATATAATCAAAACCTATAATAAAAATGATATTCTAAAAAAGTCGGGCCTCTAGTAGTTTTTTCATAGTTTTGCTGCCATTTCACTATTATGTTATTACTATTTTGTTTTTATTGTTTTGATATTGTATAAATATTAATTTATTGTTAATTTTGCTTGCTAAGTTGTACCTATATTGGTGTTTTTTAAGTATAAATATTTTTTAAAATTATTGAAAAATATTTATTTTAACATTTTTAGTATTTTTAATGTATTATATTTTAAAAAAATTATATAAACAAATTTAATACGATTAGATCAGGTTTAAATTTTAGTATTTTTATTTAAACAGAACTTGATAAAATTTTAGATTATTTTTCGGGTTGGGCCCGGGCCTATCAAACCACTCTAAAATTTTGTGAACAGTCAGCCTGTCCCGGGCCATCGAAAGGTCTAGAGCCCATCACGAGACACGTCTGACTGAGCACATCACTTTTCGTACTGGAAATAAATAGTTTTACCAAAAGAAACAACTGTATGAACCTTAAATTTACCATTGAAAGTAAACTAACCGTGCGGCTACTCCCATTCCCTCTGTAAATATTCCAGATTAGTCCATACCCTTCCAGACCTCTTTTAACGTTGTTTAGATTAAAATAATAAGACACAACAGACTTGTATTTCCTTCGTGTGCTATTTTTCAATTTCAACGTCAGGGTGATGGCATGTTGCCGACGGGCAAAGGTTTTAATCAGCAGCTTGCGCCCTAGTTTCACTTCAACTCCTCTTCTGAGATCTCCATTCCGGGATTCCTCATCAATAATCTTCCCCAATTTTGGGTCTTCTTCGATTTCATCTACTAAGTTTTCTGGGTTCTCTTCCTATTCTTCTATCTCACAAAGACTGGGAATATCTACTAGGTATCATTATAATCCCTTCTCTAATGTTTCCAAGAGATTTTACTTTGTGGATCGGCATCAGGTTCACCATTTTAGGCCGCGGGGTCCTCGAAGGTGGATCCAAAATCCTAGGAATGTTTTGATCGTTGTCTTGGTTGGTTCAGGGGTTTTGATTACTGTATACTTTGGTAACCTAGAAACTGTTCCTTACACAAAGCGAAAACATTTCGTGCTCATGTCTAAAGACATGGAGAAAAAGTTGGGGGAGACTCAATTTGAGCAACTCAAAGCTCAGTTTAAGGGAAAGATATTGCCTGCTATTCACCCTGAAAGCGTTCGAGTGAGACTGATTGCCAAAGATATTATCGATTCGTTGCAGAAAGGGTTGAGCCATGATCAAATATGGAGTGATTTGGAGTATGCATCACCGGAGACTTCACTTAAACATGACGCAATGACGACATTCAGTGGGAGGGAAGAAGAGTTGGGGATCAATTGGTCTCATCAAGATGAGATTCTTGATGATAAATGGGTTCAACAAAGTAGGAAGGAAAGTCGAGATAAAGGGTCGAAGTCGAAACCGACAACAACTCACTTGGAAGGATTGAATTGGGAAGTTTTGGTCATCAATGAGCCTGTTGTTAATGCTATGTGTTTACCCGGTGGGAAGATTGTGGTCTTTACAGGGTTGCTCAAGCATTTTCGTACTGATTCAGAGATAGCCACCATACTTGGACATGAGGTAGACATTGCTTTTAAGTTCAGCTTGTTATTTTCTCTCTGCTGGATTTGTGAATGATATGTTTTCATTGTGATGATCTGATTAGGTTGCGCATGCAGTGGCTCGGCATATAGCCGAATCAATAACCAAGAATTTGTGGTTTGGCATTCTACAATTGATACTTTATCAGTTCATTATGCCTGATCTGGTCAACACAATGTCAACACTTTTCTTTAGGCTCCCCTTCTCTCGGAGGTTTGTATATATTTTCTATATTCTTTTTTTGGAAGATAGGAAAGATTATATACACTAACTATAATGGCTAAATGCATGTGTACAGTTTTTGACCTTATGTGTACGAAATATGTCATTGACGCATGGTGTGAGTACCGGAAATGGGTATGCTCAAAATTTTTACATTTTCCATGTATTTGGAAGATCTTTAGGGGATCATATTCTTATATACCTGTGTGAGGATATGTGTTAAATACATCTATTTTAAGAACGGAGTTCAGGCAACATAGCTTATATGTGTATATGCATACATCTGTAGTTTGATGCTACAGTGTAATCTTCCCTAGGCTGTAAGATCCTATTGTTATCTGGACTTGAGTGAGTATCAGATATGATACATCTCACCCGAGTTCACTCAACTTTTTCTTGCAAGTTTTTCATATACTTTGAGCATCATAGCTCCATACCCATATCCAATTATGTGTCAGATGCAATGTTGGACAAATTACTTTAGGAAAACTGATGAGTCCGAATAGCATGGATAAGGCGCAACAATAAGGGTATGAATAAACATGCTTGATCCTATAAGGAAATGATAAGTCTAAAAAATTCCTGAAAATCTCCTTAAAAAATACTATCCAATCTCTGATTCTGTGAAAGCCTTTATAGGTTTGGCCTATACCAGAAGATGGTAGGGCCTTCTCCCTGGAATAAGAAAGAAGAGTCCATGTACTAATCCAATGTCTAGTGAGAGTTGGGAACTTTTGTGAGCTTCCAATCTTGATCCACTTCTTTTACTGAAATATTTTAGGTCTATTTGTGGCTGTGTGGTTCTGCATTTGTGAAGTCGGGTTGGTTTTATTTATTAAATGGATTTTTTTGTCAAAATTATTATTGCCTTAGTATCTGACATGATTATGGAGATATGATGTTTTCCAAATGCATTGGGAAACATATAAAAGTTCAACATGCCCATTGTTGCACATATATCTATTTCTGGCAGTCACACCCGGGTTCGAGGTCCTTGCTACTCAAATGCCATTCTCATGGTCTTCTCAATGCTTAACCCGTATCCTCATCTTTTACAGGATGGAACTTGAAGCAGATTACATCGGACTGTTGTTGCTTTCATCTGCTGGCTATGATCCTCGAACTGCTCCCAAAGTGTATGAGAAACTAGGAAAGGTTGCAAAGGATTCAACACTGCAAGATTATCTCTCTACGCATCCATCTGGGAAGAAAAGAGCTCAGTTGCTGGCTCAAGCCCAAGTAATGGAAGAAGCACTCATGATTTACCGAGAGGTTAGTGCAGGCCGTGGGGTGGAGGGCTTTCTTTAGGATTGCACCACACCCCACTCTTTCTGCACCACGAAAGCCACAATAGTCCATCAAGGCTAAGAGCTTCATGGACTTCAACTTATTTTCCCTGCATATTTCTTTTTAATAATTTACAAACTTCATTTCAGATCATCACTTTTCTTTCTCCAGCAACTGTAACAAAGTGTCCTTTTATTATTTTTTTCCCCAATCTTTGTAAATCAAATTGCAACCATGAACATAGCAAATTTAACGTTTTATGACCTTTTATTTGTTAGATCAATCTTCTTCTTTTGGTCTATTAAGAATTTTAAGTGTATTCTAGATGGAATATTAATTATGTGATCAAAGCCTTGATTGTTAATAGTGGGGAAGATTTAGGCATCACAGGGGTTCGAAGGGTATGACGACTCTTGAAAACTGAAGGAGAATGGTGGTTCGAGGGGTATGACGACTCTTGAGAACTGCAGGAGAATGGTGGTTGCGACATATACTTAGAGAAGATAATACAATTGCAATTGCAGATTGCTTGGCCAAGTTGAGTCTTACATGGAATTCAAGTCTTCAAATGTTTGATTCGGTCCCTAATGAAGTTCCAGGCATTTTTCAACAAGACAGAGCAATGGGTGCTTTTGATCTTTTTAATTTGATGTAATTTTATTTATTTTTACCATAAAAAAGTTGTATACCAAATCAAGGAAAAGGTGTCACGTGATCTGTATTGATTGATGAATGATTTAGTATATATTATAAAAATTTGAAATTTATTATATATTTTATATAATTCTTATACTATAAAAAATGAACTCGTATATATATATAATATTATTTTTTTATTTTATAAATTTTTTTTATAATATTTTTGAAGGTAAAATATTTTTACAAGTTTTATTTTATATTTATAATGTTTTGAAAGTTTATACGAATAAATAAAATTAACTATTACAACATAATTACCTTTAAAAAATTATTACAACATAAACGAACTAAGAATTAAAAAAAATCAAAACAAAATCGATTAATCAGACTAAAAATTCTCACATAACATCAATATAGGGTAAGACTTTGAAACTCAAATATCAAACCTTAGTAATGCTAAATCCCTCCATCTTTATCTACCGGCGAATGTCTCATTGATTTTATATAATTTATATATAAGTTATTATGTATGTTTTTCCTAATTTGGACTAATTAAAAATATGAAATAAATCGATTCACGATTCACGATTTAATTTTGATCTTAAACGCTTCACTCTAAAATTGGTTTAATCTTTTTGTTTAGACTAATATAATAGTTGATTTCTAGTCTGATTTATTCGATTGGTTGATCTAATTTAATTTAATAAATATTTAAAATTTATTTATCATATGTAAGATATTAAATTATTCTAATATCAATTGAATTTATTTGGTCTTTACTTTTCAATAATTTAAATAATTTTTTTAACTTTTCACAAATATTTAAAAGATAATTATTTTATCCATAGCTAGTAGAGTAAAAACTTCCACAAGCAGGAGTGTCGTTAAGGGTTAGGGTATTTAAACTTCAGTTAAAATCAAATTAACCGACCGAACTGATGTAATTTGGTTAATCGATCGATTAACTGATCTAGTCCAGTTGGAGGTTGGTTAAAGATTTTTTTAGAACTGTGGTTAACGGTTAATTCAGTTCAAAATTGGGTAATTAATCGAACTTAATAAATAATATTATATATTATATGTATTAGGCTATTACTAATTCGGTTAATTCGGTCAAATGAATATTATTATTTTGAAATGTTTTATATTTGTTTTAACAAAAAAAACCTTTAAATTTTGGTTAATTTGATTAACCAACTGAATTAACCGAAATATTTCAGTTTTATTTATTTATTTTTGAAAAAATTTCAGTTCGGTTGATTAATTTAATTAATATTAATTCGATTCGGTTAACCGTTTAAACACTCCTAATTAAAGGGGCAAGCAAGGACTTATAGAAAAATTTATCTCTGACTTCACTTTTGTCCACAAACGGATATAAGATAATACTAATTAACTTTTTAATTATTTTATTACATCCTAAAAATAAATGACATAATTTTAGACCTGTGGATTTTTTCCCCTTAAATAACAATGTATAAGATAATGATCGACATTTTAAAACAATTATTTTATCTAAAACGCTTTATAAAAGAATCTAGTATGATACCAAGTGTTTTTGTAAAGTTTTCTTTTAAGATTCTTACATTTGTTTTTAAAAAAATTAAATTTTTTAAAATAATTTTTTTCATATTATATTCATTCTATATAATTTTATGTAAAAATTTGATTTAATTCAATTTTTATATAATTTAATATATATATTTTGAATAAAATATATTATTTTCCTAAATATGTGCAATTGATTGAAAATAAATTTTTTTTATTGATATAATGAAAATCAAAGTTTTATACAATATTTAAATTAAGTCATTATTTAGAGCTTGAACTTGATATTTTTTTTATGTCTAAATTAAATTGTGTTAGTAATTGTTCTCACATTGAAATTGAACTTGACAACCTTTTTCTTGCATTGAGGTTTGAATTTTTTTTTTTAGGTGTAAATTATGCCATGAACTTGATAATTGTATCTACATTGAGGTTTGAACTATATGATTTTCAATGACTAATTTGAACAAAAATAATAATTTAAATGTTAATGTGAGAACATTGGCTAATAAAAACAAGTTTAAACCCCCAATAAAAAAAACAATTATGAATTTCTTAACCTAACTTAAAAAAATTTTCAAGCCTTGCGAGAAAAATTACCAAGTTAAATTACAATCAAATTTAGGTTTACCTATATCGAATTAAAATTAATTTATGCATAAATTTGACAAGTGTCAGGTTTCAGAATCCAGATAAACCAGGATCTGAAAGCAGCTCTTTTACCACTACACCTTGGCTCAGTTGACGACAGGCGAAGTTTAAGCAGTGAAGACAATGTGTTTTACGTATTGTGCACGTTGAATCCCAATGCTATTCCATTTTCTGAACTAAAATATGGTGGAACCTAAATGCCCACATGTCAAAAACACCGTCTTTCGCTTAATCGAAGAGTTCAAGAGTCTGAAAGAGCTCAAACAAATTCATGCCCACATCATAACTTCTCCAAAACTGCCCAAACCCCATCAAGAATATCTCATTACTCGCCTCCTCTTCGCTTCCGCCCTCTCAGAGTCCGGCTCTCTTTGCTACGCCACCAGTGTTTTCAAATTCATAAAGAACCCAACACTTTCTGTATATAACATCATGATTAGAGCCTACGCTTCCAAAATCAGTGGCGCAGATAATACCCACAATTCAAAATCCTTTATTCTCTTCAAACAAATGCTTTTTAATGGCATTTCACCGGATTGCATTACGTTTCCTTTTGTTATAAAGGAATGCGCCATTAGGCTTGATAGTCGTGTAGGGTGTAGCATTCATGGAGAAGCCATTAAATTTGGATTGTTTTCTGACGTTTACGTTCAAAATTCTTTGGTAAATTTTTATTCTGAATGTGGGTTTTTGAACAGTGCCAGAAGTCGTTTGATGAAATGCTGAAAAGAGATATTGTTTCTTGGAATTCGATGATTATTGGGTACTTGAGAGGTGGGAATCTTGAGATGGCATTAGAATTGTTTAGAAGCATGGAGACGAGGAATATTATCACTTGGAATTCAATGATAACGGGTTTTGTTCAGGGTGGAAAGGGAAAAGAGGCCTTGCAATTGTTCCATGAAATGCAGAATTCAAGTAATGATAAGGTTAAACCCGATAAAATTACAATAGCTAGTGTACTTTCAGCTTGTGCTTACCTTGGTGCAATTGATCACGGGAAATGGATACATGGTTACTTAAGGAGAAGCGGTATTGAATGTGATGTGGTGATTGGAACAGCATTGGTTGATATGTACGGTAAATGTGGTAGTGTTGAGAGGGCATATGAGGTTTTTAAAGAGATGCCTAAAAGGGCTACCTTGGCATGGACTGCTTTTGCATTGCATGGCTATAGTAAAGAGGCTTTTGACACGTTCAAAGAGATGGAAGCCGTGCTAGTGAAGCCTAATCATGTCACATTTCTTGGGTTATTGTCAGCTTGCGCTCATTCTGGCATGGTAGAGAAAGCTCGCTGGTGTTTTGATATGATGAAGCGTGTTTATTCAGTAGAACCACAACTTCATCACTATGCTTCCATGGTTGATGTTCTCAGTCGAGCCGGATTATTTGAAGAGGTAGGAGAGCTTGTTAGAAGTATGCCAATGGAGCCAGATGTGTTTGTTTGGGGAGCATTACTTGGAGGCTGTAAGATTCATGGGAACTTAGTATTAGGAGAAAGGGTAGCACAGTATTTGATTGGTCTGGAACCGAGGAATCATGCATCTTATATTAACTTGTGTGAAATATATGCCAAAGCTGGGAGATTTGATGATGCGAAGAGGATTAGAGCCTTAATGAAAGAAAGAGGTATCAGAAAAGAAGTTGCAGGCTGTAGTTTAATTGAAGTTGATGGGCTCGTTCTTGAATTCTCAGTTGAAGGATGTCCTGTGCCAGTAACTGATGAGGTAGTGCTCGTCTTAAATTTATTTAATAATGAGATAAAAGGGGAAGGAACCATGCATTACTGTAATGGGATATTGTTAGATTCAGAAAAATGATGACCATTTCTGGATTATTATTTGGTAATTCTCTACTTTTTCTTGCTGGAACTAAGTTTTGCTGGCGGCTATTCCATTCAAGGGCACAAATCTATGTTGATCTGATTCTTGATTTTTCTTGGACCATCCGTGTTTGCCTCATATTCTGACATAAGAATGGGGATATGCCCTTTACAATCCTTCAAATACATGAAAAACTTCTAAAACATTGAAGATGGTTGTATTAGAAACATATCTATATCCGATACTCACGCTCGACCTTGAGTAACATAGGCAAAAAGGCAACCATTATCATTACAAAACCAGAGAATTACATGGCAGAGGTAAAGCTCTCCATCTTGATAACACAGTTAAATTTGCTTGTTGTTGAAGGTTCAGACTTTTGATTCTTTGGTATGTTTTTGCTGTTTCTTTCATGCCCTAGATATTATCATCTTTTCTTCCATCACCTATCTTTTATTCTTCTTAATTTTATCATAGATTATTGCTAGTAGCTTAAGAACAATTAATGGAATTGAGGGTTTCATACTCAATCAATCTTCTATTCTCTGTTTCATTTGCACTAGTTTGTTACCGTTTTTAACAATTTTTTGAAATCATAGGGACCGGTTGCGTAGTTATTGCCATTGTCGAAACCGTTTTTTGAAAACAAAAATTTTGGTTGTCGACTTTTAAAAATAAAACTGGAGTCGCCACCGATCCTTTATTAAGGTGTGACCGGCCCACCTTAAAAATTATTTTGGTCTACGAATTTTGAGAAAACGAGTCCGGGAGTCAGTTACGCATGAGGAAGGGTTAGCACCCTCGTAACGCCCAAAATCGGTACCAAATTGATCATTTAATGCCTTAGTGTCGAAGGTTAAAAAGATTTTTAAATCAACTCAAATGATGAAATTTAAAAAAGGATAATCAATTGTTCAAGTCATGTAAAGAAATCGAGTCCCAATACGTTAGAGTACAATTCCTCATAATCCCCGAACTTTGAATATCAATTTTATTTTATGTGAAAATCTTCATTTTGAGAAAGTAACAGGCCACTTGATGAATAATTAAAACCAAAATATATTTTCAAAAGGGTATGTTAAAGTTAATATACAATATGATACAGATACTTTAATTTACCACATACACGAATAAATATTTGCAAATATATATACAAATGCAATATAACAGTAAAGCTGCAAACATATGTACACGTATATCTAACATATATACAAGTATACATGCAAATAGAAGGAATGAAATATATCCAATAAATCAAACAGAAAACATATATTCAAAATAAAATAAAAGAAAAAAATGCATATGTATATATTTACAGAATAAAAGAAATATATATGTATATCTATAAAATATAAAGTATATAAAAATGAAAAAACAATATAACAACGTACAACAAAAATATATGCATGCGTTTATAAAGTTTAAATATATAATATAAAAAATATGTATATGTATACTATATAAAAGATGCGTATCAAAATATAGAAATAATAATAATTACGGCAATAATAATGTTAATAATAATAACAAAAAAATAATAATGGTAGAGCATAATCACGATAATAACATTTAAAAATAAAATAGCTTAAAAAGAAATGATCCAGATTGAACAAAAGACAGAAAAATGGGGGCAAATTCGAAATAAATAAAAAAAGGACCAACTCGAATGCGCAAGCGACAATGGAGGACCAAAAGGGAAATTATTCCCGCCTCTCGAAACGCTGCACAGCAACATGGGCCAAATTGAAACAGAAATAAAACTTGCGGGAAAATTTAAGAGAAATCAGAAGCTTAATTTAAACACACCGCAAGACTAGGGGGACCGAATGCGAAAATAGACCATTTAAGGTCTGACGCGCGGACCCCCCTTCCCCAAACGGCACCATTTCGTCTTTGCTTTTAAATTTTAAAAGAAACAAAATTAAAACTAAAAGAAAGTTTCAGATTCTTTCTTTTTCTGTAGGATTTTTTTAGGGTTCCCTCAACCCTTTGAGCACCGCCGCTCCCCTTTGCGCCAAGGCTCCGATTGCGACGGAGATGACCACGACTCGGCGGGTTCGGCGTATGGGTAAGTTTTTCCTTCCTTTTCTTTATATTTTAAATGAAAAATAAATAAGAAAAAATAAAAAATAAAAACACGATTCACCTTCGAAAATAAATCTTTGAATCTCAGTATTTCTCTTTATTTTCGTTTGTTTTTACACTCCAAAAAAAACTCCCCCTCATTTACACAATATAAATGGCCTTTTATAGCCCGAAATCGAAAAAATAATCAAATCTAAATGCTATTTTTTTGCTGTTTCTTCTCTCCGGGACTCTTTGAGTCCGTGTTTTTGTAGGTGTTCGTGGAGAGAAACGCGTGCGTGGAGGAGAGATCAGCCCGAGACGTGCGGCGCTTGGACGCTTGCTGAAGGTGTTGGGGGCTGTTGCTGGTGGCTTGCTGCTTAGGGCTAGGTTTTTTTTTGCTTTTTGTTTTTTTTGCTGTATTAGGCTTGTTTAATGCTTTGGGCCCGTTTATTGGTTTGGGCCCGGGCATATTTGGGCTTGTATAGCCATTACCAGTTATGTGTTGAAATTATGGTTCAAGGCAGAAATATTTAGTGGTAGAGATGTGTGACTCAAATCTTATCACTTGTTAAAGAAATAAAATAAAGAGGCAAAATAGAACCTTACCGCACAAGTTGAATCCGTACAAGAGTATACTTTTTCTATTAGACATTGATTATAACAGGGTTGTTTAATCCTTAAATAGATGTAATCGAACTTCTCTTGTTGTGTGTTTTTCAACATAGTGAATTTTTTTTATTCTGCTCGTGTTTTTCTCGATAATGATTTTCCAAATAAAATCTGTATTTTTATTTTTCTTTCTTATTGCTTTGTGATCATTACTACTTCTATTATCGATGTTGATTATAACATTTAGTAAGCATGAGGTTTGAATTTAGCATCTGCAATTTTTTTTTCACTCCTACACTCATACTGTACCAAAAATAAAATAGCAATCAAATCAGCATTTGAAATTTATCTTTGTTATTCGCAATTTTTGTTGGCTTTATATGATATTGTTATCTCAATTGCAGGAAGATTCAATCCGTTCATGGTAGAGATCAAATTGGTGAGTAGTGACTGGAATTTTGAGTTGGACTGAACTATTGGCAATTTTAAGAGCAAAGCTTTGGCATAAATTGTCCTTGAATGTGGGCGGTTGGGCCGCGGTCTGATGGCTCATTTTACTGCAAGTGATATCATCCTTGCACCCATCATCTGTCATGTTCTAGAGGTTATGAGTTTGAATCTTTCCATACACAAAACTCTTCAGTAGTCATTATTTTACTCGTTTAGGCATCGTGGGATGCTCTTAGGCTCTCTTCAAAGTTTGAAGATAAAGCTTTGAAAGTGTGTCGCTCTTTTTTTTGGTATATTTACGATTAGTTTATACATTTTTAATAAGAGCAAATCACTGTCAACTCATATACCACAGATAGAAATAAGATTACTTATGATTCAAACTCATGAAATGAGTTTTAGTCAATACCGCTAAGACAAGAGCTAGACTCTAGTGGTCATTCTTCGAAGCAACGCCCAAAGAAAATAATTCTTAATTTGTGTAATGCTTTGTGTATCAAAAGTAATATTATTTACTAGGGTTTTAAATATAAACTTGTATACATATTTTGTGTTAAAAAGTGGTTTAATTAAGCAATAAATTTAATTTTGGTCATTTTAATTTAATCAAAACGAGGTTTGTTTTACCTCTGACACCCGTAATTTTAAGTGTTTTGGTGCTGTGGAAAGGGATGGGTTTATTGATACAAGCAGCTTCAATATATGTGGGCTGCAATGGAAACTATCAAAAGATAGTGAAGTAGTGTTGGCTTAATCTGACTTCTACCTTGTTTTCGTCCATCACATCCTCTTTCTATATGTTATTCCATTGAAGTACTTATTACCATTGGCTTTTTCACATTCATTTTCACTATCCAAATTGTTCTATTCTACAAACTTAAGTTTATTAAACAGAAAACTTAAACACATTCTTTTTTTGATAAAGCAAAATTATTCCAACAGATTCGAGATTTATTGCCTGGAAAATATTGTGGTATTTGTTCCATCTACTAGTTAAAATAAACATATTTTTACATTCTATTCATAACTATTAGGGCTCCAAAACAAATTAAGCCCAGAACCAAGATTAGAAAATTAAAAGTAAATGGGCGTTGGAGAGAAGTAAAAGTCGGGAGTTAGAGTAGTAGGATTTTGTGGACGTCACTATCTGTCTTTATATTTAAGTTAGGTCTCTCTACATATTATTGAATGGTTTACAGTTAACTTCTTAATTTCAACTGTAATTTAATATAAATAGGCTATGGAAAGAGATTTGTGTCGATTAGAAGTAAATGTTTGTCCAAACCATTTTATCTTAGCAGAAATCATTGACTATATTATTTCAGCTTAGGATGATGGTTGTTATATATAAACACAAATGATGAATAAAGATGTAATATAGGTGGATTCACTCCAATTTCATTATGTTTGAGTCTTTCTCAAAACTATTCTAATTTTGTTCCGAATATATTTAAGATATTAGTTAGATTGTGCTCTGTAACGCTTCATTTTGACTATAATTGATTTGAATACCTATTACTTGTAATTGTTGTTGTAAACTTAAACCTTAAAATTTGTACATAAATTAAGTCAAGACATGACTTGAATGTCTTTTTTGCCCCACCAATCTTAACTCAATCTAATCTAAATTTATTATTTAATATTAAAAATAATATTTATTTTATAATTAAATTTAATAAAAACATTTCTATTTAATAAATAGTAATTCAAGTAAGATTATGTTGAAGCTTTTGGGTTGAGACAATCCTATCAATTTTTTTAAAATCATATCCAAACTCCAACCAAGTTAGATATAATTTATATTAAGATTAATATTTATATAATTAAATTTAAATAAAATATTTTATTTTTTTATTTTAAATTCAAACTAATCTTTTCACTTTTTAAAACATATTATAGAGTGCTGGTGCAATCATCAAAGAGTCTTATAGTTGGGCAAAGCAGTATGCTTCTATTTTTAAAGCGTCAACTTTCCAGACACAAAGACCAACCGTTAGTTTACCTTTGACAAGTAATTGGGTGCGATTGAATACAGATGGTTCAGTTAAGTTCGATGCTGAGTTTGCTGTAACTGGGGGATTAGTGTGTGACCGAAACAAAGGGTGGATCTTTGGCTTCAGCAAATATTTGAGTAGTTGTAATGTGCTAAATGTGGAACCATGAGGCATATTGGATGGATTGACACTTATATTGGATCGGGGTTTTGAGAGTGTTCTAATTCAAACTGACAATCTTGAAGGTGTTAACGCCATTCAGGGTATATCATTCGAAGATTCCAATTTTGTTTCGGTTGGAAAAGTTCACCAACTCTTGGCATCCATAGGGGTATGGAGATTATAACATATTCCTAAAAAAAAAATGAAGTCGCAAATGACCTTATCAAGATAGTTAAAGATAGGAGAACAAAATTAAGATTGTTTGAGGATATCATGGGAGGGATTAGTTTAATTTAAAATTTTTTTTTATATTTGTGTCGTTTTCTTTTCCACCAAAAAGAAATAATGATGGTGTGTTGACACTGTTGGTATAACGGCTCAAGTTCAACCACCAAATCCTGGAAAATTGCATTAATCTTTTCCCTAAAACATCCAATGATTTTTATTGTATATTTGTCGTCTCACGTATGAAAATTTGCTGTTGCTTTTTGCCTATTTTATTTCATCAAATTACGTTCAGACAATTCAACAACTTCCAAAAGCACATTGGCATGGATATGTCAATATAAAATTGTAAATTTTCTCACCATTTTTAATTCCTTATTATTTTTGTTTTTTCTTTTCCAAGATATTGTTTTTGTGTTGTTCTTATATTTTTGAGAGAACACATTTTATTTGTACTATGTTTTTTTTTAAATTTAATTTCTCTAATATTAATTTCATCATTTTTCATTTTTTTATTCATCTGCTTTCCAAAATATACTTTTTCAATCATGGATATATTTTTTGCTAATTCCCTTGTATAATTTGATGCTGTTAATTTTTAAAAATATGTGATTACGTGGCATAAACTTTGGCCTTTTTATATAATTGGGCACTTTTGTTTTTCAATTATTTATAACACACAACAAAAATCAAGAAATAATAATTTCCCTTGACTAAAAAATCAGCATATATTTTTATTTATAATAAACACATGGTTAATTACTAGCCCACAATTGTTAATTGAGTTTTAGCTTGATTGGTATGAATATTGTTGGTAATGCAGGAGTATATGAGTTCGAGTGCGCTGAAATGTATTATCCTCTTATTTATGAATTGGGGAGGGGCTATGAATAGTTAATATTTCATTCAAATTATTAATTTAAATAATAAAACAATTCATTTCATGCAATTTGGTCATTTTTGAAATTTTTACAAAATTACCCTTAAAATTTTACTTTTATTCAATTTAGTCCCTGAACCTAAAACATGTAAATTAGTTATTTTAAAATAAACTCATATTAGCCGAATATTCACATATATTTTTCCTCCTCCTCCACTCCATTCCACATCATTGATATATACATAATACCACTATTTACTTGTTTACTCATAACAAGCTATTCACTTGAGTCATAGTCACTAAATTAATTATATCTTAAGCTACAGAACTCCGAATTGAGATCCAAAAATTTTATATGAAACTAGACTCACATATATTATTACCATAAAATTTTCAGAATTTTTCGTTTAGCCAATAAGTACAGTTTATTCTTTAAAGTTTCCTCTGTTTCACTGTTTAATAGTTCCGACCCCTCTTTACTAAAAATTAATTATCTCTTTTTACAGAATTCGTATGATGTTCTTGTTTATTTATATTGAAATAGACTCATTAAGGATTTTAAAATATAAATTTAAGCCTCTAATTATTTTTATTAAATTTTTGATGATTTTCCAAAGTCAGAATAGGGGAATCCGAATTCATTTTGACGTTATCTCACAAAATTTATTATAACTCATGATTTAAAATTCCACTACTTACACCATTTCTTCTATGAGAAACTAGACTTAATAAGCTTTAATTCCATATTTTTTTCATCCTCTAATTCGATTTCCATAATTTATGGTGATTTTTTAAAGTTAGCCTACTGTTGCTGTCCAAAACTGTTTTAGTGCAAGATGTTTATTACCATTACCATGTTTATAACACCCTTATTTTCTTTCTCTACACTATTTCTCATCACTTTCTCTTATTTTCTCTTCACTAACATATCAAGAACATAGGACCATATATACGAAAACTTTACATTAACATCATTTCCATACTTTTTCAGTAATATCAAACTTAAAAAATATATTAAAATCTTCATGTTCTTACCTTGTCATATTGATTTCAGTCTTTAACTTGATTTTCTCTCTCCTCCAGCTTCTATTTCTTGAATCTAACTTGATATTCTAGCTCTCCATAGTCTCCTTGTTATCTTTCTCTCTTGATGGATATGGAAATTCTTTTGATTTCTAGATGAAAATGGTGAATTTTTGGTGGAAGGACCAAATTGTAAAGAAAGTAAAACTTTCTTTCTTTCTCTCTTTTTCTCACGTTCGTGCATGGGAAAAATGGTGGGTTGGATGATTCTTCATCTTCCTTTTCTTATATATATATATTAAATAAAATAATAATAAAATAATAAAATAATATTTAAAAATTAAATTAAAATATTAATAAACTAATATTTATTTATTTATTTAATCTAAAATATCTCTAACATCATTATTATCTTCTAGATTTCTCTCTTTTCTAATTGACCATTTTTCCCTTTATAATCTTTTAAAATTTCATCCTTGAGTCATCACTTAATTTGGTAAAATTATGATTTAGTCCCTCAAATTTCTTCACCTTTTTCAGTTTGGTCCTAATCCTTGTTATCATTCCACCCTTAAAATATTTACACCATTGGCCCTTCAAATTTTTCATATTTACACTTTAACCCCTTAAATTTTGAGTATTTACTCTTGGGTAACAAAACTTTTCTCACTTTTGCGATTTAATCCTTTCTTGAACTAATATGTCATAATATACTTCCCAATGTTGACATAACTCCAAAATTTCCCCTTTTTGTCGCTTTATTTCCTTATTTTATTATATCAAAGATAATATCTTACTGTAAAAATTTTTGGGGTATTACAATCCGGAACTCCTTGATAATAACTCTTCGGAGTTACCTGTTAAACTCAATGAGCTTCCTGTTTTAAACTCTTATGAGTTTCTTGTTATAGTCCGGATAAGCTTCCTGTTATATGGCTCACATGAGCTTCCTGTTATATGACTCGAGAGAGAGTGCTTCCTGATTATGTGCCCTAATAGGTACCCCTGAATATGAATTGACGGATTACAATTTTGTACATTTTAAGTGTACTACATGTGTATCTATCGATATTTCCAATAAATTCAACGGGAAAAATTCTGACTTGGGTTAAACTGAATTTAAAATAATTTGTTATGATATGTACATGTTCATTGGAAACTTGAAATGATAAACACATGTATGTGGAAATGAGACATTGATGAGCTCATCTATATTCATCGGTATTAATATGAATTATGTAACTAACATGTTTGATAGGGATGTTTGTGTGTTTAGGTTATTAATTTTATTGAATTGGATGTATTATCTATGCTATTTTAAAAAAATATGAATGGTAAGTTAAATTCTGTTATACTAACTTACTAAGCATTTAAATACTTACTCTGTTTTATAGTACTCGGAAGCTCGTGAAAGTTGGAACTTGGTCGGAGACACATCACACTATCCCTTGGACTTCTCGGTATATAAATCAAGTTAATTTTGGTATAATGGCATGTATAAGCTAAGTTAAACATAATGATGAAAGATTCTGGTTGTAACTAGCCATTGGAATGGTTAGTGTTAAGCATATTTTGATGTATATGTGTATGAGACTATATTATGTTGGCATGTGTTTGTATGCTTGAATTAATATACATATTAGATATAAATATGCTTAAATGAATATTTGTTCAATTTGGTAAGTTAGTTAATTGAATAAATATGATGATATATCATGCATAAGACTTAGTTTGACTTGGTTTTTTAATGCCTTGAATTGGTTAGTGAATTGTATGTAAGTGTTGTTATAGGTGGAAGACAAATTGGGTGAGAAAAGTGGCCTTGAAAATGACCTATTTTTGTTCACACGGGTGGAGACATGGACGTGTGTCTCAGCTGTGTGTGACACACGGCCATGCGCACGGGCGTGTGGTTTGGTCGTGTGTCCTCTGCATCATTAAAATTGAGAAACAAAATGCTCAGAATTGATCACATGGGCAGAGACACGCCCGTGTGTCTCAGCCATGTGTGTCACACGGCCTAGCACATGGGCGTGTGACTTGGCCGTGTGACCCCTGCACCTAGATTTTGAAAATTAAAATTGTCCACACGGCCTAGTACATAAGCGTGTGGCAGGTCGTGTGACCCAAGTCAAAGAGTTACATGGGTATGGACACGGGTTAGGACACGGCCGTGTGCCTCACATCGAATGCACACACGGTCTGGGACACTGGCATGTCACTTGGCCGTGTGAGCCACACAGCCTGGCCACACGGGCGTGTGTCCCCTGTACTTAGGAAAAATTTTGAAATTTCACGAAAAATTTTTTGAGTTCCCGATTTAGTCTGGACTTGTTTCAAATGTATAAATTGGGCCTCGAGGGTCCATTTAAGAGACAATATGATTAAATATGATTGGTTTCTGATATGAATAGTAATTGGGATGAATTAATTGTATTTATTCTATAAACTCCGGTAATGCTCCTTAACCTTGTTTCGGCGAAGGATAAGGGTTAAGGGTGTTACACTTAGTAAGTTCATACAAATTCAATAATTAACTTACCTCACATGATAATTATGTGATAATTCAATATGCAAACATAGTTTACCTATCAATCAACACAAATTGTCAACATGGTAAGTGTGTATACTTTATCGAATAACACATATTTAGTACGCAACATGTTGTACTAACACTCCTCATATCAGATTCATTCACACTTAAACAAAGTTTATAGAAAACTTAAACTGATTTTGAAATATTTACACTTTAGTACAAATATTTGACATAAATGTTAAAGACTAAATTTGACATTATATTTTTTATTTATTAGGTTTTACTCATCGTTCAACTTTTAAATTAAATTTGTACTAATTATTTACGCTATAATAAACATTTTTATATTTATGTAATAATTAAGTGTACATTAAATAATCAAATAAGACTTTAAGGAAAAAGAACCCAAATAATAAATTAAAATATTCATTCATTATTTGGACCAAGTGATATATGCAAGATAATTATAGTGTTGTGTTCTTGTATTATTTTTTATTTTTGTTTTTTTAAATATAATTAAACGATGACAACATTATAACATGATTTTTATTTATTTATTTTAGTATCAAGACGAAGAATAAGAATCTATTTTAAACAAAACTTTTCGTTGATTAAGAAATTACCTCTAACTTGAAAGGGGAAAAAGAAGAGAAATGATAATAATTAAAGGTAAAGTAAGAATGATTCTCTTTTTAAATGTAAACAAAGACTAAGATAATAAACTAAAGTAAGAATAATTGTCCTTTTTAACTTTTGTATTTTAAAAATGCAAACAAAGACTAAGCTCAATTGTATATTATTCATGTGATGTCGGCGACGCTATCTTGAAAGTTACCAACACTGAATTTTATAATAATATCCCCCTCCAACTATTTGGTTCAATACATCTCCCATATATTGTCTTCAATGCTCATTTTGATTATATAATATTGGTAAAATGATTTGTTTCAGAAATGGAAACATAAATTTTAGATTTTTAATATTTTTTTGGATTTTGGATTTATTTTAATTTTTTAATTTTATTTTAATGGGAGATTAAACTTGTAATTAACCCTTTTTTTTCAATTGTTGTTCATTTAGATGAATATTTTCATTGTTCATAATTACAATTACAATTTTAATATGATTATGAGTTTAGGGAAAAAAAATTTAGAATAGTATAGAATTTTGTATGTACTTAATATTTGTTATTCGGTGGATTTGTTTAATTTGACTATATTTTATAACTTATTTATTATTTGATTGAGTTTTATTAAATAATTTTATTTTTTTTTATTTTTAAAATTTTTTGCGAGTATATTTATAAAGTCCTTTAGATGATTAAAATTAATGTCTAATATCAAACAAGTTGTTTCGGCGATCAATGTAACACTTCGAATTCAATCGAATTTCTGGGTTAGGTTTAGGATGTTACATTTCTTGCTTCAAAGCTACAAATTTAGTTGATTTTAGGTCTAAACAGAGTACAAATGGTTAGCAAGTCTTTTGTACATGTCAATTAGGAATTTAAACGGTGATTCTAAATTTAGAATTTGGAAATTTCATAAAAAATTTCAAAATGTTTTCACCTCTCAAATTTTTTTCCCAGATGATATGAAACAAATCATTAAATTTTTTTTATTTTTTACATTTATTTTTATTAAAGGCTTTGAAAAAATCAAGTGAAATTTTGAGGATGATTTTTTTTTAGTTTGGTAGACTTGTAACGCCCCGAAAATTTGGTCACTCAAATTACAAAATGTGTAAATGTTGAGGGTTAGAAAGTTGCTACCGTTAGCCAACTTGTGACAAAAAAGACAAAATTAAATAGTTAAGTGACCATAAAAGAAATTTATTAATAATTGAGTAACCATTTTATAACTTTTTTATAATTGGGTGACAAAAAGAATTACTAATAATTAGGTGACTACTAATGTAGTTTTCCCTAAATTTTATTAGCGTGTGTGAAATCTAGCCTATTCTTAATTGCAATCCTATAATTTGTTTGTTATTTTTGGATTACAAAAATATATCAAACACACACAATTTCTCTTTATTATGATTCTTATAATGATTTACAAACTTTTAATATTTTTATACATTTATTAAAATTTAAAAAAAAATGGTAAGAAAGCAAAAATTGAACAATTAGGAATAACTACATCATTGCTCGAACTATAGCATGTTCGGCTCCATCCTCTTCCCTCACAGGTAGCAGTTCCTCCGATGGATGTTGCAGCATTTGCAGCCTCAATTCTCGCCTCATTACCAATTTAACCAAACGATTCGCCACTCCACGATTACCCTTAAATGACCTTGCAATCAAGCCATACACATGCCATCGTATATGCCCCAAAGCTTAGCTTCCATAACAGAGGTGTTGTCAATGCTCCTTATAAATCTAGTAAGCCAATTTCCATTATGGTCTCGCAAGAGGCCACCTATCGATGTCCTCTCTGTTTCCACTCATTCCTTCGGTGGCGGGTACCAACGGATAGCCCAAAGCTCTTTCGAGCCATTACCACTCCTTTGCAAATTCAGTCGAGTGCATCAGCCTACACGCATTGAACCAATTATGGGTAATCCGCCATACATCATCCCACTCCATTGTCTCCAGTTCGAATATAAATTCGTTTTTCCTGTTCTAGAGGCACCAGGAGATCAATCCAAAATTCACATCCCAATCAGAGCTATCATGTGCAAAGTATGTCGGATGCTGAAGGTTCGCAAGTACCCAATTTTTTGTGTCGAGACTTAGAAGCTCCGTTAATTTATCCTGTTTGACCAGCCTAGACTAGACACTGATCACCCTGAAGCATCGACGGAGGACATGGTCGATTCCTCAACGGTCGAGCCACATAGTGGGCATTGTTGGTCCCCTGTAAGATGCCTCCTCCACCCTTCGACATTCGTTAATAAACTGTTACAATAGACGAGCCATAAGAAAACTCACTTTTTAAGGTCCCCGATACTGCCAAACAACCTTCCATAATTTACCTGTCATATCAGTTCGCAAATTAGCCACTGCTTCGTAAGCACTCCTCGTTGAAAAGCCTCTATTCCGATTCAATGACCAACCCAGGAAGCCTTCACAGTTCGTGCTGCCTAAGGGTTTTTATGGCTGAAATCCGGTCAAAACTTTTAAAAGTATTTCATAACTTACAAAACTACATCTACAATGAACTTAAACAAATAAAAAATTAAATTTACATAACTTAGACATCTTTTGTTCAGTGTCATTTTGTATTTGGATTTGTAATTTTTTTCAATTTTTATTTTTATTAGTTCTACAATGCCACATAAGCATCATGACAATTGACTTTAGTACAATAACTATTAACAACGAAAATATTAGTAAAATAATTTAATTAATGGAATTGTGTGTTGGTTTGATAGGTAGGGTGTTCACCGTCCCAAGTATGGTTTGGGTTTAAATTACGCTAATTGCGCTATTGTTAGAGTTTTGTCCTCCTCTTGTAATTCACCAGAAAAGATTTAATTGAAATATTTTTTATGTTTAAAATTTTAGCTAGATGCATTTTTTTTGAGAAAAGTTGATTGATTTGTGACATAAATTTAAGTGCTGCTTGTACTCTTAACAATGAAAACCATTTTTGGAAATAAAAAACCCTTCAAATCCCATCACTGCGATAATTCAAGCCACAGAGATACAATACAGCAAAGAACGCTTTCAAGAAATTCCAAAAGAAAAGTTTTTTTATTTAAATATTTTTATAAATTAATAAAAAATGTTTATAATAAACTTTAAACCAAATTGATCATACTTTTAATATTTAAATCAAAAACAATTTTTAAATTTGAGATAAAATTTTAATAAATATATTTCACTCCACTTAGCTTTGAGATTGAAGATAGTAGCAATATTATGAGGCAGCTCATTATGGACTGTAGACTTGAGCAAGCAATGCTTTACAAGGGATCGATTCTTGAAAGACTTCAATCTTCGTTGGAGATACCACTATGTATCAATTAATTAAGCAAATTCAACTTTTTCAAGTAATTTTAATTTGATAAGTTTATGTCAAGATCGACATATAATTATATTTAATTTTACTTCAACTTAAATACAGTTTAATTATAATTTTATTTTAAAGTAATTGAATTTTTATTAATTTTATTTAAGTCGTAATATATAAATCGAGTATTCACCCTTTTTAAAATTCATTTGTTAATCATGGTTGTACTCAAGAGGTTTAGTTGTCTTATTTTAGTGAGTTTTCTTTAATTTTATCTATTAAAATAAACTACCTACTTTGGTGTATAATTTTTTAAATTTTAAAAAAATTTATTGATTAATGTTTTAGTTATGGTTCTATGAAGAATATTAGTATTTTCTTATAATTTATAATTTATAATTTAATTTTTTATTATTATCTATTATTTATAAAAATGATAAAATTTAAAATTTATTTAAATTAAACTATTTCCTTTTCTTTCCACCGTTTATCCAAACAAGAAATATTAATATTCATTATGCCTTTTTTCCTTTATTAATTTTAACTATTCAACCAATAATATTAATATTTTTCTTTAACCTTCCATTCTTTTCTTTTCTTTTCTTTTCCCTTAATAATATTTGTCCAAACATAGGTTAAGGGATTAGAAAATTGTCAAAGCTAGAATTATGACATGACTTATATACTACTTCAAAATAATTTTAGAAAGTATATTTAACATTTACATTTTTTATCAAATTAGTCCTTTTTTTAGTTAAATTTAACCCTCAACTTTTTTAAAAGAGTCGAATTTGATTATAAAGAGAAATGCTAATTAAAATATTATATTTTTAAGTACAGTGGCCTGTATGGCAATCCACTTATACTTCATATTGATTTTTAAAATTTTTAATATATTTTTTAAAATTTTTATTGAATATTTTTATAATTATTAAATTATTTATTGATGTAGAATATAAAACAAATAGTGTCATATTAATATAAAACATATGTGAATTTACACACCAACATCATTGAACATATCAACATTTCTATTAAAAAAACGGTTTGATTCTTTTTAAAAGATAATCAAATTTAATTAAAATGAAATAAAAGTCAAGTTAAATGCTAAATTTATCATTATACTTTTTAAAAAATTAATAGTAGTCGCCTCTAAAAAATAAATTAAAAAAAAAACCTACACTGCCCTTAAATCAAAAACCAGAAATGAGAAGTGTACTGGAATAAATTAATGATAATCTCACATTATACGGTCCAACTAGCTAGCAAAAGTCAAAACTCATTCAAACATTGAATCTTTATTATTCATAAAATCTTTTCATCTTTTTGGATGATATTATGATATAACCCATTTTATATATTTAGAATTAAGAAATATCACTATCAAGATTTAGGACCCTTCCTGTTATTTTAATGGAAATAATGGAAGGCTTATAAAATGATTTTTGAAGGCTATATTTAGAATTATTTATAAACATAAATATATTTAAGTGTGATTGAACTTATAAAGTTGGAGTACAAAATAAATTTTTGAATGATTTGGCTACTGATATATAAGTACGTTTTTCTAAAACTACTACTCCAGTGCTATAGTTGGATGTTAAAGACGTCTAATTTTAAAACAAAATGATGGGTCTTTTGATATCATCCTTTATCTAATCCTATATATATTACAATACAAATTGCATAAAAATAAATTATATTTATTAAAAAACTGATATAGAAGAAGTTTTGGTTGTGATAATAAAAATGAGGTGTTAAGTTTAAATTATTAAAAGACAAAAATACCTTCTTATTTTATAAAAAGTTGAGACGTTAAAAGTGAAGATACACACATCCATAAGAGATGATATTAAATCCATTAACATATTTTGTGGTTATATATTATATAAAAAATTAAAAAGGAAAAAAAATGGGGTTAGGTGTAGAACATAAAATACGGTGTTGAAAAGAGAGTCTACATACTATGGCTAGAGATATCAGTTCATATCTCTCATGATCTTATATTATAGCCGATTAAGGATTATAGGGAATCTGGACATCTTCGGCCCCATCTAAGATCTCACACCCTAACAAACATATCCCTTCCATTGCTTTTGCCTGCACTCTTATTTACAGAAAACCCTGCCTCCCATTCCGGGCAAAGTTAATCAGCATAGAATACTCTCCCTCCCTCGCTTCCCACTAAATTTCATAATTTCCCTTCACACTCAACCATTATGGATGAGATGTTCTTCCACTTTTCTTCCGGTTCCGACCCTCAAAACACGATCCCACAAGATGAGATTTTGGATTATGTTCCCATGGGTGGCAGCAGCAGTAGAGGCCGCCAACGAAAATTATTGTCAACTGAGAAGAGAGAAAATAGTAACGCTGATGATAAGAAAAAGTCTATGCATAGGGATATTGAGAGGCAAAGAAGGCAAGAAATGTCCACCCTTTATGCTTCTCTTCGAACTCTTCTCCCTCTTGAGTACATCAAGGTACGAAAACAGCTTGTATTCCAATCAATTGATACCCCCCTCATATCTGTTTTTTTTTTACATCAGCAGCACTGCTGTATCTGCTTCTTCTGCAATTGAAGAAACTGCTGTCTGGGTTTGGCATATATATAATTATGAGTTAGGGTTACATTTCATGGGGTTTTCAGGGAAAGCGTGCAATATCAGATCATATGAATGGAGCAGTGAGTTATGTAAAGGACCTGCAGAAGAGGATCGATGGACTGAATGCCAAGAGAGATGAGTTAAAGAAGGCATCGGATAATTGGAGTGGTTTTGAGCAAGGGATGACCTCTAACGAGGCCTTCCCAAGCAGTGCTGTAGTTCGCCAATCTTTGGACGGTGTTGAAGTTGTGATCAGCACCAGTGTTGGACCTAAAGCTTTGACCCTCTCAAGGGTGCTACAATTGCTGCTTGAGGAAGGACTTGATGTTGTTAACTGTATCACTACCAGAATTGGAGGAGGACTGATCCACACCATTCAAACTGAGGTATACTGACTGATTACTAGGTTAATTAAATTAGGGGTTTTGCATGGTTATACAGGCTGCTAATTTTCCGAATGCATATTTCTTTATTTGGATGTTACAGGTTAGCGATCTGAGAGGCGTTCATGTACCTTATCTGGAGCAGAAACTAAATAAAGTAATTTCATCCTTGTCTCAAACTTCCTAGCTATTAAACCATATCTTCGTCTTTAATGGAGTTTTTCCCATCAAAGCTCCCACGTTTAGATTATGATTTGAGTAAGGTTGATCTTTCTTCTCTACTTAGTATGACCCATTATGATATGTACATCTGACACATTCCCATCTTCTGCGAGGTTTTTTTTTGCTTAATATTATTATTAGGTCATCTCTCAACATCTCCATAAATGATAATGGTCTTGGTCTACATTTGTATTTCACATTTATTTTTCCTGTCATCACACTGCCAGAGGAGTGGATTTAAATCTGGTTCTTTTATTATCACATATATCCTCTTCTTTCTTTTTCAGATAAATGAAGTGATGATAACTAGGCACACATTAATTGTCTTCCATGCATTGCAAGTTAATGACAAACGGAATATTTAATTTCATAGTTAATCCACTTTTTTTATGCTGGAATATAATCCCAATCAAGTTGATTAATTACAACATAATATGTTTATGTTAGGATCGAGATTTGATTTACTAGGTAGAGCTGTTTTGTTTCTCTAGAGAATCAATATTTACCAGCTTCTATATATATGTATTCCAAGGAAATTATGCAGTGAATATTGTAGACAAATTCTATTCATAGTTAATGACAAGTGGAAATGTTGGTCAAGAAGTTATAATAATTATCATTCATTTTATATACAAGTAATTATATGAGAAAGTTTATATATATCGCAAGCTTCTTAAGGTCAATAAAATGAAAATCAACCAAAAAATGAGAACAAAATTTGGATAGGAAACTAGCTGATTATATTAACTGCTTGTATTTAAAGAAATTGCATTATCTTCACAAGTTGTGTAGTTGGTTGACAGAATATTCAAGATTTCAAGTTATTTAAATGGAGTTCCATATATATATGTATGTATATGTTAAATTCCATTTTTTTCATATCTAATAATAGTAAAAAACTACTACTGTTAGAAACGTTAGGTGTGCCAAGAGTTATAGTGAATCTCATGTAGGACAAATGCAGATAGTGCATCAAATGGTTCACTAATTTTACACTAAGTGCATCAAATGCAGATCCTTCTGTCCCCCCCCCCCCCCCACCCTAAAAGATGTGTTATATATGGAATGTATAGCACACATTGTTATATGTTTAACGACCTTTCATTTTTTATCTGATGAGATAAATGCTTCACATTTAATTAAATAGATACTGTCTTCCACTCAATCTCATGATGGTCCTGTTATATATTTCCCCATCATTTAGATTCCCCCATCCACCCTTAGGGATATTCCGTACTGGGTCATAGTTGGTCCACCTTCCTACCACAGCTACTAGGATACTTGGCGTGAAATCAAATTGTTAAACCATGATTCTAATATCACGTCATCATTACTCTCTTTACAAATACATATGTTATATCCTTCACATTAATTTATGCAAGTTTCTTTCTATTCATTGTTCAGCTTAACCCTTACTGATAGTTTTCTTTGCTGAGATTAACTAAACTTCCATTCATAGCTAATTATTTTACTTGTGCTATGTTTAATATTTATTTAAGATTGCTAGCTAAGAAAGATTTAGTATTGGTTTGATTGCATATCAACGCTGAGTATCAGTAAAGCGGATATTGCAATTTCTGCATTTGGTATGCATGTGGTTGTTTGGGGAGGAAATGGTTACAGGTAAGAAGGAAAAAGGAGAGAGAGGAAACATTTTTAACCTAATGATTGAGCTAAAGAACAGCATATTATTAGATTGCTTTTTCTTTTTTTATCTTTTCTCTTTTTCGCTTTCCAATCAGACATATTCTTACAGTTATTTGATATAGGTATGTTACACATTTGAAGTGGAAAAGAAAACTTAAGATGAAAAACCATGCAAGAGATTTTGATGTTATAGATAAGGACAAAGGGTCCAAACCATCAATATATAGTTTCCCACAAGTTCAAATTATATATAGGCATGGATATCCAAATCCTTATTGTAAGGTTCCTGGTTGAAGATAGCACATTGTATTTATTAGTTTTAATTCATGTCTCAGACCCGGCACCAGAGAAGAAAAGTTTGTATGAATTTTATGTTGTTTATGTCATGAATATAGAAACATGTTACTATAATGTTGTACAAATCCATTTCTTGTTGAGGATCTTCTACTTTGTGCTGTTCTATGAAGTTTAGCTTGTATTTTAATAAAGTAAAGTAAACACAGAAAAGATTCTTTTTTTTTTTATTCATTGCAAATTTTGAGGGAAGAAATCCGTGTTGCGCGGAAGCGTGTGAAAGAGTAAAATTATTGTACTGAAAAATCACACTAAGTTCAATTCCCAGGAAAGAGAGGTGGATCACGAGGATCGCTTACATACCAGATCTTTCCTAGCCAGAATATCCCTCTATCGTAATTTAATAGCACAATAAATCACTACAATGACACTTGCAAAATATGCAGAACAAAAATAAAGAACACTAGAATTTTAACGAGGTTCAGCAAATTTTGCCCACGTCCTCGGGCACTACCAAATATATTTCACTCCAAAAATACAAGTGAAAGTTTACAAATAGGGAGAGAGAACAATTGCCTTAAGTAGAGAATGGCAAGTGTGGGATGAAGAAAGTAAGAAATGGTTAGGCCTATTTATAGTTGAGGTTTAAGGATCAACTTGCAATGTCCCTATACGATTAGGGACCAAAATTGCAATTATCCCATGCCAACTTTTAACCCAACTTGCCAACCAATCTTACTTTCTACTTTCGGTGCCCACCCTTTTTGACTTTTCAAACAATGTGGGTGGGTTCCAATAATCTCCACCTTGAAGATTTGATTAGGATAATCTTATCTTCACACAATTCTTTCTGCCTTTGACAACAATACTTGATAGTGCCTTCTTCAACTGTTAAACTTGCAGGATATTAATCAAGTTCAAACAATGTACGAACTTGGTTGCTGTTACCACCTTGGTCATCATATCTGCGGGATTATCTGCAGTCTTGATCTTCTGAAGACAAATTTTCCCCTCTTCAATAATTTCCCGCACAAAATGGAATCGTACGTCGATATGTTTTGTACGTGCATGATAGACTTGATTCTTTGCTAAATGAATAGCACTTTGACTATCACAATACATGTTAATATGCTCCTGAACCAACCCCAAGGTTTTAGCCATACCTTGTAACCAAATAGCCTCCTTTACAGTCTCTGTTACAGCCATGTACTCGGCTTCTGTGGTTGACAATGCAACTGTAGACTGTAGTGTAGACTTCCAACTTATTGGTCTTCCAGCAAGTGTAAACACATAACCGGTGGTTGATCTTCGCTTGTCCAAATCACCGGCATAGTCAGAATCAACGTACCCAATAACACATTTACCAAGTGTATTATCCTGCTTGAACAGTAATCCAACATCCACGGTCTTCTGAATATACCGTAGAATCCATTTCACAGCTTGCCAATGTCCTTTTCCAGGATTATGCATATACCTGCTCACTATACTAACTGCCTGTGAAATGTCGGGTCTTGTACACACCATTGCATACATCAAGCTACCCACTGCATTAGAATACGGAACTTGCAACATGTATTCTCGTTCCGTATTCGTCGAAGGAGATAGTTGTGCAGAAAGCTTGAAATGAGAAGCCAACGGGGTACTTACAGGTTTGGTCTGCTCGTTCATGCCAAACTGCTGTAGTACTTTCTTCAAATACTGCTTCTGAGACAAGCTAACTCTGCCATGAGCTCTATCTCTACATATTTCCATGCCGAGAATCTTTTTAGCTTCTCCTAGATCTTTCATCTCAAACTCGAGATTGAGTTGAGTCTTCAATCTTTCAATCTCAACTTTGCTCTTAGATGCTATTAGCATATCATCAACATATAAGAGCAAGTATATGAAAGTTCCTTCTTGTAGCTTCTGAAAATACACGCAATGATCAAATTTACTTCTTGTGTACCTTTGCCCTTTCATGAACTGATCAAATCGCTTGTACCACTGCCTCGGAGATTGCTTCAATCCATAAAGCGACTTTGTCAGTTTGCAAACCCAATTTTCTTTTCCAGCAACATTGAATCCATCAGGCTGAGTCATATAGATTTCCTCTTCCAAATCACCGTGTAAAAATGCTGTCTTCACATCAAGCTGAACTAGTTCAAGATCGTATTGCGCAACCAAGGCTAGCAAAATCCGAATAGACGAATGCTTCACAACTGGAGAAAACACTTCATTGTAGTCTATTCCTTCTTTCTGAGCGTAACCCTTTGCTACCAATCTAGCCTTGTATCGAATTTCATTTTTACCAGGAAATCCTTCCTTCTTTGCATATACCCATTTGCATCCAATTGCCTTCTTTCCCTTGGGCAGTCTCACCAACTCCCAAGTCCTATTTTTATGAAGAGACTGCATTTCTTCATTCATAGCTTGCTTCCACTTTACACCATCAGAGTTACTTATTGCTTCTGTGTAAGTGGAAGGAACATCATCATCTGCAATTGGAAGTGCATAGGCCACCATATCGTCAAAGCGAGCAGGCTTACGAATCTCTCTTCTTGGCCTCCTATATGCAATTGAATCTTGTTGCTGTAGAAGTTCTTGGGTCGAAACTTCTTCATCATTTGTTCTTTCAATATTAGCTGGATCATCATTAACCTTTTCAAACTCCACCTGCTGCAAAGTACTACTGGTTTTGTCATCCTTTTGTGAATCCTCGTTCTTCATCATGGTTGATTCATCAAAAGTTACATCTCTACTGAAAACAATCTTCCTTGTATCAGGACACCAGAGACGGTATCCTTTTACACCACCAGTTATACCCATGAATAATGCTTTCTTTGCTCTTGGGTCTAACTTAGATTCTTTTACATGATAATATGCAGTGGAACCAAAAACATGTAAAGAATCATAATCAGTAGCAGGTTTACCAGTCCACATCTCCATAGGAGTTTTTCCATTTATTGCAGCTGATGGCAATCGGTTAATTAGATGGCACGCATATGTAACTGCCTCAGCCCAAAATTCCTTGCCCAATCCAGCATTGGACAACATACATCGAACTTTCTCCAGTATAGTCCGATTCATGCGTTCTGCCACCCCATTCTGCTGTGGTGTATCTCGAACAGTGAAGTGTCGCACAATGCCCTCATCTTGACATACTTGTAGAAATGGATCATTTTTGTACTCAGTACCATTATCTGATCGAAGTCGTTTGACCTTTCGACCTGTCTGAGTCTCCACCATCTTCTTCCACTTCAGAAATGCATCCAAAACTTCATTTTTTCTTTTCATTAGATACACCCATACTTTTCTTGAATAATCATCAAGAAAAGTGACAAAATAGTGCATACCTCCCAAAGAAGCCACTTTGGTAGGTCCCCACACATCACTGTGAACATAGTCCAGAATTCCTTTCGTATTGTGAATTGCTGAACCAAATTTTACCCTCGTCTGCTTGCCCAGAACACAATGTTCACAGAATTCCAATTTGCAAGAATTTGCACCTTTCAACAAGCCTTGCTTCGCCAAAGTCTGCAAAGCTTTTTCACCAGCATGTCCCAATCGCCTATGCCATAACCTGGTAGCCTCTGAATCTGCATCTTCCGCAGAAGCTGTTGATGTTGATCCAATAACTGTACTTCCATTTAAATAGTACAAGTTATTTCTTCTAGTGCCTTTCATCACCGTCAATACCCCAGCTACTACCTTTAGTAATCCATCTCTCAAAGTGATTGTGAGCCCTTTAGATTCTAGGGCCCCTAATGAGATGAGATTTTTCTTCAAGCTGGGTACATAGCGAACATCTGTCAGAATTTGGATTGAGCCGTCATGGTTCTTCAATTTGATTGTACCTACACCCATTGTCTTACAGGCACTATCATTGCCCATAAAAACAACTCCACCTTCTAGTTCTTCAAGACTAGAAAACCAGTCCTTATTAGGACACATATGGTAAGTACATCCCGAATCCAATATCCACTCATCCGTTTGACATGCCATTGCCATGCCAACCAAGCTAAAGTCTGACTCCTCATCATGTTCCGCTACACATGCATTAGAAATAGACTTGCCCTTTTGTAACTTAGGACAATTCTTTTTCCAATGCCCTTTCTCACGACAAAAGGCACATTCATCTTTGGCGGGTCTCCCTTTGGACTTACCCCTTCTACCAGGTTTGCTGCTGTGTGAACGACCTCTTACTGTTAAGACTTCTGCAGTTGTATCTCTGTGATCTCTTTTATCTTTCTTTCGAGTCTCAGATCTATACAACGCACTACAGACTGCATCAAATGTGATTGAATCTTTCCCATGAAGCAATGTGGTGGTAAGATGATCATATTCATCAGGAAGGGAATTCAACAACAATAATGCCTTGTCTTCATCTTCAAATTTCTCATCCAAATTTAGCAAGTCTGCTAAAATTTTATTGAATGAGTTCACATGGTCATTCATCGACATACCGGGTGCATACGTGAACCGAAAAAGTTTCTTTTTATATAAAGCCTATTTTCAAGACTTTTCGTTAGAAACTTTTCTTCCAATGTATCCCACAGCTTCTTCGCTGATGTCTCCCTCATGACGGAGTACTTCTGCTCTTTGGCCAAACATAGGCGGATTGTACCACACGCCTGTCTATTGATCTTGGCCCACTCCTTGTCATCCATCTTGTCAGGTTTTTCTTCAAGGGCTATATCCAGCTCTTGCTGACATAAGACATCCAGGATCTCACACTGCCACATACCAAAATTATTGGTACCGTCAAATTTCTCTACTTCAAATTTTGCATTTGTCACAGTAGTCCTTGCTGATGACGATGCTGCTGCCATTTTTCTCCTCAGTCCCAACTACTGTATACGTGAACAGTCCCGTATACGTGAATAGTGCCGTATACGTGAATAGTACTGTATACGTGAATAGTGCCGTATACGTGAATAGTACCGTAAACGGTCGTATTCCCCAAGTACGAACCTGGCTCTGGTACCAATTGTTGCGCGGAAGCGTGTGAAAGAGTAAAATTATTGTACTGAAAAATCACACTAAGTTCAATTCCCAGGAAAGAGAGGTGGATCACGAGGATCGCTTACATACCAGATCTTTCCTAGCCAGAATATCCCTCTATCGTAATTTAATAGCACAATAAATCACTACAATGACACTTGCAAAATATGCAGAACAAAAATAAAGAACACTAGAATTTTAACGAGGTTCAGCAAATTTTGCCTACGTCCTCGGGCACTACCAAATATATTTCACTCCAAAAATACAAGTGAAAGTTTACAAATAGGGAGAGAGAACAATTGCCTTAAGTAGAGAATGGCAAGTGTGGGATGAAGAAAGTAAGAAATGGTTAGGCCTATTTATAGTTGAGGTTTAAGGATCAACTTGCAATGTCCCTATACGATTAGGGACCAAAATTGCAATTATCCCATGCCAACTTTTAACCCAACTTGCCAACCAATCTTACTTTCTACTTTCGGTGCCCACCCTTTTTGACTTTTCAAACAATGTGGGTGGGTTCCAATAATCCGCTTGAGTTTTGGTATTTGGTACATCAACCATTTTTATTTATTTTTTCTCAGCCAAAGTAAAAAATTTATTTAAAGGTTAGTACAACAAAACCACAAATGCACTACTACAAAAGCATATGAGATCAACCCCTAAATGGAAGCAATTATCTATTTGGCAAAACAAAATTTTGGTGTCAACTAATATTCAATTGGCATTAGTATTTTTGTCAATGTAAAAAGATATGAGTCCAAGTGCA
This sequence comes from Gossypium hirsutum, assembly GCF_007990345.1. Taxonomy (NCBI): domain Eukaryota; kingdom Viridiplantae; phylum Streptophyta; class Magnoliopsida; order Malvales; family Malvaceae; genus Gossypium; species Gossypium hirsutum. The sequence goes on from NC_053445.1 coordinate 48,105,269, forward strand.
TTGAAGTATATTATCCTCCTATTTAGGCATTGTGTAAAAAAAAATATATGATTAGAACTTATAATGAGATCATATAATTTTTGACATTAACTTTTAATATTATTTTATGGTAAAATAATGTTTGTTGATAAAAATGAATAAGTTGAATTTTGGGAAATATATGTATCCAAGTCTTATATTTATAGAACATACAAACCATATTATTTAAATATATTTCCAAATGTGTTAAAAATGGTATAACAATGCTTTCCGACATCTCGTATGATGAATGAAAATTTTAGTTGAATTATATATAAAAATGAAATGCACGAAGTGTTTGCTTTTTGGGGTCATAATCAATGGCACCAAACCAAAATGATAAGATTTATAATAAAATGAAAAAGTTGAAATTCAACGCACATATCTATTAAAAAAACATGTTAAGCATGAAGAGGGATTTTTGTTTCGTTACTTTACCCTGTGTGAAACCTTTGAAAAGGAAACCAACATTTTACCTTCTGACGATTATAAAATTATTTATACACGTTCATCACGTGGCGAATCAACTACAGGATAAACCGCTAAATGACAGAAAACGCTTGAGGCTAATTTTTTATGTATTGCAGGAAACAAGTGATAATGCTTATTATTATTATTTTTATACACCATGCATGGAATGCTTGCAAAAGTAAACCGTAAATGGTTTGGGTTCATATGTATTAATTTATATCCATTTAAAGAATCAAATCTGATTTCATTCATTGTACCCAACCAAATAAAGATAATTCGAATTTTCATGTTGAACATATTGTGCAACTATGAGTCCTGAGTATTGGGTTGGTATATTGTATGGATGGTGCCCCTATGTTTTGTTGACTTCCTATCATAATCCAAAAACACAAAAAGATTCTGATTAATTTATTCATCCATAATTCTACTTTCTAAATAGAGAATGGCTTAACCTTTTGATACATGTAAAAGCAAAAGGTGCCCGTTAGGAAAGGGTTGCATGCATCCAGACCTAAACTCATTTTCACCTTTCAAACTTAAAAAAGAACAAACAAGTCTGGAAATGCCCCACAATCTATGTAAGAGATGGGTCAAAAGCAAGACTTAGGCCCTAACCCAAAGTTTATAAGTTAACAGGATCCCGGATTTTACTCGTGATCGGGCATTAGGAACTATTGCTATTTACTGTGGTGTTATAACGGCTATTGTTAAGGGATTTGTGTTACAAAAGAATGTTAAAGAGGAAGAAATCAATTTATTGTGGTGTGTTCTTTTGACAATTTCAATAATAATTTCAATTCGGGATAATGTAACTTTATTACTATGAAAATCATATTATTTTAAAAATGGTATGAATTATTATTTATGGAATAATATTGTTTTATAAAGTCACAAGAACAACCGAAGTAATTTGCTACTATAAAAGTGATTAATGGGTTGTAATAATAAATTTTAAAACAATACCATTTCCCAAATTTGATTTGATGTGTTTATAAAATTATATTCTATGTGATTGAGAAAAATGGAAAACAAAAACACACAAGAGACTACATGAAATGTAAGGAATATAACATTTGACAACTCAATGAAATTATTATTTTAATGATGGTATTATATTGCAAGTGGCTGTCATCCCCCATCTTCTAAATTACAAACCAAAATCAGGTTTTTTTTTTTTTAAATATTGATAACCACTCCTCATTCATGTATTTAGAGAGCAAAAATATACGAAACAGCTAAGCTAATCTTTCTATTTTAAATTTTAAAAATATTTATAAACCGCTGTCCCAACATATAGATTTTATTGTTCCCATAATTATCCCAAATCCGTATCGTTGTTTAGATCTTTGCCTTGATGCTGCTGCCTTCCTCAGCCATTAGCCACTATTTTTAGAATTCCATCTTTGATGGTCACTATTTTAAATTTTCTTTACCACTTTTTTTTAAAAAAAATTGAAAATGTTTTTTTCCTTAGTCGGCAAGCATAATCATATATAACCCATTAAGTGAATAACAGTCCAATGAACAAAAAAAAAAGGATAATAGTTCAATAAGCCCAACAAGAAAGAGATGTCCAAGGAGCCTACATCAGCCTAATCACTGGCAAATTATCACATAGCTCAACTTCTTAGCCTTGGTTTGTAAATTGTAATACGAAACTAATGTAAAAACACTTTTAGTAATCTTAGCCAAGGATAATATGTTTTGTTGACACCATTTTTTTGATAAAATGAGGTTGACTTGGATGTTAAAAAATGAAAATAAAAATGAGAGTCGCCACCAATCCTTTTTGATGAGGTGTGATTGAGTCACCTTAGAAAATGGTTGTTTTTAATAAACAATTTAATTTTATCAAAACAACGATTTTGGTCTACGAAATTTAGAAAACGGGTTTGGGAGTTGGTTACGTACGAGGAGGGATTAGCACCCTCGTAGCGCCCAAAATTGATACTTAGTTGATTACTTAATGTCTTGGTGTCGAAAATTAAAAAACTCGAAAAGAATTTAAAAATATGATCCTTGTATATAAATACTTATATAAGTCAAATTATCCATTACGACCCTCTCATTTCGGAGAGAAAAAATGTCACACCCAATAAGTTAGGGCATGATATTTCACCTCCTCAAAATGAGCTTGTCCAAAAAAACTCGTGTAATAAAATTTAAAAGGATATTCAATTGTTTAAGTCAGATGAAGGAATCGCAGCCCAACACATTAGGGCACAATTTCTCAAAATTCTAAACATCGAATATTGCCTTTATTTATTTTTTTTTGAAAAATCCTCATCTCGAGAAAACAACGTGTCATATCCAATGCGTTAGAATACAACGTATTGAATTCCCGATGATAAGCTTTTCATTCATTTTTTTGATTAAAGAGCATTTTCGACTATTTAGATGCAACGAAAGAAATTGAAACCCAATACGTTAGAGCTCAATCCTCTCGAAGATCCCAAATACGAGTATTGCCTTTATTTTCAAAATTTTCTCTTTTATGAATTTGGGTAAAAATTGATGAAATGCTAAATTTGATATACGAATAAATGCCGCATTAATAAATGACAATTATGAATACGATAACGTGAGCATAAATAATGCGAGTAATAGCGACAAAATAAAATAAATAAAAGGACAAATCAATATCATGCAAAATAACAAGTATACAAGCAAATAAAATTAAAACATTCCTTTAAAACAATAAAAATGTAAAATACATAATTGAATAAAGAAAATGGATAAAATTGAAAAACATAAAAAGATATATAGGTATGTATACATATGTATATTAAAATTATAAAGTATAAAAAGTATATGTATATGAGTATGTATTAATGTGTTTGTGAAAAAGGAAATACGTATATAGATATATATAGATATGTAAACAAATTATAAACTATGTATAAAAAATATAAGGGTGCATATATAAGCTATAAAAATATGTACGTATCTATGTATATATATATGTATAAATTACAAAAATGTATGTATGTATATATGTATATATAAATTACAAAGTATAAAAATATATAAATCAAAGATACGCATGTATATATGTGATTAAATCTAAAATTAAATGGTATAAATGAGTAAATAATAATAATGATAATAACAACAACAACAACAACAACAACAACAACAACAACAACAACAACAACAACAACAACAATAATAATAATAATAATAATAATAATAATAATAATAATAATAATACAAGATTAAAAGATATTTAAACTTAGAATGAATAAAATAACAATAATAACGATAATAATACAAAAATAATAGCATAATATAATAACGTAATAGTGAGGAATAAATAAATAAAATATAACTGAATTAATTAATAAAATAACAAAATAACATAAAAAGGACTAATTTTGAGACGAAGACAAAGATTTGGGGCAAAATCCAAACAAAAAAGAAAGAAAATGACCAATCTGAACACGCGAGTAGCATGGAGGGACTGAAAGGATAATTTTTCCTTTCCTCCAAAACGACAGCGTTCAGATAAGGGCCAAATTGAAAGTGCAACAAATTGTGTGGTGCAATTGAAAACGACAAAAACACTTAATTGAAAACACGCGGATCCTTCCCCTGGGTCGGGTCACCGCGCGGGTCGACTGGCACAAAACGGTGCCGTTTTAGGCATCTGGGGACAACATCAAAACGGTACCGTTTTGATACCCTATAAAAGCCTCAAAATTCCAATAAAAATTCATTTTAACCCTTTACACACAAAAAAAGAAAGTCTCAACAAAAATTCTCTCCCCCAGTCCCTCAATCCGGCCTTGGTCTGGCCACAGATCCGGTCACCGGCCACCGTGTTGGCCACCTACCGTCGGCGACGGTGCCGCCGCATGCGGTCGCCGGAAAAGGCTAAAATTTCCGATCCGATTCCTTTAAAGCCCTTAAACCCGAATCTACCCCCAAAATCTCCAAAATATTAACAAAAGGCCCCAAATCTCAAGAAACATTTCGGTTTCCGGCCACCTATCATCGGAGGTGGCTCCCTTGGCCGTCCTCGGCAGCGAAGACCCGAATCTAGGTCAATTTTTTTTCTTTGTTTATTTACTTTCGTATGCTAAATATATATATATATATAGAAAAACAGTAGACTAGTGAAAATAAAAAAACTAAAAATATCAACCTTGAACTGATCTTTTTCTTTTGTATTAGATTCTCCGAAATGTGTGTGTAAAAAACATACATGGTTGATGCGGCCTTTTATAGCCGATTTACATGCTGTTTATGTTTGTTTTTTCTTTTACTTCTGTGTCTGTCTTCCTTGTTTCTTGTTTGCAGACTTTGGCAAGGTCAACGGGCATTGGAAGAATAACCTTGGCCCTTTTGGTGCAAAGCCAGTGGTGTTTGTCGTGCTTTGGGGGTCGAGTGCGCTGCAAAGGCACGAGGGGACGTACGGCGCACTAGGGCTGTTTGGTTGTGGGTTGAATTGGGCTAGGGTTTTGCCATCTTGGGCCGTACTAGGCCTAGCATGTAATTGGGCTTATTATGGGTGTTTCGGGCCAAGTATTTGGACTGTTTAATATATCTCTTTTTTTGGGGTGTTATTTATTTTGTGTAACACCCCTTACCCGAGACCGTTTCCGGAGTCGAGCACGAGGCATTACTTAGCTTATCTTACCAATTCGGAGCATAAAAACTAGGTTTGAAAATTTATTTCATTATTCGCAGCAAATCTGTCCAATCGCGCAGCAGTTACTAAATTAATTATAACTTGAGCTACAGAGCTCGAAATTTAATTCCGTAAATTTTCCCTGAAACTAGACTCATATATGTACTCACCATAAAATTTTTAGAATTTTTGGTTCAGCAAATTAGTACAGTTTATTAGTTAAAGTCTCCCCTGTTTCACCACCTGACTGCCCTGACCTCTAGTCACTAAAAATAAGTTTTCTCACTATAGGATTTTCATGTGAAGTTCTTACTTGTTTCTACAGAAAATAGACTAATTAAGAAATCTAAGAATGTAAATTTCAACTCATAACCATTTTTGTACAATTTGTAATTATTTTCTAAACTCAGAACAGGGGACTCCAAAAACAGTTCTGACCCTATCTTACTAAAATTCACATATCTTAAAATATAAATTTCCTTTTTCTACACCGTTATTTTTCCATGAAAATAGACTCAACAAGATTTAATTCCATATATCATTCACCCTCTAATTCATTTTATACTATCTTGGGTGATTTTTCAAATTCACGTCACTGTGCTGCCTGAATTCTGTTTCTTTGCAAAATTTTATCCTTTCATGATTTCCATGCATAATTTATCACCTAATCTTTCATAACAACAAACACCTTCATCCTTAATCATTTTAATAACCATACATCATCAAATACTTACACATCACTCATTAGCAAAATCATCATTACAAACATACAAAATAACTAAATCCCTATACATGCCATAACTCAAACGTGTTTCGATATAAAATACCGAGCAGTTGTAGTTGATAGTGTGGACGATCTCCGACTTCTTTAGGATCCTTGAAGTAGCTTTGCAATACTATAAGAGAAAGAGAAATAAAAGAAGTAAGCATAAAGCTTAGTAAGTTTACTAGCAAATAAATAACAATATTTAACTTAAATAATTAAACTCAATGTCTATATCTCTAGTTTACTCTTTAGTTAATCTCATACTAGTTCTCTTACTTGTTTACTTAGAATACTTGTGTGCATAACTTACTCAATCCTTGCTGCATCGTTGAACATCAATTGATAGTATAATAAGTTCTTAAGTCTTACAACTTACCTGAGCTTGCCATTTATGCTTTAAACTGAACTTTCATGAACATGATTCGTTTACAAGCCCGTTGAGCTACATTAGAATAATAAGGATACTCGAGTCTCTTCTGATAATAACATGCCAAAGCCATGTCCCAGACATGGTCTTACATGGGATGTTCTCATGTTGGTGCCCATGCCATGTCCCAGACATGGTCTTATAGGGGACCTCTCATCTCGGTGCCAACGCCATGTCCCAGACATGGTCTTACATGGGACCTCATCTCGGTGCCAATGCCATGTCCCAGACATGGTCTTACATGGGACCTCTCATCTCGGTGCCAACGCCATGTCCCAGACATGGTCTTACATGGGACCTCTCATCTCGGTGCCAATGCCATGTCCCAGACATGGTCTTACATGGGACCTCTTTACCCAAATGTCATGACATTCGTATCCAGTACCATCCTTATGTATCAACGGGACTTTTTAATTTTAATTCTCTATCATTTCATGCTTAGATCATCATCAAATAAATTCATAAAATAAATTCATAGTTGCTGAAAAATAACAGCATTGATAATAAATATTGAAATATTGCATTTATTTACCGTAAACTTACCTCGGTACCAATTATAGCCAAATTCACCAACTTAGTCTTCAACTTTATTCTTCCCTTTGTCTAACCTCGAGTTTCGTACTTCTTGATCTAAAATAGTAAATTTAACTTATTTAATAATCACATTCATCAAAATAGCCCTCGACTCTAACTTTTTCAAAATTACAATTTTGCCCCTAAACTTTTACATAATTACATTTTTGCCCCAAGGCTCGGAAATTAAACTTCATCTCTTATTCTTATGTTTTATAACATTCTGAACATTTTTCCCTTCTATGGCAACATCAAATTCCCACTCTAACATGTACTTATGAACATTAGGTATTTTTACCGATTATGTCGTTTTACTCGTTTTCACTTAAAATCGCTTAGCAAAAGTTGTTTAACATAATTTCTAGCTTCATATTCTATCATAAAACATCAAAATAAACACTTTTCACCTATGGGTATTTTTCCAAATATAAACCCTAGGTTAAATTATTGCTAAAATAAGCTAAATTAAGCTACCGGGATCTCAAAAACGTAAAGAACATTAAAAACGGGACTTGGGATCACTTACTATGGAGCTTGGAAGCTTGAAAACCCTAACTATGGCTTCCCCCCTTGCTGATTTCGTTCATAGGAAGAAGATGATGATTTTTGCCATCTTTTTCCCTTTTAATTCATTTTAATTACTAGATTACCAAATTGCCCCTAACTTAAAAATTTTCTATTTCACTTATCTCATGTCCATTTTTGTCTACCAAGTTACCAATGGTATAATTACCATATAAAGACCTCCAATTTAAAGTTTCATAACAATTGGACACCTCTAACATGTAGAACTCAACTTTTGCACTTTTTACAATTTAGTCCTTTTGACTAAATTGAGTGCCCAAACGTTGAAATTTTCGAACGAAATTTTCAAAAAATCATTTTGTGAAATTGTAGACCATAAAAATATAAGAAAAATAAAATTTTTCTCATCGGATTTGTGGTCCCGAAACCACTGTTCCGATAACCTCAAATTTGGGCCATTACAACTCTCCCCCCCTTTTTAAGATTTTCGTCCTCGAAAATCTTACCAGTAAAGAGATTCGGGTATTGCTTCCTCATTGTCTCTTTCGGTTCCCATGTTGCTTCCTTAATCCCGTGTTTTTGCCATAGCACTTTCACCAGATTTACCTTTTTGTTTCTAAGCTCCTTTGTTTCTCGTGCTAATACTTTAACCGGTTCTTCATTATAAGTCATATCCGGCTGAATTTCTACTTCTGTTGGAGTAATAACATGTGAAGGATCCGATCGATACCGTCGTAGCATAGATACATGAAATACATTATGAATTTTGTCGAGTTCCGGTGGTAAAGCCAATCGGTAAGCAACTGGTCCAATTCTTTCTATAATCTCATATGGTCCGATAAATCTTGGACTCAATTTACCTTTTCGACCGAACCGGAGAACTTTCTTCCAAGGAGACCCTTTTAAGAATACTTTATCACCCACCTGAAATTTAATCTCCCTTCGTTTAAGATCGGCGTATGACTTCTGACGATCGGAAGCTGCTTTTAAACTATCTCGAATCAGCCTTACTTTTTCTTCTGTTTCTCGGATCAAATCAACCCCGTGTATCTTCTTTTCACTGACCTCTGTCCAATATAATGGTGTTCTACATTTTCTACCATATAAAGCTTCATACGGAGCCATTTTAATACTGGACTGATAACTGTTATTATAAGCAAATTCAATTAAAGGTAGATACCTTTCCCAATTACCTTGAAATTCTAATACACAACATCGGAGCATATCTTCCAATACCTGAATTACACGCTCAGATTGGCCATCTGTCTGAGGATGAAATGCAGTACTGAAATGCAACTGAGTACCCAAAGCTTCTTGCAATTTGTTCCAGAAACGAGACGTAAATCGGGGGTCTCTATCTGATATAATGGAGACAGGCACTACATGTAGTCTAACAATCTCAGATATATACAGTTCAGCTAATTTATCTAGAGAATAATCCATACGTACCGGGATAAAATGTGCTGATTTTGTTAATCGATCAACGATCACCCAAATGGCATCTTTCTTCTTCGGAAACAATGGTAATCCGGACACAAAATCCATAGTAATTCTTTCCCATTTCCATTCTGGTATAGTAATTGGCTGAAGCAACCCCGAAGGTACCTGATGTTCAGCTTTAACCTGTTGACATACCAAACATCTTGATACAAACTCAGAGATATCACGTTTCATACCCGGCCACCAATACATCTTTTTCAAGTCATTATACATTTTATTACCTCCCGGATGTACGGACATAATACCACTGTGTGCTTCGTGTAAAATCTTCTGTACAAGTTCTGAATTCTTCGGTACACATACTCTGCCTCTGAATAATAAACAACCATCAGTTCCAATCTGAAATTCTGAATCATTACCTGACTCACAATGCACCCGTTTAGCCTGTAATTTCTCATCATTCCTCTGAGCTTCACATATTTGTTGACGAAATGTCAATTTAGCTCTCAATTCAGCTATGATTGAACCATCATTAGACAATGACAACCGGGTATTCATAGCTCGTAAAGCAAATAGAGATTTCCGGCTCAAAGCATCAGCTACCACGTTAGCCTTACCCGGATGGTAATCAATAACCAAATCATAATCCTTTATCAATTCAAGCCACCCGATTCAGGCTGTACCAACACAGGTGCTTTCGTCAACAACTCCTTCAATCGGTCGAAACTTTGCTAGCATTTTTCTGTCCATTCAAATTTAACATCTTTCTGTAATAAACGGGTCATTGGAGAAGCTATCATAGAAAACCCTTATACAAATCTCCGATAATAACCAGCTAAACCCAAGAAACTTCTAACTTCAGATACATTCTTCGGTGGACTCCAATTGACAATAGCTGAAATTTTACTCGGATCTACCCTGATGCCTTCTGCGGATACAATATGTCCGAGAAAACCTACCTCTCGAAGCCAAAATTCACATTTACTGAATTTAGCATAAAGTTTCTTTTCACGCAGAATTTGCAACACTATTTTCAAATGTTCTGCATGCTCAGTTTCATCCCGAGAATAAACTAAAATGTCATCAATAAAAACTACTACAAACCTATCTAGATACGGTCTGAATATCCGGTTCATCAAATCCATGAATACTGCAGGTGCATTAGTCAACCCAAACGGCATAACCAGAAACTCATAATGCCCATACCTGGTTCTGAAAGCTGTCTTTGGCACATCTGGCTCTTTTACCCGTAACTGATAATAACCCGATCGGAGATCAATCTTTGAAAATACTGTGGCACCTTTCAGTTGATCAAATAAGTCATTAATTCGAGGCAATGGGTACTTATTCTTTATAGTTACCTTATTAAGCTGCCGATAGTCAATACACAATCTCAAAGACCCGTCTTTCTTTTTCACAAACAGAACTGGAGCACCCCAAGGTGAATGACTCGGACGAACAAAACCTCTGTCAACAAGTTCCTGTAACTGTGCCTTTAACTCTTTTAATTCTGTAGGAGCCATACGATACGGAGCTATGGAAATTGGGGCAGTTCCCGGAATCAGATCTATAGAAAATTCCACTTCTCTTTCTGGTGGCAACCCTGGTAACTCCTTTGGAAATACATCAGAAAATTCACATACAACTGGCACTGCCTGTATCTTTGACTCAGATACCTTAGTATCCAACACATACGCCAAATAAACATCATACCCTTTTCTAACACACCTCTGAGCTGTCATTGTGACAGCCCAAAGTTGACCCTAGTCGGGAAGTGGTTTCGGGACCGCTAAACCGAGTCACTAAAATGTTTGAATGTGATACTTATTGTCTAGAATATGTAATAATGAATGTGTGAAAATTTCAAGCTTCAATTTGGTTGATTTCATGTGAATTTAGTTAATAGGACTTATGTGAGAAAATTTTAAAATGTGATAGGTCAATGTGTGAGGACCTATTAGTGCATGTGGACAAAGGGGGGACTTGCATGTCAAATTTCCCCCCCTAATGAGTAGTGGCCGGCCATGACAAGGAATGATGGGCAAAACATGTCATGAAACATGTTTTGTTAGTGGAAGAATAAAATAAGGAGTATGGGTAATAAAGAAATGGAAAACAAAAGAAAAAAATGTGTGTGTAGGGTTTGTCCCCCCATTGCCGTGAGCTAAAGAAGAGAAAGGGGGAATTTTGTTCATCCTTTTCTCATCTTCATGCTTGCCAAAACTAGAAAGAAAAACAAAGAAAAATTTTCTCATCCTTTGGTTCATCCTTGGCCAAAAATTTTAAGGGGGAAAGAAGAAGAAAGGTGAAGAGATTCGGCCATGCATGTAGCTAGGCTAAGGTATGTTTGATGATGTTCCATGAGAGGCATGCATGTTTTAGTTGTTAGCTTGAGTTCTACCTAACCCATGGTCTAAATCTTGCTATGTGATGGAAATGGCACTTGACCATGGATGCATCATTCTTGGTTGATGTTGATGTTGTGGTGATGAGGCATGAGGATGAGTTAAGATTCGGCCTAGGTGGAGGTTGTGTTAATGCCATTGCATGCAAAATATGAAGCTTGTTAATGATGCATGTGATGATGGCTTGATGATTCTTGAACCTCCTTTTTAGCATTTTTTTTTGTGTGAGCACATATGTGCATTGGTTGCTAAATGGAGAAGAATCGGCTAGCAAGATGTGTGCTAAGGCCGAATGTAACTTTGCATGTTAATGAGCAATGCATGTGTTAAATTGATGAAAAGGGGGAGGATGCTTTACTAGTGTGTATATGTGTGTATTAAGTGTTGAAATCGACCCCAAAAATGGACATGCATATTCGGCCAAGGGCAAAGAAATTAGCTAATATGTTGTGTTGATGCATGATTTTTGCATGTATGAGACTTTAATGTCTAATGTATAAATATGGGCTAAGTGCCTTGTGTTCATCTTTTGATGCCTAAATGATGAAATCAATTTATTTGTTTGATTAAGCTCAAGAGCAAAGGGGAAATAAAACCGATAAAGGGAAGGAAAAAGTGGTTGAATAGCTAGCGGAATCGTTCGACAACACCCGAGGTAAGTTCTTGAGTAAGAGAGCTTAAATTTCGATGTGATTAAATCATGCTCTATGTGTGGCTATTGAGCCGAATGTGCAAGGACAATATGTGCCTTGTGTTTGAGTTTCGTAAACGAAAATGAAATATGGATGTACCATGAATTATTGTTAGATGTGCAGGATTAATTGAATGCTGTCCGGGCTAAGTCCCGAAGGCTTTGTGCTAAGCGAATATATCCGGACTAAGATCCGAAGGCCTTTGTGCGAGATACTAAATCCGGGTTAAGTCCCGAAGGCATTCGTGCGAGTTATTAAAGCCGGGTTAAGTCCCGAAGGCATTCGTGCGAGTTGTTAAATCCGGGTTAAGTCCCGAAGGCATTCGTGCGAGTTATTAAAGCCGGGTTAAGTCCCGAAGGCATTCGTGCGAGTTGTTAAATCCGGGTTACGTCCCGAAGGCATTGTGTGAGTTACTAAAATCGGGCTATGTCCCGAAGGCATTTGAACGAGGAGCTATATCCGGTTAAATCCCGAAGGTACGTGATTTGGTAATGAATGAGCTTGCTGTAAAATTCCAGCGAATACTCGAAAAACATCCCAATATGGGGATATGTTACGTATGTGTTGAATTTAATCGAGCCCTTACAAATAAATGTTCGCTCAGTTGATAAACGAGCTATCGGCCTTCGGCTAAGTTAGTCTATTGTGTATGTGCATAAGGGTTGTTAATGTTGTGAAGCAAGTTTAATATCGATAAATTGCGTTTTATGAAATATTCCGTTTAGCTAAATGTGTGATATTCTTTGTTTATGCTGGAATTCCTTGCTCAAACTTACTAAGCATAAATTGCTTACTCGTTACATTGCTCCTCTGTTTTATAGATTTTTGGTTCTCCAGCTATCGGACTCGGGATCTTGAAGTCGAAGTCGCCCACACTATCAAAGGCTCTTTTGGGTACTATTTTAGTTGAATTTTGTTATGGCATGTATAGGACTACCCATTGTTGTCTTTCGAGTACTTTATGAAATGTATAAGTGTACAGCCATGCGAAAATGGCTTGTAGAAGTGGAGTATGGCATTAGACCATTCGTATTTATGAATGTATAGATGGTTTCATGATGTAACTATAGTTGGAATGGAAGTGTTGAGCAAATGATCAGCCACTAGAATGGCTAAGTATGATCATATGTGGGCTTATGTATGACAAGGCCCTAGTTGGTCCATGAAACCCCAAATTAGGTAAGGTTCACTTCGAAAACAGAAGCTGATAGCAGCAGTGGTGTGGATTGGAAAAATCACAAGAATTCGTAGGAGTGGAATTAAATAGTGAATAAATTATGCAATCGAACCTTGATGAATCTACTTTCATATGGAAGTAACGAAACAATTATAGGAACAGTACAGTAAGAGATATTCGGGTTCTTGTGGAACAGGGCCAGAACAGTTTCTGGATTCCCTGTTCCGCCTTTGGAAATTCACTATAAATTGACCAGAGATAATTAGGGGTCATACCATATATGTATGGATTCCTCTCTGAGTCTAGTTTCCATAGAAACAAACGGCATCAGTATTGAAGCTCTGTGCAGAGAGATATCCCAGTCGTAATGGGAAAAGGTCAGTGTAGTCGACCCCTGTAACATGGGAGACTTTGACTAATAAACTGTACTAATTGGCCCGACCAAAAATTCTAGAAAAAAATACATAGGTGGGGACATGAGTCTAGTTTCAGGGAAAAATCACAAAACTGATTTTCGAGTTGTGAAACTCAAGATATGATTTTTGAAGCGACTAGTACTCAGACTGGGCAGTGTCTGGAATAATTTTCAAAGTTTGTTAACATCTCGTGTCCGACTCCGGTGTCGGTCTCGGGTTCGGGGTGTTACATTTTATTGGTATCAGAGCTACGGTTTAGTCGATTCTAGGACTACCGTAATGTTTTGGGTCTAGCTATACATGCCATTTTATGTGATTACTTGATAGTGTGGTGATTTCTGACAATTGTAAATGTGTTTATTTATAGTAATGGATCCCGATCGTGACCGAGAGGTAGCTGATGATCTTGAGAGTGTAGCGCCTGCTCCCGCACAAGGGACAGTGCCGGCAGACTCTCAACCTAATGCTAGTAATCCGAATGATGAAGCTAGACAAGCATTCTATAGCGTGATGAATGATTGGTTTAACCAATACATTCGAACTAATAGGGCTGTTCCACAACCTCCATTCCCGACAAATACTACCCCCGCACCTACAATACCACCGGTAACGGACCAAATAAGGTCAAATAAGCCCCCAGTTGATAGAATCCGAAAACATGGGGCTACTGAATTTAAGGCTATGGATAGCGATGATGCCGAGCAAGCTGAATTTTGGCTGGACAACACTATCCGGGTACTCGATGAGCTATCTTGTACACCCGAAGAATGCCTAAAGTGTGCTATCTCCTTGCTACGTGATTCTGCCTACTATTGGTGGAGTACTCTGACTTCTATTGTGCCCCGAGAGCAAGTAACTTCGGAGTTTTTCCAAACTGAGTTTCGGAAAAAGTATATCAGTCAGAGATTTGTTGATCAAAAACGGAAGGAATTTCTTGAGCTTAAGCAAGGCTCCATGTCGGTTACTGATTACGAGCGAAAATTTGTTAGACTTAGCAAATACGCTCGGGAATGTGTTTCGTCCGAAACTATTATGTGTAGACGCTTCGAGGATGGGCTGAATGAAGATATAAAAATGTTCGTTGGCGTTCTTGAAATACAAGAGTTCGTGGTACTTGTTGAACGAGCTTGTAAAGCCGAAGAGCTTAGAAAAGAAAAGCAAAGAGTTGATGAAGGAACTGGAGAGTTTCGTAAAAGATCCTCGGGGAGGTCTCTTCAACAGACATCGAAGAGATTTCGAGATGATGCGGGCCAGTTTAGAGGCACTTCGGGCCTTTTTAGACGAGATCGTGATCGACCCCCTGTGGGTACACGAGGCACTTCGGTCGCCAGTGTTGGGAATGAACGTCGAGACAGGACGAAATGCTGATATTGCGGTAAATGGCATTCGGGGAGTTGTAGATTTCCTGACCGCTCCTGTTACAAATGCGGATCAGTGGACCACTTCATTAAGGATTGCCCGAGGTTGTCGGGACAGAATGCAAATCAGAGTGGGAGACCGGGTGCTACCACTGCTCGAGGTAGACCATCTGGAAATATGGGCAATGCTGGTGGTGGTCAGAGAGGATCTAGAGATGATATAACCAGATCCGAAGCCCGTGCGCCTGCTAGAGCTTATGCTATACGTGCCCGCGAGGATGCTTCTTCGCCTGATGTTATTACCGGTACATTCACCCTCTTTGATATTAATGTAATTGCTTTGATTGACCCCGGTTCTACTCATTCTTACTTATGTGAAACCTTAGCATCCAGTAAGACTTTACCTATTGAGTCTACTGAGTTCGTAATTCGGGTGTCAAATCCCTTGGGTCGTTACGTGCTTGTCGACAAAGTGTGTAAGAAATGCCCCCTGGAAATTCGAGGTTCCTGTTTCCCGGCGAACTTGATGCTCTTGCCGTTTGATGAATTTGATGTTATCCTTGGTTTGGATTGGTTGACCGCGCATGATGCGATTGTGAATTGCAAGAGCAAGACTATTGATTTGAGATGCGCAAATAACGAAGTAGTCCGAATTGAGTCTGCGGACTTAGAGGGGATGCCAGCTGTAATATCAGCAATGTTGGCACAGAAATATGTAAGAAAAGGGTGCGAAGCATACCTTGCGTATGTACTTGGTGACAAAGAATTAGAAAAGAAACCCGAATCTGTGCCGGTGGTTTGTGAATACCCGGATGTTTTTCCGGAAGAATTACCGGGTTTACCACCTGTTCGGGAGGTAGAGTTTGGTATTGAGCTTGTACCTGGGACTACGCCGATTTCGATAGCTCCGTATCGTATGGCACCAACCGAGTTAAAGGAGTTGAAAGCTCAGTTGCAAGAACTGACGGATAGAGGTTTCGCTCGACCAAGTTTCTCACCTTGGGGTGCACCAGTATTGTTCGTGAAAAAGAAGGACGGAACCATGAGGTTGTGCATTGACTATCGTCAGCTGAATAAAGTGACGATAAAGAACAAATATCCGTTGCCGCGCATCGATGATTTGTTCGACCAACTGAAGGGAGCCTCAGTGTTCTCAAAAATAGATTTGAGATCGGGCTATTATCAGTTGCGAATTCGAGATTCAGATATTCCCAAAACTGCCTTCAGAACGAGATATGGTCACTACGAATTCTTAGTGATGCCGTTTGGGCTCACTAATGCCCCTGCAGTATTTATGGATTTGATGAATCGGATCTTCAGACCGTATTTGGATCGGTTCGTAGTGGTGTTCATTGATGACATTTTGGTCTATTCAAGAGACGAGACCGAACATGCTGAGCATCTGAGGCTAGTGCTGCAAATTTTGCGGGATAAGCAGTTATATGCTAAGTTCAGTAAGTGTGAGTTCTGGTTAAGAGAGGTTAGCTTCTTGGGTCATGTGGTATCCGCGTCGGGTATTCGAGTTGACCCGAACAAAATTTCAGCCATACTTGACTGGAAACCTCCGAGAAATGTTACTGAAGTTCGGAGCTTTTTGGGGCTCGCCGGTTATTACCGACGATTTGTGAAAGGTTTCTCGATGATAGCCACACCAATGACGAAGCTACTTCAAAAGGATGTTAAGTTCGAGTGGATGGAGAAATGTCAGAAAAGTTTCGACCAACTGAAAACTCATTTGACCGAAGCTCCAATTTTGGTGCAACCCGAATCAGGTAAAGAGTTTGTCATTTATAGTGACGCATCCCTACTTGGGTTGGGTTGCGTATTGATGCAAGAAGGTCGAGTCGTGGCCTATGCGTCGAGACAATTGAAGCCACACGAGAGGAATTATCCGACCCATGATCTCGAACTAGCTGCCATCGTGTTTGCTTTAAAAATATGGCGACATTATCTGTTTGGTGAGAAGTGCCATGTATTTTCGGATCACAAAAGTCTCAAATATTTGATGACTCAACGAGACTTGAATCTGCGACAAAGACGTTGGCTTGAGTTGTTGAAAGATTACGAGCCTGTCATTGATTACCACCCAGGAAAGGCTAACGTGGTTGCGGACGCCTTAAGCCGGAAGTCATTGTTTACTTTACGAGCGGTGAACGTGCATTTGTCTGTTCTACCAGACAGTGTGTTAGTAGCTGAATTAAAAGCTAAACCATTATTGACTCACCAAATTCGTGAAGCTCAGAAAGTCGATGATGAATTGGTTGCAAAACGGGCTAAGTGTTTTCCGAACGAGGAATCGGAGTTTCAAATTGATGATGATGATTGTTTGAGGTTCAGAAATCGTTTGTGTGTTCCAAGGAATTCGGAACTCATTTCGATGATTCTGAACGAAGCCCATTGTAGCCGAATGTCAATTCACCCGGGGAGTACAAAAATGTACAACGATTTGAAACGTCAATTTTGGTGGCATGGTATGAAACGGGACATCTCTGACTTTGTTTCGAGATGTTTAATATGTCAACAAGTGAAAGCGGAACATCAAGTGCCTTCAGGATTACTCCAGCCGATCATGATACCCGAGTGGAAATGGGATCGAGTCACAATGGACTTTGTGTCCGGACTGCCTTTGTCAGCAAGTAAGAAGGATGCGATATGGGTTATTGTTGATAGACTAACTAAGTCGGCTCATTTCATCCCCGTACGCACGGATTTTTCATTGGATAAACTAGCTGAATTGTACGTTTATCAAATTGTGAGATTACACGGGGTACCTGTTTCTATCGTGTCGGATAGAGATCCGAGATTCACCTCACGATTTTGGAAGAAATTGCAAAAAGCTCTGGGTACCAAGCTGCATTTTAGCACTGCTTTTCACCCTCAAACCGATGGTCAATCCGAGAGGATAATTCAGATACTTGAGGATATGTTGAGATGTTGCATCCTCGAGTTCAGTAGTTCATGGGAACGGTATTTACCTTTGATTGAATTCGCTTACAACAATAGTTTTCAATCAAGTATTAAGATGGCACCTTACGAGGCTTTGTACGGTCGTAAATGCCGTATACCATTGTTTTGGACCGAGCTCGGTGAAAGCAAAATTTTCGGAGTTGATTTGATTAGAGATGCTGAACAGAAAGTAAAGGTAATCCGTGAAAGTCTGAAGGTAGCCACGGATCGTCAGAAATCGTACGCAGATTTGAAACGAAAAGACATTGAGTATCAGGTGGGAGACAAAGTGTTCCTTAAGGTTTCACCTTGGAAAAAGATACTCAGGTTCGGCCGTAAGGGCAAGTTGAGCCCAAGATTCATTGGGCCATACGAAATCTCCGAACGAGTTGGTCCGGTTGCGTATAGATTGATTTTGCCCCCGGAGCTTGAAAAGATTCATGACGTCTTTCATGTTTCGATGCTTCGACGCTATCGATCTGATCCATCGCATATAATTAGCCCATCAGAGGTTGAAATTCAAGTCGACATGAGCTATGAAGAAGAACCGATGCGTATCCTAGCTCGTGAAGTGAAGGAGTTGCGAAACAAAAGAGTTCCGCTAGTAAAGGTGTTATGGCTCAAACACGGGATCGAGGAAGCAACTTGGGAGACCGAGAGCTCGATGAAAGAACGATACCCAAACCTATTTACCGGTAAGATTTTCGGGGACGAAAATTTCTTAAGTGGGGGAGAGTTGTGACAGCCCAAAGTTGACCCTAGTCGGGAAGTGGTTTCGGGACCGCTAAACCGAGTCACTAAAATGTTTGAATGTGATACTTATTGTCTAGAATATGTAATAATGAATGTGTGAAAATTTCAAGCTTCAATTTGGTTGATTTCATGTGAATTTAGTTAATAGGACTTATGTGAGAAAATTCTAAAATGTGATAGGTCAATGTGTGAGGACCTATTAGTGCATGTGGACAAAGAGGGGGACTTGCATGTCAAATTTCCCCCCCTAATGAGTAGTGGCCGGCCATGACAAGGAATGATGGGCAAAACATGTCATGAAACATGTTTTGTTAGTGGAAGAATAAAATAAGGAGTATGGGTAATAAAGAAATGGAAAACAAAAGAAAAAAAAATGTGTGTGTAGGGTTTGTCCCCCCATTGCCGTGAGCTAAAGAAGAGAAAGGGGGAATTTTGTTCATCCTTTTCTCATCTTCATGCTTGCCAAAACTAGAAAGAAAAACAAAGAAAAATTTTCTCATCCTTTGGTTCATCCTTGGCCAAAAATTTTAAGGGGGAAAGAAGAAGAAAGGTGAAGAGATTCGGCCATGCATGTAGCTAGGCTAAGGTATGTTTGATGATGTTCCATGAGAGGCATGCATGTTTTAGTTGTTAGCTTGAGTTCTACCTAACCCATGGTCTAAATCTTGCTATGTGATGGAAATGGCACTTGACCATGGATGCATCATTCTTGGTTGATGTTGATGTTGTGGTGATGAGGCATGAGGATGAGTTAAGATTCGGCCTAGGTGGAGGTTGTGTTAATGCCATTGCATGCAAAATATGAAGCTTGTTAATGATGCATGTGATGATGGCTTGATGATTCTTGAACCTCCTTTTTAGCATTTTTTTTTGTGTGAGCACATATGTGCATTGGTTGCTAAATGGAGAAGAATCGGCTAGCAAGATGTGTGCTAAGGCCGAATGTAACTTTGCATGTTAATGAGCAATGCATGTGTTAAATTGATGAAAAGGGGGAGGATGCTTTACTAGTGTGTATATGTGTGTATTAAGTGTTGAAATCGACCCCAAAAATGGACATGCATATTCGGCCAAGGGCAAAGAAATTAGCTAATATGTTGTGTTGATGCATGATTTTTGCATGTATGAGACTTTAATGTCTAATGTATAAATATGGGCTAAGTGCCTTTTGTTCATCTTTTGATGCCTAAATGATGAAATCAATTTATTTGTTTGATTAAGCTCAAGAGCAAAGGGGAAATAAAACCGATAAAGGGAAGGAAAAAGTGGTTGAATAGCTAGCGGAATCGTTCGACAACACCCGAGGTAAGTTCTTGAGTAAGAGAGCTTAAATTTCGATGTGATTAAATCATGCTCTATGTGTGGCTATTGAGCCGAATGTGCAAGGACAATATGTGCCTTGTGTTTGAGTTTCGTAAACGAAAATGAAATATGAATGTACCATGAATTATTGTTAGATGTGCATGATTAATTGAATGCTGTCCGGGCTAAGTCCCGAAGGCTTTGTGCTAAGCGAATATATCCGGACTAAGATCCGAAGGCCTTTGTGCGAGATACTAAATCCGGGTTAAGTCCCGAAGGCATTCGTGCGAGTTATTAAAGACGGGTTAAGTCCCGAAGGCATTCGTGCGAGTTGTTAAATCCGGGTTAAGTCCCGAAGGCATTCGTGCGAGTTATTAAAGCCGGGTTAAGTCCCGAAGGCATTCGTGCGAGTTGTTAAATCCGGGTTACGTCCCGAAGGCATTGTGTGAGTTACTAAAACCGGGCTATGTCCCGAAGGCATTTGAACGAGGAGCTATATCCGGTTAAATCCCGAAGGTACGTGATTTGGTAATGAATGAGCTTGCTGTAAAATTCCAGCGAATACTCGAAAAACATCCCAATATGGGGATATGTTACGTATGTGTTGAATTTAATCGAGCCCTTACAAATAAATGTTCGCTCAGTTGATAAACAAGCTATCGGCCTTCGGCTAAGTTAGTCTATTGTGTATGTGCATAAGGGTTGTTAATGTTGTGAAGCAAGTTTAATATCGATAAATTGCGTTTTATGAAATATTCCGTTTAGCTAAATGTGTGATATTCTTTGTTTATGCTGGAATTCCTTGCTCAAACTTACTAAGCATAAATTGCTTACTCGTTACATTGCTCCTCTGTTTTATAGATTTTTGGTTCTCCAGCTATCGGACTCGGGATCTTGAAGTCGAAGTCGCCCACACTATCAAAGGCTCTTTTGGGTACTATTTTGGTTGAATTTTGTTATGGCATGTATAGGACTACCCATTGTTGTCTTTCGAGTACTTTATGAAATGTATAAGTGTACAGCCATGCGAAAATGGCTTGTAGAAGTGGAGTATGGCATTAGACCATTCGTATTTATGAATGTATAGATGGTTTCATGATGTAACTATAGTTGGAATGGAAGTGTTGAGCAAATGATCAGCCACTAGAATGGCTAAGTATGATCATATGTGGGCTTATGTATGACAAGGCCCTAGTTGGTCCATGAAACCCCAAATTAGGTAAGGTTCACTTCGAAAACAGAAGCTGATAGCAGCAGTGGTGTGGATTGGAAAAATCACAAGAATTCGTAGGAGTGGAATTAAATAGTGAATAAATTATGCAATCGAACCTTGATGAATCTACTTTCATATGGAAGTAACGAAACAATTATAGGAACAGTACAGTAAGAGATATTCGGGTTCTTGTGGAACAGGGCCAGAACAGTTTCTGGATTCCCTGTTCCGCCTTTGGAAATTCACTATAAATTGACCAGAGATAATTAGGGGTCATACCATATATGTATGGATTCCTCTCTGAGTCTAGTTTCCATAGAAACAAACGGCATCAGTATTGAAGCTCTGTGCAGAGAGATATCCCAGTCGTAATGGGAAAAGGTCAGTGTAGTCGACCCCTGTAACATGGGAGACTTTGACTAATAAACTGTACTAATTGGCCCGACCAAAAATTCTAGAAAAAAATACATAGGTGGGGACATGAGTCTAGTTTCAGGGAAAAATCACAAAACTGATTTTCGAGTTGTGAAACTCAAGATATGATTTTTGAAGCGACTAGTACTCAGACTGGGCAGTGTCTGGAATAATTTTCAAAGTTTGTTAACATCTCGTGTCCGACTCCGGTGTCGGTCTCGGGTTCGGGGTGTTACAGTCATAACTGAAATCATATCGGATAATCCCTCTGTCTGATTAGATTTAACCCAAAGTAATTCTCCATTCTGGCATTTCAACACAACATATTTTTGTCTACAGTTTACTACTGCATCATGCTGAGTTAACCAATCCATGCCCAATATCACATCAAACTCATCAAAAGGCAATAACATCAAGTCAACCGGGAAACAAATACCTTTTACCATCAGTGGACAATTTTTACAAACTTTATCCACTATCACAAACTGGCCCAGGGGGTTCGAGACTTTAACCATAAATTCAGTAGGTTCAACAGACAAATTTTTAACAAATGCTAATTTTGTGCATATATATGAATGTGTAGAGCCAGGATCAATTAATGCAATAACAGTAGTATCATAGAGAGAAAATGTACCCGCAATTACATCAGGAGAGGACGCCTCTTCACGAGCTCGAATAGCATATGATCTTGCAGGTGCTCTAACATCTGACCTAACCGCTGAATCTTTGAATGCACCCCTATTACTTGCCCCCACTCCTGGGTTTCTCTGCGGTCTACCTCTGGTAGGAGCATTACCTGATCTCGCACTCGTTATTTCTTCTCTTCTAGTTGTTTCAGGACAATCCCGAATAAAGTGATCGGATGCTCCACATCTGAAACAAACATTTTCACCTGCTCTACACTCTCCGGGGTGGCGTCTCCCACATTGAGGACATTCCGGTCTAGGAGGTCGAGTACTGCCAGTACTTGCAACTGTAGTGGTTTGAGCTCTAAAACCCTCGAATCTTCTACTTCTGCTTCGGCCAGAATATATATGTGGAAAATGTGATCCGCTAGAGAGCTCCCTAGGCCTCTTAGATGTAGACTGAAATGATTTACTCATTTGCCTCTTCTTTGTATCCTGCGCTCCAGCTTCAGCTTTGCTCTTCTCTTTTTCTTTTAACAAGTCTTCTACTTTACAAGCTCTTTCTACCAGAACAACAAACTCTCTGATTTCCAATACACCCACTGATAGTCGGATGTCATCATTAAGCCCATCTTCAAATCTCTTGCACATGTTGGCTTCGGTGGATACAAATTCCCGAGCATACTTACTAAGTCTGACAAATTCGCGTTCATATTCAGTCACGGACATCTTACCTTGTTTTAGCTCAAGAAACTCCTTCCTTTTCTGCTCTGTAAATCTCTGGCTGATGTACTTCTTTCGAAACTCCTCCTGAAAGAAATCCCAAGTAACCCTCTCACTCGGTACGATAGACACGAGAGTCTTCCACCAATGATAAGCGGAATCTCTGAGAAGTGAGACCACACACTTCATACATTCTTCCGGTGTACAAGATAATTCTTCAAAAACCCTGATGGTATTCTCAAGCCAGAATTCTGCTTTTTCTGCATCGTCATCTTTGGTAGCCCGAAATTCTTCAGCCCCTTGCTTCCTAATCTTATCAACAGGTGGTCTCTCCCTGATAAATATACCTGCAGCTGGGGAAGCTACATAGGGAACCTGTGAATCTTGAGGGGGTGGAGGTCTTACAGCCGGATTCGTACGAACGAACTCGGCAAACCAATCAGTCATGGCTTGGAAGAAGGCTTCTCTAGCTCCTCCCCCCTGTCTATCTGATGCAGGTCTTTCACTAACATTAACATTTGATGGCACCGTCCCTTCTGCGGGAATAGGCGCATTACTCTCTACTTCATCTGTACTAGCTCGTTCAGGATCCATAACTATAAAAGAAAACATTTTAAAATCGTCAGGAGTCGTCACACTATCAAAATATATAAGTATGGCATGTATAGGTAGACTCTTATTCTTATTGAGTATTTCCGAGAACCGACTAAACCTGCTTTGATACCAATAAAATGTAACACCCCTTACCCGAGACCGTTTCCGGAGTCGAGCACGAGGCATTACTTAGCTTATCTTACCAATTCGGAGCATAAAAACTAGGTTTGAAAATTTATTTCATTATTCGCAGCAAATCTGTCCAATCGCGCAGTAGTTACTAAATTAATTATAACTTGAGCTACAGAACTCGAAATTTAATTCCGTAAATTTTCCTTGAAACTAGACTCATATATCTACTCACCATAAAATTTTTAGAATTTTTGGTTCAGCAAATTAGTACAGTTTATTAGTTAAAGTCTCCCCTGTTTCACCACCTGACTGCCCTGACCTCTAGTCACTAAAAATAAGTTTTCTCACTGTAGGATTTTCATGTGAAGTTCTTACTTGTTTCTACAGAAAATAGACTCATTAAGAAATCTAAGCATGTAAATTTCAACTCATAACCATTTTTGTACAATTTGTAATTATTTTCTAAACTCAGAACAGGGGACTCCAAAAACAGTTCTGACCCTATCTTACTAAAATTCACATATCTTAAAATATAAATTTCCTTTTTCTACACCGTTATTTTTCCATGAAAATAGACTCAACAAGCTTTAATTCCATATACCATTCACCCTCTAATTCATTTTATACTATCTTGGGTGATTTTTCAAATTCACGTCACTGTGCTGCCTGAATTCTGTTTCTTTGCAAAATTTTATCCTTTCATGATTTCCATGCATAATTTATCACCTAATCTTTCATAACAACAAACACCTTCATCCTTAATCATTTTAATAACCATACATCATCAAATACTTACACATCACTCATTAGCAAAATCATCATTACAAACATACAAAATAACTAAATCCCTATACATGCCATAACTCAAACGTGTTTCGATATAAAATACCGAGCAGTTGTAGTTGATAGTGTGGACGATCTCCGACTTCTTTAGGATCCTTGAAGTAGCTTTGCAATACTATAAGAGAAAGAGAAATAAAAGAAGTAAGCATAAAACTTAGTAAGTTTACTAGCAAATAAATAACAATATTTAACTTAAATAATTAAACTCAATGTCTATATCTCTAGTTTACTCTTTAGTTAATCTCATACTAGTTCTCTTACTTGTTTACTTAGAATACTTGTGTGCATAACTTACTCAATCCTTGCTGCATCGTTGAACATCAATTGATAGTATAATAAGTTCTTAAGTCTTACAACTTACCTGAGCTTGCCATTTATACTTTAAACTGAACTTTCATGAACATGATTCGTTTACAAGCCCGTTGAGCTACATTAGAATAATAAGGATACTCGGGTCTCTTCTGATAATAACATGCCAAAGCCATGTCCCAGACATAGTCTTACATGGGATGTTCTCATGTTGGTGCCCATGCCATGTCCCAGACATGGTCTTATAGGGGACCTCTCATCTCGGTGCCAACGCCATGTCCCAGACATGGTCTTACATGGGACCTCTCATCTCGGTGCCAATGCCATGTCCCAGACATGGTCTTACATGGGACCTCTCATCTCGGTGCCAACGCCATGTCCCAAACATGGTCTTACATGGGACCTCTCATCTCGGTGCCAATGCCATGTCCCAGACATGGTCTTACATGGGACCTCTTTACCCAAATGTCATGACATTCGTATCCAGTACCATCCTTATGTATCAACGGGACTTTTTAATTTTAATTCTCTATCATTTCATGCTTAGATCATCATCAAATAAATTCATAAAATAAATTCATAGTTGCTGAAAAATAACAGCATTGATAATAAATATTGAAATATTGCATTTATTTACCGTAAACTTACCTCGGTACCAATTATAGCCAAATTCACCAACTTAGTCTTCAACTTTATTCTTCCCTTTGTCTAACCTCGAGTTTCGTACTTCTTGATCTAAAATAGTAAATTTAACTTATTTAATAATCACATTCATCAAAACAGCCCTCGACTCTAACTTTTTCAAAATTACAATTTTGCCCCTAAACTTTTACATAATTACATTTTTGCCCCAAGGCTCGGAAATTAAACTTCATCTCTTATTCTTATGTTTTATAACATTCTGAACATTTTTCCCTTCTATGGCAACATCAAATTCCCACTCTAACATGTACTTATGAACATTAGGTATTTTTACCGATTATGTCGTTTTACTCGTTTTCACTTAAAATCGCTTAGCAAAAGTTGTTTAACATAATTTCTAGCTTCATATTATATCATAAAACATCAAAATAAACACTTTTCACCTATGGATATTTTTCCAAATATAAACCCTAGGTTAAATTATTGCTAAAATAAGCTAAATTAAGCTACCGGGATCTCAAAAACGTAAAGAACATTAAAAACGGGGCTTGGGATCACTTACTATGGAGCTTGGAAGCTTGAAAACCCTAACTATGGCTTCCCCCCTTGCTGATTTCGTTCATAGGAAGAAGATGATGATTTTTGCCATCTTTTTCCCTTTTAATTCATTTTAATTACTAGATTACCAAATTGCCCCTAACTTAAAAATTTTCTATTTCACTTATCTCATGTCCATTTTTGTCTACCAAGTTACCAATGGTATAATTAGCATATAAGGACCTCCAATTTAAAGTTTCATAACAATTGGACACCTCTAACATGTAGAACTCAACTTTTGCACTTTTTACAATTTAGTCCTTTTGACTAAATTGAGTGCCCAAACGTCGAAATTTTCGAACGAAATTTTCAAAAAATAATTTTGTGAAATTGTAGACCATAAAAATATAAGAAAAATAAAATTTTTCTCATCGGATTTGTGGTCCCGAAACCACTGTTCCGATAACCTCAAATTTGGGCCATTACATTTTGACTTTGGGTGTTGGGTCTTACTGGGCCCCAGGCTAAATTGGCCCACTACATGTATTATAATGGTGATATAAAATAAAGAATAGTTAAGATTAGTTTAGCATTGCTTCTAAGTATTCTTGAGACAAAAAATACTTTTGAGATAAATTGGCCCTTAGTACAAATTTAAAATTGAAATTAGAAAAATAAGTAAAAAATATTGTAAAAAATAAAATCTCTTCAAAATAGAAAAGAAAAATTTTCTTCTCTTTGTTATAAATAAGTTACGAGAGTAGCTAAATATTACCAATTGAATTGGTTATTGCTAATTTATATTCTAAAACAGATTAAAAAATAATACTCTTACCAAACGTAGCATAAATTCAATTACAAAAGGACTTCAAAGGTTTAAACTCCACTATTTTATGAGATTTCTCAATTACAAAAGGACTTCAATTACAAAAGGACTTCGAAGGTTTAAACTCCACTACTTTATGAGATTTCTCAAAAAGTTTTGTCTCACCTAACCACGTTGGGTACCCTAATAGAGGAGCATCTAAGTCATTACTTTAAGTTCCAACTTAAGATACAATTGAAATAGTAAATTATAGAGATGAAAAGAATAATTGGTTACGTAGTTCAAACCCTTTTTTACATTTATGAGGTATTGCATAGAGAGTAATTCATTTCGAATCAACTGTACAAGTTATTATTTAAGTTGAACTTACTCACTAAGTTACAGTCTCACTCCTATACATTTACTAAGAGGGCGTTTGGTATGGTGGAAAGTTATCATTTTCCAAGGAATTTAATTGGTTAGAATGTGATTCTAGCGTTTAGTATGAAAATTTTAATTTACTTTCCTTCGAATGTAACATTTCCATGGTAGTTACTTTCTTACAAGCAATGGAAAGTGATTCCCTTAATAATTGGTGGGAAAGTTACTTTCTCTTGTAGATGGAAGGTAAAAATAAATTGTTAAGACAAAATTAATCATTCTTTTATTTCTGTTTAGGGCATTAATTAACTTATTCATGGTAAAAAGAAAAACATTTTTGTTGCTTGTTTTGTCCTATTTTGATCTCTACAACTTCGATTCATTATTCCAAAGTAAGTTTTTTTTTTAAAAAAATACTAGATAAATATCTATATTTTATTTTATTTATAAGTAAATCACATTTTCTAGCACAAAAAACTTAAAATGAGTAATTGTGTGAAAAACAAGTCTATTCACATATGATATCATATTACTCCAGCAACAAAATTGACATCTTAATATAATATTGTATATCACATTGATTTTGGTATCAAGTTTTTATGTGTAAGTTAATTTTGGTATTTTAATACAATGAAATAGCCTTAGGAATTTTGCCTAATAATTGCCTTAGTATTTTTTGGTATCTTAATACAATGAAAATTTGGTATCTTTAATAATTTCTCTATTATCGATTGAGTCTTAATTCGACTGGTATGAATATTGTTGTCAATGCAGGGGAAAGTGGATTCGAGCGTGCTGAAGCGCATTATCCTCCTATTTATGGGTTGGAGAGGGACTATCGATAATTTTAGGCAAATATGATCAAAACTTGTAATAAGATTATTCTAAAAAAAATCTCTACTAATTCCCTTGATGAGCATAGCTTTGGTAATAAAAAAATGTTTAATATTTTATTAAAAATATAATGTATACTATAAATAAATATATTTTTAAAATTTTAAATTTAATTTCTATATCAAGTACTATATAAAATCTCTTTCACAATCTTACTAATTCATTACATTCTTACTAATTGTCTTTCACAAGTTTTATACTTTTAATATATGATTTACCATACAAATATATTATATTATAATATTTAGTACACAAATTGCAAGTCTGCTTCTAATAGCATGTTTTAAGTCTGCTTCTGATAGCACATTTTTGAATCAAAATAGATCTTTTGGTGGCGGTTTTCACGGTGCAAAGGATGAGAGGTCAATCTTGATGGCGGCAATTGAGAAATGGAAGAGGGTTTGGCGGTGCTATCGCTTACTAATGGGGAAGAGGCGATCTGACAATTAGATTTGGAGGAGGAATCAAGAGAGGATGTGGTAGATCTGAGTGTAGTGGGTAATTTCTTGACATCTAGTGTTGTACAAGTTCAGGCTATGCATACAACGTTAGCCAATCCATGGCATCCGCACGGGGGTGTTACAATTACAGATCTGGGGGAAAAATAATTTCTTTTTCAGTTTTATTATGAGGTTGATCTTGACAGGTTTTTGGAAGGGAGCCCTTGGACGTTTAACAACCATTTGCTGCTTTTTCATAAATTAAGGGAAGATCCCATGGTTGTGCCATTATTTTGGTCTAATTTTTTGGTTCAAGTTCATGACCTTCCAACGGGATTAATGTCGGAAACGATGGCTAGGCAGTTTGGAGATTTTTTGGGGCAACTTTTAGAATACAATATGAAGTCGTTAAATAAAGGCTACGGGGGTTACATGCGGATCCGAGTACGAATTGATGTGAGGAATCTGTTAATGAGGAGGAAGAAACTTATTTTGGGCAACAAAAGTTGCATCTATGCGCGTTTCCAATATGAAAAGCTATCATTGTTTTGCTTTCTTTGTGGTCGATTGGGACATTCAGAGAGATTTTGTCCAACTAGGATTGTCCATGGGAAAAAAAAATTGGAGTTTGGATATGATCTATCTGTTAAAGCAATCCCCAAAAGAGCAATAGTGGCGTCAAGCCCCTAATTATGGGAGAATTGGGAGGGACCATGATTGGGTGAGTTGAGGAAATTGCTGGGTAAAGAGAAAGAAGGGAAACAAGTGAATATACAAGGCTTGTTTCGAAATGCGGATTTTTTGCGTCAGGTGGGGGCCAATCTCGGGCTGAATATGGGGGAAATTGGCCTATGATATTGGTGGACCGAAGAATATTGATCCAAATAGGGATTTGATAGAGGAGGATTGCCCCATTGAGATTGGGGAAGGGAAGAAGTGACCTCGTAGCTCTCGATTTTCTTCAGTTTCTAGTGGAATGGATTCGGGAAAAACTACTGATGGACATAAGTGGGGAACCTCTGAGTGAGACGTCGCCTTTGGCATGTGCTGAGGGAGACTAATCCTGATGCGGCTTTTTTCTTGGAAGCTAAGATAGAGAAAATTAAGAGGAGTTGGGATATGATAGAGGGTATTGATGTAAGCAGTGATGGTACAAGGAAGGATTATCTTTAGGTTGGAAATAAGGGACTAAATGGACTTACGAAGCTTCTCGATGAATCATATAGATGCCAATGTAAAGGGAGATATGGAGGGTGTTAGATGGAGATTGAAACAATTTCTTTCCATTCTGCACAATCTCCCGATATACAATATATACATTTTAAAACCCAATAATAATGTGTGTAGAAGAATACAAAATTAAGTGAAAGCCTTGCAGTTGTGGATGGATTCTAGCACTCTGATCTTCTTAATCATTCAATGGGCGGGCCAGTTCCTCCTTTGGATTTATTTGATACCCTTAGCTACCCATACCTCTCTAAGCCCAACAACTTCATATTAAATGATGCCTAGCTGCTACAACTTTGGATCAACAAATATGGAATCCAAAATCAATTCTCATGTCTTGTAATTTCAATTTCACATTACTCAACTAGTTTAGTTGAAATCCATTGTAAAGCTAATTTAATTATTTAATTTTAGTTTAGTTGAGCTTGATTTTGAACCTGGTATAATATGAGTTTTACTCTAAATTTTTTTAAATTGGAAGAAAAACATGCTTTAGACATGTTTTTCTAATTATTATAATAACAATAATATTAATCAAATTAAGACTTAATCGATTAAATTTTGATGTAAAATAAATTTAGCACAGATGTATTCTTAATGAGGAGGCAGGTGGATGGTGCAATGGAGTGGAGCACTTATGGTAAATGTTGGTTACATTTTCTCAACTTTTAAAATTACTTTGTTTAGTTTTTATAAATATTTTAATAAACTAAAATCATACATATGTAAATATGTTATTTATTTAGATTGTACATAAACTAAAAAATTTATATGCTAAAGGTTAAAATATACCAAATATTATAAATATATAACTTTATAATATTAAATTACGAAATTATTAGTAAAAGAAATGAGTTGAAGCGATGTGAAACAATATAAATGGTTATGACATCCATGGACGTGGATGTTTTCAACATACATACAAACATGAGGCGGAAGTGAATGAAGCAATTCCCAATCTATTACTATCCTTACACCTCTACT
Organism: Gossypium hirsutum; assembly: GCF_007990345.1. Classification (NCBI taxonomy): domain Eukaryota; kingdom Viridiplantae; phylum Streptophyta; class Magnoliopsida; order Malvales; family Malvaceae; genus Gossypium; species Gossypium hirsutum. The sequence continues at coordinate 48,135,932 of NC_053445.1, forward strand.
TCCAAGTAAAATTATTTAGATTTGTTCGTATTCTTTTTAAAGATATTTTTTATTTAGTACGTAGTAATTAATTGATTATATATATTTACTACCATTATATGTATATATCTATTAAAATTCTAAACATATGTTGTAGTGTAATATATTTAATTTAATATAATATATAAAGAAAAGGAAAATATCATATTATAAAGTAGAAAATAAGTTGAGCGAAACCGAGCTTAAGAATAAAATATTAAAATCTAAGTTTAACTCATATTTTAAATAAAATTTTCTTTTGTTCAAACTTATTTTTGAGGCTTAATATTTTTGTTCAAATTTTGGATTTGAAGATACCAGCGGGTAACTTGAGTCTTAATACCTTTAATTCTAAAGGTATATAATTTATTTAATAAAAATGATTTCTTGAACGTAGATATGGTAGGTAAATAATGAAAAAGGTTATGTTGCAGTGTTTACCTAACTCATATAAATCAAATGAGTACGTAACCTAGGCTAAGGTTTGTTGCCTAAGTTTCTTCCCTATTCATCTATGGAACATGAGTTTCTTCCATATTCATGTATGAAACATGTTCCTTGTCGCTACCCGCCTAGCCATTCCAAATAGATTTTTGAGTTAAAGAATTATTAAAGGTGTTAAGAACTTGCGCCAAATTATGCAATCAGATGGTGATAGGCTGATGGAGTGAGCCGAAAGGTTTGAAAGGCACTAAAAACCTATGCGAAATTTAAAGGTCGAGCGTTTTATAGGGTCGAGTCTAGTTTTGGTACAATGAGGCAAATTTAGTACTTTTGGGAATAAATGAAGTTGCTTGGGGAAGAAAAAGGAAAACTGGTAATTAAATACCCTAATTTTGTTTTTACATGAAGAGAGATGATTGTACTAATGGAGATGAAGAAAAAGTTAAAGCTGATTGATATCTTTATTGGGTTCCTTACTTCCTTATAGTATCCCTTGTCGTGCCTTTCGTTCATCACTAAAAAAAGGCTTGTCAGCTGACCCCATGAACATTTAAAAAAAGAAAAGATAGGAAAATAGATAAATAAAACAGAAGAAGCAAATCTCCTCCAACATTGCCTTTTTGGTCTTCCTTTAAACTCGTAGCAAATAAAATCCCAAGTTTTCAATCAATTCTCTCTGCTCCCGTCGATGTCATTTTCTTGGCAGACATGGGCATGGAATGGCTTGTTTTTGTAATGACAACATTAACCAAGACAGTAAAGACAACTCGGGTTCAGCTGTTTCTCTGTTGAACCCAGTTTGAGAAGACTTCAAGTGTGTTCATATCAGCTCTATAATGCTTTTGTGTGAATTCAAGCAGCATAGGCCAAGTAAAATCTGGATATACTCTGGGATTATAGGCGTCGACCAACTCTGTTGGTGGGGCTACCACTTTATCACCCTTGGGACATAGGAAGAAAGCCAGAGATTTTCTTGGGATGTGGCGGTTCACCACTGCCCGGTGCAAGCAACTCTTGTATCGCCCATTTGAAAGTGCCTGAAAACGCGAAACCGCCGTTTTGTCAAGAAATATATGGATTATAAGGGGGTATGGTACGGGGTTAACCGGTCCAAAAATTTGAAAAATCTTACCATGAAGGTGTCGCCAATGTTAACGACAAATGCTTCGACATTTGGGCTAATTGAACGCCATTCATTGTCTACAAACACTTGAAGACCACCAACTCGGTCTTGGTGAAGGATGGTTAATGAGGTTGGATCGCAATGAGGCCCTGTTCCTAAAGTGAGGTCTGGTTTTTGGCATGGTGGGTAGTAATTCAGCCTCATTATTGATTCATTTTCCTCGAAAAATTCCCTGAAATGTGATCTTCCTACGCCAAGACTAATGGCTAATAGCTCCATTATCCCTAGAGATAGCTTGCTCATTGCCTCGCAGTAATCTTGGTAAACCCTCCTAATTCAAACAAACGGTCAAAGATTAAACAATTTTTCTCTCTTTTTCTTTTTATAAATAATTTTAAATGTTAACATCCGAATTTCTTACCCGAAATGCTTGAATTCATCTCCCAATTTGCCATCAAGGTAGTCTTCAACAATCTTGGATGACTTTTTGTCAGCTGAATACCGGAAGGAAAGCGTTTCCTTCCATGGCAGCTTGGAGGAGAATCTACCAGTGAAGCTACTAGCATATCCACAGTGCTCACCAAGTTTCCTCTGAGCCCTTTGCTTATCATTGAGTGGCAATTCAAAGAAGTTACCCATATAACTGTGAGCATCAGCCACCAGTGTTGCATCCACTCCATGATTAACCACAAGGAAGAAACCATGCTGCCGACATGCCTCGCCGACCAGCCTCGATGCTTCCATTGCAGAAACAGGGTCACCGGAAAGGAACCCTCCTAGGTCAATGAATGGCACTTGGAGTTCTGGTGCATTAACATTAGGCTTTTCGTGGTCGGGCCATATAAATTGTTTTGGTATGTCGGGTTGGTATTTAAGCACCGAGGCATCAAAAACCAGTTGTTTTTGCTCCTCTCTTTTTTCATCTTTAGGATGATGAGGCATGGAGGGTATCTTGGAAACGCAATCAATTGCCATTGCATGAAAACTAAAGCAAATGTTTTATGGTCTAAGAAATAGATTTATGAGTGAAATTGGAAGTAGCTGAAGGCTTTAAGACACGGACTGAGACAGAGGAGGGAGCGGCATAACTTTGAGGTGTGATGAAAGAAACGCCAAGGCCGCTCCAAATGGGGGAAAACAGTGAAAACAAACTGGAATCTAAGAATTTATTTTTGCGTACAAGGGCTCTACTCGAAAGGGGAATTGCAGTGTTGGTGCTTTAACAAATTAAGATTTTGGGTAATCTGCTACAAGCTCAAGGGGATATTTGTCTTTTATGGTTTGCCAGGGAAACCGGTTTCCAATGGTTTTTTGGCGTTTTATTTGGCGATAGATACACTAATATCACCTGCTAAGTCCTCACTGTCGGACCCATAAAGCCCTCTGTACCTAAACCAAAACCCCAACCTGAGACAGCAGTGTGCCCTCTTTTATGGGAAGAATTGAGAAAACCATCGAAACTTCAACCCTACCGTATAATCAAATGTATGTGCGTGAGATTATATTGAACTCGCAAACCTAGTACTACCAAGGAAAAACACTGACAAATTTCCTGTCCTATATATATATCAGCAAAGATCTTTCCCTCTAACACAAATGAACAAAATGAAATTAAAGCCCAAGCCTGGGAGCTTGCTTTCACATAAATTTCCAGGTAATTGGAAACCACCAATCACCCCAGGATTTTAGAGAGCAACCCAAAGCTCCGAACATTTTACATTATAAGATGTGGTGGGATGTGTATTTATAAGGTTGCTGGGGACTAGACTTTGAATCCAACGCATCCACGTTTGCTAACTTTTTTTTTTTTTCCAACTCCTCTGTGTAGCCTTAACTTTCTCGACGGCACTCTGATTTGCTCCCAACATCTCGAGTTTGGACGTTTAACGTGGAGGATATTTTTTTAATTATTTTTCAGATTCAATATTAAAATTAAAAAATAGCAATTCAAGAAGATTTATTTGGATTAAAATTTAAAAATTTATAGCCAACATTTAAGATATTACGAGTTCAAATTTTATCATTTCCTTTTCTTTCCCTTTTTAATATTATAGTGATATAAATCATTTACTACTATACTAATAATTAATTACTTAGCATTAAAACTTAATTGTATCCATCATTTTCATATTTTGAATTTCTTTTCAATTGTATTATGATCATATTCAATATATTTGTATTATAATCGTATTATATAATTTCAATCTGAATTTTTATATTTGTTTATATGGTTTTGTATAGTAATCATTAGGTCTACTTATGTTCTCAATCCCTATATTTTGTGCACTTTTAAAATTTTATCCCTCATGTATTAATTCCAAAAAATTAATTCCTTTACCAATCAGTAACATCGTCAAAATAATTCTTTTAAAGTAGATTATGTTGTATTTTTTAATTAAAAAATTGCTCATATAGCCAATTTAGAGCGACTAGGAAGTCATGTAAGTACAAAAAAAGATGTTATATTCTCATCATATCCCCCTTCACCGAACTACTTGACGCTCTCGACGAAATTTGGCCCCGTGGCCTTCCAAAAACATAATTCTAGCCTTATCTCACCAAAACACCATGTCACATGAGGCAGGCTCACATAACCCCAAAAGATATATAGGGAAGAGTTTGTGTTAGCACCCTTCAATGCATCACTTGTACAAACCTGACGACGATGCTCTGACCTATCATCTTACATAGTGCTCCTAGTTGACGATTTGCCACTCTACCACTTGCACCCATGGAGAAAAGCACTTAATAACTGGGATTTATATTACGTCAACCTCCTTTTATAAATACCATCCTCTAGCACCAAGATAAAGGAGACAATACATATATAATACAACCCACACTCAACTCAGATACATTCTTAAAACCTCCATTCTTAGCATTCTTCGCATTAAACCCCTGCTTATTTCTACCGTATAACTTAATTATTATAACAAAAAGTATCAATTTTCACTTTGTTTTTGAAATAGTGTTGAAGAACCTTACAACCTTGGATTCAAAATTGAAAACCTTACAACCTAGATTTAGGCATTTAGTCTTTATGTGTGTAATATTGATCATATGAGTAATTTTTTTTATTTTAAAAATGACACATAATTCAATTTAACCGAAATTCCTTTGATGATGTTATCATTTGGCTTTTAATTATTAAATCAAAAGAATAGACTAAATTCTTGAGATGAAAAGCAAAAAAGAGAACACTAAATTTCAAAAAAAATATAATGATTAACTACACTATTATCATTTTGTAAATTTGTATTATATAATAATAAGGTAGTACTTGAATTAGTAAATTCCAAAACCCTACCAACCTACCTCTTCCAATTCCAACCGGACATTATGTGTAGCTATTCTGTATTGGTTGTTAACCATGAACGGAAAAGGCCAAGGTTCACAAGCTCAGTCCTTGCCTAATTAACAATTTTTTTTTTAACTCAAAGATAGCTAAGGCCAATATTTTATTTTATTTAAAATTAAATTCTTCTTCAATCCAGAGCTACAAGACATATTTTTTTTTTCTGATTTCTGTCATTTTTTTTCTTATTGTGGTCCAGAATTTGAATGTCATGTATTTGTCATCTTATACTGCCTACCACGTTTTCCTCAATAAAAATTAAATTAAAAAAAATGAAAACAGACAAAAATTTAAAAATTGTTTTATCTATTCTGAATGAAATCTATCAATTTTATATACTGTATTAATTTTATGATATATATACTGAGGTACAGATTCAAGATTTTACTTTAAGAGGGGCACAAATTTTATATCTAAACGATCTCTTTTTTTTTAACGTAAAAAAGTGTCAATTCTTTTCGAATATTTTTTTCTTATCAAACAAATCAATTTTGTAACACCCCAAACCCGGCCTAGTCGTTATGGCCGAATAGAGAGTGTAACAACGGAAGGTTTTGAAAACAGTGTTACTTCGATAAAACTTTATGCAGTTGTTTGACAGATCATCCAAGTTTTTAAAACTCATATTTTATAACTATTATTGGAAACGTTATTCAATTGTTTCATTTGCCAAAACACAATTTCCAGTGAAAGTTTATTAAAACTGATATAATTTGGAAATCCAGTTCGTATTTTCAGAAAAACCTTTGTCTGTATAAAACCGTAGTTTTCATAAAACGTTTGTCAAATCATGCAAATTAACAAGCAAACTAAACCAAAACCAAATTAAAAATCATACAGTCCAGAGAGTCCTAGAGATTACAAACTCTCAATAAAATTTGAAATTCAAAATAAAACCATAAAATACTAAGTATATAAATTCTCGGTTGAATGGTCACTGCTGAGTCTCCGTCACAACAATCCACCTAAGTCTGTGGATTACCTAAATAGAACAGACAAACAAATGTGAGTTTGCATAAAGTCATTGTGTAACTCATTAAAAGTAGACATGCAACTTATACAGATATCACGTACATAGCCAGATTCAGTTTCAAATTCGAACTTAAGTCCATTACAAATGCAGATACAAATATTCAAAACAAATATACAGAATCCTACCCCCATCCTCTACACACCAACTCCGACCATCCCATCACACCATGTGGGGTTAAAAACACCCACTCATCCCTACACACCACATTGTGTCATTGTGACACATACCAGATAATATGCAGCCATGCTGCCAGAATATAGACGATGTCGCCATACAGAACACTTCCTCCACATATACAAATCCCACCAAGTCATAGATACAGGTATAACAGAGACAGTAAAATCATGCATAACATGCTCGTATATAGAGGTCATATGTATGTACTTATCAGAATAATCAGACATGCAATCGGTGTCCTACCCAGAGTATAATATCAATTTATCAGATCATATAAGTTTTAGGATTTAACTAGCCCTTACTGAACCTACGGTAGGCTCACAGTCGATCGGAACGACCCGTGTGACCCTAGAGAAAAATTTAAAATTATGAGCCCACATGCCCGTGTGGGCCCACACACTCAAATTGGCCTTCTCCATGTGGCCCACACAACCTGGCCCAAAACTCACACATCCGTGTGGCCCACACGTCTAGATTGGTCTTGCCCGTGTGGCCCACACGGCTACACTCACACCACCACACGATCGTGTCTTGCGCACGACCATGTATTCGTCGATCACACGATCGTGTCTCGCACACAGCAAACCACACGGCCAGCCACACGCTCGTGTGGCGTCGACAAAATGATTTTTTTAACTTTTGCCAAAGTTTGATTTTCTGCGTTTCGAGTACACACCTGACACGATTTCGATGCAAAAACACCCCTAGGACCACCAGAACCTAAAATCGATAAACCAACTCACAAAATCAGTCTTAATTCACGATTAATCCAAAACCACGATACCGAAAGCAGTTCAATTCACATAATCATCACTTACCCCGACGCTCCGAACGTTTTCAACTATGATGTTGCAAAAAAAGAGCCCCATTCTTCGCGATTCGTTGCTGCCAAAACCCAAAAATTAAACTACCGAAAATAAAACATCTTTAGAACAGCACTAAAAGAAAACCCTCTCTTAACTAGAGCAAACTTTACCACCACTTACCACAATGCACGAAAATAATGAGCCGAAAGTACTGAAATTAACAGAAAGACGAAAATAAGAAGAACAAGAAAAGAGAATTCGACAGAAAAAATAGAGAAAAAAGTTGACGTCAAATTTTGGAAGAAGTGGAAAAATTAATATTTGAAAAGAAAATAAAATGATAATAGAAAAAAAGATATCCCATAAATCCCTCAATTTTCTCCCACTTACCCACTACTCATAACTCCCTCAATTTTCTCCCACTTACCCACTACTCATAACTCCCTCAAAATTTTGGCTCAACCGAAACTCTATCAGACAATCGAGCAAAAATTAATACCCTTGCTAACATAAGGATTCGAACATATAACCTCCAACACACTTACTCCCTTACCACTCGAATCAGTAAGCTCATTCTGATATGAATTAACATATAATTTTATATAAGCCTACTTAACAAGGGTAAAGCTAGGATTAGAAAACAAATGAAATTTGGCAAAAGTGGGATTTGAACCTAATACCTCACACACACACCCAGAACACTTAACCATTGAACAGATACATATTTGTGTCAGATATTCACAGAAACAGAATAAATTATTCGGGGAATTACAACTCTACCCACCTAAAAGAAATTTCGACCCTGAAATTTACCTGATCAGAACAGATGAAGATACTGTTGAAGCATCGAGTCCTCAAGTTCCCACGTGGCTTCCTCAGTACTATGATTCCGCCACAGAACCTTTACTAACGGGATAGACTTCCTCATCAAAACCTTGATATCATGATCCAAAATCTAAACCGACTGCTCATCAAAAGTCAAATTTGGTCTAATCTCGATCTCCTCAACAGAAACAACATAAAATAGATCAGGTCGATACTGCCTCAACATCGAGACATGAAATACATCGTGGATACGGTCTAACTCTAGAGGTAGTTTCAACTGATAAGTGACTTGTTCCACACGCTTCAGAATCTGATATGGCCTAATGAACCTAGGGTTCAACTTGCCCTTACGATCGAATCTCAGAACTTTCTTCCACGGAGAAACCTTAAAAAAGACGAAGTCACCCACAGAGTACTCAATATCTTTTCTTTTCAAATCTGCATAAAACTTATGTCTATCAGAAGCCGCCTTTAGATGATCCCGAATCAGTCTAACCGTATCCTCGATTCTAAAAACCAACTCAGGACCCAAAATCCAGCGCTCACCCAACTCAGTCCAATATAGCGGGGTATGACACTTACAACCATACAAATCCTCGTAAGGTGCAATCTAGATGCTAGACTGGAAACTGTTATTGTAGGCGAACTCAACTAGCGGTAGATAATCCTCTGCACTACCTCGAAAATCTACTACACAACTTCGAAGTATATCCTTCAGTATCTGAATCACCCTCTCAGATTGAGTATCGGTCTGAGGATAGAACGCAGTATTGAAGTCCAATCTCGAACCCAGAGCCTCGTGTAATTTCTTCTAGAACTGAAAAGTGAAGCAATGATCTCTATCAGAAATTATCAAAATTGGAACCCCATGCAGTCTTACAATCCCAGAGATATAGAGCTTCGCTAACTTCTGTAGAGAGTAGTTCGTCCGAACCGGAATAAAATAAGCAGACTTAGTCAACCAATCCACGATGACCCAGACAAAATCCTTCTTAATGGGTGTCAAGGGCAACCCACTAACAAAGTCCATTGTTACTCGTTCCCATTTCCATAAAGGAATCTTAACAGGTTGAAGCAAACATGAAGGCAACTGGTGTTCAGCCTTAACTTGCTGGCACGTTAGACAATGAGCAACAAAATCCGTAACCTCGCGTTTCAAACCCAGCCAACAATACAGTTTACGAAGATCTCGACACATTTATTACCACTAGGATGCATAGCATAAGGGTACTATGTGCCTCCCTCAAAATTGACGACCTTAGATCAGAATCATTCGACACATAGATCTGACATCGAAAACACAAAACTCCATCTTTATTCAGCCCAAAATCTGAAACACTGTAACTCTCAATTTGACGAAACCACAAACCCAGAGACTCATCCCCTAACTGCTTAATTCGAACATGATCAATCTAAGTCGACTTAACTTGTAACTCAACTAACAGACTCCCATCATCAAAATAGACTAAGATGAGCGAACATCGCCCTCAAATCAGTCATCGTTCTACGACTAAGAGCATCAGCCACCACATTGGCCTTACCAGGATGATACTCTATTGTGCAGTCATAATCTTTGAGCAACTCAATCCATCGACGCTGTCTAAGATTCAACTCATTCTGAGTAACAAGATACTTGAAGCTCTTGTGATCAATGTAGATAATATGCCTCTCACCATACAGATAGTGCCTCTAAATCTTCAATGCAAAAATCACTACAGCCAACTCGAGATCATGTATCAGATAATTCCCTTCGTGTGTCTTAAACTGACGGGACACATAAGCCACAACCTTACCATCTTGTATCAATACACATCCCAAACCGATGTGCGATGCATCGCTATAGACCACAAACTCTTTACCAGATTCAGGTTGTATCAGAACATGAGCTTAAGTCAGAGCATACTTGAGCTTCTCAAAGCTCGATTGTTGCGCATCAGACCAGATGAAGGGAACACCCTTGCGCAGAAGCTTATTCAAAGGAGCTGTAACTAGAGAGAACCCCTCGACAAACTACCGATAGTATCCTGCAAGACATAGAAAACTACGAACCTTAGATATATTCTTAGGTTGTTTCTACTTAAGCACAGCCTCAATCTTCATTAGATCAATACAGACCCCCTCAGCAAAAACCACGTGCCTTAGAAAAGTTACCTCTTGCAACCAGAACTCACATTTGCTCAACTTAGTGTAGAGTTGTTTCTCTCGGAGTATCTGAAGCACTACTCTAAGATGCTTATCATGATCATCCTCGGTCTTAGTGTAAATCAAAATATCATTGATGAAGACCATAACGAACTGATCCAGATATAGCTGAAAGACTCGGTTCATCAGATCCATAAATGTATCCAGAGCATTCGTCAGACCAGAAGGCATAACTAAGAACTCATAATGTTCATAATGAGTCCTAAATGTAGTCTTATGAACACCAACTTCCTTAACTCTAAGCTGATGATACCCAGAATAGAGATCTATCTTCGAGAACATAGAAGCCCCTCAGAACTGATCAAAAAAATCATCGATATTCGAAAGTGGATACTTATTTTTCACGGTCAGTTTATTCAGTTACCAATAATCAATGCACATCCTCATTGTCTCATCATTCTTCTTAATAAACAAAATTGGTGCCCCTAGGAAGACACACTAGGGTGGATGAAACCACGATCGAAAAGCTCTTAAAGTTAAGCCTTAAGCTCTGTAAGCTCTTTCGGTGTCATATGGTATGAAGCGATAGACGCCGAAGTTGTATTAGGTAGAAGATCAATACTGAACTCAGCTTCTCAATTCGGAGGTAAATCGGGTAACTCATCAGAAAAGACATCCAAAAAATCCCTCACTGTTTTGATATCCCCGATAGAAATGTCCCCAGAAACTAAAACACTAATGAAAGCTAATAGGAGCAATATGAACCCCCACTCTAACCGACTTATCAGGACTAACCTTTTTCTTAGGCATCTGAACAAAACTAGAGCGGTTTGAATCCCTCTTACTTTTGCCTCTCTCACCGTCCCTATTTTAGTACTCTACGAGCTTAACCTCTTTTGTGATCTTCGCCTTATCTACAAGAACCATGAACTCTCGCTCCCTTTTGCAACAATTAGTACCCTCAAATTATCCCTCAGACCGTCCTCAAAACGGAGGGACTTCTCATACTCAGACGCCACCATGCCTCGAGCGTAGCGGCTCAACATAAAAAACTCGGCCTCATACTCGGCCACAGATCTATCATATTGCGTGAGATTTATGAACTCACGCCTACGAGTATCTACATAGCTCATGCCCACATACTCTCCCTGAAAGGCGGTTTTAAAGAAGTCACAATTCAGGTGATCAGGTTGAGTACCCTCCTCAATCGATAACCACCACTGATATTCCTCGTCGCGAAGCAAAGAGACTGCACCCTTAAGTTTCTGATCGAGAGTACAGTCTATATCATTCATGATCCTCTCGGTGGCCTCCAACCAATACTTCGCAACAGTAGGGGTGACTCCAATGACACCCTTAAACAGCTCAGCACCATTGGATCGGAGTTGTTCAGTTACCGACCCACAGCCCCCAGATCTAGAATAGGGTCCAGCGATCTTCTCTAATACCCTCAAAATTGCTTGAGACAATGCGTTGTCCCCAACTGAACGACTTTAAGACCCAGTCTCACTAGCAGACAAAATCGATGTCTCACTCGTATCTAAATTTGGCATACTGCCCAGAGAGGAAGACTTAGCTCGAGCCCCCTAATGTCTCTACTACGGCCACGAATACCACATCTGCAAATTCTACGGGTACTCATCGTAAATTTTAAAATTTTATCTATATTATAAAATTTTATGCATCAGTTCTAGTATTTATTAAAAAAATATTTTATGCACAAATTATCAGAAGTTCAGATATGTTTTTAGAAGTTTCAGTCTCTAACTATTTCAGAAAGTACTAACTACAGTATTTTCAGAGTTTTCTATCTAAGTTTAAAAATACTTACAGGACCGACGCCAGGGACTCGATGTACCACATACTTTCTCAAGTTATTCAAATTATTTAAAAACTAATTCTTTTGAAAACACAATTTTGGAACCTAAAATTCACAGCCTGGGTTTTAAAACCTGGCTCTGATACCACTAAATGTAGCACCCTAAACTTGACTTAAATTTTATGGCCGAATATAGAGTGTAACAACGGAGGGTTTTGAAAACAGTGTTACTTCGATAAAACTTTGTGTAGTTGTTTGATAGATCATCCAAGTTTTTAAAACCCATATTTTATAACTATTATTGGAAACGTTATTCAATTGTTTCATTTGCCAAAACACAATTTCCAATGAAAGTTTATTAAAATCGATATAATTTGGAAATCTAGTTCGTATTTTCAGAAAAACCTTTGTCTGTATAAAATCGTAGTTTTCCTAAAACGTTTGTCAAATCATGCAAATTAACAAGCAAACAAAACTAAAACCAAATTAAAAATCATACAGTCCAGAGAGTCCTAGAGATTACAAACTCTCAATAAAATCTAAAATTTAAAATAAAACAATAAAAATACTAAGTATATAAGTTCTCGGTTGAACGGTCACCGCTGAGTCTCCGTCGCAACAATCTGCCTAAGTCTATGGATTACCTAAGTATAACAGACAAACAAATGTGAGTTTGCATAAAGTCATTGTGTAACTCACCAGAAGTAGACATGCAACTTATACAGATATCACATACATAGCCAGATTCAGTTTCAAATTCGAACTTAAGTCCATTACAAATGCAGATACAAATATACAGAATAGATATACAGAATCGTACCCCCATCTTCTACACATCAACTCCGACCATCTTATCACACCATGTGAGGTGAAAAACACCCACCCATCCCTACACACCACATTGTGTCATTGTGACACATACCAGATAATATGCAGTCATGCTGCTAGAATATAGGCGAGGTCACCATACAGAACACTTCCTCCAAATATACAAATCCCACCAAGTCCCAAATATAGATATAATAGATACAATAAAATCATGCATAACATGTTTGTATACAGAGGTCATATGTATGTACTTATCAGAATAATCAAACATGTAATCGGTGTCCTACCCAGAGTAGAATATTAGTTTATCATATCACATAAGTTTTAGGGTTTATTTAGCCATTACCGACCCTACCGTAGGCCCATAGTCGATTGGAACGACCCGTGCAATCCTAGGGAGAAATTTAGAATTATGGGCTCACATGCCCTTTGGCTTGCCTGTGTGGACAACACGCCCAGATTGGCCTTGCTTGTGTAGTCAACACGGCCTGGCCCAAAACCCATACGCCCGTGTGGCCCACATGGCTACGCTCACACCATCACACGGTCGTGTCTTGCGTACGACCATGCCTTTATCGATCACACGGCTGTGTCACACACACGGCCAACCACACGGCTAGCCACACGCTCGTGTGGCATTGACAGAATAGTTTTTAGACTTTTGTCGAAGTTTGATTTTCTGCGTTTCGGGTACGCACCTGACACGATTTTGATGCAAAAACACCCACAAGACCACAATAACCTAGAATCGACAAACCAACTCACAAAATCAATCTTAATTCATGATTAATCTAAAACCACGATACCGACAGTAGTTTAATTCACACAATCATCACTTACCCCAACGCTTCGAATGTTTTCAACTACGATGTTGCAAAAAGAGAGCCTCATTCTTCGCAATTCGTTACTGCCAAAACCCAAAAATTAAACTAACGAAAATAAAACAACATCTTTAGAATGACACTAAAAGAAAACCCTCTCTTAACTCGAGCAAACCTTACCACCACTTACCACAACGCATGAAAACAATGAGTCAAAAGCACCGAAATTAACAGAAAGACGAAAATAAGAAGAACAAGAAAAGAGAATTCGACAGAAAAAATAAAGAAAAAGAAATTGACGTCAAATTTTAGAAGAAGTGGAAAAATTAATATTTGAAAAGAAAATAAAATGATAATAGAAAAAAAAGATATCCCATAAATCCCTCAAATTTCTCCCACTTACCCAATACTCATAACTCCCTCAGAAATTTGGATCCACTAAAACTCTATCAGACAACAGAGCAAAAATTAATACCCTCGCTATCGCAAGGATTTGAACATAAGACCTCCAACACATTCACTTCCTTACCACTTGAACCAACAGACTCATTCTAATATGGATTAACAGATAATTTTATATAAGCCCACTCAACAAGGGTAAGGCTAGGATTAGAAAACTAAAAAAAATTGGCAAAAATGATATTTGAACCTAAGACCTCACACACACACCCAAAATAGTTAACCATTAAAACAAATATATATTTATGTCAAATATTCACAGAAACAAAATAAATTATTCATGGAGTTACAAATTTAATATTTTTTAAAAAGCATGAAGTATTTTACTTTAAAAAGTTAAAATAATTACACTATATAAAATTAAATATTTCTTTCCAATTTGCAAATAGAATAATTAATACTTTACTAAAAATTTCATAAATATCATTATAATTCTAAAAATTAAATTAAAAAAACATGGCCTTAGTCCTATTTCTTAATACTAGGCATTCTAAATTGCATCATCCGCTTTTTCATAAGATCAAACTTATCAATGATAAAATCTGTTGAAAATTCTCGAGCTATATGTTTTTCAATGTATGCCACCAAGTAAGTTGAAAGAAATCATCCTATTGTGAAACCTTGTCTTCACAATTTTCATAGTTGGAAATGCTTGTTCGGTTGTTACAGTAGACACGAGAAGAGTTAGCACAAGACGAATAATTCTATCAAGAAGATGATAAATACTTGACTTATTTGTCTTAGCTAGCACTTGACACAATTGGGCAACTATAGAAGCTTTCCGCAACTCCGTGCTTTGATGAGCATCAAGTTGAAAATGCTCCAATTGAATCCTTGTATATAGCTTTTCTTGCTTTATAAAAATTGTCCGGATAAAAATCATTCATAAGTTTACAAATATTTTCCACCCGAAAAGCTTTGTAATTACCGCATGGATCCAAATCGAAGCTAAGAACAAGTAACTCCATTAGCTCATCATTAAAGTGAGATTTCATTTCTGTTAGCAATGAATCAATACCAACAATAAATATATCAATCTGATAGTGATGCTCAATTGTGAGGTTATCTCTCTAGATGCGAGATCGACCTTAACTAACTTTGTACAAAGCATTTAAATTGGGGACTTTTATCTCTTGATCTTTACAAAATAGCTTCACTTTCTCAAACAAAGGATCCTACTCATATTCTCTGAATTTCTGGAGAAGCATTTTAGTTTATGACACCAGCTACATCGCGTTTAGTATATCCTACGATTTATACTGTAATGCTTCAGAGATCATCAGTGATTCCAAACATCTCAATCATGAAATGCAAGATGAAAACAAATTCAACGAATTTCACTGCATCATATGTTCCATCATCTTCACTCCTCTGAGTAAGGTTGTCGAACTTGATGATATCTTCTAATACAACACAAACGAAATCGAACATCCTCATCAAGCTATTGAGAGAAGCTAAATGAGATCCCCATCGGGTATCGCCTAGATGTTAGAGAATACCAAATTGACAAATAGGTATAACCTCCTTGGATGCAACTACTAGAGTTAATTGGAGACGATGTACGAGGTAGTAAACATAGTATACAAATCGACACTTTTTAGCAAATAATGCTTGCAAGTCGTTGCATTTGCCATGCATATTACTTGCATCATTATATTATTGACCACGAATATCATCCATATTAAGGCAATGGTGTAGAAGAACTTCACAAGTTACCTTCTCCAAAGCTAATGATGTGCTGCCCTTCACATGAACCAAATCAAAGAATCGTTCATGTATAAAACCTTATTTATCAACAAACCACAATAAAAATGTCATTTCTTCTTTCTTTGGCTCATTACGAGCTTCATCCATTATAATGCAAAACTTTAAATCTCCAATCTCTTCTTGAATGAATCCCTGGATTTTACTTGCCAAAATAGATAGAATGTCCTTCTAATACACGAAAGTCATGAACCTAATATGTATGGGTATGAGCCAAATGAATTAATTCTGGAATTTGGCTTTAAAGTCCATATTGGGCCTCTAAGTTTAGTCTTTTAAGGCCCATCATACATTAATATTTGATTATTATTAAAGTTATATAATTAAAAAATGAAAAATACTTTGTTAATATAAAATATAACCTTATAGGTTAAGGGGGTGAATTGTATGAAATACAATTTGGCCAAGGAGGACGAATGTTATACAATGTGGATATCAAATCTAAAATACATGATAATTTATATATAAAATTAAAAAAAATCTAAAAATTTCAAGGGGACGACTGCCCCCTGCACCTTGTGTGCCTCTCTGGACCTATCCTTGTGTATACCCATAATATATAAAGCGAGAAAAGAAAAAAAATAGAGAAATACGCATCAAGCTGAAGGAAAAATATTTTTTATTGATTATTATACTATTATACTGACATTAGAATAAAATTTTATTTATATTATAATTAAAATTTGAATATTAAGATATTTTATTAAAACTAAAATACTATTGTATTTATATTAAATTATAGTTTTATTATAATTTAAATTATTGAATTTTGAGTTACACTATTATTGCAATAACATTAAACTAAAATCAATCTCAATAAAATAGATGTATTGGCATTTAACATTTAGGTATTTCATTCAAGTAGTAACTAAAAATTGAAAAGAAAACAAATTCCATTATTACTTTCATTCAAAGTTTAATTATGGTTAATATATTTTAATTATATTTAACTATTTAAATAATATTATTTTATATTAATTAAATGAAATAAAAATACATTATTTGATGAAATAAAAAATAAATGCGTAAAATCATAAGTAAGAATTAATATATACTAAAGTACAGTATAGAGAATATTGAGCTAAATAGTCTTAGCTATTTACTATAGTACATTTTTCATTTTAAATGTTTTATTATTAATAACAATATTTATCGTATTTATAAATAAAAATCTAAAAGACTTTGTTCAAATGAACTTATGTGACAATAAAATCTATCACATTTATAAATAATAATTTTAATTCATTAAAATACTACCGTTGAATGAATTTATTTGGAAATAAATAAAAATAACTGAATTTATATTGAATTAACTTATTTTTAAAGCTATAATTTTTCATTAAACAAAAAAAAATCAAAAGGAAAAATATTATATTAATTTAAATATTTATACAAAGAAAATTTATATTCGATATAAAAATTTATAAGGTTTTTATAATTATTAAATATTGTATTATTTATAAGTAATAGTAAAATTTATTTCACATTTATTTATAATTGAAATTTTCGAAAGCCTAATAATTTTTATTGTGATTGATGTATCTCAAGAGTAACCCACTATAAAGTTTAGTTACAAATTAAAAAACAAGAAGAAGAAAAAATTCTACTCGAAACATTATCAGTTCGAGAGTTTTAAAAAGAGAATTGCTAAACTTAATTATTTTTTCATGTTTTAACTTCAATAAAGTGTTGGCCAAAAATTTTCAAAGATTTGCTTAAAGTTGAAGAATTTTCACGTCAACCAAATAATTTGCAGATGGAATTGCATTTGATACCAATAATTTTATAATATAAATATTTTTATTATGTTATTAGTAATAATAAAACTTATTTCGCGTTTATTTTTGATATTGCATAATGAAATTATTACTAGAATTAACAATTTATTACCAATTAGTCAAATAACAATTGTAAGCATAGGATTTATCGTAAATCACACCTCCTATCATAAATATTAGGATAAATTATAAAAATGGTCATCCAATTATATCTACATTTCTGTTTTCATCACCTAACTTTAAAATTTTCAATTAAGGTACTAATGCTTGAATTTCTTCTTGTTTTGGTCCTCTGCCGTTAAATTGGTAACGAAAAGCCTTTTTTTAATTGGTATAATAACACCTTTAGTCCTTAATACTTACATATTCTATTAATTTGGTCCTAATTCTAAATAATTCAATAAATTTAACCCTTCACATTTAAAAATTCTATCAATTTGATTATCAAACTTCCTAATCAAAGCTTTCAACTTTTAAAACGGAGGTATTCCACATCTAAAAATTTGTAAACACCCACCCCTCCCCCAAAAAAAAAACTTCTCCAATAAAACAAATGGTAAGAGGCTTTATGTTGGTATCAAAGTAACCCAATAACCCCCCCCTTTTTTTTCTAATTTACAATACTCAAACTTCTATTTGTAAAATTTTTATCACTTAACCTAGTAAGTATATAATTTGTAAGCAATACAAGGGACATCCCAAGAAAACAAAGACACACTTTTTGACTCCGGTATGAAAAATTACAAAAAAATTAGTTAGTCTAAAGGGGTTTAAACTTCTATTTGATCGGTATTTATGTGGGTGTCTTTGTTTTCTTTGGATGTCCCTTGTATTGCTTATAAATCATATACTTATTGGGTTAAGCGATAAAAAAATAATATCTAAAATTTTGAAGTTTGTGTATTGTAAATTAGAAAGAAAAAAAAGTTTTATTGGGTTACTTTGATACCAATATAGAGCTCTTACTATTTGTGTTACTATTTGTTTTATTGGAGAAGTTTTTTTTCTTTTTTTTTCTTTTTGGGGTTTTACAAATTATATTTAGACATGGAGTGCCTCTGTTTTAAAAGCCGGAAGCTTTGGTTAGGAATTTTGAGAATCAAATTGATAGAATTTGTATATGTAAATGGTTAAATTTATTGAATTATTTAAGATTAGGACCAAATTGATAGAATATGTAAGTATTGAGGACTACATGTGTTATTATACTAGTTTTAAAAAAAACTTTAATATAATTTACTCTGAATTCAAACATTAGTGTCTAAATTGAAAATTTTTAAAGTTCGGTAACTAAATTAGAAACGTGACCATTTATATAATTTACCCTAAATATTATATATATATATATATATATATTAATGTGTTCATCACATAAACGGTGAAAAATGCTTGTAGCACTCGTTTTTGTAAGTAAAAAATAAAGAAAATTTTACCCTGTCCTAAAAAAAAGTGTATACCAAAATTTCTATCCCTCCAAAATTTCTAATGCAATTTCTAACTAAAGTGTTACAAATTTTGGTATGCATTTTTTTTAAATGTACAATAGGATCCCTCAAATAACAACTCTTGTATATTATATATATACTCATTCGATTTCTAACGTAATAGTTTTTTACTAACTTAAGTTTATCTTGGTTAAACTAATCAAAAAAGATTTGTGAATTTTTCGTAATATTTTAAAGGTTTTAAAATAAAATTTTAACTTATATTCTTTTAAAATTAGTATTTTTATTTTATTTTTAAATAAAAATTTGAGTAAGAAAAATTGGAATCAAAACTAGTATGGCTCAACTGGTAAGTTTATGTGTCACCCTAGAATCAATGCAGTTAATAAAAATTGGTAGTGACTATTATACTACCAAATGCAACTCTAGTAGCAACTTAATGAATATTTGGACGAATTTGTAACTGGTAGTGACTGCTAGCCAAAATTAAAAAATATGTAATTTGGTTAAGGTTTATTGGGATTTAGTTATTAAATAATGTATAGGCCAAATATGTGTAGATACTCTAATAACTAATTTCTAATTGATGATGGGTTGAGTAGAGATTAGGGTTAACGTGCAAAAGTTATATATTAGGGTTATGTTCCCGAAATTATACATAGGTAACTTTTTTAATACCTCATCTTTAAAAAAGAGAGAGTCGCTTTCTCTAGATTGTTTGTGTGCTAATTTGGAAGATCAAAACTATAAGATTTATAGATTTCAAGAAATTGATGAATTCAGGTACGCTTCTGCATCTAGTTTTATTGATTTTTTCTTGATGATTTGACATGGAAAATCCTGATTTATGGTTCAGTAAGTTTTATATCGGATATTATTTTACGATTTTAACAATCTTGACCAAAATTGTTTGAGCTTTCAATTACTTATCTTTGAGGATTTCTAGCAACCTATTACTGAAGATATGTTGTGCAAGAATCAAGCTAAGTAAGGTTATATCAAGACATTCAATGTGATCGAAGTTCCAATGAATAAGAGATTTGATTTTCAAGGAGTTTGATGATGAGAAGATCTCTTCCAATATGCTCTGTATTGAAGACTTATTTGGTGGCTAGTTTTGTGGAAATAGATATTAACATTGACTGCATTTTAGCAGGTCACATTGTGTTTATTTATAGTATGACTTATTTTAGGTTTAATAAATGAGAGAAGAAAGCACTTAACTTGTTCATTTAGGAACTGGTTTTTAGTATATATTTATGTAAGTAAATTGAACTGTTCATTAGTTTACAACTAAACTTTTAGAAGGAAAGCCTTAGTGAGAGAGCGATCTAGATCAAAGCATTAGAGTGAGGTTGCAACTTGATAAGTAAATTGATCTTTGTAACGCCCCAAAATTTCTAATTTCGTTATTATGAAAATATGACACAAATATTTGTCAGCTTTAGTGGTTATGTGTTCTAGGAGTGTTTGGGAGGTCCCAAGTTCAAGCTTTTGCTTAGACAAATTTTGGTATTTTGAATGAATTAGGCCTTACTCTTGTTTAGTAGGCTTTTATTTGATTATTGGGTAAATTACATCAGAATGGGTTTGTTGGTTTGGTGGTTAAATGGTGTGTTATTATGGTGGAGGTCTTGTGTTTGAATCCCTATGCATGCGAGGCTATTATTTTTTTGCTCAGATTTCGGGATAGAATTGTGTAATAGGGGGATTCTGAGTAGTTGATGTGTAGTGGGAATTAGGGGAGAAGATTAAGGGATTTTAAGGGTTATCATGATTTTATTTTATTTTTTTCCCATAATCGAATTTTGACTCTCTATCTAAAAAAAATTATGCCGTCTATTCTTCTCCCTCTCCTCTTGTCGAAATTCTCTGAGTGTTTTCTTCTTTCTCTTCTTTTTATTCTTCTTGATTTTTTCCTGATCCATTTATTTTCCTTTGTTTTCGCACGCGGTTAGTGCTCGCTTAGTTTCGATAAGTGTTTCTCTTTGTTTCTATCATGAATCTCTTAATGATTGAAGTGATAATGTTTTTTATTTGCGATTTGGGTGTAGGGGGAGGCTCAGACTGGTGAATTCGATGTTCTCGTCTTAACAATAGTTAAACGGAGGGTTACCGTTGGTGGTAAGTTGGGTTTCTGTTCGTTTTTGGTTGACAATTCACTTGTAAATTCGTTAAATTGATGTTGAGTATCTTGATTATAGGCTTTGGAGTGCTCAGGGACTATTTTAGCATCAAACAAAACCAGGTGTGTACCCGAAACGCAAAAAAAATAGGATTCGGTGAAAAGCTGAAATTGCTTGTTATTTGGACAGCAGTAGTAGGCTAAATTTGAAAAATCTCCATAAATTGTGGAAATCGAATTAGAGAATGAATAAAATATAAAATTAAATCTTATTAAGTCTAGTTTCTCATAGAAGAAACAATGTAAGTAATGGAATTGTAAATCCTGAAATATAATAAGTTTTGTGAGACAATGTCAGAATGAATTCGGGTTCCTCTGTTCTGACTTTGAAAATCATAAAAAATTGGAGAAAAATAATTAGGGGTTAAAATTTACATGTTTAAATTACTAATGAGTCTATTTTGAATAGAAACAAATAGAAACATCATCCAAATTTTGTACTAAGAGATAATTAATTTTTAGAAAAGAAGGGATGAAGCTGTCAGACAGCAGAAAATGGGTAAGTTTGAAGATTTTACTGTACTTATTGGCTAAACCAAAAATTCTGAAAATTTTATGGTAGAAAATTATTTGCATCTAGTTTCAAAGACATCAAATGGATCTTAATTCAGAATTCTGTAGCTCAAGATATAAATAATTTAGTAACAGTGATTCAAGTTGACAGCTTTGAAGGAACATATAAGTAAATAGTGAAAATATATATGAATAATTAACTAGCACGGGTTACATTTAAAATGGATCACGTGGCCAAGGCCAATTTGGGTTGAGTGGGCCACATGGGCGTGTGAGCCCATTTTTCTAAAAAATTTTGTAGTCGCCTGTAGACCTACTGTAGGGTCGGTAAGCTTTACTTAGACCCCTATATGTCTGATCTGTCTATCTGATTTCTATACCGAGCATGACTTCAGATATCTGAATGTATGTACTATTAATTGCATAATGGCTTGACATATTTTGTATGTTGCATTGCATCGGGGTGGGTTGATAATATTTTGAGGAAGTGTCTGAAAGGCTATTAAGCCTGTTATCTGGTAGCTCAGCTGCAACCTTCTGATTATGTGCCGCATTTCGGTACAGCATGGTGTGTAGGGACGAGTGGGTTGATTTAATCCCCACATGGTGTGTAGGGTTGGACGGAGATGGTGTATAGAGGCTAGTAGGTAAGATTCTGATTTACTATATTTGCATTCTGTATCTGATATGGGCCAAGACCCTAATGTATTTCTGAGACTATATCTGAATGGGCTAAGGCCCAAACTAATTCTATGATGGGCACGGGCCCAGACTGTATCTAACTGAATTCTGTTGATTATCTGTATGCATGTTTTCTGTGAGGATTACACACTGAGTTTGTGAAAACTCACCATTTCTCTGTTTAATCTGTACAGGTAATCCCCAGACTTGACGGTTTGATGCAGCAGAGGACTCGACGGTGGCCACACATAAATTTTAGACTATTTTCCGTTAATGCCTAGAATTTATTACTTATTTGGGGTTTTTGATGTATCTTCTAGACTATGGATTGGTTGACTTTAAATTTGGGACTTTATACTATTTTTTATGGTTTTTTTTAAAACTGTAACTTCACAAAACACGATTTTTTTCTAAAAACTAAGGCTTTTCGTAAATAGAAACGATTGTCCCTAAATTAATTGGTTACAAAAATTTCCACTAAGAGACAAGTTTTAAAGCTAATCAACTAGTTTTTTTTTCGAATTAAATAAAAGCTAACTTACTGAAACGGTTTTTAAACTTGACAATCTTATCTTCAAATCCCTTTCCATGTGACATCACCAGATTCGACCATAACGTCTAGGCCGGGTTTGGGGTGTTACAATCTTAATCACAACTTTTACTTGTTCATTTATAGTGAATTACTTGTTGAGTAATGCTACACAAACGTAAGAAGTTTTTGAATTGCATAACCAGGCTATTGTGGCCATCACTATTTTATAACTTGTAGTAACTTCGTCTAGTTGCAACAGAATGAAAATATGGTAAGAAAATTTAACAAATTTACAAAAACAAACTTTCAATGATATCGAAACTCGTATTCGCATCATACCTAATGCCACATATGATTACTTAGGCATCCATCATGTTTGTGTCCATCTGGCCTATTAGTCGTGACATTTATCCCCTTAGGACCAACCCATCACTATTGCACTCCACATGCTAATGCCTCTAATTCTACCAAGATCATCAAGTGCATCATTAGGTGTAGCCTATAGCACAATTCTTGGTCTTAGAGGAAAAAATAGATTCCAAAATATTCATAAAATATAGTTTGTCGACTATTCAAGAACTAAACAGAATAATTCATAAAATTGTAAGTAAAACTGTAAAGCAGGGTCACACGGTTGTGCGACCAGGCCGTGTGAAAAGCTATAGGTCATGTGGAAGGGTTACATAGCTGTGTGGTTCACGAACTAGCTTAGGGTTTCAGAGGCACATGGTTGTATGGTCCACCTGTGTGTTCCACATACTTGTGTGGGAGACTATGTGTCCCTAATCCTACACATGGTTTGCCCCAATTCACTTGTAAAGAAATACACACCTTTCATAGAGGGTCTAATCGACGTTCCTTACGATCAAATCTAATTCGATTCACTTAAATCAGGTCCTTCAAACGACATTTACACATGAATTAATGGTTGATTTCAAGATTTGACAAGATTTTCGAAAGTTTTGGCAAGAATCGTAAAAGATTGGTTAGATCACATGAAAGATTAGTATTGGATAATCAAGTTACGAGAATACAAAATCTAATCCTTAGAAAAGGGTTGTTATTGACAGAAATTATAAACCCGGTAGAAAAATGATTGAATGGAAGATGTTTTAATCCGAGATAGCAAAATAATCAACAACAAAAAGATGAAAAATATGATGCAAAGAAGAGGAACGAAAAGAAAGAAAGAGAAGAAATAGAGAGAAGAAGGTAAAATTCTAATATGAATTGAAAACAAAACAAGATGCCAAGTCTAATTGAAAAAGGATGGGTTAAATACCTAGGGTTTGGGAACCCTAGAGAGTGGCATAGCAATTTTCCCATTGCCGCTGAAAAATAAAATGAATGCCTTGAGGGAGGAGTGGCTCAAACCTAGAAACACAAGGGGAAAGACTTAACTTTTAACCATTAAGCTTGAAACCTATTTCTTACTTAGTTTTTATTCTTGATAGTATATATTTTAGTATGGCTTTTATCCTAAGTTGTGAATAATAAAAGGAAAAGAAATGGGAGGTGTAGAAGCCCAAATTTTCCAGCCCAATAATAATAACCCAAATCAAAAGTCCACAGTCCAGAAAAATACGAAAGGCCTAAACCAAGACCAGCCCACTACCCAAACTTAACCCTAAACCCAAAACAAACATAATCCTAGCCCAAAATTAACCCCATTTTTAGCAAACCCTAGTTTGCTTCCCCAAGCCAGCGCCGCACGCCCCTGGTCAGCCTCCTCGCACGCCACCGCTGTTGCTCACCAATTACCGGCCTTCTGACCTGCAAGAAAGAGCCACACGCAAACAAAAACAACAAGAGGAAAAAAAAACAAAGAAGCAACAAACAACAAATGAAAATCCAAACGCAAAAAGACAAAAAGAAATAATGAGAAATAGCTTTAGATCGGCTACAAAAGCCGAAAATGAAACGATTGTAAACTTCTTCGAAAAGGAAATAAAAAAAAGAGAAAAACAATCTTAAGGTGATATTGCGTTTTCTGTCTTAGGTCTAACATTTTTTTGTTCATTTTGTTTCTTGTTTATTTATTGTTTTTTTATTTTACTGAAACAAAAATAAAAAGAAAAACAAAACTTACCTGAGCGCCACGGTCTCTTCGCCGGAGTCCCGCTCTCCGTCATCGGAGACGAATTGAAATGAGGGACGAGGACGGTTTCCTTTTTTTTCCTTTTTCTTCTCGCCTGTTTTGGTGGTTAAGGGCTGAAAAGCCCTTGGATCTGCATGGCGCCGACCGTCGCCCTCGGTGGCGTCGCGATAAAGGAACGGCGGATGTCGGCAGGGTTTCCAAAGCTAGGTTTTGAGCCCTAGCAGGGAAAGGGAGCCCCTTTCTTTTTCTTTCTTTTTCTTTCTGTTCTTTGAAAAAAATGAAACTGCAAAAAAATTTTGGTTTTTAAAGAGGTAGGAAACGACGCCGTTTAGCCCCCTTCAGACCCGCATGCGCGACCCGACCCATTCCAGGGGATCCGCACTTTTCTGTAAAATGGGCTATTTTCGCCCTTGGTCCCTCCCCATTATTGTTTTGTTTTAATTTAATCCTTCTGCTTGTTTATTTTTTTTAATTTGACCCCGAAGGTTTTGAATTTAATCCGTTTCAGTCCAAATGAAACGTTGCGCATGGAACTTTAGGAGTAATTGCTGGATTAGTCCCTGTTTGTTTCACCTGCATTCGTTTTAGTCCCCTGGCAACCCTATTTTATTTATTTGTGATTTAAACCCCAGATTTTGGGCTTGATTTCAATTTCGTCCTATTTCATTTAATTAATTTATTATTCGTATTTTAAGTTTTACATATTATTTATTTTAAATGCTTCACCTAATATTTACTTAAATTTTTTATTACATTATTTGTTTCAAACTACCATATATATATATATTGTCCTTTAAATCTTTTTTTATATATTATTTTTTTAACAAAGATAAAGAATAATGTTTTATGTTTATTTATTTATTTTAATCTATATTAGCATTTTTCATTTTAAGTTTTGTATTTTGTTTGCTTGAGGTATTGACCATTTATTTCGAATTGATTTCATAAATTATTTGTCTTAGACCATTAGTTACGTGAAATTATTGTCTATATTATTTCGTCTCGTTTGCTTTGATTGTTAATGTTGATATTTTAAAATGATGCATGTTGTATGGCTATTACCATTATGTGTATTATTTCGTTTACTTGTATTCTCATGCTATAGTGATTCATTCATTTAACATTTCGATCGTAAAATATTTCTCCATGTTGTATTATTATTCCATCAATGTAACCTTTCATTCGCACATGGTTTTAAACGTTACATTAATTTTTTATCCAAATAAAAAAGGAAAAAAGTTTTCAAAATAAGGTAATTTTTTTGCGTTTGGAAGTTCGAGAAAATATGCCCTAACGTGCTAGGTTTCGATTTTTAGTTCGACCAAATAGCTAAAATATCCTTTAAAATTTCAAAGTGAGGCAATATTTACGTTTGGAAATTCGAGAGAACGTGCCCTAACGTGCTGAGTTTCGGTTTCTCGCTCGACCAAATAGCCAAATATCCTCTTAAATCTCAATCCATGTCATTTGAGTTTTTTTAGGATCGTACTCTAAATCTTTTTAAAGTTTTCAATCTTCGACATTAAGACGTTAACTAATCAACTAGGTACCAATTTTTGGGTGTTACGAGGGTGCTAATCATTCCTCGTGCGTAATCAACTCCCGAACTTATTTTTCGGAATTTCATGGACCAAAATCGTTGTTTTAATAAAATCTAAATCGTTTATTAAAAACAACCGTTTTACAAGGTGACCCGATCACACCTCATCAAAAAAAGATTGGTGGCGACTCCCGTTTTCGTTTTTATTTTCAAAATCCAAGTCAACCCCGTTTTAACAAAAAAATGGTGTCAACAGGAGGAAGAGAGTTCAAACTTGGATCACTAGAGAAGACACTAAACACTTAATTGTTCGACCTTAATCATTTTCTTATCTATCCATTATGATTAGCCCCTATATTTTGGTACGTGACAATGAAAATAAATTGATTAACTTTTCATTACTTCAAATTTCATTTTATATTTGATTAAGATTTTTTATTTTTCATTGACCCAAAATTTATTTTATATCACGAGGCAACCGTTGGAAATATATAAAAGAACATTTCGAAAAGTCAATTTTCGTAAAGCAAGCGATCTCTTAAAATCTCTACAACAGCCCCATCAGCCATCACCAATAGATTGAGTTGACTAATTCGCAATAATTTTGAAATGGAACTTTGCTTATTTTGAGTAATTTCCTAAATCCAAGCACTAAGCAAAAAATTGAAAACCTATCTTGTCATAAAGTGGAGAGCAAAATGTGGCAATTATAAGTGTTTGGGACTATATATGATGGTGGTGGATTTTACACAATGTGAATGTCATTCACACAACACTCCCAAGGCAATTTATAAGCATATTAAATTTGCCCAAAATTCGCTTCTAATTTTGAAAAAAAAAACAAGTATTCGAAGACAAATTTAGAGTAGTTGGAGTATAGAGTTATGTGCCCCTGTTAGAGGAAAATACAATTTGGAAACTCTTTGTATATCTAATAAAAGTTGGTGGGTTCAGCAATGAATAATTAAATTCGTTACACTTTTAAAATGAGAATTTAAAAATGATATCATTGAAAGAAATAATCACAAACTTTAATAAATATAAAATATATAAAAAAAAGTTAATAACTCCAAAATAAAAATATACTATAATTTTTATGTAAGAAAATGAGCACACACATGTACAATCCCATTTGATATGCTTCCAGAATTTAGGGTAAAAATAGATTACGGTGGCCTTCAACTGTCAATCGTTTACCCATTATGTTTGTTTAATTTTCGTTTTTTACCTAAAATTTGGGAATTTAATAAAGATGTAGGCAAGACCCATAATCATGTCTATATATGACAGAGGCGAGAAAATTTTTTTCTGGCGAATCGTCTAGCATTTATTTGTTTGTTTTTTTTGCCTTGTCTCTCACTTTTCCTTTTTTACCGCTTATTCTAAAATGAAAAATCAACTGACACCAAAAGTCATTTCTATCCCTCCAAAATATAAATTTAAATCCTTTTCTTGTTAAAGTTTCAGAATACATAAACTAAAATAATTGATTTGGAATTTGAAATTTGAAATTTGAGTCAGTCAACTCCAAATTTTGTAATTAAAAAACTAAAAATCATAGTAAACTCGTGAACTTAATTAGAGATAAGAGTGTTGATATTGGTTGATCATCAAGGGGGAGATTGGAAGGAGATAGATGGTGATAAGTAGATCGATTTACTTGTGTCAGGTGGATAGTCAAAGTAGGTAAGGAGGAGGAGGGAGGAGAAAGGAGATAAGAAGAAGACGGTGTGCAAGAATATATTACTAAAGGTTGTTGAAAGGGAGAAGATCCCTTTTATATCGTGCCTAGGGGTATATATAGAGGGAGGTTCTCCTTGCCTAGTAGCACCTTGTCATTGTCAGCATGGGTGGTTGGCCAAGTGATAGGTTCGTTATATGTTAGTTGCCGTCAATTGTAGTACTATGTGAGACTATTTTGACATTTCATTTGCTGAAATAATATGAGGTTGCTAGGCCTCAGTGATCTCTTGATAGTCCCCTCTTGAGGATAAGAGCGTGCCACTAATAACGAACGACCTAATAGAAAACTCACTATTAGCGAATGGTTTTCCTGTACGTGGTATGAAGTATGCAGGTGGCTTATTATCAAGTGACCAGCCAAAAGGTCATCTGTGGGTGGCCATAGTGGTTGGCATAAGGAGAATGATTACATATTCAAATATTTGTGGGCATTTGATTTGTAATTATCATTATAAATATTAAGCATTCAAAAAATATATTTGAAATCAAATATTTTAAAGCAATGAATGCACATGTTAATATTAAGATATTTACTTCACTTTTAAAAAAAATTTTGCAAAATAAGATATTAGCCTAAAGACAAATAATTAGTCTTGAGATAATAAAAAATATTTAAAATAATTAAATAGATTATTTAATTGAAATAATAATATTTTTTTATTAAATAATTTGAAAAGAAACTTATAAAAAAATTATCACCTAAAAGTATTTACCAATTATAAATTCCGATTGATTGAATTATAAAACAATTGTCATAGTTGGTATCTTTCCAAAAAAACAACGATCTTATGTTCAAGCTCTAGTAAATGTGATTTATAAAATTTTAAAAATATTAAAATTTCAAATATATTTTAAATTTTTTTAGTGAATTTTATATGTTTTTGTAATTTTATAATTTTTTAAATAATTTTAATAAATTTTTGTAACTTTGTGTAAAATTTTAAAGATTTTTAATATGTTTTGGATGATGATGTCATTGTGATGCCATCGTATGAAACATGACAACATATGATTGGTTGGATATCTCCAAATACTTTTTAATGTCCAAAGGATTGGATTAAGAACATTTGATAACGTTAGGGAATGAAATGGACTAAAAAAACTTTAAAGATTAAACTAAAAAACTCAAAATTTACTATCAGTTTAAGGTGAGCGTTCAATCGAATCGAGTGAAGAAATTTTGAGTTAATCAAGTGAAGAAATTTTGAGTTAATTGTGTTTATGAGTCCTATTTGATTTTTTTTTCGAATCAAATTGAGTAAAATGAAATTTGAGTCGAATCGAGTAAAATTGTTCAAGTTGAATTAAAAAAATCAAAATATCAAATTAAAATTTTGTTACAGTATAACTAATTTCATGTTAAAACACATAAATTAAGGAAAAAAAGAAAAGAAAAAAGATATGATAAACTTAAATCATTAATTAACTTATTTAGGTCCCAAAATTATTGTTTTAGACAACTTTTAAAATTTTAACTTTCTTTATATATATTTTAGATTTTTTTTTGAAAATTTTAGAATTTTTTAAAAAATATAAATTTTTTTTGAATTTTTATAAATATTTTGAATTTTTTAAAATCAATTTAATTTTTTTGTAATTTTTGTTGAGAGAGAGACCAATTTGTTCATTTTCAAAATTGATAGGGACCAAAAGCGTATTTAAACTAATTTGTTATTCAAATTATTTGAATTGTAAAATTCAACTCGACTTGAACTAAAAACTTGAATTACTTATTCAAGTTAACTCGAATAACTCGAGTAACTTAATTTAATTAACTCAAAATTTATATATATTTTTTAATTTTTCAAATCTAATAGATTTTTCAAATTAAAATCTTGTTACAGTATAACTAATTTCATGTTAAAACACGTAAATTTGAAACCTTATATATTTTTTCAAAGCAAAAAAAAAGATACGATAAACTTAAATCATTAATTAACTTATTTAGGTCCCAAAATTATTATTTTAGAAAATTTTTAAAATTTTAACTTTCTCTATATATATTTTAGAATTTTTTTGAAAATTTTATAAATATTTTGAATTTTTTAAAATCAATTTAAATTTTTTGTAATTTTTGTTGAGAGAGAGGCCAATTTGTTCATTTTCAAAATTGATAGGGACCAAAAGTGTATTTAAACCAATTTGTTATTCGAATTATTCGAATTGTAAAATTCAACTCGACTCGAACTAAAAACTTGAATTACTTATTCAAATTAACTCGAATAACACGAGTAACTTAATTTAATTAACTCGAAATTTATATATTTTTTAATTTTTCAAATCTAATATATTTTTGTTGACCCCTATTTCAGAGGTAGACGTGCTCCATTATTATGATTCTTTATTTTTCTTGTTTTTAATTAAAAAAGTTTTTTTTTCCATTATGAGGAACTTAATTCCATTATAGTGAAAGGTAGACAAGAATTCAGAATTTGAATTATGAGATCCAAAACCACATTTCGTCTCTTCTTCGTTTTGATATTCGGTTTTTCTCTGAATTACAAGAAAGATTGGATCGCCTTTTTAGTATTGTTTTTGAAATCGTTTCAAGTTGGTAGAAATAACTCAACTGTAACTGTCATTTTATTTTACTGAATAATAAATTGGCATAGTTTGATTGGGTGTGCAGTTGGGTGAAGTCATGGGAACTAGTGATCTAATTTAAATGGTCTGCACAGTTGAGATGGTTAATTAGAGCTGAGTTCTCCTCGTTCACAATTCTTCTCATCTGCAAAGCTGTCGAAGAATTAAATTATAAGAGTTGATCTCAAGGTTGTTCATTTGAAAATAATTAGTTGTTGGACTGTTTCTACAATTAGTTTACCACTACCAAAGAATTGGTGGTTTAAAGCTATTCCTCAATCACTTTAATTGGCTTATCATCAAATGGGGAAGCATCAATAATCCATGATTGTTACTAAGTCATTATGCAACATCTAATATCTATAAACTTTATGAGATCCTTACTACAATAAATAATTTCATTTAATTAAAGTTACCGTGGCTAAGCCTCTAATTAAATAAAATTATTTGGACCCCTAGACATATATTCTAAAGTTTTATTGCTAAATACCTTATGCAATAAGTCTAAAAAAAATTTATGCACCTAAAAAATGTATGTAACTAATAACCAGATAATTCACTTACAAACATTTACTTTAGGCACATAAATATATATATTCAAATAACAAATTTCTAAAAATTTTCACTAAATTATTTATAACATAATTAATTTTAAAAATTTTACTTTAATAAAATCCAACGATTTTACACAAAAGATTGCAATAAAAATTCTTAAAAAATATTTTAAAATAATTCAAAGAAATATGGCATCGTTATTTTGAGAAAATTTACAAATTTTTAAAATTGGACAAGGCAGATATTAATCATGCTCGAATACCAAATATAAGCCTAAATTATAGCTTAAATGTTAAAGTGTAGCGGAAAAGATAAAACATAAATACCTCCGGCTATTGTCTGAACCAAATGTCAAAATCCAGACATTATAACACCACTGTCGAGTGCGTCAAACAATCGACGAGGATGTCAAATTTAGGTATATGAAACACGAAAATAACTAAAGCCTTTTAAGCACTCAAAAACCTCACTAGATGAATTTTTTTTTGGTGCTTGAGGACTTTATACTTGGGGTATTTATAGTGATGGTTCCCCATAAAAAACTACCAAAACATGTCCCACTATCACACATACAAGATGTGGAAGTTGGGCAGCAAAAGTGGGGAGCATTCCCACAAACCAAATGCATGTGCTACATGCCTCACTTAGAAGAAGAGATTGCTCACAAATAGCTCACCTCGCCCAAATCCCCTTAGTTTGTCTCACGACCAAGAGAACTATCGCAATAAGAGAGGCTCACTCAGGTAAGAGTAAGAGTTCGCCAAATTTAAGGGCCATCTGACTACTACCAAATCTCAAAGGAAATTTATTCGTGAAAAACTTACATAAAATCTATTCACTTCCCAATGCCCTAGTACCAACTCCCCTGTACCGAGCACAACCATGCTCAGTACCATCACATCACAACTGACCTCATCTTATCAAGGTTCTCCATAACTATACCTCAGCCTCTACCTAGTAGGGTACTCATCAAGTGGGATCCATGCTAAGCTTTAAGCCTCTTTTATCTTCACCAAAAGAGAAAACAATTCTACTTAGAAGAAAACTCCTCTAATCTAACCACTAATGACTTTCAAAACTATGATAATGAATCACCTCCTACCTCCACTACTAAATCTTATATCAACAGGTACGTTTTTAAAAATATACAGACAAACAAACATGTTTTTGCGGTTAAAATGCATAGCTGCGTGCAAGAAGGAAATTATTATTGTTGTTGTTGTTGTTTTCTTCCATTCATAAAGAAGAACTTTTAGTGGAATAACTGTTTTGCTTAGACCACCCTATCTAGTAGAGCATTACTAGATTTGGAATAGAGACATCCACTTCATTTTCTTGATGTTATAGATGGGGAAACAAAGTTTCTGATATTCCTTTTAATTTTTCCTACTGAAATGGAAACTCCCTATCTCTATCATGCCCCCTTCTATACTTAGTTTCCCCCATTTTGTCAACTAGACTCTATGGAAATAGTTTACCTTTTACATATCAAACAAGAGTTTGCTTAATCAGTGTCCATAATTACCAGTTAAAAGTTATTTAATTGTTATTTTCAAAAATTAAATTCAATATTTTGTCTTTACTAGTTCAACAAAGAATATCACCTTAACCAGATTATCATTTAATCAAATAAATCAAACATGCAAATTCTTGAAAAACTCAAGTAATACTAAATTATGTAACATCCCCTATCATGAAATAAAAACTCAGTTAGATGAATGTTTTTTTAATACAGAATTATGATTTAAAATTTAACTGAATTAATTTATAAAAGGTTTAATCCAAAAATTGATAATTAATTTATAAAAGGTTTAATCCAAAAATTGATAATACTTTTTTTTTGATACTTCAATTTTTTATCAAAATGGTATTTAATATTTTCTTTTCAAATTTTTATATTTTTTTAATTCAATTATTAGTCAATCTGTTAAGTCTATTTTAAATAATAATAATAATAACATAACCTACAAATTCATATCTAAACATGCACTTCCCCCCATTTTGGCACCTAAATATTTTTCCGGTCACAAGTGGTATCTAAATTACTTTTTTCTCAAGCTGGTATATTTGTTAATTTAATAGTTAATCAAATTATTAAGTCTATTTAAAAAAATATGACCAATTAAAAATTGCCATGCGGAAAAAAAGATTAAAAAAAATTCTCTTTATAAATATATATTTTTTCTTCTTTCTCTCGTATTGAGTTTTTCTACAAGTGTCAGTATTTTGGCTTTCGTGATTTTGATCAATGTTTTTAGAATTAGACCGATGGTCGAACCAATTAGGCTATCAATTCCCGGTTTGATCTGTACGTCTTGTTC
The DNA here is from genome assembly GCF_007990345.1 of Gossypium hirsutum. NCBI lineage: Eukaryota > Viridiplantae > Streptophyta > Magnoliopsida > Malvales > Malvaceae > Gossypium > Gossypium hirsutum. The sequence continues at coordinate 48,169,520 of NC_053445.1, forward strand.
AGTCAAATATATTATTAAAAATTTATAGAAATAAAAAATATTTTAAATAGAGAAAATTAATTCAATCAATTTTTTAGTTTGGTCCAACAAGTTTATATCGGTTTGCAGGTCAATCAATTCAACCTCTATTTTTGGTTCGGTGCCTCGACCAGCCAGATAGTTTGATTTTGAAAACACTGGTTTTGATTGTTGGAAATTTTGATTGAGAAAACAAAAAAATTGCACAGTGGAATTTTTAAAAATTCATTAAATTGAACTGTGTTGTGTTATCTATTTTATTCCTGACTTTCAACCAAAATGATTTTTTTTGCTATTTTCAAATCCTAGATTACTTAGAGAGTGGACTCTAATTCTTGAACCCAACACAAAATAAAAACTCTAATTTTTCAGTGGAGAAAGTTAACTCTCTCTATGAGAAAATAAACCTAAGTCAAATCTCGCGTTTTCACGAAAATAGAATTTATTAAAAGTAAATCTCACTATTTTCTAGTAGGGTAACTGCACTCAGAATTATGTGTTTTTTGACTTAGCCCATAGTCCCTATATATAAGGGTGTTCAGTCGGTTAACCGACCAGTTAACAGACCCGAAATTGTTATAACCGAATTAACTAACCTCCAAAAATTTTTAACCGTTAACCGAACCGAATTTTTTTAAAAATAATTAACCGAAAACTATGTGTTGTTCATTTTTGGTTAAAAATTACCCGAATTACCCGAAAATTACCCAAATTACCTGAATTGCCCGAAAATTACCCAAATTACCCGAATTAAATCACTACATGATTAAAAACATTACATAAATCTTTGAATCACTACATAATTAAAAATATTACATAAGTCTTTGAATCACTACATAATTAAAAACATTACATAAGTCTTGAATTAACACATAATTGAAATGTAAGTTTTTAATATTCTCCATTTATATCCATTTCATCTCTCCAAAATATCTCTATTTGCATTAAACCTAAAAAAAACATCAGCAAAAATTTAGCATATAATAGAAATATATGCATTTAAAAAAAATCAAATAATATAAACAAACGAATAGATTATAAATTAACAAGAATAAGATAGTAGTAAGCATACCCTTCAACTCACGAAAACTCATGAATCTAGGGTAGGCTCTAATGCATTCCAATAAATGTCTAAACATTGATCAATTAAATAAGTAAGACTGATATGGTAAAAAAATTGAAACTATTATAATAAAACAATAAATAGACCATTTTCAATCTTGTCAAGCTCTTGGATTTGTTCTTCAATCTTTTTTATGTCTTCTTGTGATGATGATCTTCGAATCCAATCTTGAGTACACACAAGAGCTTGTACAATTTTAGGAGTTAAAGAACTCCTATATTGATCAAGCACACGTCCCCCGGTGCTAAATGCAAACTCTGAAGTAACCATAGAAATTGGTATAGCTAACACATCTCTGGCAATTTTTGAAAGAGTGGGAAGTCTAAGGCTGTTCACTTTCCACCACAATAAAATATCAAAATCTTTAACAAATTCTTCATTAGCCTCAGCTAGATATTTATCCAACTCAGATGTTTTATCCTCACCACAAATTTCCAACTCACGCTTTTTATACAAAGCTTGCATTCGCCTTTTCATTTTTTGTTGTGGTTCACCAATAGAAACATGTGTTGACACACTCGATTGGCAACAAGTACTATGAAGTGGAGGCTTATACTCATCAAACAATTCATACAAAGATTCCTTCAACGTTTGCATCATTTCACAAGCTTTTTCAGAACTAGACATTTCACTAAGTGCAAATTCAAGATACTTTAGTTTTTGTCTAGGATCTAAAACACAAGCAACAACCATAAGCAAATTCATCTTATCAATATCACCCCAATACTTATCATACTTCTCTTTCATCTTGATGGCCATAACATTGAAATCAATATTACTATTTAACTGAGCATCTCGTAAAAGAATATCAATTTCGGAAAGCTCATCAAAAAAATTATTGGACATGACATATGAAGTGCCAGATATACGCAAAGTGACTTCATAAAAGTGTTCCAAGAAATCCCTCAAGTTTCTAACATTATCTCAATCATCCACACTAGGCCAACCCTCTCCCCTTTCAAGTTCAGCCCTAAAGTTTGTATCTTGCTCCTCAAATCTCTCAAAAGCTCTCTCAAAGTTCTGAGCAGTGTCTAACATTAAGTAGGTTGAGTTACACCTAGTACAAACATCAAGACACAACATCTTCTTGCACTCTATCTTTTCCACCACAATACACTCCTTAAACTTTTGTAATCTAGCTGGAGATTGTCTCACATATCTAACAGCCCCCCTAACACGTTCAACAGATTTATTCATTTCCTTTAAGCCTTCAACAGCAATCAAATTCACAATGTGTGCCATGCATCTCATATGAATATATTTACCATTTTGAACTAAACCCCTCGAGAGTTAAATTTCTTTCTCAAATAACCAATAGCAACATCATTTGAACTTGCATTATCAATAGTAACAGTAAACAACTTATCAATCCCCAATTCAACAAGCATTTCTCAATCACCATCTCAATGGACTCACCCTTATGACTAGAAATTGGACAAAAGTTTAAAATCTTTTTATTCAATTTCCAATCGTTATCAATAAAGTGAGCAGTGATACACAAATAATTAACTCTTTGCAAAGATGTCCATGTGTCAGTAGTTAAGCAAACTCTAGAACAAGAACTTCTCAAAAGTTGTTTTATCTTGACCCTTTCATCTAGAATCAATTGATAAACATCCCTAGTCATAGTAGTTCGTGAAGGAATATGAAACCTAGGACATGTCACAAACATAAATTTCTTAAAACCTTCACTTTCAATAAACTTGAAAGGTAATTCATCAATCAGAATCATTTGTGCTAATCCTTTCCTACATGCTTCTTGATCAAATCTACAAGTTGAAAGATTCCCTTCCCCCCCCCTTCAACTCCCTTTCTAGGTAAAACTAGTTGTCATTGACTAGTGTCAACAACATTACTAGGATTTTTCTTACATGAACCAATATGATATTTCAATGACCCCGTACCATTTTTTTTCATATCACAACAAAATTCCTTTTCACAATAATTACATTTAGCCTTACTTGCATCCTCACTATTAATAAACTTAGTGAAGTGAGACCAAACTTCTAACCTTTGAGGAGTGGCTTTTCTTTTCCCAGCAGTCCCCTTTGTTTGGATTAAAGCTCCAACTCCCGAATTTTCAGAATCTATCGAAGTAGGAGGTGTAACACTACCCTCAATAGATGTTGGTTCGGTTGACATTCTACAAGACCAGGAGCAGCATATACAAGTTTAGTTTAACCCATTACAGAATTATTACTTCATTTCTTTAGTGGATGTTAAAATTTTGCTTTAAATTTTGGTCTTTATCTACGTATTCATAAAACAGAATTGTACTTCTGTTTATTTTGCTTCTTCTTTTCTTAATATATATAAATATAATTTTAAAATTAATTTATAACTTGAAGACCATATTTATTATGTTGATTAATTTTTAATTTAATGCTTATTTACTTTTTTTTAAAATATTATTATGTTCATTATGTAAAACTTTTATGAGATTGCATATCAAAATTAAAATTTGCCAGTAAAAAAACGATAAAAGGTTACTTTCAATGTATATCAAATTGTTCATAAAACAATAAAAAATCAAATAAGCAAACATAAAATAAATTTTATTTAATTAAACCAATTGACTATTTAATGCTTACTTCCCAATTAAGTTGCAATCCATTTCTGGTTATTGTATTAAACAAGATTACATTAAATAATTAATGGAAAATATTGGTAAGTTACCGAAGAGTTAAAGGATTGTTTTAATTTTTTTTAAAATGAAGTAAATATTTTTAACAGATTTAGAACTTTAATACCAAATTATGATGATTAATGTATTTGAATTCTAATTTCAATTTTGTCATTATTTTTACTTCAGTTTAAGAAAGGGTCAAATTTCACTTCAGTTTTTACACAACAAAATCATATTATGATTTGTACACTGGATGTGTAAATGATTTCATGTACGTTTACCATTTTTACTGTTTAGGGTTTTTTTTTTACATAGCTGCTTGTAAATGATTAATTACATAATATATATACCTTGAGTGTTCATATGTACAAAAGAAGACAGCAATCGTGGATAGCATTGGTTAAGATGAAGTGAAGAGGTAAGAAGTTAGAAGAAAGCAAACCTGGTACTGGGTCTGGGTACTCGGCGACTCGGCGACTCCCGATTCTACTGTCGACTGAAATTGAGAATGTAGATATCGGGTGTTGGGTGTTAAGACTGAGACTGAGATTTAGGGCTACGGGTGTTGGGACTGTGTCTGTGTGTGTGAGTGAAAGTGAAAGTGAAATTAAGGAGGGGTGTTGTGAACTTGTGACTGTGCAGATTGCATTACATTAGTCGGCTGCTGGCCTGCTGCTGAGAAATGGTAATGGACAGCAGGTTCTAAGGCTAGGGCTGTTGAATACTTGAATTTGGGTTGTCCTATTCGGTGAGCCTAAGAAAAAATTGGGCTGGATTTAAAATGGGCTAGGTTTAAATTGGGTGGGAGTAGGCCTACCCTGTAAATTCGGTTTACCCGAATTTTTTCAGTTAACTGACCCGTTTCGAACCGATTTAACCGTTAACCGAACAAACTAAAAAAACTTAACCGACCCCCGATCGAATTTTTTTGATTAACCGACCGATGAACCGAACTCGGTCGGTTAATCGAAAAAATTCGGTTTTAACCGAATAATGCACACCCCTACCTATATAAGAGTTATACCACAATAAGAAGGGGCAAAATAGTAATATTTTAATAAAAACACATAATCCCTCTAGGACTCCATATAGGGGGCGACACGTACATTCGGAGTACCCAATGTGTCGCCCACCCCTATAACATGTGAGCTTATTGGGCCTTCATGTATTGGGTATAATTATATACGCTATTTAGTCTTAATTTAAATTAAAATAAGCTCATATAATTCTCCAACTCAATAATCGGTTTTCTATTCTAAAAGTATTATTTATTTAAGTAATTAAAATGAATTTAATTTATTCTTTCAATTAATTTTTTTCTCAACTTAATTCTAATTTTGTTAAAATCATGACAACTTTATCGTACTAGAATCTATGTGTAAATAAATTTAATTGTCTTGTTTTGTAAAATTACAATGACTAACTAATTTAATTTTCACTTTGAACTCAGCTATTCAATTACAATCAATTAAATAATAATCCAAAAATTTTAAAATAATTCCATATCTTGCACCTTGTGAGAAAATGCATTTATTAGAGAGAGTAATACATGTGATCTATTTTTTTTTGTCATTTTCATTATTTCAACATATCATTTCTAGTTCCAATCCAAACATGATTGTGTTGAGCTAGTGGAGGAATCAATTGAACATGCATAATTAGGACTTAAATAATCCGTAGTTAAGTTCTGACTCTTCGTCTATTAATTACAACATTATTTGTTAATGAGGTCAACTTATGAAAGTAACTTATAATTTTGCTCATCCAATTACCTTATCATTAGTGTGTTACCCTCATTGGATATCATTAATCTCTTTAGGTTAAAATTCATTCACCCAATATGATCCTATTTTATCTCATGGTAACTACTACATCTTCCATCATGAAAAAGATCATTGCTAAGTAATGAAAATCATTCATCCATGACAAATGACCTATGGCCACTTTCTTTTCCATAAACCATCAATATTAGTGAGAGGATATCATTTACCCTCAAGCTATGAATTTTGCTATTGTAAATGAAGTCATGTCATACATAAGTCATCTAAATGTAACACCCCACTCCTAACCCGATTGTCGGGTCCATGATATGAGACTCGACATTAATTGTCGAAGCAACTACAATTTCATTTCAATATCCCATGAGACAATTCATACAAGTTACTTGAGTTTTAATACTTCTAAAGACATTATTTATTCAAATTCGAGTCATAAGTAAGCTTACTAAAGCTCTCATGATTCCCTAGTAACAATTAAGGGACTAAAACATAAAAACTATCAAAATATGAGGTTGTTGCCGTGACATCAAAGAGTATGTGTCGCGATATTGTGGGTAGTATCTCATTATGTCATGACTTCAGAAGAATTGAGTCGCGACCATGAAGACAGTAATCCGATGTCGCGACTTAAAAACGAAAACGTTGTGACACTGATGGCAAATAACTTAATGCCACGACTTCAACAAAGGTAAGTCGCGAATTTGAAGACAGTGGGTTAAGGGTCGTGACTTCAAACATTGGAATATCACGACTATAGGGACAAAGGCTTATTGTCGCAACACCAATAGAAAGAAGTCGCAACTATGAGTGTAGACTCCCTGAGTTTTGCATCTTTTTTCCTAAACATGCAAAACATCAATCTCAAATGGTCTAAATGACCTAAATTTCAACAAAACACATTGAAGGCATTATTTCAAGTTCCAAATTTACCATCCAATCAACTTATCACCACATATTTACTTAATACACTATCAAATAAACCTATGCATATAAAAGAATCATGAGGCGTATGAAAACAAAAGGATTTGATCAACCATATTTAACATGGAACGAGGCATTTTTAAGCTTCATCATAGCAAGATTAAACTTAACACTCATTTACATAAGTATGACCATTACTTACAAAAGACCTTTTAAGTACATGCCACAACATTTGATACAACATAAGCATACTCTTATCGTCTTATTAATAGTGTGGTATCCACACCGAGCCAGTTTCGAGAATTCCATTTGTAGAGGGTTTATACGTAAAGAAACAACAGTAGGTATGTTGCAAAAAATCCAGTTCAAAAACGGCTTTCTTGCACAACGAAAAAATAAGATTTTGAAAATCGAGTTGGTTTGTGATATTTATAGTAACAAACTTTTCTTGAAATCGCACCTGTGTTTTGGGCTACATGGATCCTTGTTCTCGACTTTCAATCGAACTACCTTCTTCGCTATTATTATACCACGAATTATTTCGAGTGTGGGCTCAAACGAATTCAAATCAAACACAGAATTATAAATATTTATATTACTTTCAGTGGTAAAGTAAAACACTTTCTCTAATAGAAATCAGTAGAACTGTTATTTCTAAAAAATAGAATTTATACTTAGAAACGAATTCTCACTATTTTTGGGTAGAATAACAATATCTCAAAGTTATGCGTAACTTATTATCTTTTTTAACGTCACTAGTGTCATCTATTTATAGGGAGAAGAAGTGAAGCGCTTGTTGAATTAGTAGAAACATTTAAATCTTTTTTAGTAGAAAAACAATCTCCTAGTTGAACTAGGAGAGAGAGGGGCGGTAACCCTAGTTAAACATACTAGGGGTTGTCATCCCTTATAAACAATATGAGGGGCTTTTGGGTTTCTCCTATATTAGGTCTAATTATAAGTACTTCTTAAACTTTTAACCTAGTACTTTATAATTCAATCTAACCCAATACATATTTTTCTATTTTCCAAAATAAATATCATAAATTAATTTAAATGAATAATTTAATTTCCCAATTTAATAATTTTCTCAACCTAATTCTAATATCATTAAACTCATGGCAACTTTACCATAAAAGAATCTATGAGAAAATATATTTAATTTTCATATTCAATTGATTCAAAATGACTAATTAATTTAATTCATTTCTCGAACTTCAATTGTTTAATTAATTAATAATTTAAAAAACTTAAATTAATTCTCAACTCATTTTTATACTTAGTGAGAAAACACATTTATTTTCGAATGTGACCCATTTCTCTAACTTTATCATTTTCATCCATTTTTGTTCATTTGATTATTTATACAATTCATTTCTGGTTTCAACGAGCTAACGGTGGGACCAATTAGACATAAATAATTAAGGCTTAAATTATTTATAATTAAGTTTAAGCTTTTCACCTATTAATTATAAACTCATTTAGTCATGAAGTCATTCCACTATAGTATCGTGACTAAGCTCTCCCTAATTACATACCATTACGAAAGCTACTTAATTAGTGTTCGTCCAATAACCTTGTCATAAGTGTGTTACCTTTATAGGATATCTTCACTCTCTTTCGGATAAACTCATTCTCTCAATATGATCATATTTTATCTCATGGTAACCGTTACTTTTTTTTTTCATGAAAAGTCAATTATTGTCAAATAGTAATTAAGCCATTTATCACAAAGACAATGACCCGTGACCACGTTTAGTTTCATCTATCATGTAATGCCAACGAGAGGATATCATTTACCCATTTATTAGAATATGAATTTCACTATTGTGAATTATGCTACATACTGCAGAAGTCATATACTCAACACACCAACTTTCAGTTCCTTATTTATTTGAACTCAGGCTTTTACTTATGTCAAAGCATACGAGTCACGTATACATAGTCCACCATCCACTCAAGATTAAGGTATGTTGTCCAATATATTGTCAATACAATCAGTCACATCTATGTCGTTATCTTTTGGGAGTCATCCGCTCCAAAAATCTCTCACTTACCCTAGTGAAGTAGATAAGTTATATTTTGTATTCTCATACTCTCTACATGTTTCTCAAGACTCTTAACTATTAGAGTTTTAGTAAACAGATTCGTAAGGTTGTTCTCTTATGTGACTTTGACTAAATCTACTCTTTCGTCTGCTAGTGCCTCCCTTATGATGTGATACTTTCTATCAATGTGCTTTATCCTCTTATGGTTTTTGGTTTCCTTAGTGTTAGCTATTGTCACACTATTATCACAATACAATGTGATAGATTTTTTCATACAAGGAACGACTTTTTTTCATACAAGGAACGACTTTAAGATCTGTAAGGAACTTTTAAAGCCATATTGCTTCTTTTATAACCTTAGAAGCAATCATATATTCAGCCTTCATAGTGGAGTTAGTAGTACAACTCTGCTTGACCCTTTTCCACACTTTAGACCTGTCACCTTGGACAAAGAAATAACTCGATGTTAATTTTCTCAAATCTTGACACATTTGGAAGTCTGAATCGATATAATCGATAAAAGTAATATCTCTTTTGGAATACACAAGCATATAATCTCTTGTTCTCTATAAATACTTGAGTATATACTTAACTACTTGCTACTGTCTTGGATCGAGGTTCGCCTGATATCAACTCACCAACCCTATTGTGAAACAAATATATGGATGTGTGCATAATATAGCATGCGTGAGACTTCCTACTGTAGAAGCATAAGGAATCTTTCTCATGTTTTCTCTCTCTTCCGCTGTCTTAGGATAATTTTCCAAAGAAAGATGAAATCTCGATACAGAAGGTTGAGTTCCCTTCTTTGAATCGCTTGTGATAATGTCATCACTTTGTTCTTTTGATCCTTTAGGATTCGAATACCTAAAACAAAATTAGCTTCTTCCAAGTTCTTCATGCTAAATTGTTAAGTTAACCACAATTTAACTGATGGTAATGTCCCTACATCATTTCTAATGAGTAGAATGTCATCAACAATAGAATGAGAAAGACCACATTTTTATCCCTAATACATTTATAAACACAAGGTTCAAGTACATTTTGCTCAAATTCAAAAGTTTTGATCGTTTGATAAAATCTTTGATTCCATAAGTAGGATGCTTGCTTAGTCCATATATGGATCTAAGTAGTTTGCAAACTTTACGCTCATTTTTAAAGTCTATATGACGTGACAATCTATTATTGGCTGTAATTTTTTTAATAGATATAACATTTTGGTGTAAAATGGGTAACAGAATAATAGTTTAGGTGTCACTTGTTACCAAAAAAATTTAGATGCAAACTTGGAAAAAAAAAGGTATAGTTTTTTTTGGGTAAACTACACCCAATGTCACTAAACTATTAATAAGTTCACATTTTGGTTATTCAAATTCAAAAAGTTACAAAATGGTCATTGAACTATTTATATGTTTTCATTTAAGTCACTAAATTATTCAAAAGTTTTTATTTGAGTCATTTGGGTTAAGTGTTTTTGTAAAGTCTGGCTAGCGAGCTCCAAGTGATGATTGTGCGATTAGTATGGTTGATTAGTACCTATCAATGAGTAGAAGAACATACCTTAGATTCAAGTCAATTTGACAGCCAATGTTGGAGATCGAATAAGAAATTTGTTTGGATTTTGGTTCCCAAATTCGTGACGTTCAAAGTTGTTTTATGAAAAAAAACTGAATTGTAAAAGAGAAGGGGAAGAAGAGCTTTCGGTTGTGCAAGTGGTGCAAATAGAGAATGTCATACAACAACGATTTTAATGGCCTAATGACTTAAATGAAAACTTTCAAATAGTTCAGTGATCATTTTGTAACTTTTTAAAGTTGAGTGACCAAAACGTAAACTTACTAATAGTTATTGACCTTATGTGTTTTTTTGTTCGAAGGAAAAAGGTATAGTTTATGTACTAATTTGTGGGTTAAATTTAAAAAAACAAAAAAATTAGATGTCAAAATAAATAAATATATATAATTTAGATACAAAATTGTAAATTTACTTCTTTATAAAATTATTTTTAAAATGTGACGCCCAATAACTTTAAATTTTAAATTCAAATATGTGGTAGTATATTTTAGTTGAGACCTTCTTCTACAAAAAAAAGAATATTATCTTTTTGTACTATTTTTTTTTTGAAAAATAAGTACTAACTACGAAAATAAATAGGAAGTCAAAGGAAGAATAATGTAAAATAAGAAATTGGGAGGCTGGTTTGACGTGAGTGACTTAAGTACTGTATCAACTAAAATCTGACAAAGCAAAAAAGCAGATCACGGAGTTGTTTTCCTCGATTTAGGTTAAGTAATAAATAAGCAACTCTAAACTTCAGGTTAATTTATGAATATATGCTCTCTCTTTTTTTTTAATATTTATGATTTTAATTTATTTTATATTTAGGAGAATAAATTAAGAGAAAGTGATGTGTTTTTATTAAAAATTGACAATTCAACTTTTTTATCAAATACTTAAATATTACTTTTTTTCCTTTAGTTTAGGATTTTATTTCTCTCTTAACTACATTTGTTTTTATTATTTCATGTTGTTTTAAGTTTTTTTTATTTTTAATTAATATTTTTAACACATTAGCTCTTTTGACTAGATGGTTAGATACTTAAATATGTATTTTTTATTTCATGTTGTTTCAAGATTTTTTAATTAATAAATATATTATTTTTATGTTTTTTTAATCTTTTTAATTAATAACTCTTTTATTTATAAAATCAAATAATTATTACAAATATCATTATTTTTAGTAAATATAATTTTTATATGTATAATATTTATTTTATATGAGTGTATTAAATTTTAGTATTATATATTATAGTATGTTCATTTGAAATATTTCACATATAAAAATATTTGAAATATTGTACCCACAATGTAGATGAAAAACAATGATATTTGAAATATTTTACATATTTGAAATAGTTATTTGATTTTATAATATTAAAAATCATCATACCACAATATAGATGGAGAAAATAAATATTTAACATAGAAATATTATATATAAAGAAAAATATATCAAAAGAATTAGTTGATTTTTAAAAAAAATAATTACATATTTATTATTTGATTTTATAAATAAAAGAGTTATTAATTAAAAATAAAAAAAATATTGAAACAACATGAAATAAAAAATACATATTAAAAGAGGAATTAAACATTTTAACCATCTAAGCAAAAGAGCTAATCTATTAAAAATATTGATTAAAGAAAACTTGAAACAATATGAAATAAAAAAATACAAATGTGAGTAGAAGATGAATATGTGGAACTTAAGGACAAAAACACTAATATTTAACCATCTAATCAAAAGAGCTAAATCATCAATTTTTAATAAAAACGTGCCATGTAAGATACGCTTTCATTTTCTCTTTTAAAAAATACCTATTATCATAAATATAAAAAAAAAACCTAAAATCCTAAATATTAGAAAAATGGCATATACTCATAAATTACCTCTCAACTTCATACCAAAATCAAACTCCATACAATTGACTCCTCCTTATAATTGGGCAATAAAGAATGGTGTTTTTTTAACTAAATTTGCTTAAAATCCTTGTAAACTTGAGCCAACTTAACCTATAAGAATATTTATTTCCTTAAATAATAATTTAAATCATGGGATTGGAACATAACTCAAGCAATGGACAAATTTAATTATTTTGGAATACCCGTTAGATCATATTGACGGGAGACAGAGGAAAAGAAAGGAAAGGAAGAAAAACTAAAGTCTAGGCAAAGCAAATATAATGGAATCTCTATCTCCCGTAACCATCCCCATTAAACACTTGGCTTTCTCATATCCCCGACAATTTGTAGTGAAGAAGATTGATCACTTCTATAATGGCCAACAAAACTAAAGCTTGACTTAACTTAAAAGAATAAAAATAACTTTTAAAACTTTCTTAATTACTTCAAATTTGGGTTTCTCTAGTGTTTGCCCACGTATATATTGTCCAAAATTATGTGGAATTTCAAAAGATTAAAGAACCTTTCTTTACGTTTAGTAGTAGTAATTGGAAATCTAATTATGTATTTGTATTGCAATAATACTACATTTATCTATGTACTAACTGAATCGTTTCATCAAGATATTTGTTATACCTCCACTGCATTTATCCAAGTACTAATTGTATTGCTTCAACTAAGATATTTGTTATACCCTTGCTTTTCATAGACAACCCATCGGGCGTACCCTTCGGACCTACTCCTCAAGAAGGTCCCTACCTATTCTTGGGACACACCTTGTGGAAATACTCTTCAAATTAATATTCATGTGAGTTAGTGTGGATCCCATTCACTAACCGCCATCTTTGAGTCTAATTACCACATCCCATTTGAAGTGATTGACAACACGTCCAATCGCCACCCTATTTAGGCCAATGGTGGTGGACCACTTGGCCATTTGTGTTTGACCTACCAATAGGGACTTAACACATGGCACCTCGAGACTGTAGCTAAAAGTATAAAAACCCTAGGTTTCACTAGAAAAGAGGAGCTATCACACACACACACACACACACACACTCTCTCTCTCTCTCTCTCTCTCTCTCTCTCTCTCTCTTTCCAACTTCCTTACTCCATTTTAATCTCATCTCGATCCAGGACACCTTGTATCTAATGATGCGAACCACTTAGCTTCGTTGTCATCTCAACCTTGCTAGATTTAGACATCAACAGTTGGTGCGATGAGCGTGGATTCACTCCCGCAATAATATTTTTCCAATGGTAAACTAGAAACAAATATCCCCATCGATCAACCTCAAAACTAAACCCAAAATGTCAACCAAGCTTAGACAAACCAAAACTTTGGAACCAACTACTATGACCCTTAAAATTATTATGCCTCGGCATACCCACGTCAACAAAGGTATTAAGAAACCTATCTAAACTACCAAAACTAAACTTACACAACCCAAAACCAGAACGCCAATTCCTAACAATTCTCAGAGTTGCAGGAGCAGTTTTGGAACCGACAAGAACAATTCAAGCAATCTCAGAAATTCCAATAGCAACAACAACAAATATATCAATAGCAATAAGAGCTACTTTATTGTAGCATGCAAGATTTGCTGGTTGCATAAAGGCAAGAAAGAAGAAGACGAAATGATGAAGAAAGGAAAGCCTCATCGATTCATCAAGAACATAACCATAACTAAGATTGTAAAACATGTCAAAAAGGTGGAATGCTCAATAACCATGCAACTAATAAGAAAGCACCGCAACAAAGAGATCCAGGATATGCCCCCAACAGGTTTTAGCTAAAGGTATGGCATGGAAGAATGAAGTGGAGATTCTTTGAAAAGAATTGCAAGATTTTTTAACTATACACCTTGATTATACTGAGTGGACACCTAAAGCCAATAATCCTTTGGCCCCTCACATCACTACTACAGTCTATCCTGCCAACTTGAAGATTCCTAAGGTGAGGTTCAATGGAAGGAAAGACCCCATAGATCACCTTTCGTAGTTAGGAAACTACATATATGTCTTAGGTTCCATTGATGAATTGAAATGCAAGGTATTTCTACTAACACTTCAAGACAATACAAAAAAACTGATAGCATGGTATGAGAAACCCAATCAGAATCCACCATGAAGCCCCAAATCGTTGCCCAAAGGCCACTCTGTAATAGTTTAATCCTTCGCAAATAAAATCGTGTGGTGGTAGGTGGAAACCAACCTCTATTTCGTACAAGGGCAAGTAAAACCCTGGTTTCCTACAGTTATTTTTTAGCTTACTAATAGTACCTAGTTCATTCTCTCTTTGAGGAATGCTAAACTAAAATTCGTAGGTATTCATTAGTCGCCTCCTACAGTGTAACAACCATCACATCTTATTACACCTAGTGGTGCATCTAACTAAACCATTGACATATATGGTCCTTTATGGCCATTTCACCCTCGAATTTAGTCAATATCCCCCACTCTACCTCCAACCTCCCTACCCTGATTTTCCCTAACCATGTTTTAATAGAAAATAAACCTAAAAGCCACTAAAGTACAATCGATCTTACCAAAATAAACTATAGTACTAGTAAAACATGAATTCAAAGGACAAAGAAAGAAAATTTTGGAACTTAGAAAATTTTGAAATTTGGAAAACTTGGAAACTTTAAAAAAATTTCAACCTTGGTAAGAAGCAACCATTCACGAAACCAAGCAGTTTATAAATATTTAGGTCCAAATAAGCTTCTAAAATATGCTCTAATAAGCACCAATTGTTGAGCTTTGGTTGGTACCAATTTGGGTGAGAAATATGGCTTGGTAAATGACCTATTTTTGTCCACATGAGTAGAGACACGGGTGTGTGTCTCAGCCGTGTGTGACACACGGTCAAGTGACACGAACGTGTGCCTCCTATGTTTTCTAATTTTTGCAAGTCAGTAGCTTCACACAACCTAGCATACGGGCGTGTAGCTTGGCCTTGTGGCACAAGTCAGTATACCCTCCAATTTTCGCACGGCCTAGCACACGGCTTGGCACACGGGCATGTGAGGCCATTTCAAAGGGAACACGGCCCGGCACACGAGCGTGTAGTCTGGCCGTGTGACCCAAGTCAGTGAGTTACACGGGGTAGGACACGGGCTGGGACACGACCGTGTGTCTTAAATTTGAATGCCTACACGGCCTAACACACAGGCGTGTGGTCTGGTCGTGTGACCCAATTCAGTGAGTTACACGGGGTAGGACACGGGCTGAGACACGACCGTGTGTCCTCATTTTGAATGCCCACACGACCTGAGACACAGGCGTGTCACTTGGCCGTGTGAGGCACTCTGCCTGGCCATGCGGGCGTGTGTTCTCTACACTTTGAAAATTTTTCATGTTTTTCTAAAAATTCCTTAAGTACTCGGTTTAGTCTTGAACCATTTTTTAATGACTATTTAGGGCCTCGAGGGCTTGTATTAGGGACTATATGAATGAATTTGAATGGCTTTTGTTTGGAATGAGAAATGAATATGAAATGTATAATTGTTTGAATTATAAGTCTGGTAATGCTCTGTAACCCTGTTTTGTCGTCGGATACGGGTTAGAGGTGTTACATTAAACATGGAAATATCATGTAATAATTGACAATATTTCCCCGTAATGCATTATAATGCATAGCCATAAATATGAGTACGCACATGTGCACACCTTTAAGCAACACGGACCATACGAGTACCCTACGCGCAAACACCTCCTACAATACACTATTCGTGAGGCACAATTGAACTGCAAACAATGTCTTTTCATCAAGCTCTTCCCATTCTGACTGATCTAGATTATCAGGCTTTTTCCAGGTAATGACCTTTTTCAGACCATTCTAAACTAGAATTGACGTCATATGAACTTACCACATGTTGAAATTTGTGATGCCATCAAACTTCTCAATGTTAAATCTTGTTGCTGCCATCTCTGAACTGGTTAAATGCGAAAATTGAGTCAAGCTCTAATACCAATTTGTTAGGGATAAACCTATGTAAGCAATGAACAAAAAAATCATGAAAAAATTGAAAAGATCGAACACACAAATATTTACGTGAAAAAATCCCTCCGAATAAGGTAAAAAATCACGAGTAAAGTTAATTTCACTAAATTGACAAAGATGAATACTACAAAGATGGAGATAAAAACTAAACCTCGAAACCCGAAAATAAGAACCCTCAAAACTTAAACACAAAATTCCTTGAAAGCTTGTAAAAGCTAATACTTAAATGTGTTATGGGGTAATCTTTCTAGGGTAGAAAATGACCTATTTATAGGCTGAATTCGTAGATCAAATAATCTTAAAATAATCTACACTAATCAGAGTTTGATTGGGACAAATAATCAAAATTTGACTAGAAGAAGAAAAAAGAGAAAAGTGCATGACACGTTGCCACGTCCCCTATCGTGTCATCGCAACGTTGTTTTTTCTTCTCCCCTGTTTGGTCGTCGCATGGCTCCTCATCGCAACGTCCCTCTCTGTTTGTGCCTTAATTTGACCGAAATGCGAGGCATACTCCACAAAACCAAAGTTTTCTTAATCGAATTAGTGGTTGAACCGATTGGGTCACTAATTTTTTGTTTGAGTGATTTGTCTAGTTCAATTGAATAAATTATTCAAAAAAAACATAAAATTTAAAATATATATTAAAAATAATGTCAACCGATTCAACTGATTTTTTAGCCCGGTTCAATCTATCTAATCCTTTATTCTAGACTAATACCCACATTTATTCTCAATCTAACCGGTCTAGCCGATCAATTCAATCCGATTCTAAAAACAATTATATAAACTATAATTTCATCCTACTTTTATCTCTAAAAATAGTACAACATCGAATAAAAATGTGCTATATTGCTTTTGGCTGGTGTTATTTTTTAGTATTTCATGGTAAAATTAATAATTTAAGCAATATTTTTGAAAAAAAAACCCTCAAATACCAACTGAAATTTGAGAGAGAATTGATGGACCAGTTTATTAATAAAGCATTTAAAAATAATGGCCTTGGTTGACTTTAAAATGATCTCCAAAGAACTAGTTTGTCCTCTTATTAGTTTAATGATAGCATTAATTAGATTTGTCTTTCCTGCTTAATATTTTACCATATCAACAACAACAATAATAATAAGTGGAGGCTTGATGGCTCAAAGATGACTTCTTCTTAAGAAAAAAATATATTTTGACTGAGAAAAAGAAAGTGCTTAATGAAAAAAAATACATCATGATACGAAAGAAAATAATAAAAATGTGAGTTTATGCATATTTAGTGTTAACATTTATAAAAATATATATTTAAAAGTGCTATAAAGTGTGATTTAACATTAGTGTGAAAAATAAAATGTCCATTTTAAGCATAATGTTGTAAAGTAAATAATATAAATTTAATTTAAATACATAAATTATAAAAAATAAGTAATAATGAAATTCTAACATTTGTAGAGATTTTTAGCTATTAATTAAATAAATGTTGAATGTTAATGTATTCTTAAGTCTTAGTTTTATATTTTTAAAATGTTTGTGGATAAATAGTGTAACTTTATATTTAATAAAATATTTTTAACATGTTAGATGCTAGTAATGAAATAAAATATTATTTTAATACCAATGCAATAATATAATAAGTAGTCAAATATATTTTAATCGGTTCGAAAGTTTTTTTTAAACTCATTTTTTTATATTACTACATTTTTTTTTGGTTAATGAAAAGAATAGTTTCAGTATAAAGTACAATTTTTTACTAAAATGAGAATTTTTATTTATAAGTATGATAAATTTTCATTTAAGTAAACTAAATATATTAGTAAAACTTAAAATAATAAAATTAATTATATAATGAACAACAAATGTTATACTGATTAGTTCAAAAGTTTCTCCAAACTCATAATTTTATATTTGCACGTGATTTACTCATTTATTCTTTAGTTATTTTTAAAAATAATTTATTTTAATTTCTGTAATTAGTGTAAAGTTATGTTCATTATTTGAACCTATATTAATTTATTTAACTATTTAAATAATATAATAATAAATTTTCTAATCATAATTAAAACATATTTACCATATTCATTGTATAATATAGTTTTATTTCGTGTAATTAATGCAAAGAAATATTAATAATAAATAATAAAATAATTAACATATATAAATAATTTGATATTTCAAATATTTGCTAATAAATTTTTTCTAATTATTACCAAACCATTTATACAAACTATTAGAAATGATATTTTGTAAATTAAACTATTCACTGTAGAAAAATTTTGTTAATAGTCAATAAACTCACTTATAGTTTATAAATAATATCTAATTAATATAAATGTAATATATGAGATTAGATTATAAAATTTTATTGTTTATAATTAAAAAATAATTTAAAATTAAAATAACTTTTTTTCTTTTTAATAAAATCAAAATTCTTATTTATAAATGTAATTACAAATAATAAAATATTTAAAATAACAAATTCACTAATATGATGAACAATAAACTATATATTCGTCAATTCCAAAGTTTCTCCAAACTCATACAGTTGTTGTTGTTATGTCATATTAATATTATATTAGTATTAACAAACATTCAATTTAGAATACAAAAAAAAAGGGTAAACTATTGTTATAATAATATGATTTATTAAATATAAATTTTAAAAAAAATTTAAACCATTATCATACATATAAATGATATTGTTATAAATTATAATAAAACGAAATTTTTAAAAAGGATTTGTAATCCCCTCATTTAGAAGTATTAGTGGCAAAGGATATAGTGGAATACAACTATTCTCCTAAAGCAAGTAAAAAGTAAAAACCAAAGAGATCCTTGTATGGTACGAATGTGGGTGGTTCCACTTCTACTTGTTGAATCATCTATGGAAACCATAATGAAGTGATGACCCCTTCACATGAAACAATCTCCGCTTCGCTGCCTTTATAAGGATACCCTTTGACTTCTCTTATGGGGCATGGACGCAAAACACCTTTTATACCCAAATCAATTTTTAAATGAATATTTGACACAAATGTTGTTAGACCTTACATATTTAAGTGGGTTGAAAGAGGCTGAGTTATCCTAATTCTTGGATGATTACGCTCCACTGTCATGAATCAAGTTCAACTTAAGGCAGGGAAGGAAGGTTCAGAAAAGGAACAGGAAGGTGGACTGGAGTTGTCATAATGTCAACGGAGGAAAGGCCAAATAGCAAATCCCATGATAATGATAGACCCAGCAAGGTTGGATGTATAATATGCACAAACTATGGTTATAAAAGAGGTGCATTTGATAGAGCCAGATATCATATTGTCCATGAAGAAAATATACATACCCTTGGCAAAGTTAAAAGATTCGTCGTATTGTGTTATTAACCGCTGTCAGCAATTCATTGAATATGAAATTTGATGTCTTTAGGATTTCTGAACCTTTAATGATGATGCAACCACCACCACGTACGAAAATCCTTTAAGGAGTGTGCTAAATTCAGAGTATATTGTTTAAATATTTAAATTTAAAATCATACACCAAAACATTTACTTATCGATAGCATGTTAAATACCTCTCAGTATTTACAACAAAGACACAATTCCATCCCCTGAAAATGTTACTTGCTTTTTCCCTTTGTCTCAACCATGATTTGTGTTGGTGGGTCTGGTGGTGGAATTCTAAATCACATTACAAAAATGGGGGGCAAACACAATCCGAATTGATTTTGGTTTTGGATTTTAGAAGAAAAAGATGGGGCTCAATGGCAATGATATTAAAAGTTTGTGTTTTCATGCCCATGATCCACAAGAAACAAAAATTATAAGTAAAATAATGAAGAAAGAATTTGTATTTATGGAGACTACACCTCATGACTCAACAATTCTATTCCTAACATTCTCCATACTTCTTTTCTGGAGCGTACTCAACAAAAAACTAATTGGTATATACTTACCCTATAGCGTATCATCCAACACATTTTCTCTTACAAAATGTAACTCTAAATCAACATGCTTTGTGTGAGCATGACAACTTGAGTTGGCAGACATAGCAATTGTACTCCTCTTATGACGCCAAATTTTTGGAGAATCAACCAATTAAACTCCAAGGACCTGACAACTCTGCAATACTCCTCTACCTTAGTGGTAGAATGAGAGGTTGTTACTTGCTACTTAGGGCTCCATGACTATTAACATAATGTTGTCAAAATATATATAGTGTTCCGACGGTTGCAAATAAAAGTTATAAGTAATCAAAACTTATGTTGTTTGGTTATTAACCAAGAGTTATCACTATTAACAGTGATGAATTATGTCTCTTAATTTCAAAAGTTATGCCACTTGATTATTAACGAATAGTTATGATTATTTAAGTAAGCATCTATTAAATAATTATGTTTATTGTTAAAAAATGTAACTATCCATTTAAATAACTGTGCTTCTATGAACCAAGGGAGTATTTGATGCGATTGCAATACATAATTTTCATACATTGTAAGTGAACAACAACACGATATTTCATCACTAATAAAATAAAAAATAGTAAAGTATCTATAAATAAATACTAATAATTTTATTTAGAAAAACCTGAAATCCAAAATTAGAAACCTGAAACTCAGGTATTGTCTGGGATGATGGGAAATAGCCACTTTTCTTGGAATTTAATCAGTTGGAAAGTGATTTCAACGTTTGATATGTTAAAATTTATTTACTTTCCTTGGAATCTAACTTTCTCTTTAGAGTTACTTTCTCATGAACATGGTGATGTGATTTTCATGATAAAATATGGGAAAATTACTTGCCCATATAGATTGGAAAGTTAAAAAATATATATTAGGGCAAAATTAGCCCTATTTTATATTGGTTTAGAGTGTTAGTCTATTAATAAAATGTAAAAAAGAAGAAGCTATTGCTTTCTTCATTTGTCCTACTAATTGATTTTCTGTATTATTTCAACGGATTCTTCGCAAGTATTATATATTTATAATTTTTAAATTTATTTTCTGTATTATTTCAACAGATTCTTCGTAAGTATTATATGTACATAATTTTTTAAAATTTATTCAAAAACAAGTTTTATAAATACATTACTTTATAAGTGCATTTTTATATTTACAAAAAATATGTATGACAATTTTGAAATAATTTTACTTTCAATTAACATTATAAATAAAAAATTTAAAAATCAATTAAATTTTATTATTAAATATTTAATCCAAATTGTTAATGTTAATTGATTTTTAATTGATTATTATCATGTTTTACCATTTAGCGTAACTGTAACATCCCTTTTAATTAACTTTCTCGACAATCATATTCTATTATAATCATGACATGGGAAAGCACTAAACGCTACCATAATGTAAACCTTAAATCATAAACTCAACCCCAAAACTCAAAATCTGATATAAACCCTAAACATAAAACCTAAGAATAATATAATAATCATAAGTATTATTAATTATGTTTACCTAAAGTTATTAGTATTTATTTATAAGTACTCTACTATTTTTTATTTTACCTAATTATGAGGTGTTGTGTTATTATTTGCTCATGGCATATTAAACTCATGCACTAAAGATGCACCAAGTATTATAATAAATAAATTTTTGGTGCAATGATAAGGCACATTACACTCTTAAAAAGAGAACATGAGTTCAAACATTTGTTCGGAAGGGTAGCTACCAATAAACTGTCATGGAAGATAATATATATAGTGCAAACAAAATTATACAGAGGAGGGCCCAGAAAATTGTTGGACTGGAATTGGGCTTGGGCTTGGGTTAGGATAATTGTAGGAAATGGATTGGGTTTAGTTTTGAGTAATTGTTTGGTTAATGTTGGTTTGCCCATCCCTACTTGGGCTGCTGGGCATATTGTACGTGCAGATTAGGGATTGCAAAGGAAAAAAAACACTCGGAAATCGATGGGTTTTGGGTCGATCTGACTTAATTGGATCGGATTTTTTTTCTTGAAATCGAGTTTTGAAGTGGACTGGATTAATTTTAGAGAATTAATTAATTTAAAATTTTCTTAAAATTTTATCACTATCAACCTCATTTTACCACATTTATTCCCATTTTACAGTAATTTCTTTCCCCCTCTTTTTAATTTATTTTTCTAAATCTCCCTCATTTTCATTCCTTTTTTTTTTCCATAATGTAATATATATTTTCTCAAGCGGTCTTTTTAAATTATATATAGATATTTTAATTTATTAATCATAATTTCAAAAAAAAAAAACTCGGATGAAATTGGATCAGGGTCAACTATATGATTAATTTTCGGGTTGGAGTTCGGGTGGGTCAAAATTTTTTTTAGAGTCGGATTGGGGTCGAAATATTACAGTAGAGTATCGGGTTGAGCAAAAATCTGTCCCGCCTCATTGCCATCACTGGTGCAGATGCAGCTGTAGCTGTTGGAATGAAGGAAGAGGTAGGCAGAAAAGGTATAAACACCATTTTCAATAAAAAAATAATTTTGATTAATTAGTTTTGGTGGTTCATGGTCTCAGTTTGTGTGGCTTGATGATTTGACTAGTTTTGGCATATTTCTTCTGCAAAAGAGAAACGGAAACTATCTCTTATTTATGAGGCTTATGAAATTTGATATTATATCAAGAACAGAACGTGAAGTTGAAGGTGATAAGTCTCCCCATCTTTGTTATGGAATTTTCACCCCAAATTATATCAATTTCTTTTGCGCAAATTTTCAGCCACAAGGTTTTCCATGTTTTGTAAAGAATTACTTACCTCTCTCTGCAAAATGCAAATATATCGTTAATTAACTGGCGGAGTGGAAAATCTTGTGTCTCCAAAATATTAGGAGTGTTTTTCCTTAACTAGGTGTCATGATTTTGATCATGAATCTCATATTGGCTTATGAAAAAAATATATATGTGAAGGGTTGGTAAATGGAGGCATTGGGATTTAGTAATTGAATTTTAGTCCTAGCTATACATTGTTTATACTTTTATAAAAATAAAACATGGAATTCAATCAACTAAAACAAATAATATCTTTTCTCTTATTACAAATTTAACCCATGCACTTTAATAAATCTTTCAAAATGTTGATTTTGGTGTTTAAACTTTAATTTCATTTATCAATCTGATACTTCCCTCTAATAGTGTTAAATATTCATATCATTTGACACGTAACCCGATCAATATTGACTGTCATGTAAAAAAAATTCAACCCTCAAAAGTCAAAAGAGACTTCAAAACAACAATCATACCAAATTTTATATTAAAGTGAAAAGGATTTTTTTTTTAAAAACAATAATAATAAAAAAATGAATCTGTTAACTGGGATTTAAATTATAAGCAGAAAAAAGAAGATAAAGATAAAGAAGACAAAGCATTTAATGTTTTTTTAAAATATACAAACCCTACTGCTACAAAGACTAATCCCAGAATGTGATGGGCAAATCACCATTTGTGGGTTTTTACTTTTTAGTGATGGCATTTTATGTTACTAGGGCTTCAGCCCCTGTTTATCAAATTTAGGTCTAAGCTTACATCTTTTGGATATTAATAAACCTAAACTAAGCTAGAACCGAGCTTTCACAAAACTAATTTTTGTAAAGAAATTTTAACATTTAAACTCTTATAAAAGTAAACCAAATTCATTTTTTACCTTATTATTAACTATTTTATTATTTATTTTACATTAAATAAGTGGTCAACTATTAAAAAAAGCAACAAAATATTCAAAAAGTTAATACTATGTTTGGATTAACAGGAAAGGAAATAAAAGGTTATGTATTATCTTGCTTGGGTTAAGTAGCTAGTACTACATTCTGGACGTATTATTTTTTATCATGTATGTAATTTCACATTATTTCCAATTGTTAGTACATATTGTTCCCACATGCATCATAATTGGATGAAATGAGTCACACACTGATGGCCGACACTTCTTTATTTGATTAAAAAATTCTTTTTTGGGTGTGTGTGGTAATGGCCAAAGTCACCCAACAAAAAGGATAGGCATATTGCAACATTAACCCCTCCTTGTTTTCTTATCTTTTTTATTTCTCAAATTTAATTACATATTTTATATTTTAAAATAACATTGAACTACTTATCATGTTTTTTAATTTTTATTGCATCACTCACATTATTATTAAATTAATTTTTTTTATAAAATTAGAACTTACTTTAATGATTTTCTTCTTTTATAATAATTCAAATAAACATTGCTAAATTATTGTTTCTTTTATTTTAAAAAATAGTGAGTAATATATTTATAAATTTAGAAACATTTAAATAGTATCTAAAAAAATTAATTTTAAATAGACTTAAAAATTTTAAATTTAGAAACGTGTAATATATTTATAAAAAAACTTACTTTATAGATTAAATTAATTTATAAATTTAAAATTTAAAATATAAAAATAACATGTAGAAATAACGTCTATAGATTAAATTTATAAATATATTACTCGTTATTTACCTTAATTTATAAATATAAAATATAAAAATAACATGTAGAAATAATGTCTATAAATTAAATTTATAAATTTTTTTGAGTCTGATGGGTAAAATAACCGAAAGTTTAATGTTCCAATTTACTATTGGAACAGACCATATCAACTAAAACAACTAGAATTGATGTGAAATTGAGTACATTAAATTAAATAATTAAAATTAATAAAAAAAAGTAAAGTAAGTTTAACCATTTTTATTTAAATAAATAGGAGGATAAAAAAACATTTTACATTTTAAAATTATATTACTCTTGGCTTTCTCTTAATTTAAGTAAATAAAAAAGTAAACATTTTGAGAGAGAAAATATAACCTTCTTTTTATCTAACTAAGAATCTATGGAATTAAACCTGAAACTGCTGGTATGCATCATTTTCGTCCCATGATGTGACACTGCCCAACAATGTTTACCTAATATTCTTTCCCATAAAATTCACATCTACATTGAAGTAGAAATTTCTAAGACAAAGAAATCATCATTCATTCAATTGAAATATTACTATAAAATTAAAAACTTAAAACTCTCCGGATATAAAAATAGAAAATCTCTTTATATTTTATTCTTTTATCTTCATAAAATAAGGATTTACCTATTTTATTCTTCACTCATTCCTCACATTTACCGGACATTAGATTTTTTTAATTTAACTAACTAAACTCAAATTAATTAACTAATTACCTTATGCATAACATTTTCAGAGAGTGAGAGTCAAACACGAACACTTTAAGTCCCAAATCTTCAGTTTTTGTCAACCTAACTAAGAATTCTTCATCAATATTCAACCAATATAACAAAATATACAAATTTATTAGATGAATTAGGACACAACCTGCACAATATTAAAACATTAAAACACAAAACCAAAGTAACATGTATACATGAATATCTTAAAATCTATACTCAATGAATTATGTTGCAACAAGTAAAATAAAATTTATGTAACACCCCCAAATATATAAGGTTGGATGAAATAAATAACCAAGAAATGACTTAGTCTTGATGATTATGTAGTTAGTGCACTCTTTAGAGATCTTAGGTTTTTACTACGTACCCTCAATAATCGAAGGTATTGTTACCATGTTAGGGTTTTGCCCGAATCTCCGCGAGGAGCTGTTGTACGGTTAATGGAGAGGGGTGCTTTAGTTGATAGAGATACAACTTATAAGAGCTCAAAGAAAAAGCATTGGAATCGTTTACAATGATAATCATGGAGAATGCGTGTATAGGAGATTTGAACCATCAACTAAAGCATATATAGCCTTTACCCTACAATCATACCTCCGAAGACTTCTCTCATAAGAGTCGATGGTCCCCTACAACATTAAAGCTATAATGATTTTTGGGCAGACTAAATTGTGTGTGCGAAGAATGTATTTACAAATTATATGACATTGTAGCTGTAATTATACTTAAATAGATTGAGTTATAGTTAAGTGTTATACTAAAAAATATAACAATTTCTTTCAAATATTCATAATTTTCTTATATTTTCTCCAAAATGCAAATTTCACGCGTACTTTTCTTCACTAAAATATTTAATTATTAATTTTTTTCTCCAATTTGAAAAACAATAATGTCCAAATATTTCTTTTATTTATTTTTTCACAACTGAAGCAAATCTCTATCACACAAGTGTTTTATGATTTTTTTTTAAAAAAATTTAGATGTAGCATTTGTTTTCAATAACTAAGTATGGTTAAGACTATCAATCATTGGACAATGATTCGTTGCAATAATTCCAATTAATTACGCTTTCAACTGAAACTGTTGCCACGTAGGACACAACAATCCTTATTTTTTATGTTCTTTTTTTAGTGTCATCACAACACGACAATTTGTAAATTCTAAAAATAAATTAATCTCAACATAAATATAATCCTTGATTTTCTTTCACACCATTATGTACTTAGCTTCATTTGCGTAATTTAAAAAAAAAAAAAAACCTTTGAAATAGCAAGATTATCCAAATTGTAAATAAGATTGTGTAGTTTTTTGAATCCAAAACAAAAACATGAATAAGAAAAAAAAAACATATAAAACACAGATGACCAAATTGTAACAATTGTCAACTTTTATATTAGCGAAGAATCCTTCAAGATTAGCCACCAACCTCCTCTCTTTACACTTCTTTCTTATTCTTAGGACCAGAAATACCCGATGCCGCATCCTTTATCTGCTGAAAACACCGGGATTTTGGCCATTCCATTGCTTTCTTTCTGATTCAATCTTCAATAAGTTCCCAATATGGCTGGGAAATTAACTACAGGTTCCTCTCTTTTTCTTGATTCAATATGTTCTTCTTTCAATGCTCTGCCATTTTCTTACTCTGGGTTTTAAGTTGGTTTTATGCACCCAAGATTATTTGTGTGAATCCCTTCACCTGTGATTGTTTGTTTTGTTGCTGTTGACAATTTTTGAAATCATACTTCTTTTTTCTTTCATCTCCCAAACTTTGTGCTTTCTTTGTTATCAAGTACTTCTTTTTTTGTATTTGGTACAACACATCTTTAACGAGTAATCTTAAAAATTCTTGCTTCTGAGGTTAGGTTTCTTTCAATTATAAAGATATATTTGATCATGGTATTTTGATTACTGTCTAAAGTTTGTGATTTCAATCAAAATTACCCGAATTTTTCGTTTCTTGTTGCTTACATGTTGGCCAAATCACATGCTTTGTATGGTATACTGTGTACCGCAAGATCTTACACTAAAAGACATTACTTTTTCAATAAAGATGAAGTGGGAAATGGATTTTATTTTTCCTTGTTAATCCCAGTGGCATGTTTTTAATTAGCTGTTTAGAAAAATCATTGATTGAATTTGTTACTCAAAATGGATTGGGTAATTTAGTGCTTTCAAGGTGAACAAATTGGCCTAGGCCTAGGTCTAGGAGTTGTTAGAGAGAGTTACTCTTTTTAAGATTTTTTTTTTATTTTTGGTTTAAACAATGTCAGGAAATATCACTGGTATTGAGAAACTGCATATTGTTGGTGGAGCTGAAGATCGTACTGCTATTACAAACGGCAACGCTGCAAAGAATAAACCTCTAGTTGTTTGCTTCGGTGAATTGTTGATCGACTTTGTACCGACGGTTGGAGGGGTTTCTCTGGCTGAAGCACCTGCTTTCAAGAAGGCTCCTGGTGGTGCTCCTGCAAATGTGGCTGTTGGGGTATCACGATTAGGAGGATCATCCGCTTTCGTAGGAAAGGTAAATTCAAACATCACTGCAATAATTCTATGAAATAAACTTCATTTAAGAACTTTGGCTGAAGGATACATTCTCACAAATGATATTGTGATCATTGTGTAGCTCTAATCCTTCTTTCTTCTTGTTGCAAATTTGCTTTTTTACTTTTGACATACTTCAAGTTCCAAATACTATTTCAATTCCATATCAGGTAGGTGATGATGAATTTGGCTACATGTTAGCTGACATTTTAAAACAAAACAATGTTGACAACTCTGGCATGCGATTTGATCGAACTGCAAGAACTGCGCTTGCATTTGTTACTCTCAAAGCTGATGGTGAACGTGAGTTCATGTTTTTCCGTCATCCAAGTGCTGATATGCGTCTTCATGAGTCGGAACTCAATACAAACCTCATTAAGCAGGTTTTCTTTCTGGCTTATTCTTCTTTGTTTCAAATAGTCGATGTGAAAGGGATTGGTTTTAGTAGGATTTGGAAATTTCTGACCTCCAAACAATATTGATTGCGTAGGCAAACATCTTTCACTATGGTTCTATTAGTTTGATCGAGGAACCATGCAAATCAGCTCACTTGGCAGCAATGAACATTGCCAAGAAGTCTGGAAGCATGCTCTCTTATGATCCAAATTTAAGATTGCCATTATGGCCATCACCAGAGGCTGCTCGAAAAGGCATAATGAGTATATGGGATCAATCGGACATTATTAAGGTATGGTTTCTTTTTATCATGAGACTCATTTATGAAATGTCGTGCTACTGCATTCATTTGCTGCTAACCTAAGAAAATGCAGGTAAGCGAGGATGAAATTACATTCTTAACCGGAGGTGATGACCCTTATGATGATAACGTGGTGATGAAGAAGCTTTTTCATCCTAATCTTAAGCTTTTGGTTGTAACCGAGGGATCAGAGGGTTGTAGATATTACACCAAGGTATGATTAGCTCTTCTTTGCTTTTCCTTGAAAAAAGATTGGATGTTACGGATTTCACTAATAATTCTCACAATCCAAGTGGACTTTTTGTGGACCTATAAAATCCTCTATGGAGCCAATGCCCTCAACTAAAGATTATCCGAGTTCTAATGATGCACTGATTAAATAAGTGATATCAACCTATATATCCTCTGCAGGCATTTAAGGGCAGGGTTCCTGGCATTAAAGTTAAACCTGTAGACACGACAGGTGCTGGCGATGCGTTTGTCAGTGGCTTATTGAATAGCCTAGCTTCTGATTCAAAGCTATTTCAGGTAGTTACAGTTGTTACATTGGTTAAGATACATCATTTACAGTATCTTCTTTCCTAATGGTTACTGATAAATTCCATATAACTAAACTTACCCCTGGAACATTGTTAGTGCAATTTAAATGAACATGAAGAGTCGAAGTTCAGACTGTGAATTTGTATTTTTAACAGGACGAGAAGCGGTTAAGAGATGCCTTACTTTTTGCAAATGTCTGTGGAGCCCTGACAGTAACGGAGAGAGGTGCAATACCGTCGCTGCCAACAAAAACAGCCGTGCTTGATGCTTTGAACAAACATTCTGCATCAAAGAAATGAAAGAGATCCTCCTAACTGGTATACTTTTGTTTTATTATAGCTTCCTTGCTGAGTTTCAGAGCATTATTTGCTTCTCGTACAACTACATAGAAGTTCCCCTTACACTGGTTGAGCCGGTTTCAGTGGTTTAAGCGTCATAGAGTTTTGATATATGAATAAAACAAGCGATCCCATGTTAATCTCTAGAAAAGAAAAGGTGCTTCTCCGCGCTGCGGGATGTTCTTGTATGAGATAAACATATGAAATTAGCTGAAAGCAGAGGTTTTAAAGTGGAATACACAAATTAACTTCTACCCTACTGTAAAAGTTTGGCTTTTCGTTTGGGTTTCAACATTACAGTATATATTATATTCGCAATTTCCGTAAATACAGCACAATCGAGTATGTATTCATAATTTGGGGATTAAATTAAAAAGCAGAAACTGGCATCTAATGGAAAATTGAACCGAATGACTTGATTGAAGCTATATTCATAATTTGAGGAGTAAATTAAAATGTTTAAAAGGTTAAGGACGAATTTAGGATTTAACTTTTTGATGTGTCCTTAACCTGCAAATCAGGTAAACATAGAAAACATAGTCATACCCGTAATTAATCCGTTTTTGTTCACAAACCATCATCATCTGTTCAAGATGATGCATTTCAACATCCTTGAGATGGAATGCCTGTAGGGAGATCAATAAGAGAAAGGAAAGACAATTTTAGATGACTACGCCATTTATCTAACATGAATTTGATATAGGACTAGAAGATTATTCAATCTCTTTTAGTCAAGTTAAATCAATTCATAACTCGGATAAATAGATCAAAGTCATAAAACAGTCGTATTATATAGATTGAAATCGATTGACTGTAAATTGATTTTCAAAAGTAAACGAAATTCAAATGATAACATCGAAAGATATATAACATATTGTCAAGGGATTCACTCAAAATGAAGACATAGACTTTAAAGAGTTTTTTTCACCAATTTCGACAAAAAACTCGTTTAGAATCATTATAACATGTATGGCTCGTTGCGAGTTAGAGCTACATCGAATTATACATAGTCTTTGAAATTCAAGCAAATTTCTCAATTTTAAGATAGAAGCAAAGGAAAAACTATCTTGAAGGAAAGACAAGAAAAGAAGTATCACTTCCCCGATTCTGAATCAAGATTAATAATTGTTTTTTTTATTAAATCAAGTTCAAAGAATGTAGATGTAATTTC
The DNA here is from genome assembly GCF_007990345.1 of Gossypium hirsutum. Taxonomy (NCBI): domain Eukaryota; kingdom Viridiplantae; phylum Streptophyta; class Magnoliopsida; order Malvales; family Malvaceae; genus Gossypium; species Gossypium hirsutum. The sequence continues at coordinate 48,199,937 of NC_053445.1, forward strand.
AAGACTAGCTCATTTGTTGCACTTCAAAATTTGTGTACGTGATCAAGTCTTGAGGAGATATTTGTAGACAAAGAAAATTTACAGGCTAATTATAAAACGACACATGTTAAACTAAAATTACTGTGGGTCGAAGTTGCCACAATGAAAATGATAACATAATATTTGTATCATAATTATTTTTATTAAGAGATAAATAATAAATTTTTATATTATCACTAATTGAAAATAAAATAATTAAGTGATAATATTAAATAATTATTTTATCTTTAATTAATTAAATTATAATAGATAAATGATATACCAAAGAGATTAAACTTTTGTAGAACAATTAAATGAAACAGTTAAATTCTACAATAACTCTCTTTTATTTAAGTAATTGACATTATAAAAAGGATAATCCCAATTCATTCTATAGGAACACAAGTTCAAGAAGCTCAAAAGATCTTTTCAAAATTCTCTAAAGAAGCCGAATAACTTGAATGCCGCATTAGTTCAATAGAAAAGCCGCCTTCCTGTAATAGCCCGATTTTAGGCTTAGTCGGAACAGTGGTTTCGGGACGACAAATCCGACGAAAAAAAAATGTAATGGCTTGAATTTTCAGAGGTGTCAGAACGGTGATTCGAGATCACTAAATTCGACAAATGGGTAGAAAATATTATTAATTTAGTAAGTATAAGTTAAATATGAAGTTAGGAAAATTTTTGAAATAGTGAATAGTGCACTAGAAATAAATATTAAAATAATTAGAATCGAAATGAGGTATCAAGACCTCGGGGATTTTAAACTGAGCCATAAATATTTTTATAAATATTTATGGAGTGTTAAAAAGTTAGTATTAAAGTTTCGTTAAGAAATTTTAAAGTTCCGATAATTAATTGAACAAAAAGGACTAAATTGTAACAAATGCAAAATTTTGGGAAATGATTAAATAGCTTAAATGATAAAAGGAAGAGGGCTTAAAAGGCAAATAGACCCAAGGTCTATTTGGGCTGGACGGCAGAGGCATGAAATCAGCAAGAAAGTAAGGAGAATTAAGGGCAAAATTGGAAAATTGCAAAATTTGCTTAATAAAGTTAGGACCCAAGTGGAATTATCTAGATTTCTCTTCATTTTTCTGAATTCTCATCAGCTAAAACACCATGGAAGGGCTTCTTCAAGCTGGTTCTTCATATTTTTATTACAAGTAAGTTCAATTCTTGACTATTTCTTGAAATTTTTGTATTTTTGTGACTTTTACAACTAGGCCCACTTGTTAAATCCATTAGTTTTTGATTTTATGAAAGAAGTTGAAAGTTGATATGAATATGTGCTGGAAGTATATGATGATTTAGCATGAAATTAGAGCTTTAAATTGTTCATATGCTGATTTTATTGAAAGAATTGAATAGAAAGTGAATGTTTGGGACCTAATAGTAAAAGAGTTTGAAGATAGAGTTATATGTGGAAATTCTGAATTTCAATAGTTGTGTAACAACTTATAATGTCTAGTAAAGTACTAATTGAGAAAATTAGATTAATTGAGGGGTTAATTGAGAAAGGACCGAATTGTATAAACTGTGAAATTTGGGGCAAAATGGAAATCAACATTTTGCACTAAAGCAGTTTTGGACAGCAGCAGTAGTGTAACTTTGAAAAATCACCAAAAATTGTAGAGATTTAATTAGAGGATGAATAAAATATGAAACTAAAGCTTATTGAGTCTAGTTTCTTATAAAAGAAATGACGTGAGCAATGGAATTGTAAATCATGAGATATAATAGATTTTGTGAGACAAGGTCAGAATGAATTCGGGTTCCCCTGTTCTGACTTTGGAAAATCATTAAAAATTGTAGAGAAATGATTATGAGTTATAGTTTATATGGTTAGAATCCTTAATGAGTCTATTTTTAGAAGAAACAAGCTAAAACATCATCCGAATTCTGTACAATGAGATAATTAATTTTTAGTGAAGAGTGGTCGGAACTGTCAGACAGCAAAACAGGGGAAATTTTAAAGAATAAACTGTACTATATGGCTGAACCAAAAATTATGAAAATTTTATGGTATGAAGATATGTGAGTCTAGTTTCAGGGAAAATTAACGGATCTTAATTTGGAGCTCTGTAGCTCCGGATAAAAATAATTTAGTGACTCTGACTCGGATAAACAGCTTTGAATATACATGTTAGTGAGTGTTGAAATTATGGTTAATGTTGTTTAAGTGTGTTATACACATTAAGGATGTGGAATGGAGAGGAGGAGGAGGAAAATTGGGAAATATATGAATGATTCGTGTATAAATGGTCATATGTTTGATTATAACTCATAAACGATGAAATATGAATGATGCTTATTTTTGTGCATTATTGGTCATGGTTTAAGCTCATGTGTGAAAATAAAGTTTCATAGTATGTGTGTATGGTATATTCAGTATATGATTTGGCATGAAATAATACCATGAATGGTTTATGAATTAACACATGTTGGTAAGCCTGATATATGAATAAATGATCAAATTGAGCGGAACGCCGGATTTGAGTACTTCTGATCAAGTGACAAAGTGATAAGTGGTAGCTTTAGCTACACTTATCTGATCAAGTGACAAGTGGAAAGTGATAAGTAATAGCTTCGGCTATACTTATCTGATCAAGTGACAAAGTGATAAGTGATAGCTTCGGCTACACTTATCTGATCAAGTGACAAGTGAAAAGTGATAAGTGATAGCTTCGGCTATACTTATCTGATCAAGAGACAAAGTGATAAGTGATAGCTTTAGCTACACTTATCTGATCAAGAGACAAAGTGATAAGTGGCTACACTTATCTGATCAAGAAACAAAGTGATAAGTGGCTACACTTATCTGATCAGGGACAAGTGATAAGTGATCATACGTAAGACCATAGTTATACTATGGCAAAGTGAAAGTGAAGTACTCAATTTTCCGTGACCGTTCCCTAATTTGATTAAGGATGGTAAGTGACAAATGGGCCCAAAAGAATTAAAGTAAATGGATAAGTGGTAGTGTATTTATATCAGGACGATGTTGTTATTCAAACTAAAGTGATATTTTCATTGCTAAATTGAGAATTTCATAAATGTGTTATTGAATGGTATAATCAATAAACATTGAGTTAAATGGTAAATACGTATTAGTTTTGAATTTGATGTCATTGAATTGTACGTGAATTAAATGGAAATTGCTAGTGATATGATTTAAATTATGAGCATGAGAAATTGCGAATTGAATGAAATGGAAATGAAGCATTAAATTGCATGAGTATGTATCGGGTCTCGCAGGCCCTAATTATTATGATTATAATATTTTGAGGATATATTGTGAAAAGTTATAGAAACATGTTAATTATTTTGAAAGTTTTAATTTTGATGAAATTTTATAACTCGGTTAAATACGTTTACAAGTGTATGTGTTTTGGTAATGCCTCGTACCCCTATTCCGGTGTTGGATACGGGTAAGGGGTGTTACACTTCCAATCCAATTCAATTGTGGAAAAGAAATCAAAAGTTGTTTTTAAAAAAAGTCTGTCTTTTGATCCAAATCATTTAAAGAAAGGAGGTTCAAACCCGTATAAAAGCAAGCCACATCCATCTAATATCAAGTCAAACCACGCTTGGATTGAACAAAAACAAAGAGAAGAATCAAATTATACTTTTCTTTATATTCAAAAAATTTTTGAAATTTTAACTTTCTTAAAATTTCATCAAAAAATTTTAACTCAAAATTTTCAATTCAAACCTTTTGACTTAAATTTTGTGTTTACTAACAAGTAAAAGTTAAAATATCTCTTTCACTGTGTATTAATTTATTAAAGATATGGGTTTGTTGTTTGTTAAATTTATATGGTTAAAACTTCATGAATGGAGTTTATCCATCACGTTCTAACATTTTTCAGCAAAACAGAGAAAAGCCTTAAACAAATTCCACTTTTCAGTATTATAATAATAGGGTGGCGACGCTTTCATCTTACAGATGTGGCGACCTTTATTACTTTGATTAATATAGTATGACGGTAGGAGCTTTGGAGAAGCAAATTTTGGAAGTCCTACTGTTTAGATTCAAATATTGAGTGGTCTAGGTTCATGTAAGTTGGTGATAACACTAAAAACATGTTGTGGAATACTGGTGGTCATCTTTTATGAAACCAATTTCTGTGAAATGTAGAAGGTTGCGTCTTCACTGTAAGTTGTGGTTTGAGTATAGAGGGATGACATTAACTGATATGTTGGGTTGATTTATATGCCGGCCAGGGAGTGTCTCTTCCTCCCAAGGCGCCTTGCTGCACTGCATATAATAATTTGGTACAGTTCTTGAAGATGATAAAAGTACTTCACAATAACTTAGAAAAGGAAAAGGTTGCTCGAAACTTGAAAAGAAAAGATATATATTTAAGTGTGCAAAAGTTTTAATAATAGGGATCAGATCAGACATCTGAACCACATTAATAAGGTTGTTGAATGCATTTATGTAATGAAAGAGGGTTTAGACTTGGTTATTTGAAAGACTAGCGTCAGACAGACTAAACACTGTTTGAATGTTGATGCCATACGAAAGGTTCAATAAATATACGGGGGTAAGATAGGGTTGCCCTTGTTGAAAAGACTCTTGAGATGAGATGGAGAGGAAGAGTGGGATGGATGACGGTGGGGCAAGGGAAGCAGAAATGTTTTGTAATTTTTAGGCAAGCAAGGGATGAAACAAACCATTGATGGACTATCATTTTTTGCTATTTATTGCCATTTATTACCTTTTGGCAGCCATTATAAGGAATTCCCAACAATTTCACGAGAACTGCCACTGTAGCATTAAATGTTATGGTGCTAACTTTTCTTTCTTACACGTTACAACTAAGGTGATTATTATTTAATTGAATTTAAGAAATAATCAAATTGTAAATTTTATTCTGAAATCAAATTTAATTTAAAATTTTATCCACTAAGAGTTAGAGTGAAGTTTATTTTATTTGAAATGAGTGAGAAATTTATTCAAGTTAAAATAAATATTTAAATTTAATGAAGCAAAGATTTACAAATGGTAGTTTACTTAAAAATCACAAATCATTTATAACATGCTACTCTTAATTTTAAGAGAAAATTTGTTTAATAAAGGTAAAAAACACATGATTTAAGAGTTAAATGTTCAGAATTGAGTTTAATTGAGTGAAAAAAATTAATCGAATTGATGAGTATTATTTTATCAATCAAAATTAATTTGAATTGTTACTAAATTTTGTTAGATAAATCTATCCCATTTAAAATAAATATTCAATTATATTTAAGCATAGTAAAATAAGTCTTACAAAATTTTACGAGATTTGAGTCGTATTAACAATAACAAATCATTAATAATACAAGACAAATTTTTTTAAACACAATACAGAATTTTAAGCGGAATGCCATTTATTAGAAGGGTAAAAATCATGATACTTGAGAGTCCACTTAAAAAGATCTTATCTTAAACAATATCACCTTTATTTTAGCTATCATAATAAGCAGATTGCTCTTATCTATCAACAAGTGACTTAAAAAAGAAGGTATAATGACCTTTTTTATCCTCTAACTTCACAAAAAAAATATTTTAGTTATTTATTTAATTTTTCGTCTATTTTAATCATTAAATTTGTATTTTTTGTCAAATCACCTTAAAATAGATGGAAAAGTTAATGTTTATTAATTTTGTTGATATATCAATATTTAATTAATTCAAAAAATATTAAAAATATTTTTATATAATTTTTAAAAATAAATTTTTAAATTTTTAAAAATGAATTAAATGCTAATGTGTCATACATATGACAATTCATGTATATGTCACATTGATAAATTTAAAAACATTAATTTTTCTTTTTATTTTGGAGTGACTTAACAAAAAAAAAAGGAGAAAATTTAAAGGGTAAATGAAAAGTTAAAATTATTTTTTTATAAAATTAAAGGTTAAAAAAATTGATTAGGGTGAAAAGTATAAATGGCTAACTCGAAAATCAATATCTATTCATTATTAAAAATCTGCTTGATCAAATTTCAGATGAGTTGTTCATTATTAACTTCATCAAAACTTAAAAAAGAAAAAACTAAAGTTGAATTATAATTAATTATTCATTTTATAAATAAAAAAAGAATATCCAATTTGGGGGTGAGATAGATGAAGCTTATGGTCAAATGGGTGGGAGTGAAGATAAGCAAAACATAGATTGATCCCGTCCCATTGTCATTCTTAGCTACGAATGGTAGAGTAGGAAGGCCTTTGGATTGAGCCCCAAAAAGGAATAGGACCACCACTACCACCACCTCCTCCATCTGAGCTAATATTAAGAAATAACAGCTTTCCCCCGGCGCGGTGGTCCCTGAGCGTTGAGAAAGACTTGAGAGGTGCATGGGAATCAACAAACAGGCCTCAATCTCAGTCCCAAGTGGGATTTTATTATCAGTTTAAAGGAGGCTCCCGACACAGTTCAAACTTGTATTAATGGCCTACCTTTGTCGGAATTCCTGCACACTCTGCTACTCCACCACACCTTCCATCACCTTCCATCACATGCCGCACATCCTGCCATGGCTTTGGGGTCCCCTCCCCTCCCTTTCCTATAAACGATACATAATATTAATGTTGCTTCCTCCATTAATCCCCACTCCCATTTTCTTTTGCCTTTTTCTTCCCATCCTTAACAACACAACAAAATGACTATATGATGGATTAGATGCGAGGAATGGTCCATTCCGATTCACCCATTTTGTTGCCACCTAAACTGATAAACTTACATTTCTTTTTCTTTGTGTTCGAATTTTGAATTAAATCTGTCTCCTTCTACTACTCTATGTATCACATCTTAGAAATTTAATGAAATGGAAGAATGAGGTTAAAAAAGCACAACCCCAAGCATTTAATATCCTTAATTCAATTTCTTTTTTTTTTGTCTTTTTTTAATTAAAAAAAAGTAATTGGCTTTTTAGAGTTGAAATTTCAATGCAACAATCATCTAAATAAAATCTCTCCTATGTTCTTTATACATTTGTTCTATTACTTGCTTTGAAAAATGTCGATAAATTTAAAAACCTTAAGTCGTAGCATCTTAGTCAATATTTTGTAATTTTGCTTTTGAGGGTCTGAATGCTTTCACAGGGTCGAAAGTAAAGGTGGAAAATGGATTGTGATTCTTTTTTCTTTTTTTGGTAAATGGTTTATGATTTTGATTGTAAGTCAATATTTTTCGTTTTTAAGATAGAAGAAACGAAACTACAATCAGTGGGGGCATGGTCACATGATTATGATTTTTTTTTTTTTTTTACCAATCGTCATAAACGTGGAGAATTTTTTTCTCAGGAAAAGAGACATGTATCAAATAAGTCTTTAAATTCCCACCTTAAATATCTGAGTTATCAATATCTCTCTTCTTTTTTTTTCTATGTTTATATTTATCCCTCCTAATAATTATTAATTTGTTAAATGTATTATTTAATACATCAATACTAAAATAATTATAATTTAATACATTAGTATTAAAGTAGTTGTAATAAAATCAATATGTAGTTCATTGTTTAGTAGAAAAAAAGAGAGTAAAAATGCTTCTCCAATTCTTCTTAATTTAAAATTGAGTAAATTAATCCCTCTTTAAAAATTAGAGTAATTTAATAATTTTTAATTTTAAAAGTGAGCAATTAAAAATAATTAATTTCGGTGTTAGTATTTTCCGTCAATTGTTCATAATTTTATTTGGTATAGTAACAAATTTTGAAGAACTCTAAATCAAAAAGTTCTAGTATTGTTATTAAGAGATGAAAATAAAAAAAAATTATAATTAATTATAATTATGTTTAAATAAAATTTTAAGTATTTATTAAAAATTCTCTCTAACTTTTTTTATTATGCTCATTAAAAATGTGGCGAAATATGGTGCAATCCCTTTTAAATAAAATAAAAAAGAAATTAAATAATGGTAGAGGAAGAGGAAAAAGAAAGTGTAATAAATTATATATTTTTTTAAATATTTTAGAAGTGTATATATATTTTCTGGTGAGAGTAATAAATTGTAATGACAGAAAAAGAGATGACATAATAATGGAATTCCAGTTTTAAAATGAAAAAGAGTGGGGAAGGTAGTACTATCTATTGTTGCTAGAAGGGGTGAGAAGGACGATGCTACAGATAGATGCGAGTGGGCCGCTGCTTAACACATTTCCGGGAAAGTAAAGATCAAAGGATAAAAAGTGTTGGTATCTGGCTGACATTGCTGATGGAAGAATCACATTGTACATCGAGTTTCCCTGTGGGAGATTGTTTATCTCCGCAATGCGCTTATTCAGATGGTCGTATATCCTCCTCATCACTTTCCAATATTATAATAATATATGCTAGTTTAGTTTAGTAGTAGTACCACAACAGCCTTCTAACCAATTCCATCTGAAAACTCTTGTTTCATGCAAACCCGAATATGTGTCTCAGTTATGTCCCATGCTTCACTTTTCATGCTTTTCTCCACTAATCTTTATTCTCAGCTTTTCGGCCTCAAACATCGTCCTTGTTTTCATTACTAGGAACCCCCTCGTCCTTTTTCTTATTGGGGTTCCGGAGATGGGAAGGGATTGGTATTGGAGCAGCGGGGGGCCAGTGGCTAAACCTTCCTCCACCTCTAACAGAACAACATCAGAGAGACACTCTGCTCAAACTACTCTCTCTGGTTGCATCACTGCCGTATTTCACTTGTTTGGTTCCCATCGTTTCCGTTGCCATTTAAAACACCACACCAGTCGTAGCAAGCTTCCCTCTCTTCTCTCTCGAGACTCCACCATTAAAGGTTCCTTCTTTCACTCACTCACTCACTCTCCTTTTTTTTTTTTTTCCTTTTTCTAGTTTCGAAATTATAGGGGGAGTAACGTGTCCCAATGCAATGCAGGTACAGACACAGAGGAGGAAGCCTCAACGTTAACTTCAGCTTCATTCACATCGACCACTAAAGAAGAAGAATTTTTTAATATCCCTGTAACTTTTCTCCTTGGCTTCCTGTCTTTATTTATTATCATTTTCAAAAAGCATCACAATTTTATTCTTGGAAAGTGAGTGATTAATGCCCTTTTTTTCAATGAAAATGCAGACGGGAATTCAAATCAAAACACGTTTAGACATAAGGTCAAAAGTTGGTGCCCCAAATAATGAGACCCCAGGGACCAGGACTCCTACTTTGGTTGCTCGACTGATGGGTCTTGATCTTCTTCCTGAAAGCCACTCGCCATCCTTTCAAGCTAAGTCACGTTTAAGCCACCACATTCAATCCTCAAAGTCCGGTTACAAAAGTTCGTTGCATGGTGATATGAGGGGAGGCACTCGCTCATTGCCGGAAACTCCAAGACCATCGTCTGCAAGGAGGTCAGATGTGGATTACCATCATCATCGCCTTTCGCTTCAAATCAACAAAGAAAACATGAGCGCTTGTGAAGAGTTGGTTATGTCTCGTCTCTCATCACTGAAAATGAAATATGAAATAGTGGAGCAGGTTAAAGAGAGGCTTAAAAGGAAAGTTGGTATGAATATAACCAACGCAGTTCGCAACAGACAGCGAGACAGAGAAGAGCTTGTTAGCAAATTTAAGTTCAAGAGAATTTCCAGAGCTTTAACCAAAGTTGCTGATGATTCAAGCATTGTCAACCACTCGAAACATTCCAGTTCAATAGAGTTTAGATTCTTGGAATCTAAAGGCAAACCAGACAAAAATTCATCCACTAATTATCATAATCTTCAACCACCAAAATTATCATTTTCATCATCTCCTGATATTGATATCCAGCTTCAGCCCATCAGAGTGTTACCAAAGCCCAATTTGCAGGCTGTTGAAGAGGAACAAGACGAGCAACACAAGCTGCAGCAGCAGCAGCCAAGAGCCGCTAGCAAATGCAAGAAAGGGCCCAATCAAAAGTTCATTTCACGACTGAAAAAACCTCAAGAAGCATCGGAAATCATCCGAAACAAGAAAGAAGAGCCTTTCGTTCCTCCTTCCAGACTTGACATTCCCGACAAGAAATGCAGGAAAACCCATCTCCTCAACACCATGGTCCCCACCCTTCTTCCGGCTCCGGCCGCAAAAATCCCACAAAAAAAGGTACCGTACTAGCAAAAATGATGTCAACATGTATATTTTCCTATTAATCTTGCAAAGGAAATGTGACTTTTTTGTTATTAGCTTATAGTTTGGATGCGTTTCAGGTCTTAGATGCTCAAAGACCGAAATATAGCTCACAGTTATCTAGTTCGACCCAAACGTATGTCAAACAAGAACCGAGGCAGGCACAGGTTTCCACCATCTCCACCGCTGGCAATGAAGCTGAATATGAGTACATCGCAAGAATACTAAGACGTAGTGGCATAGACAAAGATACCCCAGTGTCCTTCTCGTCCTGGTTCTCTCCTTCCCATCCTCTTGATCCGTCCATTTTTAACTATGTCGAACGTTTCACTACTTGTTCTGCTAATGATAATGGTAAATTGAGTCAGCGGTGCAATAGAAAGCTACTGTTTCATCTGGTGGACGAACTGTTGAGTGGAATTTTGAAGCCTTATTTTAATATGAAGCCTTGGGTCATTAGGGTCGGCCCTGGTTTTAGTTACATGGATGGGTCTCAACTAATAGACACCTTGTGCTCGAAAATCAGAAGCTTTCCTCAATCTGATTGTCGAGTTCTTGAAGACATTGATGCCTTAATTGATAAAGACTTGCCAGAAATTAAACTCCAGAGTGTAATGGCGTACGAGGAAGAAGGGGAAGCGATTGTGGCGGAGTTAGAGAAGGGCATCTTAGAGGCGCTGCTACATGAAATGGCAGTTGAGTTCGGTGTACGGCTTTGAACTTGGCGGTTTCCAAAACTGATACGGCAGCGTTTAGTTTGCGTGAGAGAGAGGGGAATGGGCGCGATTCATGTTATGATTTATGAGATGCTATTTCGTGGAGGCCCATATGGAAATGACCAAAACTGATTGTAAAATTCTTTTATTGACCAGTAGAATTACCTACACTAAATTGTAATTCAGTAACTATCATCAATGTATTTTTTATTTTAGTATGTATAACAAAGTGTTTACAGTATTGTAAACTTAAAATGATTTGATACCAATTATTTATTTATTTGTTTATTTATTTATAGTTGCAATTTATATATATATATATATATTAGTAATAAAATGTTTGATTCTATTATTTAACAAAATTTTGATTCAAAAACATTCGTCTATTTTCAAAAGGGTAATTAATAATTATTTTTTTAAAAAAATCACCGTTAATAAAATTTGTTAAAAATTGACTTGATGTTGAACGAGTTTGAACTCCTTACATTATAATAACAAATTTAAAGATGGTTTTAAGTTTTTACACACTTACACACTAATATATATTATATACAAGTTATATTATAACCGATTCAAATAGTAATATAAATGTCATTAAAATTTTGTATCAATTCTATTGTTGTGCTAGAGGAACTTCAAATTACTTGAAGATGGATAATATTTAAGATGAGTCAGATGAGTTCCACCATTCAGTCATGTTATGAGTTATTAGAAAAATTATTCAACATTCTTGAATGATTAGGGTGACATATGTATTCAGAGAGGGTAACGGAATAGCGGATGAATTAGCAATAATGACATTTTCAAGGCCTCTGGGCATATATATCTATATGCAACCCTTGGATTAAATTCTTCAAAAGCTAACTGAAATGACTTGGCCCATTTAGTCTAGTTATAATTTTGTCCTTTCTTCATGTAAAAAGAAAATTATATCAAATTTTTTTATTCAAATTTCAAGTTTTGGATATATTAGAGTTTTTGTTAAATATGTCAATAAAAAGATGGAATAATGATGAGTTGAGTTGGATTTTATTTGTGATTGAATTATGGAAATTGTTGGGTTGATTAGATTGGGCCAAGTAGATCTAGGATTTTAACTTGGTCCATCATCGTAATGGGCTTCTAACCAATATACAACACAAATCATCTTCTTGTTCCTGAATTGAATTGAATGAACAAGCGCAGGGGCAGCGACAAAGAATTGCAAAATGGGGGAGAGAAGAGCAGCCGATAACAAGAAAGCACCACCAAAGGCGAAATGGCCTGTTCTTCAACCTAAATTGAACCTTCAGATTACACGCCTTAAAGACAAGGATCTCTTCACCGTACGTTTCTCTTCAATTTGTCCTTTCTCTAAAAAAATATTTCCATTTTAATCTTAAATTTCACTCTTCTTTAATGAAATCATGAGATTATGCTTTTGTATATAGTTTAACTGTAATTTATTTAATATGTTTTAGTTTTTATCAAAAGAAAATTTACTGATTGCAATTGTGACCCCCCTTCATTTTTGTTCAAATCATAGTGTAATCATCTGTGAAAAGGTTCATATTTTCAAGCTTTTTGTATTCAAATCTGGGTTGTTAAAAGGGTTGAAGTTAGTTTGAAAAGTGAATAGAAATGAACCCTTGTTTAGATGTTTTAGCAGCTTGTTCATTGTTCTAATGAATAACAAAAGCATTTTTGTTTTCTAAATTCTAAAATTGAGATTGGATGTGGATCGAGTTTAAGATGAATTCGGTTCTTACCTGTATTTGTAATTGAATCTTTATTTCGGAATTCCTTTGTGCGGACTTTGCTTTAAATTGGATAGGATTTGACTTTGGCATATTCAATTACAAGGCTCAAGACTTCAACTTTTTCAGTATAAAATGTAGAAATCACACTATGGTTTGTGTCTATATCAGCAATAAGGTTTCACTCCCAAATTCTGGTGCATATAAGTTTTGGTGTGAAATTGCTTTTGTGGTGGAATATGATCTGAAATCCTTGGATGTTAATGATGATTCTATTGTTTTCAACATATGCAGGTGCAGAATTTCTTCACGCCTGCTGAATCGAAGGCATTTATTAAAGCTGCTGAGTCTGCTGGTTTTGAACACCAAGGAAGTCTTGGTCCAGCAAAAGGTGAAGCCTACCGAGACAATGACCGAATGGCAGTCAGGACTTAGTAAACTACTCTCTGATATTAAAATTAGGGGGAAAGCCGCTGTTGGCTTGAATCCGAATATTAGGTTTTACAGGTATGTTTGATTTCTTCCCATAAACTCATACTTACTTTTACTTTGAATAACTTGCATAACTTTTTGCCAATTGATACTAGATTATCTCGCTCTGAAATGCTTCTCGAAAATTAAAGAACAATTTTGCCATGCCTATTGCCTAGCTGACTTAGAAACCACATATGCAACTTTATGAATTAGGTATACCTGAGTTGGATTACAAAATGTTATGATGTATGCTGACGGTTTTTCAATCATTTAACTGTTTAATTTGCTTCTCTAGTCAATTATGATGCTCGGTTTTAGTATTTACCATGCAATCAATATTATACTTCTAGATACAAGGTTGGTCAGCACTTTGGACAGCATATTGATGAAAGTGTCGATCTTGGAGAGGGAAAGCACACTGTTTATACTTTGTTAGTATATTTAAGTGGTGCTGCCAAAACCAAAGACAAAAGTGATTCAAACAACATGAAGGATTCTGCATCAGAGCCAATAGTTGGAGGGGAGACCGTCTTCTATGGTTCAAGGAATCGTGTTGTAGCAGAGGCAAGTTCTCTTTACGTCTTTTTTTATATTATTTTAGTTGCACCCCTCCCCAAACAACAATTTCCTTTTTCACTTTGTTTAAACTTTTTCAAATTCATATTCAGTTATTTGTATGTATGGCTTACTTTGGATAGCCGTTATTGATGTAATAGTAACTATGCAGGTAGCTCCTGCCGAGGGAATGGCTCTCCTGCACATTCATGGTGACAAATGTATGCTACATGAAGCTCGAAACGTCTCCAAGGGTATCAAGTATGTTTTCCGATCAGATGTTGTTTTTGCTTGAGGAGGAGCCATAGTTTTTTGACTTCAAAGGGCTTGGTAAGTTTTTCAATACAAAAGAACCGATACATGTAAGATGTAGAATATGGATGTATTATTCTAGACCCCTTTAGTAATTGCAGCTATACTATAATCCTTTTCAAGTTGCATTTTTTTTGGTTGGTTTATCCCTTTCCCATAATATACACTTACTGGAATAGTTACTGGTTGTTCTTTCGGAATCATATTTAATTTTTATGTGCATCTTTTTCTAATTGTAATGCATCCTGATCAGGTTGAATGGCAGGCATTTATCAGAACATACAACTCAACAAGAAAAGTGGACATCATCCATAAATACTTCATCTTATCTTATATTAGTAACTTACTGTCACCATTAGAGGTGAGCAGTTAATTTATCTACTAAGAATCTAAACATTCAACTTCAGTTTTGAGAGCTTCGTTGACATCAGGTAACTATCATTGTTGCCCCCTTCTTGGAGAAATTAGAAACCGTCTTATTAGTGAGTCCTGTTTGTATGTGACTTGCATGAAGATTGCAATGCATCTCTTTATCAGACATTTGTTAATGCAGAAACCAAGCCTGAAACATTCATTTAGAGGATACTTGTATACTTGTATGACCCTTTAGTTCCGCTCTTTTTGTTTTCTATACTATTAATTGAGATGAATAATGGAGTTTATTTTTATGAAGTTCGAGCAGAAATAATCGAGTTTGAACTTGAGCATAAGAATCAAATTCATTTTTATGAAGTAATCAATTCGACTTCTATTTCAAATATAAAACTTGATTGAACTCGATCCTTCAGGTTGAACTTTGCACAACTTGACTCACAAATAGATCAGCTTCCTGTTGATTTCGAAGTAGTGTCTGATCCTCCAGAATTCTGAGTCAAGGCCTTTTTGTGTTGTGAAAGATAAATGGTGTTGATTATGACAATATTTCATTCTTAATGGTTTTGAGTGGGTGTGTATATACATGCCCGATAATAATATTAATAAAAATATTTTAATACACAATTAACAAAGTTGAGTACAAGAAATACCAAATATAGGTGATAAAGTGATCAATCAAAATTAAGACACGTGTTTAGCATTAGCAGGTGGTCCCCAAAGTGGAGAAGAGCACGGAAGCAGACACTGTCAGCAGGGGCCCAATCTGGTCTGCCTAAAAAAAAATTAGGTTTTGAGGGAGGGAATCGAACCCTCATCCAACCCAATCCCATAAAGATCGGCACAAGAGATTTTTTTGGTTCGGTTGGATCCGCATCCCTAGGTACACGTGTCTCAGCAACGTGCCCTACATTGAGCCGCTCGACCAGGTCCGCGGGTCTCCCCCACGCGTCCCAAAAGATGTGATCCCAGTTTCCACGTGGGTATCCAAATGTCACGTGACCCCACCATCAGCCGGACCAGAAAGATTTAACAGAAAAAAAGAAGCTTTCTTCCCAAAAACATTTCCAAGGAGAACAGCAATGGAAAAGGAGCAGGAAGATGATGATGATAGACAAGGAAAATTAATAATAAAATGGCCAAAAAAATACTCTTTTGATAAACTTTTTATGTTTGGAACTTTTTTCCCAATTTTTTTTACTACAAATATATATATAAAAAGAGAAAATAGATGTGATCCCAGTTTCCACGTGGGTATCCAAATGTCACGTGACCCCACCATCAGCCGGACCAGAAAGATTTAACAGAAAAAAAGAAGCTTTCTTCCCAAAAACATTTCCAAGGAGAACAGCAATGGAAAAGGAGCAGGAAGATGATGATGATAGACAAGGAAAATTAATAATAAAATGGCCAAAAAAATACTCTTTTGATAAACTTTTTATGTTTGGAACTTTTTTCCCAATTTTTTTTACTACAAATATATATATAAAAAGAGAAAATTCCTGAGCCTAACAACTCTACTCTGTATCATCGAAATCAAAGAAACTTAACCTAGTGTTTGTGATCAAGGTTTCGAACATGGGGCTTGCTGGTTTGCGGGACAACCCAAGAATTGAAGCTCTCTCTTATCGAGAATCTCCAAAGAAAATTCCCTAAGCATCTGCGTAGTACTATGGTTTGAACTATTATTACCGTTACTAACACTAGTAGCACCTGAACTAGAAGTGGGCAAAACACTTGAGCCCATCGACCCAACGCTGGAATCCTGCACCTCTGGTTGCATAGCAGACACAAAGCTAGATATTGGTCGACCTGTGACGTTAAAAAACGGCGTTGCAGTTGCTGGAATCGCCCACAACTGTGCCTGGTTTGAACCAGGTGCAGCAGGGAGTACGCTAAAAGTACCCATA
The DNA here is from genome assembly GCF_007990345.1 of Gossypium hirsutum. Taxonomy (NCBI): domain Eukaryota; kingdom Viridiplantae; phylum Streptophyta; class Magnoliopsida; order Malvales; family Malvaceae; genus Gossypium; species Gossypium hirsutum. Next base: position 48,216,121 of record NC_053445.1, read on the forward strand.
GGCCATATAGGAACCAACCCTTGTGAATTCAAATTGAAACTGTTACAAGTCATGGGAGCAATGGGTGCCAATCCTGAAGACACCGAACTTTGATGCTCATTAATGTCAATGAACTCACTGTTGGAGGGTCTTCTCCTACGTTTTTTTGGCAACTCGCCTTCTTGTTTCCCTGAAGAAGTTGGTATCTTGAGAGTTCCATTAACGGAAACAGCAATAGCAGGGACCGTACCAGTGCCTGTAGCTTCAATAATAGCTGGCTCGGCATGCTCTAATAACCACCTAATCGTTTCGCCATCGGACTTGTGACCCAGTTCTCTAGTGAGCTGAAAAATCCTGGCAGCACAAGCGGCGGGCATGCGGATCCTACGGCCACGGCCTTCGACTTTTGTGTGACGGTCTTTTGATGGGCGTTTGGGGGCCAAAGACCGTTGGGTTCGAGCAGCAGGCACGACTTGAACCAGGGTTGGGTTAGCCAATTCTTGCGGCTCCGTATCTGTTAAAGCCTCTTCTTTCATGGGTTGGTTGGGGTCCATTACGGTGGCGTCAGAAGCTGAGAAAGTGGGTGTTGTATTGTTGGATTGATGGCGTTCTTCATTGATGATGACGGCGGTGTTGTTGTTGATGCTTTCGTCGATTTCCTCGATCGTTTGATATCGATTGCACTCCATCTTTTACACAACAAACAAGATATGTTTAACCTATCAAAACAAGCCACAAAAACATATATATTAACAGGATTAGCTCAAAAAGATGAGAGATTTTATGGAAAAGCTGTGTTTAAAAAAAGAGCCATAATATCTCATAGTTAAGAGAAGTAGTTGACTGGGTGGGATTTGAAATTTAGCCTTTGATTTGATGATATTAGAAAAGAGTGGGACATGGAACAGAGATGGTATTAAAAGGAAAAGGGGAAAGTGGGGGGAATAGAGAAGAGAAAGGCACAAACCCTAAGGAAGCAGCCAGGCAGCCCCACCTTCTTGAGAAACGGAGGGACCCAAAAGGAGGCGTATTTCTCTTCTCTCTAAGGACCCCAGATGGTGACACCTGGTGGGCTTCTTTTTTTTAATAAGATTCTCTCTCTCTTTTCTATTTTGTATAAATAAATTTTACTTTCTTAAAAGTTAATTATATAAAAGGAAATGTATTAATCCTCCAAATCTTGATTTTATGCCTTCCCTGATTTTGATTTCTGTGGCCTCACTTCTTTCTGGGGAGGACTCGGCCCAACTTGAAATGGATTTGGACAAATATTCTCCCCTTAAAATAAAATTTGATTAAACTATCACAAAACATATGAATTTATCATATTAAAAATATTAAACTAAGATAATCATTTGTCGTGGTGTAGTCATTGAACTTAAGTTAGTGTCAAGTTAATTTGTGAAACCATCTCAATCAAAAATATTATTTTATATATATAATTGATGGGTGTAATAAAATGTATTAAAAAAATTAAAGCAAAGTTTTAGTTTAGTGATAAATTTAATGTTTTACGCATAAACATATTTTTTTCTAAAAGAAATATACTAAAGTACCATCGAATGATGTAACTTATTTTAAATACAAAAGGATAATTTTGTAATTTCCTTAATCGAGTTGTGCCCCATTGACTCGTAACGCCAACTCAGTCAAGTGCTTAAATAATAGTAGAGATATACAATTGATGGAAATATTAAATTGTGCATATTAAAATAAATAAATATAAAACACATCAAAATAAAGCTTTGATTTAGTGGTAAATTTAAGGTTTTACCAATTTAATTGGTGTGAGTTTTAATTTCACCACATTCTTATTGGTTTTTGTTAAAATAAGAAGACTAAAGTACCCTCAAATAATATAACTTAATTTAATTATAGAAAAACATTTCCATAATTTCTTTAATCGAATTAATATTCGGTTGACTCGTGACACCAACTCAATTAGGGACTTAAATAATAGTATAGATTTTAAACAAATGTTATCATTATCAATAGTTTTTATTTATTCAAATAATATTTGATATAAAAATAATTTAATATTTTATAATTATTAGATTTAAAATATTAAATATTTTAAAAACTTTAGTATATACCAATTTTAAATAATACCTTTAATATTCATTTTCTCATTATTTCATCTTACTACTACTTTTATAATGGAATTTAATTAAACACATATCCCATCACTTCATCGCTACATAAATTAGTGTCACTGAAAATCAATTTTACCGTTCATCCAAATTGAATGAACTCTTCTATTAATGAGTTAAAATTGATGTAAATATTCAAATTTTATTATATACAAGGAAATAAAAGGAAGAGAGTGAGAAGTGTAAGGGAGATGGTGGGATAATAGATAACATTCGAGTCTAACTAGCAAAATAATGAACTTTTCAATAAGCATCGTTTTACCCCATATATATGTCATATGTGTGTGCATGGAATTTGGATAAGAGAGAACTAAGGATCCACCATCCCCCCCAAATTTACCAACCGGGGCCTTGATAAGGGACGAATTAACACAAATATTTTCAGAAGACGTATGGCTACCTCTAGAGTTTCCCAGCAGTAGAAGGGATGATCTTGATAACAAGGCCGGGGAAAACGTCGTCAGGATCATGGATGTGAGGGTTGCGCTCCACGATAAAAGGATCGTCGCACTTGTCGCTGATGGTGTGAAGTGTCTCCCCTTCTCCTACCACATAGATTTCGTCACAGGGTGGCTTCAGAAGCTGCTTCCCTCTCGCAGCTTCATCTGATGATACGGAACTTGTCTTGATGCAACCCATCAGTATTAAGGTCAATAAGGCAAGGGCACAGTACCAAGAGGCTGAATCAGCTATCTCCATGGATTTCTTCATGGCTTTGCTCCAGGATTTACAAGAAAAAGAGAAGATGGGGATTTTGAGTGTTTGAAGAAATAAAGTGATTTATATAAAAACTAGAAATTGGGTAGAAAGTTTGGTTGTTAGAGAGTAGGAGAAGGGGTATTTTCAATATTTTTATTGTTTTCTAAGACATGAATCACCTTCCTAATTTCTACTCACCAAATCTTTAATTTCTAATGTTAAATAATTTATGGTTTGAACTTATGCATTCTTTAGTATTATATTGAGATGATGACTGGAAGCGAAATCTTTGACGTGTTGAAATCGGTAACCCAGGGGAAGTAACTTCTTTCGAGTAAACCAGATCATCATGTTTTCGTATTTTGTGTATCATATTGTATAAATTACAATTACATTATGCCACTTGGGTAAAATGTATATTTACTCAAATTTTATGTAAGAAAAAAATCCAGAAATGATAGCATAAAAATTTTAATTAGGAAGTTGTTCATTTTGGTTTGAGTATTTGTATTTTGAAAATATTTTTTTTTATAAATTTGTATTGGTTTTATATAAAAATATGAATATAACTGATTTTTTAAAGATATTTTATAAAAAAAAAAACCATGAGTTTTAATAATATCTAAATAATAGTGTAATTTTTTAATAATATAATCCGATGGATATAGATAATATAATTCAATTAAATATTTAAATAATATAACAGAATATTTAATAATCTCTTGGTTTGAACCTTTGACCTCAAGACGACTGATTAAGCATTAAAAATATGATGCAATTGAATTACAAACAATTTCAAACCGAGATCATATGCAAATGTTTATCCATCAAAAAACCAGCTATATAATGTGAGAAGTTTCAAGAGTCGGGGAAGTAGGAAAGAATCCTCCATTTGATTCACTATGATATTGCAATTAATCAATCCAAAGTTATTTTTCAGTATATAGTTTACTCATACAGCAACTATTATTTGCTTTTCCTTAAGGTTGTGCGAGATTACAAATTAGTAAAGAATTTGATATTAAATCTTTAGTTGATACATTTCTAAATTCAATTGCTGGATAATTACGCCCACTTTTGTTATCACAGTACCCGCATGTCTTATGGATAGAGCTCCATAATTATCACATCAATTCTTAATGACTTTACACTTATTTCATACTTTAAATCGTATTTAAGATTGAATTTTGCAATGAGATAATCATGATATAAAGATTCACTCTAAATCCCTCTTTATTTATAATTAAATACCCTTTACTCCCAAAAGAAAGGCATAAACAAGAACCAAGTACTGAAACTTTGCTTTAGTATTTACTTAATCTTCTCTGACCATCAAACCTAACGACTCTTCGCACCACCCTTATTCTAATGACTTTTCACACCTATGAATTGTTCTTATTGTATTATTCAAAATCTTATGTAAAAATAATAATTTCATAGAAATCTCTTTAATATTTATTTCTACAAACCGTTAAAAAGGCTTTTCCCCTGGGAGTTGTAGTAACATAGAACTATCATTCGAATTCATGAAAACTGGAAAAATATGTATATATAGTTGGTATATGTTTTATTTCATTTTAATTTTCTTTTCATTGGTATTTTGTACAACTAATGATTAAGAAAATAAATAATAAATAATTGATATAATGATAGGATATATTACATTTTTAATAAAAAAATATTTATATTCAAATTTTAGAAACGATATTATTTGATAGAACAATCACAAATCCTAAACAAATTAATCTGTATAAACCTTAAAATAGACATAAAAAATATCTTAATTTCAAAAATAAAAATAAAAGAGAGTTTTTTGGTACATCTATCAATGAATTATATCCACCATTTCCCAACAAAATCTATTCATAAGAGTATCTATGAAAATCCTATTTATACAAAAAAAAAATGAAATGCAATTTTTTCAAAGGTATTAGGAAAATGTTTGAGAGAGCTGGCGGTTGCCAATATATACACATTCAGAATATTTTTTGTTGCTCCTTTTAATTATTGTTCTACTTATATCTGCGTAGACTTGTTGAAGGCAGGGTCTACCTTCAAACTCGAATAGATAAGCCTTTTCTGGTTTGAACTATTGTTATCATAATAAAATTTTCTTAACATTATTTTAAATAATAATATGAAATTGTTAGCTGTTCCAGTAAACCCATCCAACCTTACGTTGAATAAAACAGATGAGTTCATGATCCAGCCTGATACATAACACTTTAATATCTCAGTGGTTGGGAAAGTTTCGGGACCAAAATGGAATTTTGGAGTTATGCCGGAGTCTTAGGCGTGAAAACCATCCAAGCTGACCTGTTTAAGAAGTGTTTAGTGTTTGGGAGGTCCAATTACAAGAGCTATCATTCCCACCCACAATTCATAGGATGTAGTACTCTTGGTTCATGATTATTATTGACCAATGTCTTGGGGATTTGGTATACATAATTGAAGCCACCCAGACAATACCCTTTCGAACTTTTTTTGAGGTGGATAAATGAAGTATCAGCATTCGGCGGGCAAGTTGAGTTAGAAACCCTTACTAAGGTAGTGCTTAACTGGGAAAGGCTAAAATGGTTAACTAATAAAATCTTATGCTTTTTTTTTTTATAATAATATAGTTGGCTCCGGTTTTATCAATTTAAATTTTCAAAATAATTGATCTTACATTACATGATACTCCATGGCTTAAGTTTCAATCTTGAATTACTTTTTTTAGATTATGTGAGTTGTTTGTGATTGTACATATTTTATTATTTAATGAAAATTTTATGATTTTTTTTCATAATATAAATTATTAGAAAATTTTAATTTATATTAAATTTGATATGTATGATTTATATGAATAAAAATATTAAATTTAATAATTAAATATTAATTGTATAAAAAATATAAAAAAATATTCGCTTTACATATGTATATGTGGATTCTCCCATATTAAAAATAATTAAAACATATATAATATATTAATAAAAAAATTCAAATTATAATTAAAGTAATTGTACAATATTTAAAATATGTTCATATGATGCAAATATGTATTTTCTATTCTTCAATCTTCATTATTTTTGTTGGGGCAAGTTTATAAAGTAGTATGTTAAGTACGAGTTAAAAGTGTTCACTTTCATCATCCCTACAATAGCCTTGTTAAATTTGGTATTGATAATTTATTGAAACAAAATTTTTGAATTTTAAATTGTGTTAATATTTTGGACATATAAAAGCCCAACCTTAAAGACTAATCCATTTAAAAATTAAACCTCTTGGATTATAAAGAAAATGATCGGGATTGCATTGAAGATTTAATTCACTTTATGCTGGTTTTTATTAGCAAATTGTTTTTACTATTTTGTAGTTGTTATTATTAAAGGATTGGATTGTTGCTAAAAATCGTTAAAGATATGCTTTTAAAAAGTAATAATTTTAGTTAAAAAATGTCAATCAAATATAACAAATTACATTGAAATACGACAAATGCTCAATTTCATTGTGATGAAAATAAACAAGTGGAGATTTGCAACTTCATCAAGGAAAAGATAAGAGAAAGGATTGTTAGACTAGTTTACACACTTACATATTAACAGACTGTGAGCATTCTTAGAGGCATTTCCTTGAAATACTTGTGAGAAGTTGAAGCCCAAGCTGGGCATGTTAGATATTCATAAGGAAGTGAGGAAATGAGAGGATGTTACTAGTATTTGGTAAAAACATTTTAAAAAGTAATTATGTTGATTAAGGTTTGGTAGAGATATTTAGTAATAATTTATTGACCAATGGTTGGTAAAGATAATTTAAAAATAGTTGTTACATTTTGTAATAATGTCATTATTAAGCTTAATATCATGCTTTGTGATAGTTTGTTGTTTTTAGAATCTTAGGCTACTATTTTTCAACAAACTCTTCTTCCTAATACCCTACACATAAGATTATAAAAATTATGTAATATAAGTTAATCCATTATAAATATATATTGATCATAGCTCACACCAGTTGATTATGATGTATTAACCTTTTGTTTGAAAATTAGACAAAAGCAATTGATGAATTAAAACAAAAATACTCAAAATTCAATTCAATGGGAGGTATTATGCCTGTTCTTGTTGGACTGAACTGATGCAATAATTGACTCACAATAATCATCACTCATTCAACTGGGGAGGCTTTCAACCACATTGTTATTATTATGTACGTAGGTAGATAATTTCATTCTATATTTCAACTTCTTCAGCTTAAACGCAAAAAACCAATCTATCTAAAGAGATTGATGAGAGATGGAATCTAAACACTTATATCAATTAAAGATTTAATATCAATTTTTGTAATATTCTATTTATGATTCAATCCACAGTAATATTATTCGTTTACATCTTAAAATGAATAAAGTGATGAATAATATACTTCCCATGTTTTCTAGCTTGCTAGTTTGAGGAAGAACCACTTGTAGGACACCTATGAATATTTAGTTTCATTGCCTAATAATATTAAAAGCAAAAAGAGCTTGATTTCAATATAATTACTAAATGATAGAAGGCGATTTGACCACTTAGCAAATCTAGTCCATAATTAGCCTCGTGAGCTGTACACTTCGCAACGTCAATATTCAAAAGTTGGCTAAACTTGGCTTTACACGAAAGTGAGAACCAGAGAAAGTGTAGGCAGTAATTTCGTATTCAAAAGCTACAAGCTAAATATCAAATATCCGAGCTCAAATATATGGAGATGCTACTATGAAAATGAGAGAATTGATGGAGAGGAACAATGTGTATATGCCAACTATTTGAAGTTCTATTAAAGGAAATAGGTAACAACTATTGTGATACATTTTTTTCTTTAACTTGAAAGTACATTTTTCTAATACTCAAGCGGATCTTAATTTGGAGTTCCATAGTGCAAGATATAAATAATTTAGTGACTATGACTCGAGTAGACAGCTTGAAGTGAACATGAGTAAATAGTGGAACTATGTGCAATTTTGATTGTATTATCTTGAGAACATGTTGTGAGGATTGGTAAAAGCATGTCAACAGGTTGCTTATTATTTACATATCAACTTACTAAGCTTTAATGCTTACTCAGTTTATTTCTTCGTGTTTTATAGAGGTTCGCTAGCTAGCTCGATTCGGTCGACGTCAGAGATAAGCATCACACTATCCAGTCGATTTCTCGGTACTTTTGAACTCATGGAAGTTGTATAAACATGACATGTATAGGCTAGTTTATGAGAATATGTTTTTGGTTACTTTAGCTTATTGTATAGTTATGTGTTTTGATGTTCTTAAGCCATGAGATTTGGCTTAGTTGTTATAATGGTCAAATGTGTATAAGATGATATGTTTTGGCAAGTTTGCTTATGAAGGATTTGATGCATACGATAATATTGGTATGTGATGAGATGGTGAATTGGAAAATGCTTGAATGTTATTTGATATTAGGATAGGTATGAGGTTGAATCATATTAGTTTGATAGGTGTTTAAATGCACAAATGGCATTGATTTGAGTATGTAAATGATTGGTTTTGAAATGGCATATATGTGCATTGAAATGGTTGTTTATAGTTGCTCATATTGTATGTGAATATGGTACTATATGAATGGTTTAGGTACATGTGTTTTGGAGTGTGAAAAGTGGCTTAAACCAAACCTATTTCATGCCACACGGCCTGAGTACACGGGCGTGTGACCCTTATTCAAAAATTTTTCTAAGTTTTCTCAAAACTTTTATATGTTATCGATTTAGTCCCAAACGTATTAATTAAGCTTTGTATGCTCGATTTAAGCATGTTATGAATATGATTGATTGATAATTAGTGAAATGAAATGATATTTGTTAAATGTTTGATGAATTACCAATTTGAACTGAGTTGAAAGTTTGGTAATGCCTCTTAACCTATTTCGGCGACAGTTACAGGTTAGGGGTGTTACAGATTCTTTGGTAAATCAGGTACATACTTGACATCTGAGAGTGTCCTAATCGTCCTATCGTGTATCATAATTTTAACAGTATCAATACCAATTACCTTACTAGATGAATCGTTTCTCATGCGCACAACTCCACGTTCAACCGAACTGTATGTGGAGAACCATTCTCTATTGGGATACATGTGGAAAGAACACCTCGAATCTAGGACCCACTCAGATGTGAGCTTGGAGTTATCGCTCATTGACACTAACAAGAAATCATTACCGCTTTCATCAACCAAATTAGCACCAGTTACATCTTCCTCGTTACTCTCAGCAGCTCTTTTATTTCGAAGTTTATAACAATCTACTTTGACGTGACCTAACTTTTTACAATAGCGACACATTTTGTCTCATTTCTTTGATGCTAACAAAACAGAAACTTGCCTATCTGCCTTGCTATCCAAACCAAACTCACTGTCGAGTTTGTCTCTACTCAACAAATGACCATTCACATCTTCGAACGAGAGTTTGCCTCTGCCATAAATTAAGGTCTCCCTAAAAGACTTCTATGAAGGGGGTAAAGAGTACAATAATAGCATAGCTTGATCTTCATCGTCAATATAAACCTCAACGTTCTTTAAATCATTTAAAAGAGTAATGAATTGACTGATGTGATCTCTAATAAGCTCACATTCGTTCATGCAAAACGTAAATAGATGTTGTTTCAACACTAAACAGTTAGCCAGAAACTTAGTCGCATAAAGAGTTTCTAACCTTTTCCACAAGGCAAATAAGGTTTCTCCATCAATACCTCCTGTAATACCGTATTCGTGAGGCACAACTGGATTGCAGACAAGACCTTTTCATTAAGCTCTTCCCATTCTGTTTGATTTAGATTTTCAGGCTTTTTCCCGGTTACAACCTTTTTCAAGCTGGTTTGAACTAGAATTGCCATCATCTGAACTTGCCACAGATTAAAATTTGTCTCACCATCGAACTTCTCAATTTCAAACCTTGTTGCCATCTCTGAACGGTTGATATATGAAAATTAAACTAACTTTTATGCCACTTGTTAGGATCGACCCGATTAAGCAACAAGTAAAAAAGAATAGCGGAATAAATTGAGAAATTGAACACACAAATTTAACATAGAAAAACTCCTCCAAAGAGGATAAAAAACCACAGGTAAAGATAATTTTACTATAATGGCAAAAAAACGAAGAGTACAAAAGATGGAGATAAAAACTAAACCCTGAAAACCTGAAAACAAAGAACCCTCAAAACGTAAATACGAAATTCTCCAAATGTGTTATGAGTTCTAATCTCTAATGGGTGTATTTTCTAAGGTTGTAAAAGAACCTATTTATACGTTAAATTAGTAAGTCAAATAAACTATGCTAATAAATGCTAAATATATTTTACTAATAAATACTAAATCTTTAAGAAAGAAAATATATTTTGTTTAACTTGATTTGCAAGTAATCTCTTAGAATTTGGGTCACACAACTCTGATAAATATATTCTTCAAATCATTCAACCCAATCTACAAAAAATAGAAAACCTTATTTGTCTGATCAAGTTCAATCCAATTCTCTACGATTTGTTTCTCCATTAGAACGACCTTCATAAATGGGCCAACACATTTAGATGTGATCAACTTAGTCATAGCTCTATTGTTTTGGTTCAAAAGATTGGCAACAACAAATAGGATAAATTATTGTTTCTGAGTAGTTATAAGCGTAGTTGTAACTGTTGTTATAATTAAGTTATTTGATTCAGTCTCTTGACATAATTTTTTATTTATTTAATCTAATCCCTAGATTTAGTGTTGATTTATTCAACTTAGTTATTAAATTATTTTGTCAAAATCATTTTTATTTTTGGAAAAAAAATTAGTTGTCGATGAAAACGGGAGTCGTCACCAATCTTTTATTGAGGTGTGATTGGATCACCTAAAATAACCTTGGTCTACGAGTTTTAGAAGAATAGGTTTGGGAGTCAGTTACGTACGAGGAAGGATTAGCACCCTCGTAACGCCCAAAATTTGGTACCAAGTTGATTAATTCGTGTCTTAATGTCGAGAGTTAATAAATACTATCCTTAGTTAAATTAAATTATTTATTAAGACTTTCTCATTTTGAAAAAAAAATATCACACCCAATGCGTTAGGGCACAACATTTTATTCTCTTCAAGATGAGTTAGTCCAAAAAAACTCGTGTAATAAAATTTAAGAAAATATCTAATTGTTTAAAATTTATGAAGAAATCGCAGCCCAATATGTTAGACACAATTTCCTAAAAACCCAAACATTCAATATTTCCTTTATTTTTTTTAAAAAAATTCATGTCTCGAGAAATCAACGTGTCACATCTAATACGTTAGGACACAACATATTGAATTCCCGATGACAAGTTTTATTTTTGTTTGGTTCAAGAGCAATTCTCGATTGTTAGATTTAACGAAGAAAATCGGAACCCAATACGTTAGGGCTTCAATCATCTCGAAAATCCTCAATACGAGTATTAGCTCTATTTTGAAATTTTTCATTTTTAAATTCGAATAAAAAGATGACGTAAGGTTATATTGTATGTGTGCATGAATGTCACAATAACGAATACAACAATAAATACATCAATGGTGTAATAACATAGATAGTAAACAAACTAAATTAATACAAAAGCAAAAATAACTAATGACATATAAAATATCAAATAAATGAGCAAAATAAATAAAAAAATACATGAATGTAAACATAAATAAATAGCGGGCAAAGAAAACAAAACAAATAAAGAATAGAAAACATATAATATATGCATGAAGAATAGAGGCCTACATATGGATTTACATGTAAATCTTTGGATTATAAAAAAAATATAATGTATTTTAAAAAAATAAGCATATATATAATATGTTTTAAAAAAATATGAATAGGTATTTAGGCATTTTTAGAAATAAAATAAAAAAGATATATACGTATTTGTTGATATAAAAGAATATTTACTTAAAAACTAAATATATAAGTGTACATAAAAATATGTAAAAAATATTAAATAATTACAAGATAAAAATAAATATACGTGTATATATATGAATAAAAAAATTTACTTATAAAAAATAAATATGTATATAAAAACAACATATATATAAATAAAAAATAATTACAGATAAAAAAATAAAAATAATTACATTATGGAAGTTAATTATTTTAAAAAATATAAAAAAAACTAAATTGAACTGAATATGAAAAATTCGAGGCAAATTTGCAAATAAATAAAACCCAAAGGATTAAAGTGAACACGCGAATTACATAGAGGGGTTGGAAGAGAAATTTCCCCTTCTCCTCTAAAACGGTGTCGTTCAGGTAGGGTTAAATTGAAATTGAAAATAGATAAAAGGACGAATTTAAAAAATAAAAACAACCTCATTGTAAAATATAAAAAAGGCGGAGGGGCTAAAAGCGCAATTTACCCCTCCGCTCAAAAACACGCGGATCCTAAGTCGGGTCGGGTCTGATCCGAGTCAGTCCAGGCCTAAAACGGCGCCGTTTTGAAAGGCTATTTAAACCAAACTTTAGTAAAAAAAATCATTTCAGTTTGTTTAAAAAAAAACAAAAAAAACCTTCAAAAAGTTCTCTCCCCTCCTCAGACGTCCGGCCAGGGTCCGATCATCGGCCGGTCATCGACCACCGCACCGACTGCCGATCTCCGGCGCCGGCACCGCCGTATGCAGTGGTCAGAAAAGGGGAAAGCTTCCTTTTCGATTTCTTCGGCCCCCCTTAACCCGAATCCGGGCTCAAAATTTCCAAAAAAAAGTCAAAAGACGCGAAGAAATCACGAAAACCCTTCGGTTTCCGGCCACCAATCCTTGGGGGTGGCTCCCTCAATCGCTTCAGAATCAAAGAAAGGTTGTTTCATTCTTTTTACTTAGTTCATTCGCATGCAAATAAGCAAAAAATAAAACATATGATCTAACAGTAGATAAATGAACTGTAAATAGCAACCTTTGAATCGATTTCTGCTTTTTCCCTATTTGAAGTCTCTGTTTTGTGAAACTAATAGCCCTCTTTTTATTGATTTTCAAATTCGGGATCTATATTACAGTGTGTTAAGATTGCTTTTATAGCAATCATAAAAATACAAAGAAATCTGCTAATATCTGTTTGATTTGATTTCGAAATCCTTGATTTTCTTTCCTTTCTTGTATTTGCAGGTGAAGATCGCGCGGAGATTCGGACTAGGTGGCTTCGGCGCGAGTTCTCCCCAAAAACCCTAGGGTTTCTGCCATTGTTTTGGGCCACTAGATTTGGGCCTCTACTTTATTTCAGTTTGGGTCATGTATTCTGGGTTCATTATTTGTTTTAGATTCAGCTTTGTAAAAACAAACTGGACTTTTTATTTTATTTATATTTATAAAAAGGGCCGGGTAAAATTTGGGTATTATATATTTTATATGGTTTTTCTATTGATTATAAATACACTTTAAATTAGAATTGAAAATTTTATTTTAAAGTTGACCTATAATAGTACCTTGCAAATGGTTGGGGACAATTTCTCTTAAAATTATATTTTCCCTTAGATTTTTCAAATGCTGAGTCGCAAACATTTGGTTCATGTTAACCGTACCCGAAAAGGGTGGGAGTCTATTTATCTTAAAATGAATAATAAAATAATAAAAATAAGTTATATTAAATATTTTAAGAATCACAAATGGTTAATTCATCAATTTGTATCTCGCAAATGCTCGGGGTCTATTTTTCTTTAAAAAATAACAGTAAATTCAAGTTTTGTTATTCCTCAAATTATACCTCGTAGGTGGTTGGGGTCTATTTTTCTTAAAATAAAATTCTTTTAAAATACGATTTTGGGTCAAATATAAATTGGTAAATTTAATCAAAATTTTAAGAGACGAATATAGTACTATTCTTCAAGACTAATATGGCAGATATTGTAGTGGTGTTAATCCATTCGTCTGGATTCAAATCTGGTATAACATGGATCCGAGTTTGTTTTTTTTTTTAAGATTTTTTTAAGTTTAAACTTAGCAAATGTTAATAACAAATGATTGGGTATAATGATAAGGCATATTGAACTCTTAATAAGAGAATACAAGTTCGAACCTTGGGATTAATATTGTTGAGAAGGACAATCTTAAGCCTCGAACATAGACTATAAAATAGAAATACAGAACACCAAAAAAAATAAATCGTCAGCCTAAACACCAAAAAACTTTTATTTAATATTTTTTTATCTCAAAAATACTTTTAAAAATTTTAAAAACATCCTATATAATAATATTTAATAGGTGACTAATCGCACTTAACTTATAAATAATTAGTGACATCTACTTAGAATATTTTTGTGCCAAATTATTTTTCGAGAAATTATAGGCTGCCTAAATACACGGACTATTATCGAGCATAGATTTTTTTTTATTAGACTTAAAATTTATATTTAAGAGTTTGAAGTTTTTGGGACTAAATTAATATTTTAGATTTTTTTACATATTAAAAATCTTTTAAAATTTAAAATAGTTATTATAGTAATAATGAACGGCTCACATTTATCCGTAAGTCTACGGACTCTGAGCTAAGTCCATCCCTTATTTTTCAGCACGTCATGACAAGTGGTACCCAATTAAGTGGGGCATATAGATGTAAAAGGAAGTTCACCTTCTTCCTATTGACACGTGGAATCATCAATTTTCTCTTCTTCTTCTTCTTTTTTGCATTTTAGAAAAACGATTTAATTTCATTTTTAGTCCTTCAATTATACTTAAATTTGAAATTTAATCCCAGCTCTTTAATTTCTAATATAATCCAATCCTATATATTTTTTCATAATTTTATTACTTAGTCCAAATAGTTAATATAGTTAAATTTTCGATTAAAATGTTATGTAGTTATATATAATTTGAATATTTTAAGGGTCATTTTTTGGGTTGGCCTTACCTTTTTTACATTATGAGACAATGGTCAAATCTCAATTTTGGCCCTTATACCATGCTAAAACTAGGATAAAATCCAAATACTTTATTTTTTGACATAATTTGGTACTTCTACTTTTATAATTTCATTAATTAGTCTAAAAGTTAATATTGTTAACTATTTCAATTACAATGTTGTCATTTTTTTAAGAACACTATTCCAAAAAAAAATTATTCTATCATGACAAGTTCGAATGCATATTTTTAAGAACAAAAATTCACATAAAGCATTTTCAACATATTTTTATTACATCATTACTAAGTAATTTTTGTTTAATTTTAAAATTTCACACCATTGAATTTAACGAAATAATTTAAAGGGGGTAATAACTGACCTAAATTCTTAATATTGAAAACTAGAGAAATTAAATTTCTAGAAAATTGAGACTAAATTTTAAATGTACGAAGTATATAGGGGCTTAGATCATATTTTAACCTTTAAATTTTTACTTCATAATTTGATACAAACAAATAATCAACTCATTTCAAAATGTCACGCCAATGGAATTTCAACAATGGCAACAAGACCTAAATTTTTAAATCCAAAAGTAGAGAGTCTAAATCTTTAAAAATAAAAATAGGAGTAGAGTATATTTTAACCTTTAAATATTTATTCTATAATTTGACACAAAAAAACAACCAACCCAACGTGAAGCATAAAAATCATACTAATTAAGATTAAAAGTTAGGACCATAATAAAAACTCGAGTTCTTGTGAATAAAACATAATGGAGATTAAAGCTTCCTAATAAAATTTTAAACTTTGGATGGAGACTTTATAATAATTTACTACCTACTAAAGCTAACTCATCGGGGTGTTCTTTTGAATGGGACGTCCAGGTTATGTTTTCAAATGGTTGAGAGTGATGTACAGGGTTTGCCCAAGTGATCGAGAGGCTGTTCATGATAATTGCTTTACTACTTTCTCTACCTTCCAGCTCTTGCCGTAAGTTAATTCGTAATATTATATTCTAGATGGGGATTGTGACACTCTAGGATGTATGTAATGATTTGTTGGAGAATTTGGTACATTCGGACCTTCTTTACTATGCTAATAGGTTACCAGAGTTTACTTTATGTGCAGCGTTGGTGCAGGGACTTTTTAGATGATTGGCTTACTGTGAATGAGC
Organism: Gossypium hirsutum; assembly: GCF_007990345.1. NCBI lineage: Eukaryota > Viridiplantae > Streptophyta > Magnoliopsida > Malvales > Malvaceae > Gossypium > Gossypium hirsutum. The sequence goes on from NC_053445.1 coordinate 48,231,963, forward strand.
TAACCACATTCGGCATTGAACAACATCCCTTTGGCAGCTCGCTGGACACGACCTTCAAATGAGGCTTTGAAGATGCTTGTTGATGCGACATTGGATAGGCTAATAATGCTGCTGGTTTTGGGGATATATTACAGGATCGTGGAGGTAATTTTTTGGCTGCTAGGACGTGGAGATCTGATGAGGTAATTTTTAGTTCTCATAAATATACATAACTTAATTTTGACCCTTCCAAAATTAATTTCTAGGTTCGACCCTGGCCCTAGGAGGGTGCCGTTGACCTTAGAGTAGTAGTCACTGCTTTATTTTCCATCTCCCCACCTCCCTCCCTCTCTTTTCCTCTCGTCTTTCTTTTTTTTCTCTTTTCCTTTTATGTTTGCTCCGACCTTGAGATGGGGTTTCTTGCGGATGTTGGCCTGAGTGGCGGCTCCTCTTGTGAGTGTGTGTCTTCCCAAATATCCTCCAGCAGTTGACCACTGCTCTTTTGTTGGTGGGCCTCTCCTTGCCCCCAATGGTCTCATGGGTATCTCCTATGGTTGCTTTGGAGCTTTCCTCCTTTTTTTTCTCTTGGGTCTCTTCTTCCAACAAGATCTTCTCATGTACCTTGTTGTACTCCATTAATGTGTCCCTTCTGAACTTGTTGTCTTTAGTGTTAAATCTCCAAATCTTGGGGTTGAAGGTCACTGCATCTTGTGTTTAGTTTTGGTCTTGCTCTAATCTTTATTCAATTGCATGGTGATGTCCGTATCACTTTTTGGATCTCAACTCGGCTATGTCTCCTTCCTTTGAGATGTTTGGGTTGTCGGTGATACAGTTTTCTCTGGTTGCATAGGGCTTGGAGGCCATCCCTCTTCCTCCCTATAGTGTGGTAGGTTGTCTTTATCATCAAGGTCAAGGCCTGTTTGGCCCTTGTGTTTTTTATCCACGTCAGGCGACTGGAGACTTATTATTACTTTTCATTTGTAGTTAGGGGTTTGTCGTTATCCTTAGCCGTGTTATTTTCGTGGCAGCCAAACACCACCCCCTGAGATTGAGTCAAACATCAGCACGTGTATTATTATAAACCCAAAGCTCTGAACCTGGACTATCGACTTCCTTTTGACGTAATCTTCAATCGACACTTGGCTTTTCTTCTATATTTTTATTACTTTAATTAATTTATATCGTACACAATTTTTTTTATTTTTTTTTTGGTATTTTAACCATATTCTTCAATGGTATATTTTATATTGCCTAAACGTCTCTTCAAAGATATTATTGGAAATAGACTTCCATTAGTGGACACGATGTTTAAGGTGTTAATTAGTAATTTAGATTTGAGTTGTGTTGCTGTTAGATATTATTGTTCTCATACTATACTTTTATGTAATATGTTATTTATACTATTAGATCCATCAAAACTTTAAATATAAATGTGTTTGTATGCAATATTCTTTTATTTTATAAATAACTTTCTATTTTATTTAAATATTTTATTTTTTTAATATTATACTACACCCCTACATAATATTTATCATTAATATATTTATTAAAAGTTCACATTTTAATTGCAATGGTAAAATTAATTGTTTATCATGAATAGTGTTTTGGGTTTAAATATTATTATGATCAAATTTTTATTTATTATATAAAAAGAAAAAACACCCTCATAAAATATAATTTAATTTGTATATGAGTGAGTATTTTAGTAATTTCAATTAGTGTCTAGTTTACTTGTGACACTAACTCAGTAAATTAAAAACAGGTGTACTAAATTATGACACACCCATGATGTTTGTGAAAAAATTATTTAACAAATATAATTATAAAAAAGGATGAGTATTTGATATACTAGTAGTCTGTCTCTCTTTTTTTAAATATTTTACTATACCTTTGTCAACCCATTGACCCTATTTGTGGAGTCTAAAAATTCCACTTGTAGTGTACCAAATAAGTTCCCTATAAAAAGTTGATATTAATATTGAGGTTTTAGTTCAATAGTAAAATAAAAATGTGAAAATTGAAAAAGGCATGAGTTCAAATCTTCTTATGTATAAAGATATTAAATGACAAAAACACTCTCAAAATAAAATAATTTACCTTCTAAAACGTAGAAATTTCCATCTTTTTCTAATTCAACCAATGTTGTGACTTTGCGAGAATATAATTTTCCTTTGGAATTACTTTTAGGAAATGAGGTTTTTTTAATAATTATAGAAAAGTAAATGTTACTTTTGAGACTAAATTGCTTTATTATTTATTTTCATTATTTTAAAAATTATTTAATTTTAAATTTATTTTAATTTACATACTAATTAAAATACATATTGTTTTTAAGATAAATTCATTATTTGTTTTTATTAAAAAATAAATAAATAGTATTTTAAAATAAATGGATTGAATTAGATATTTGATAATATGATAGGGACTTTTACTAAAAATAGATATCATTGAAAATTGTAAGGTTAATAAAATTTGGATTTTATGTAATGGGGATGATCACAAACGTATTAATATATTAAAAGAGAGGAGTAATACATTTGTATAACACTTAAATCATCATTCTCTATCCCTCAATTAAAAAAACAAAACAAAACCAAATTGCAAGAGAATGAGCTCCCTTTCATTACATCCAAAATTCATTTGTGAGAAATATATGTTACCAAGCTTCCTTAATCATATTAAGCAAAAATAGGCATGCCCTAACTCGTTTTTCAATTAAAGGGATTAATCTATTTTTAAGGTGAAGTCGAACGCTACAAAGGATGAAGTTGCATTAAAGTTGAAAAAATGAGGGAACTTAAATTAGCATACATCCCACCAGGACATTGATTTTGAATGAAGAAACATTTTACCGTTAAAAGGATCAAAGCATCTTCTATATTTCCCATTTTTTCTTTCTTTACCGAAAGGCTGGAATCGAGCATCAAATCCCAGTCTCACAACTTTTTTCTCCAATACGCTATGAACCCAGTTATTCAACTATCAAGTAGGGCTGATAGTGTTCCCAAAATTTCCCAATTTTCTTTTGTCACCTCATGACTTTAGCTTAGAAAATTAGGCTTTTTATAGGGCATTAGGCATATAATATAAAAGGTGAGGGCTTTCTAATATTGGAAATTGGCTGGGAAATTAAGTTAGTCTCTCTTTAGTTTAATTTACCTCAAGCAAACTTTAACTAGCAATACTCAGGAATGCATACAGATACAGGGCATGACAGAAACAGCCCAAAAGAGATCAAAAAGGACAAATACCTTCACATTTGTGATCATCTCATCTACTTTTTCAATCACATTTCTTATTTTGTACTTTCTGCTATCTTAGTAAATTTAGAGCCCCTTTAAGGATAAGTCCATAGGCTTTCTATATCTGAAATCTCTGGTGAATCATCTGAAGCGAGTGAGTTGATCCTGGGAGGGGTTACGAGCATTCCTCCTGCCATGTCCACCATCAAATTGGGAAAGTTTAAAAGCTCTTCCTCGTCAATATATTCCTGACCTGAACCAGACTCCATGCAAGTGCTAAACGTCGACGCGGTACCCTCATTTTGAAGGTTGCCTTGATCCTGTTTTGATGACCCCGTATCTGGCATGGGTAGCCTGGAAGCGGCAGCACTAGCAGCAGCCGCTCGAATATCGGCTGCGGATGTAGAAGCCACTTTTGGATACGAAAGAATCATATCCGGAAAGTTCAAATCCGTGTCGGGACCTTTTAGAGCAATAGCAGCCACATCATACGCGGTGGCTGCCATTTCAGGAGTGGGGTACGTTCCGAGCCATATACGCGTGGTTTTACGCGGCTCGCGTATTTCAGATACCCATTTGCCGCTCCTGCTTCGTATTCCCCGATAACTAGAATGCCTTCCGGAACCAGGCCAGCTATATTGAACAGGGTTTGGCGTCGGGATGGAAGGTAGGTTGCTGTGATTTGGCAACTGCACAAGATCGAGCGTAGAGTCGGGGATTTGAGGGGTTGGTGGGTTCACTTCGGGGGACAAATTGGCCATATCTGTAATTCTACATTTGCGTGCATGTATGTATGCGTAGTAGGTAGAGTGAGTGAAAGAATGGTTAAGGGTTTGGAAACAGATGGGTTGGATTTTATAGGGGGTGGGGAAGCTTATAAGGCGTGGAGAAATCGCGGTCAGTTTTTGGATGCGATGGTGAGACCGAGATAGAGGTTTAACAGCCTACACGTATTGGGGGCAAAAACTTTGAAAAATGAATTAGCTGTAACTTACCTGTTCGTCCTCCCCATGTCCCCTCTAATTACATATGACTAGATTTTGGAGAATTTTTCTTTTCAATTTACAATTATGATTATAATCCTAATCCTACTCATTTTATCTAATAATTCACAAAACCAGTTATAAACAATTTCACATTATATTTTTTAAAAATTGTAATTAAATAATTCTTTTATCTAATTCACAATTTTCAAAAGTGTTTATCTAATATTTATATTTGTTATACAATTATTTCCTTATTAAAATTTATTTCAAATATATAACATTGCATATTTAAATTTGTAATGGCTATATTGCAATATTTAAAATCTGATTTATATATTCAAATTAAGCTTTATATTAATTACTTGAAAATATTTAAAAATTATCATTATTTTTATGTTGCTACTAAATTATCATATTAGTAATGAATTTGAATATTATTTAAATGCAACATTATATCTGAAATAAATATTTTATCTTAGACCAATAATAAACTAACATTTAGTAGGTTACTTGTATCATTAATAATCCTGGATGAAAACAATGGGGATTATGATATACTCCTATTTTTATTTAAGTAAATATTGAAGTTTGGTTGACATGACACAAAATGTAAGACACGTTTTTAAAAAGCATGTTCAAATCATGATAGTTGGATCCAAACAATAATAAGCATAAAAATGGTTGGAATTCATTGTAAAAAAAAAAACTTGCAAAACTTTTGTTACCATTCTCACTCTTTCTTTCTTTTTTCTCACATTCGCAAGATACTTGTGTGCTCTCAATTTCATTAATTAATTTAAGGGAATTTCTTTTCATTGTTTATGTTGTATTAATTCAATTTAAGGTAATTTCATAAATTACTTTAGGTATATTAAATTAAGTGAAACCCCAAGCTCAAACGGGCTGAATTGACGTTCTAAATGCCCAACAATGTGAACTGATAGACTGAAGCCAGACCCCATCGGTCCAACTCTAAGGTCCTTTTTTTTCTTCCTCAAATCCTGTTTTGGATTGAGTCGGGGTTAGATTTAAAGAAAATTCAATTAGTTTAAAATATATGATGATAAAAATTGTGTTAATATTTATTCTAACTTAAAAGCAATTGATAGTGCCATTAATAATAATTTGAAAATAGTATCATAATTTGTGAAATCTTTCTTGCTTCGACTTTTACATATTTGTGTATATTTATATGTATGAATTCCCGACAAATTTTCTACTTGACCTTTGGTGTTTAGCCCATTGGGCAAGAGAAATTCATGTTAATGAGATCATTTGTGAAGTATATACAATTTGATTGACATCTAGAGAAATTGGATGTCACCATAGATGAAGAGCTGTTATCACCAACGAACAAAGTACAGTCTCCTGTGCTTTCCATCCCATGTCTCGCAATTCATGTTCATATTCCAAACTTTGGCTCCAATCATATCCCATATTCCCCTACCAAAAGTCACCTCATTATTTTTTCAACCAACAATTGTGCCCATATAGGCGACTCTACAATATGTTTTTGTACAAAATTTACTAGCTCTACATTATGATCTAAGGGCAAATATATCAAATGTGATTCATCAGCCAGATTAAAACAAACAACTCCACCCTTGCAATCAACTGCAAAAAAAGTGATGTTGACAATATATAACATCATGAAGCATGCCCCCGCCATGGTAAATGTAAGTCCATTCTCTACTTGGCCTAATATAAGCCAGATGATCATAGGAACCAAACATAACCATGATTGTTTAATTGTCAGGACTCCATGTTGAGTTGGCAAAAAGTACAACCTTGCAAATGTGATAATCACAGTTTGGAACCAAAAAACTATTAGGGATGTACTTGCAAATGTGATAATCACAGTTTGGAACCAAAAAATTATTAGGGATTGGAAGTTTTAGCGGAGGAAGAATAATGTAAGTATTTGGATTGGAACTGATTTGTTTGTCGGAGACCAAATACAATGGATTGAGTAAATGAAGAGCTAAATCCTCATCCACAATGACCAACTATCCGTGGGAAGAGCCAACAAATCGATCAGCATGAGATATATGGAATTGGAGTGGAAGAAGCTTGTTATCTTTGATGCTATATAGTTAGGGAGCTTTGGAGACAACATGTAGTCGATGTTCTCCATTGCAGCACTGTGCCACGCCACCAAATCGTAAATTGTCTTGACATTGAAACTCCCTAAATAGAATTGCCTAATTTGCATCCAAATTACAAAATCAGTAGGTACAAATTTAAGAATATATATTAAATAATGCAACTCACCTGAATTCATATTTAATTATTGTAGAGAGAATTTGGTAACTTAAATTGTTAATTATGAGTTATAAATATGTATAGATATAAATTAGAAACGCGAGTAATTAGATCTTAACCCGAAACCCTATCAAATTAATATTCCCTAAAACCCAACCCTGAAATCCAAAGCCCTATTAGATCTAAAACCCTGTGAAAAACAATTTGTCCCTTTGGATCAAATATTTAATAAATAACTTTTTAAAGTTTTGAAATAGAATTTAGTTTAGAATGGCGACCACCACTCCCTCGGCTTTTTGCTAACCCTGTTCTGGTTTTGGTTATCATCCTAATGAACCTTACTCTAATTTCTCTATTTCTACTTTTCTTTTTCCTCATCATAATACCTAAATTCATCCCACTTAACCCTCTAACTTTTTCCTTTTTAATGTCTTATCAGATTTGTAATCATTCATTTGATTTTTTGCTAATATTTTTTAAACTATAATTAAGAGTCTGTTTGATTGCCAGTAAAATGTTTTCCGTAAAATGATTTCTGGAAAATGTTTTACTTTTCTGTAAAATGATTTACTGGAAAATATTTTCTGGTGTTTGATTGAATCTATGTAAAATATTTTCTACTGTTTGACAGATTTCCTGAAAATATTTTCCAGAAAAGTTATTTTTACATATATTAATATATATTAATAAATTTTTATATTTTAAATTGTTTTTACATATATTGCAATGATTTATTTATAATAATACTCAATTATTAAGCTACAATATTAATCGTTATAAATTGAAAAAAACTAATATCAAATAAATTATTTGTAATTGTGTTAAAAAACAAGTATTGAATAATTATAAATTGCTTCGAAACCACAATGAGTACTCGAAATAATATTATCAAAATACATAATTAGTAGTACACCACATAGTAACAACATTGTCCAAGTGCATAATATTACACCACATAAAAGTATCAATATCTTGATACAACATGCGGTGTCTTGATTCTTTCTCTATTTATGAAGTTTACTTGTACAAGAGATGTCTGAAAATGCGTAGAACTAGAAGAAAAAAACAAAAATCAGAAACAACGTTGTTACTTCCTCTCATAATGAATCTTTTATCAGTTGAACTGGTTCTTTGATGAAACCTTTTCCTTGGTTTTCGGAATCTTCAAAACCTTCTTCAAAACCACCATAGGCACGGTTCACAGTCCTCCTGTTCCTAGGTAACCTAGACCTCTTATATTCCGCAGGTCTCAAGTGAGGAATCTGCACATTGAGCAATACCATATACATCAGGAAGATAGAATATTATGATCAAATGAGAAAATAAACATGCTAAATATCAGTTAGCAAAGTGAAACATGATAGTAAGCAATGGAATTTAAGCTGATTTGTTTGACTTCTATGGCATAGTCCATGAACATCATAAGTAAGAATTGATGCTATGTCTGCATACGAAAGTTAAATTTTACATTTTGTTCACTCCTTCGCATCTGGAAATCATTCGTATACAAATTTGTTCTGTTTCAGGAAATATCCAGAGTTGCAGTGTAAATCATCATGCAAGTCTAAGCATACTCAGCAACCAAAGACGACTGTGCTCAATCTGATATGTGAACATTAGTTGCTCAAACAATCTCATAACAAGGGTACTAAAAAACCAGAACATTCATACCTTGAGGGTGAGCCATTTTCTGCATAGCAGTCGAAGCAATCATGATAGGCATTGAAATCTTGAATCCCAGTACAGTGGTGGTCATGTCAATCTTGCAAACATCAATAAGAATGCGGGGTCGAAACCTATCATAAAATAAATGAACCAGAATAATTAAATGAAAAGATAAAACTAAAACTACTATATAACCCACAAAGAAAAAAGATTGCCAGAAAACTTGGAAGTATGGTCAAATATGAACAATAAACACCAGAAATTAAGCAACAGGTTAAAGCAATAAAACTCCATAAGTATCAGTTTTTGGAAGGAGAAGAAGTAGAATTTATTGAAGTTGTGGAGAACCCTCCAAGCCATTTCTTCATAAACAACAAAAACACAATAGATGATATGTACAAAGTAATAGATTCAAAATCAGCAAAGAACAGCAGAAAAACCGAGTATGCAAATAATTTAAGGGAAGACATACTTCTCTTTCCACTCCCAAACTCGTTTTTCAAATTCATCTCTGCCCAGTTCTACCCTTTTTATTCCTTCAGAAGCCAACATTCTTTCCACAACCAACTGGGAAAAGAAAAGTAAAATAGGTTCAATTATATATTCCCATTCAACAGGATACAACATATATACTCATTCTCTACACAGAACATTATGTATAAAGAGGGCAGAATATAAATCAACAACAAAGATGAAAACATTATATTTACAAAAGATTACTAGAGATAATACAACCATAAAGATCAATCCTTTTTCCAGAAAACATATATCAAACATTATATCGAACACACAAACGGCCACAGAAATATTACTTTGATTACAAAGCCCATTAATCAAAGTTGAAAAAATTACAACATCAGGTGTAATACCCTGAAAATTTCTATAGTAAGGAAAGTAAGATAATATCTCTGATATAGTAAAATAAGAAAATAAAGTGCTAAAAAGGGGTAATTTTGAGTTATGGCAATATTGGGAAGTATATTATAACATATTAATTCAAGAAAGGATTAAATCGCAAAAGTGAGAAAAGTTTTGTTACCCAAAAGTAAATACTCAAAAGTTAAGGGGTTAAAGTGTAAATATGAAAAAGTTGAAAGACCAATAGTGTAAATATTTTAAGGGTGGAATAATCTAGAAACTAAGAAAAAATGGATGGATTGGGACCAAATTGAAAAAGGTGAAGAAGTTTGAGGGACTAAATCACAATTTTACCGAATTAAGTGGTGACTCAATGATGGAATTTTAAAAGATCATTAGGGGTAAAATGGCCAATTAGAAGAGAGAGAAATCTAGAAGATAATGATGATGTTGGAGATATTTTAGATTAATAAATAAATAAATATTAGTTTATTAATATTTTAATTTGATTTTTTTTAAATGATATTATTTTATTATTATTAATTTATTTAGTATATATATGTATGGAAAGAAGGATGAAAAGCCAGCCATTCCCCCCATTTTTGCATGCATTAACGTGAGAAGAAGAGGGGAAGAAAGAAAGCTTTGTTTTCTTTACAATTTGGTCCTTTCACCAAAAATCCACCATTTTCACTTAGAAATCAAAGGAATTTCCATAGCCACCAAGAGATAAAATTTACAAGGAGACTATGGGGAGCTAGAATATCAAGTTAGATTCAAGAAATAGGGGCTAGAGGAGAGAGAAAATCAAGTTAAAGATTGAAGTAAATTAAGCAAGGTAAGAACATCATGATTTCAATATATTTTTGAGTTTGATATTATTGAAAAAGTATGAGATTGATATTAATGTAGGGTTTTATTATATAAGGTTATATGTTCTTGATATGTTAGTGAAGAGAAAATAAGAGAAAGTGTTGAGAAATAGTGTAGAGAAGGAAAATAAGAGTGTTATAGACTTAGTAATCAACATTTTACACTAAAATAGTTTTGAAACAGCAGCAGTAGTCTGACTTTGAAAATCTACCAAAAATCGTATAAATTGAATTAGAGGATGAAAAAAAATATGAAATTAAAGCTTATTGAGTCTAGTTTCTCATAGAAGAAACGGTGTAAGCAATGGAATTTTAAATTATGAGATATAATAGGTTTTGTGAGATAAGATCAGAATAATTTCGTGTTCCCCTGTTCTGACTTTGGAAAATCATCAAAAATTGGAGAAAAATAATTAGAGTCTTAAATTTATATTTTTAAATCCTTAAAGAGTCTATTTTCAATAAAAACAAACGGTAACATCATTTGAATTCTGTATGAAGAGATAATTAAATTTTAGTGAAAAAGGGTCGGAACTGTCAGACAGCATAATAGGGATGATTTTAGAGAATAAACTGTACTTATTGGCTAAACCAAAAATTCTGAAAATTTTATGGTAAGAAGATATGTGAGTCTAGTTTCATATAAAATTTACGGATCTCAATTTTGAGTTCTTTGGCTTAAGATATAAATAATTTAGTGACTATGACTCAAGTGGACAGCTTTGAATGAATATAAATAAATGTGAAATTATAGATTATATTACATATAAGCATGTTATATATATAGGATGTGGAATGGAGAGGAGGAGGAGGAAAATATATAATTACTCAACTATCATGAATTTTCATTAAAAATGGCCAATTTACATGTTTTAGGTTCAGGGACTAAATTGAACAAATGTGAAACTTTAAGGGTAAATTTGTAAAAATGTCAAAAAGTGACCAAATTGCATGAAATGAATTATTTTATCATTTAAATTACTTAATTGAATGAAATATTAATTTAGATCAAGATTGGGTGGAAATTCGAGAAAAATAGAAATTTTCTAAAATGTCCCTGAATTTTGGTATTTCTGCAATTTAGCCTGATAAGTTCATATGAACTATATTTTGTATAATTTTAATTGAACTGAATGCTATTTGGTAATGAACATTATATATATGTGTGTGTTGTATTGTTGGAATTGAATTATTATTAGTAATATGTATAATTATTAGATGTTTTGAAATGATTATCGGAAGCTCGATTGGGTTGAAAGCTTGTGGGAGATATATCATATTATCTATTGGTTCTATCAGTAATTTTGGATGATTTGATTTTAGTTATAATGACTTGTATAGTTAAATTGGTTAATGTTAACTTATAAATGTTCTGATTTTGATTGGTTATAAATATGAATGCTTGATGAAATGAAATGTCTGAAAATTTATTTGTAAACTCCGGTAATGCTTTATAACCCTATTCTGGAGAAGGATACGGGTTAAGGGTGTTACATCAGGCTCAACACCTAACTTCAGCATTTTCCCCAAAACAGAAAACCCAAAATCAATTCGACCTAATTGACAAAAGCAATTAATCGAGATGCTCACAGAATAAACATCATGGGAAACGCCTAATAATTCCATCTGGCTACACATAGAAACAACAATGGCATAATGTTTCATTCTAACAATGGCTGCAAATAATTTAGTGAATTCCACAATTGAAGGCTTTGGGTACTTTTCAATCATCTTATTGAACAAACTCAAAGCATGATCAACATTATCGAAGCGGTGGTCTGTTTTTCCCTTTCCTCTAACAGGCATGGACATGAGTTTCTTACTTAGGCAGTCGATGTGGGTAGCAATGGTGTTAGAAGAAGAAGAAAAAGAGTGGAAATTAGAAAGATGGCTTCCAGCATTAACAACCGAACGAAGAATAAAAGAAGAAGGAAGCTTACCCATCATTTGAAAGCAGAAATGGCAGCGGCAGTAGCAGCCAAAAAGAAATGAAAAATAAACGGAGCATAAAAGCCAAAAAGAAATGAAAATAAACGAAGTAACCGTCGAAAAATAGAATTGCAACGTACCAGCAGCGGTTTCCAGTTCTGAACCAAAATGAAGCTTTCGAGAACGGAAATTTGAAGGAATGAAGGAAGGGAGAAGAATGGATGAAGGGAGCTTACTGGATGAAGGGAGAAGAATGCCTGAGAGCTTTAGGAAAATGTCTTACGGAGATTGAATCGGTAAGACAATTTCCCAAAAATTGTAAGGCATTTTCCCGTGTTTTGGAGTTGATTTTCCAAAAGAAAAATATTTTCCTCCAATCAAACACTGGAAAATGGGGAAAACCAATTCCGGAAAATACTTTCCCCCTATCAAACAGACCCTAATATTGTTAATATTTACCTAAATACTGTGTTAATTTTGTTAACTGTCTTTTACCTTTGTAGTCCTTTTATGTATTAATTTGATATAAAACTGATATTTAGCGCTTAAATTTGACTATTTTTTCATCTCCATTTGACGGTTTTCTACAATTTTAATCCTAAACATGGATTCTCTTAAAATACGATGGTGTAGTATTTTAAGATTATATTATGTAATTATTTTTTTAATTTTTAATAAAATTTTGAATTTTTTAAAATTATATATATAATTTTTTCAAACAATTTCATTATAGATTCTGATCATATCTATTTCTTTTTAACACAATACCTATAATTACTCATAACCCTTTTCCAACTCATAATTAGAAGGATAATACGCTTCAGTGCACTATAACACACATCCTCCTGTATTGATAACAATAACCATGCCAATCAACTAAGACTTAATCGACTATAATTTTTAAGTGAGGACATGATATAATTTAAAGTATCATGTCATCACACTTTAATAAACCTTAAAGTCAAGACCAAATTTTAAAAAAAAACTAAATTTCGAAATTAACGTGAAGGAATAGAATTTTAGGAATCAAATTAAAATAAATTAGGCTAAAATTTATTTTATCTCTATTAATTAACATTAAAAATTGGTCTCAGAAACAAGCGAACAGTACAGAACCCGAATTAAATATAAAATTAAATTTTTGGCTGAGTCAATGCTTCGTCCAAAGGAATGGAAGAATAAGGATGATAAAAATATAGTGAAAATATGAAAAGGGCGCGTGTTTTACAGATCCCTGGAGGAGCGTATGGTTTGTGTGTTTTGGAAATGTGGATCATTGTGTACAAAATCCAAGTCTCTCCTTCACCTCCCTCTCTCTTTCCCATCCACTTTAAACGCTCAACCATCTCCTGCCTCCTTTTACTCAAAAAAAGAACAATCCCCATAAACCATGGCTTAAGTGCACGTGTAGTATACGGGCAATGAACCATGGGCCTTTTCCGGCGACTCTTTTGCGTGGGAAACTAGTGTGTATGTACCGTCTAATATAGAGGCCTAGAGGGACTCCGGGGTTTTCTATTTCAATATTATTTGTCCTCTATTTTTGTTCTAATAGAAATCTTGAGAATTTATTTTTCGTGAGTACTCATTCAAATTTGTAAAATTAATGAATTTTTGGTTTTCTCATAGAGAAATTACTAAAAAGTTTTAGTTTTCATTTTGTGTCTGGTTTTAGATAAGAACTCACTCTCTTAACCAAGGGTTGAAAAATAGCAGAAAATATAATTTGATCGTAAGCTAAAAAAAATGAGATATTAGATCCAAAAGTCATACGGGACGCTCTATAGCTTTGAAACACAAATACTAAATTTGGTAATTTGGTGAGATTTATTATTATAGATACCACGACTAAAAAGTTAATCTTATGGAAAAATTTTAAAGTTTTGATAGATCGGATAAATAATTTTTCCAACAACATCATTGTTAATGGATAAATAATCAAAATGCGGAAAACGTAATACGTCTTTACGGCTTACCCTTAATTTTATTACGAGAAATTGTAATCAGGTTGCGGACTGGTTATTAAGAAAAACTCAAAGCAAAACTTGTTTGCTTGATTGGACTCAGTCTTCCCCTACAGAGCTGGAGTTCATATTGGGTAAAAAGAAAGTCAAATTACATAACACCTAGTTATGACGAATTCAACAAACCATTTTGGTTTCCTTTAATGAAATTCAACCTTTCATTTTAAAAAAAGAAAAGAAAATTTGAACAGGTATATTAAAAAAAGGTTGAACAATTCCATAGATGCTAGAGATCATAAAATAAGAAAAAAGAAGAAAACATACAAGATTATAGAATGTAAACGACTACTTTTTCTTTTTCTTTTCATGCTTTAAACTTTCTTTTGGTTATTTATGGTTTAGACTTTTTATATTTGTTATGTCAGCTTTGGTAATGAAAAGCACAACCAAGGTTATTAATTGTATTAAAAGTTTACCTATTAAAGGTATTATATTTGACGGTCAACCAGGTAACCAATGTGGCAAAGGAGATTTACGTGAATTTTTTTTCTTTTTTTTTTGGGGGGGGGGGGGTGGTGGTATGAAAAGGAAGCTAGTAGCCAATAATACAATTATTGAAGTAAGCTATCACAATCTATAGCATCCTATGCAAGTGCAACTTTAATCGAACGAGGAAGTTGGTGGAACAAGTAAAAGCCAACCGGCCTCGTAATAGCCTCCTTTGCCACACTATCCGGCACCATGTTAGTTTCATGGATTATGTGCTTCACCTCACTTACGCCCGATGATGCTGGAATCTGCTGTTTGGGAAGCAACAGCTTTAATGGAAGCAGTTGTATCACTCTCCACTAATAGTTTTTTTTATTCCCCATCTCATGCCAACCTTACTCAAAATTTACCCACCGGTAGTATAATAGAGGATATACTGACTAAACTTTAAACTCTAAACTCAAAGTTATATTAGAACTTGATTTACTCCAAAATTTATATTATTATTTTAATTTTATATGGAAATAATTAATCATTCTAAAAAGTTAAAACTTTAGACATCAATAAAATAATGTTACATCATCCATTTTTAAAGATGAAAAAGTATTATTATATTCATTTATATTTAATATTTTTCTAACTTAATTTAATATTACTTTGAAGTCATTAATTTTTTAAAATAAACAAACAAGTTTTCTTCTTTTATATTTTTTTATCATTTTTATTTTTTTTCCAAAATTTGATTTTTAGGTTTTTAAATTTGTTTTTCTTTATTTTTAATATTCTTTATTTTTTTTTTTATTTTTTATACAGAACTACCCATAATTTCTCCTAACCATTAAATAGGAGAATAAATGGGTTTCAACACACTCAAACCCACATTCTCCTCCAATGCCAACCAAATTAAGACTCAATCGACTTCTTATAATTTTTTATTTGTTCTTTTAATTTTTAATTATTTATTTCAGATTTTTCAACTTTTTTCCTTATGGTTTTCTCTACCGTACAGTGTTAATGTATTTCCCTTTATTTATAATTTTAATTATTTTAATTAATTAAATTAAAATTAAATTAAGTTAGAGAAATATTACATATAAAGGAGTGCATAATAATATTTTATCTTTAAAAATTAATGATACTTAAAAAATTTAGTTTTTAAGATGATTCTAATATAAATTATTCTCATTTTATATGAATATTTATATATTTTTATGATTAAATTTAAATAAAAATATTTTTGAAATCATTTTGTTTAAACTCGGGATCTTGTCCATCCATGAACAACCTAATAAAAAAATGTCAATTTTAGTAATTTTTAATAAATAAGTTATGTATATCTCCAATGAATTTTAAAAGAATCATTAATAGCGCTAATTGTATCTAATATTTATGAACAGGAGTGGCGTAAGTTGGATCCATGTAGAGTTATTTCTTGAAGTAAACGCTCCAAATATTCTTAGTTCATGCTTCATACCAACCCCAAAGTTATTATAAAAATTGTTGTTGGCTGGGTTATGTAGTTTCCAATACATTCCATTTAATTACGCGCAAATATTCTTATTACAACATTTATTATATATGATGTGATTTACTTTAACGAAGGTTCTCTTTCAAAAATATTTAATGATTGGCACTATGATTTGAAGTGTGAAAATTTATATGATTTTTAATAGCTTTAACGGTGATCGCTTGATCGAATAGAGTGAAATTAAAAAAAATTAAATATATCAAATTAAAATCCTGTTATGGTATAATTAATTTTATGTTAGATCACATAAATTTAAAACCATATATACTTGAATCATTAATTAATTTATCGATTTGAGTTTGCATGTGTTTTAGTTGTTTTCTATCAAGATTAATTCACTAATTAATCAATATTTAGTTTTAATTTATAAAATCATTTTCATAAATGTATTTAAAGAATAATTGGATTAACCAATCATTTATTGTTACTAAAAATTTTGGATTTTGGTGTTTATGTGAGAATATTCGAATTATTGACTTTTCTGTTATAATTTATATTTATTTCTCACTCTTTCCCTGACGTATCCCTTCATTTGAATAGGTTGTTGGATTTTTCTTTATTTTTTTTAATTGAATTGAACTGGGGTGTTAATTTCAGTATAGATATAATGTGTTATTAAAACGCGTGCATGGGGAAGTCTTTGTATATTAATTAGGTAATAAAATTAATATTTACGAGATAAAAATGTTATTTATTGATTAAATTTTTTTTCTCAGGATACACTCACGATAAAAACATCCTACACGTATACACTAGGTTTAAAAAAAGTTGTTCAAATAAAAATTGATCACTATTTCTTTGAAAGTTGGTGCATGAGTAATCACCGAACCAATAACAAGAGTTTAATTTAAATTATTTGTTAATATAAACTTATTTAATTTGTATAATTAATTCTAATTTTAAATGAATTGAATTATATGTCGTGCAATAGAATTAAATTGTTAAGGAATTTTTAATTATTTTGTGATATCTTGAAGATACGTGTTATTGGCATTGTCGGATTTATAATTAAACCCTTTTTAAATTTAATTAGTTTATGTTTTACTTGCTAATGCCCTTGCATGAAGCTTTAATTTATTGTAATTTTGATTTTATTTGAGTTGAATTCTAACATATATGTCGTGCAATAGAATTAAATTGTTTTTTTATTTTTAACTCTTCAGTAGAATTTTTAAATTTTAATTACATTTCTTTAAAGTTAGATTGGTTAGCTTTTTAAAACAACTGTAAATTAACTTATTTAAATATACTACTAAAATAATAAAGTAATTAAAAAAACAAAATAAATTAAAATTTAAATCATTTAATTCATAACAAATATATAAAAATTAATTCAAAATAATGAAACAATTATTAAATCATAATCAATTTAATAAATTAAAAACACTTTGTTATGCATGATAGTTTTAAAAACATATAAAAAATAAAAACTTGGGTTGTGCTAATGGATTCAATAATCAATTTGAGATAAAAAATATTAAACATATATATTATTTTGTTTAAATTTCTTAATGATTTAATTTGTAAAATGTTAAATTAATAAAAAATATTTAATATATACAACTATCCTATGCATCAAACGGAAATGCAAATTAGTTTTTGTATAATATAAGTCACTAATTTATTAAATTTTATATAAATATATATATATAAATTGTCAAATTTAATTTCTAAAACAAATCCTCCTAGAAAATGCGATACTTTATATTGTTCTCCAAATCCTAAACCGAAACCCATTGCACTTAGTTATGGTTTACTAATGTGTATGAGAAATGTTAAAAAGGGAATTGAGTAATTAAATTTCTTTTGTTTAAATTCCATCTAAAAAGTTCTTAATGATTTCATTTAATAGCTATAAAATAAAAAGCAATATTTTTTATTTAATTATAATATATATTTTAAAATATTTATAAAAATTAAAATTTTTTTGTCAAAAAAAATAATAATTACAATCACTAGCATTTTTTAACCTTACTTATAATAAATATATAATCATGTTGGTGACCTTCCATCTAACCAATTCACTTCTTGTCATTCGAAAGATTTCATCATTGTTTATACTAAAACTGAAAACGATTTGGTGGAAGAAAAATCAGCAACATGGTATAAATTAAGCAATTGTAAGAAACTGGCAATTAATTAATTTTTAATAGATTTTATAGACTTGCACGGTAGAGTTTACAACTACAAACATTAATATATTAATATAATTTCTTTACATATTACAATTTGTTAATTTTATATAAATTTATATTAATCTTACTACAAATACAAAAAGTCAAACCACTTTTTTATACAAACTTGATACTCTGCCTTTAAAAAAAAGTCAAGCTTAATCTTTCTTTTTTTATTTTTAAAGTCAAACTTAATTTTTTGATACAGAAGGTCAAACTTAGTTTTTGATTCTTTAATTTAAAGAAAATTGCTTGCACAACATTCTGTTAAGCAAATTGCTATACTATAAGAAATTTTTTTATTTGACCGTAAGAGTAGACGAAATGATAGATATACTAATGGGTCGGTCATGCTCTATAAATAAGGTCACCAAGTGTTAACACATTCCCATGCTCACAACCAGCTCAAGAACGTGATGAAGTTCCCTCAGTTTTCTATGCTTCCATTTCTTATGGTGGTTGTGATGTTGTCCCTGAGTGGGACAACTTTATCTCATCCTCACTGGGATTTCCTTCATTGCCTTTCTCTTCGTTTAGCAAACTATTCTACCATTTCCAAGGTTATTTACGTGCAAAATAATCCCTCCTATTCATCTGTTTTGAATGCTTCTATTCACAATACTAGGTTCTCTACACCAGCTACTCCTAAACCCTTTGCCATTATTACACCACTTAAAACATCCCATGTCCGATCAACACTTTACTGTTCCAAAAAACATGGGTTCCAGCTTAGGATTCGTAGTGGTGGTCATGATGTTGAGGGTCTTTCTTATGTTTCTGAAGTTCCATTTGTCATCCTTGATCTGCTCAACTTTCGAGCAATTAAAGTTGACACAAAGAATGAAGTTGCCTGGGTTCAATCTGGTGCAACTCTAGGTGAATTGTATTACGCAATTGCTGCAAAGACTAATACTCTCGCCTTCCCTGCTGGTATGTGCCACACTGTGGGCGCTGGTGGGCATTTTAGTGGGGGAGGATATGGCACATTGTTCCGCAAATACGGTCTTGCTGCTGATAATATAATTGACGCTCGAATGATTGATGTTAATGGAAGGATTCTTGATCGAAAATCCATGGGAGAAGATGTCTTTTGGGCCATCCGAGGAGGCGGAGGAAATACCTTCGGGATTGTTCTTGCTTGGAAAATAAAGTTAGTCCCCGTTCCAGCTGTTGTAACTGTGTTTACTGTCAACAAGAACTTGGAACAAAATGCAACCAAAATCTTTCATCGATGGCAGTACATTGCTCACAAGCTTCCTGATGATTTATTTATGAATGTTTGGATAACGAAGGTGAATTCCAGTCAAGTAGGGATGAAAACAGTTCAAGCTACTTTTAGAGGGATGTTGCTTGGTGGGGTTGATGAGCTGATCGCATTGATCCAAGACAAGTTTCCAGAGCTGGGACTTGCCGAAGAGAATTGCAACGAAATGAGTTGGATTGAATCCGTTCTTTACTTCGGCGGACTTCCATTACAATCTGTGGATATTTTGCTTGATAAAAATGCTCTTCCAACATTAAGTTTGAAAGCCAAATCAGACTACGTCAAGGAACCGATCCCCGAAAGTGGAATCGAGGGGCTCATGTCCATGTTTCTTGAGGAAGAAGCTGACAATGCTGTAGCGATGATACCGGCTTTCGGAGGGAAAATGGATGATATCCCAGAAAATGAACTACCTTACCCACATAGAGCAGGCAACTTGTTCGAAGCCACGTACATTGTGCAATGGACAAAAGAAGAAAATGCAGAATCTGGAAAATACATAAGCTGGAGTCGAAGACTTTACAGTTATATGACCCCATATGTTTCAAAATCTCCAAGAGAAGCATATGTTAATTACAGGGATTTGGATCTTGGAATTAACAACAATGACTACACAAGTTACGAACAAGCCAACATTTGGGGTTTTAAATATTTCAAGAATAACTTCAAAAGATTGGTGCAAGTAAAGACCAAAGTTGATCCAATGAATTTCTTCAGAAATGAGCAAAGCATTCCTCCTCTTTTGTCTCCATGGAAAAAGAAAGGTAATTAGGATTGATGAGTTTAGAGTCTTTTGTTAATGATGAATAAGGATTTCGATAGAATGTAGTATTATATTGAAAATAAAATATATCCTCTCTTTTTTTTTATCACTGTATCTGTAATTTAATGCAAAATCCACTAATTAAATCATAATTTCACCTTCGTTTTACAAGTTTTTGTTTCATCATATAATATTTTTGGCTTAAACAAATTAACATTTTCATATCATAGATTTTATTTGGTAAAGATTCAATTAATTATATATAAATATACCTTTGATAACAAAAAAAAATATTTCACCAAATTAATATATATTATATTTATCGAATTAATAATATATTTATGGTGTTAATGTTAGGGCTTTTCCCTACTTTTGTAATTCTGATTAAAATTTGTAATGTACCAAAACATTAGTGTATTAACCTATATTATATAGCCATACTTTTTGGCAAGTAATGCAATAAAATTTGATTTGTGAGAGGGGGTTTGAAGAATTAATATATAGAAAGCATGTGGGTCTTGTAAAACCCCAGCAGCAGATTATGGCTCCCTTGATTCCCTAGTTGGTCAGTTTTTAATATATAAATTCAATACCCATCCATTCATTTTTTAAAGGTAAATATTCCTAACTTACCTCTGTACCCTTATAAAACAAAAAAAGGCAAATAAATGACGTTTAGAATTCTAGAATAACTGAAGCAAAGCTGTTGGTAAAACGTATACGCAATACAATTTTGTAATTACCAGTGTGGAGCATGCGTTTTGCTGCATGAAATATTATCAAAATAAATGTGAATTATGCTTTCTCTAAAGTCAATGTAAAATGAGAATACCATAGCTTGGTCCAAATGGCAAAGAATTGAGATGTCTATTCATATTCTATTGATAGTTGTGACAACTATCAAAACCCACTGCCGAAGAGTTCCTATGCCATGAACAAAGAATTAGACTAATTAGGTTATTAAAAGTTTGATAGCTTAATTTCCATTCTTTGATAAGGATGGTATAACTACTGCACTAATTCATAGTCTTATTGATTATTGTAATTTACTGATATTTCTAGAATCATTAACACGATGTTATTTTAAATCGTAAAAATTAACAGTTTTTTAATCGACGCTTCTTATTAAAAAGTGGTTAAGTCAAAAGTAAAAGGCAAACGTAAAAGAAGTGCATGTGAAAAGCCGGCAGCCTTTGCCCTTTATTTGGAAAAGAGGTAGGAAGAAGAGGAGTCTCACCTCTAATTACCCACTCCTTTATCATTCAATAAGAGTGATATAATTGGTTTTTGGTAATTTTCCTCAGATGTGATACTAATTCATTTGATGGATAGCAACACATGTACAAACTTAATTGGTTAATCGAGTGTAAATTTTTTTTTTTTTTTTATTTTTTTGCAGAGGGTCCTTATGGGCATGTTAAGAACTACCGGCGCCGGCCACTCTGTCCAGCAAATGTTATTTTTAATCATTAGAATAAAACTTTAGCTTGTAAACCCCAGAGAAGTGTCTCTACTATTTCCTCTTCAATCTGACTTTTTCAACATTACTTCTAGCTCAATTTCAACAACACCCACAAAATAATCAACCTTTTTTTTTCCTCTCTTTTTTCTTCTGCTGAAGGTTAAAGCTATTCTATTCTAGTCCATATTTAGAGCTGTTCCTTCAAGTAAACGCAACAAATGTTGTTACCAATCTAAAGGTCGCTGCCAATTTTATAAAAAAAAAATTAAATTTGTTGCTCACAGGGTTAAGTAGTTTTGAATACATTCATCTAACATTATTTTATTTAAATTTAATCCGTTCATATTTTTATTAATTTAATTTTTACTCTTTTTTTACTTAAATTTAACTATTAATTTTTAAAAAATAGTTTTTTAAAGAGAAATGTGGACTAAAACAATATTAATCTTTTAACGAACGAGGTAATTTATGTATATTTCATGTTGACACGATATTATTTACCTTATACGTCGTATATACACAAATAATTTAAGATGAGATAAGAGGGGGAGGAAAAGAGAGCAATTATTCTTATTAACCAAACACCGATCATGATATAAAAGGTCTGAATACAAGCATAAATGACACACATATCCAACCACATTACATGAGCAAATAGCTCAACCAAATCAAGGGGGCCTGCAACATTGGCAAGCCTTGCGCCGCATATCTCAACCAAATAGCAACCGAAAGTGGAGCTGCAAATAGACAAAACCAATAAACCAGCTTCTCACTTTTCACGATCAATCCAGGAAAAAGCATTCATCCACCCTTGTTCCAAACGGAGGACAAAAATAGAAAGCACAAGAGAAAAGATTGATGATAATAGAACCTCGCCCCTCCCCACAAATACGCCACACTGAAAATATCACACTTTAAATCCCAATTCAGATGCGCACCAAGAGCAGAACAGCTAAGAGTCACCTGCAAAAAGACCAATCAACACGCATGATGCACCAGCACATCACTAAAGCAGTAAGTGACAGACAAATCTCTGAAGCCAGCATCCAAGGGAGGCTTATTACCGCCACCATCAGGAGGACGAGACGATGACGCCTTGGAACCCTGAAGGAGCTCATCATGGTCAGCTTGAGGCATTTTGGGTTCACCTGCTGTATCGACATTGAGGTCTATATTCTGTCTCCTCAAATGAAACCACAGTATGTCCGTCTTTATCCAGCGATGACTGCAGTTTTTTAACTGTAAAAACTGGCAGATTGGACTCTTTTGAATAAGCCTTAGCTACCGGGCCCCCAGAATTGAATTTAGCCTTGTCCGGCCCATGCTCCGAGCTTCCCCTCTTCTCTTCTGTTGGGTTTACGGGTTTGACGTGCAGAGCCCAAAGAGAAACCGCCAAAATTATCAAAGCTGGCCCCGTTAACCTCTTTAACTACAGCAGAATCCTCCTCTAAGTTAGCCAATATATCAAATTTTAATCTCCCTCGATTGCTCCCCTGGTTTTCTGTGACAGAGTTGTCTCCTTTCCATGTTTGTTTCCGTGACGTACGTTGCACCACCATCCAGTCCACATACTTCTCCTTCTCTACCGGCGACACCGTCCTCGGTTGTTCTGGTTGGTTCTCTAATGGGTTATTGCGTTGTGATTCATTCCTAGGAGTAAACGAGCATCCTTCATTAACATGGCTATATCTCCCACAACTAAAGCAAATTATTGGGAGTGATTCATATTCAACCCTTTGAAGGGAATCATCAATCTATATCTCCAAAATTAACAGCTTGTTGATATTAATATTAACCGCTATACGACCAAATCTATTTTAAGAATCATTATTCATGTTCTTTTAATTGTCTCACCTATAACTTTTGTTTTTCTTATACAAGGCACCTGACAAGCTGAGTAGTCTAATCCATGCTACTACATTCGATAGGTACAACTAAAGCATGTTAAAGTTGGAAGTCCACCCAGGGATCTTTTGACAAGGTGATCAAAAAATCATTCTCAATGCTAAACTTGACTAAAAAAAAACCATTGTCAATATTTATAAGATGAATTGATTGTTGTAGTTTTTATAAATGAATTTGATTGCACAAATCATTTAGACCAATCTTTTTCCCTAACAGCTTCACGACCATTGTCCTTGCCATACTCAACTTAATCAAATTATGGATTCTTTCAGAAAACTTGATAGAGGAGACTCCATCAACTATCCCTGTTGTAAAATCCCCCTAAAAAGCAATATCCTCATCATCGCCAGCCACGCCATTCCCTTTTAAACCTTAACCATTATTCATTAGCCAATCCTTAAAAGACATAGCCCCCTAATGGGATTAAAATCCATAAGGTCACCCAAGTCATGAGGCGATTGTCCCTTCTTCGTAACTCTACCACAATTGTTGGCACCCAAAGAGGAAGAGGGAGGAACGTTCATTGCTAACTATCAGATTTTTTTGTGTAAAGTAAAATATGCTTAGTTACTCTAACCAACTTTTATTATGCATGATCAAGTTTAATTTATTACTAATTTATAAAATCATTTTCATATTTACATTTTAAGCTTAAATTCATTTAATGAAGGATTGGATTATCATAGAAGTAAGAAAACATGAACTATGATGCGCAAAAGAAAACATCTACAGTTATTAAAAATTTTGAATTTCGGTGTTGTATGAGAAAATTTATTTAAGAAGTAAATTAGTAGAATTTATTTAGGATTTTATGTCGATTTTTACAATATTTAAAGAAATATGTTGGTTTTGGAGAGAGAAAAACAGAAAACGGGAAATCAGCATAATGTTGTAGGACACATTTTTTGAAAAAGCCTTTCACAAAACACTTTTTTTTTTTGCATCAACTCCTTTTATTAGATAGTTAAATGTTAATGATTTTTTCCTTGAGTCCAAAGTTTGATTTCTCTCCTAATAACATTTGTATTTTTTTATTTCATATTGTTTTAAACTTTGTTTTAATTTTAACTAATGTTTTTAATGCATCGACTTCTTTAGTTATATAGTTAAAAAATAGTGATTTTATCCTTAAGTTCCAAGTCTGATTCATCTTTTAAGTACATTTATATTTTTTTATCTCATGTTGTTTCACACCTTTTTTATTTTTAATTAATGTTTTTAAGTAATAAATATATTATTTTCGAAGTTTTTTTATTTCTATTTTAATTCATAACTCTTTTATTTATAAAATCAAATTATTATTTCAAATATTTTTAATAGAACAATATATATAAACAATTATTTTATTTATAAATAAAAAAGTAATTAAAAGGTTGAATTAAAAATAAAAAATTTGAGAATAAAATATTTATTAATTAAAAATAAAAAATAAAAAATAAAAATATGCTTAGAAGAAAAATCGAATCTAGGACTCAAGGATAAAAATAATATTATTTAATCATCTAACCAACATAGCTAATACATTAAAAAGTTAATTAAAAATTAAAAAAAAAGTTTAAATCAAAATAAACTAAAAAATACAAATGTGAGTGAGAGAGGAATTGAACCTGAAATGCAAGAACAAAATCGCTAACATCTAATCATCTAACTAAAGAAATTGATGCATTAATAGAAAACATGTTTCGTAGAAAGCGTTTTCAGAAAGTGCATCCTGCTTTCAGTTGAAAGCTCTCAAGTTAGACGTATTTTTTAATTCTCTCTCCAAAATTAACCTATTTCTTTAAATATGAAAAAAAATCTATTTCTCTAAATATATTTTTTATCTAATTTACCCTAACTTTTGAGACTATTTATTTTATTTATATTTATTCATCTCTAAATAATTCAAGAGAGTATAAAATATTTGCTTTCTCCGTCTTCTTTTGGAATAACGATCCGTTGTGAAGCAAGAGAAGCAAACTAATTAGGCTTTTTTACATGAATAATATAGAATAAATTAATATATACAAAAATAGGATAACATGAATAATATTTACGAGAATCGGCAAAATATACAATAAAATACGGGTGTCGCGTGACCAACCGGCAACTCCACTTTATTTCTAATAAAAAACTCTTTTTTTTTGGGTGCAACCGGATCAATTGACAGCACCCGTATTTTGTATGATAAATACGAGTTTTTTTTAGTATACGGGAAAAAAAGTAAAAAAAAATATTTGAAATATTTACTGTTCACGCTAGAGAATATTTCATGTTTACTCGTCTTTTCTTGTAGGGAATATTTACTGTTCACGCCAGAAAATATTTTATGTTCATCTTCATTCATTTCTTACTTTTGCATCATTTTTATTGGTCCTGGTAAACAATTATATATCATTTTTTCGTTGTTTTTATCACATCCGTCAGGTTGGTGCCGCTTGACAGCTTGGCTGCACTAGCCTAACGGCTGACACGGAAGTGATCATTTGATCACAAGTTCGTGTTTTTAATACTGAAAATATTAAAACACGAGTTTTTTTTCAGCAATTTTGTTTTTAAAACTGATGCAGCCAAGCTGTCAGGTGGCACCAGCCTGACGGAAGTGACCACGAGTTCGTGTTTTTAATATCGGAAAAAAATTAAAGCACGAGTTTTTTTTAGCTAATTTTTTTTAAAAAAAAATTTGGGTGTTGCCTAACACATTGGTGACACCAAATAATTTTTTTTTTTACTTTTTTTCCGTATACTGAAAAAAACTTGTATTTACCATACAAAATTCGAGTGCCGCCAATTGATCCGGCTGCACCCAAAAAAATGAATTTTTTATTAGAAATAAAGTGGTGCCGTCGATTGGTCAGGCGACACCCCTATTTTACTGTGTATTTTACCTATTCTCGTAAATATTATTTTTATTATCCTATTTTCGTATATATTGATTTATTTTATATTATTCATGTAAAAAACCTAAACTAATTATATATTAGTACTTTTTAAAAAAATATATAATTAAATTTGTGTTTGTTTTACCAATTCCATATGAATATTTTACCTTTTATAATGACTCAAAATTTTTAATTATTTACAAAAATAACTCATTTTAATCATATTTTGAACAGTAAACGTCGATGCTACCATTGTCGTTGGCGGCATTGGACTAAAGTATAATTATATAAAACGTTCATGGAATGAAGCAATTACCCTCTTTAGATTGGATTAAAAAAGGGGTGACGACATTTCTCCCACGGCACCAATTAAATGCTTTTAAACTTTTGATCTAATCACATGTTAGGTTTGTTCACTTTTGAAATTAAATTTAAATAGCCCTTAAAAAATATAAGAATAACAAAAACAAACCCTATTCAATTTTTTTAAAAAAACAATAAACTTAAAAAACTATATAAAATTATTATTTAAATTACCCAAATATATCCCTCGAGAATTTCCTTAAGTTTTAAATAAGAATTTTTGACTTGAGGAAAATTCTTAAGGGATATATTTGGGTAATTTAAATAAGAATTTTATGTAGTCTTTTAAGTTTATTGTTTTAAAATAATAATAATAAAATTTAAAAAGGGTTTATTTTTATTATTTTTATATTTTTAAGGGCTATTTAAATTTAATTTTAAAAGGAGATAGACTTAAGTATTTAATTGGTGCCCCGATAGGAATGGCGCCACCCTTTTTTAATCCAATCTAAAAGGTTAATTATTTCATTAGGTCCCTCAACATTTTTTATAATTATACTTCAGTCCAGTGTCGCCAATGACATCGATGACATCCATTATTGTTTAAAAAAATTAGAGGTGGTAACGCGAATGGCAATGGCGTCATCGACGTTTATTTTTCAAAACGGGCCATTTACGTACATAATTTTCAAAGTGAGCTATTTTCATAAATAATTAAAAGTTTTGGGTTACCTTCATAAAAAAGCGGGATATTTTTTTAGATGTATATTAAAATTAATTTTTTTTCAAAAAATAATTAAATTGGTGTCAACATGCGGTCCAAATCACCAACCAATCAGCAGACAGCCACCTACTAAAGATTTGAAAAGAACAATTATCCTCATTTATAATAAAACTTTAATAATTCTTTCAAATTATTTTTAATTAAAGAAAAAAAAGTACAAAAGGAATTTCTTAGGCTTTTTTTTTACTTAAATAATACAAAAAATAAAATTAATAACTAAAATAGCATGCCCATGAGATTATTTATCAAAATGGTATGTTTTTACTGGTGCTGCCTGTCAAATTGGCGGCACCGGATTGAAATGTAATGATATAAAGTATTTAGGGACTTGATATGAAAATTTTCTATTTTGATAACCTTAAATGTGACTAATTTCCTTGTAAACCCTCCTTATATATATATATTTATTCCCTTCAACTCACTACATTATGTTTAAACAAGCCCTTAACTTATTTTTGTAGTTAAATAAGCTCTTAACCTATGATTTTTACTCATAAAAGCCATTTATTTTAATATTAAAGTAAATATATTTTAAATTTCAAGCTCTTATCTTAATTTCTTGTTGATGCAATAAAAATTATATACACTTTAACATCAACATAAAATCTAAAAAAGTAATCAAAATTTTTCAAAAGAGTAGTTAAGAATGTCATGTATATAAGCACTCTCAAGAAATTTTAAAATTTTATTTTTTTATTTAATAAACTATTCTCGTCACATCTATATCAACATAAAATGCGAATTGGTTTATATTTTTAAAATAGTTTTACTTTAATATTAAAAATTAGGATTTTCATGGGTAAAAATCATAGTTTAAGGGTCTATTTAAAAGCTTGTTTAAACAAAATATAATAGTTTAAGTGCTTTTTAGTGTATTAGCCTTCCATCTATGTTTTCATTGATTTTAATGCAGGTGCCAGTTCAACAACATATAGTCTAGTAAGGCTAATATACTAAAAAGCCCTTTAATATAAGTAAAATATATTTACTTTAATATTAAAATAAATGGATTTTATGAGCAAAAATTATAAGTTAAGGGCTTGTTTAACTACAAAAATAGGTTAATGACTTGTTTAAATATAATGTAGGACTTGAAGGGGAATATATATATATATATATATATAAAAGGAGGTTTACAAGGCAGTGAGCCACATTTAAGGTTTGATGCCACAGAGCACCTTTTCACCTTTTTTTCTAGCAGCCACTCAAAATAGAAAATTTACTTATCAGGTCCCTGAATACTTTAGATCATTACATTTTAGTCTAGTACTGCCAATTTGATAGGCGGCACCAATAAAACCATACCATTTTGATAAATAATCTCATGGGCATGTCATTTCAGTTATTAATTTTATTTTTTGTATTGTTTAGGTAAAAAAGCCAGTTAGTTAAGATAACTTTGATGAATTTGTTAATAATCTTGATAACTTTAGATGTTATAAATTAGATTACACAAATTATAAATTTCAAAATTATTAAAAAAGAGTTATACTCGAAATCTCTAAAACCGAAATTAACATAAGAAAAAAACCCTCGATTAATTAACCCATTGCACTTGGTTCCATAAATTAACCAAATTAGATTGCATTTACTTGTCACAAACAAAGGCATGGATTATTTATATTTTAAAATTTTCTAAAATTTTAAATTTCTTCTTTCAAATACATACATATTATAATATAATAACATATGAAAAATTCTTTTTAACCTTACTTATAAAAAAATAGTTAATTACATTATTTAATATATTATGTTCTTGTCGTAGCTTCAAATAAATTAAAATTTTGATTAATAATTTCAAGGATTGCGTGTATCCATCTCCATTATCACACTGTCATTTAAAAGATTTCCTAATGTTTTATTATAAAATATAAAACCTTTTGGTGGGGAAACAAAATCAACTACGGTAAGCAACGTGTTTTTTTATATAAAAATAATACTAAAAAGTAATTAAATAAAAAAAATATATGGGAAACAGATTATTTATAAAAATATAATATTTTCTATAGTGAATATCGGGGCTATTTTACCAAAAAAAGCCTTTTTTTAATATTTATCGAAAGAGGCCAGTTTTTAATTATTTATTGGAATGGTCCATTTTTCGCGAAATCGCGCCACGTCAGCGCGATGTCAGGGTAAATGGCAGGAGGTCGCGTCCACGTCAGCGCGACCTGCTGACGTGGAGGGAAATCGCGCCTATGAGGACGCGATTTGCTGACGTGGCATGAACAGTTTATGTTTTTAGCTTGGAAAACTTTAAAAGGCCATAACTTTTGGCTCGGTTGTCCGATTGAGACGAATTTTTTTTTGATTTCGAATAACTTTTCGAGATCTACATGCTGACAAACAGATGAAGGCAGTTTGCCACAGTTTTCGTCGAAAAAGATCCTTTTTGCCCCTAAATTTCGATTTTTTCGGTTTAAAATTGAATTTTGAAACATTCAAATCATTATTTTCCTTATTTATTTGAAGTAAACACCGGATCTTTTTTACAGAATTGTCTTATATCATCCTGTTATTCATTATAAGTCAGCTCATTCCACTTTTGAGAAGTTTCCTAAAATTTTCCATTTTATTCAATTTAGTCCCTAAAACCTAAATAGTCATATTTTCAAATCTAAGCTTCGTTTTTCAATTCAAATTCAATTTCATCCTTCCATAACATTCAAATATTCTTAAATACAAAAATTTCATGCTAATTTTGAAATAATTACACTTTAGTCCATATACTCGTAACTAACAAATTATACTTTACAAATTAGTCCCTATTCATCTCTAAGCAGTTTTTCAACGCGTAGATCTCGAAAATTTATTTGAAATAAAAAAAATCGTCTCAATCGGACAACCGAGCCAAAAGTTATGGCCTTTCAAAGTTTTCTAAGCTAAAAACATAAACTGTTCATGCCACGTTAGCAAATCGCGTCCTCGTATGCGCGATTTCCCTCCACGTCAGCAGGTCACGCTGACGTGGACGTGACCTCCTGCCATTTACCCTGACATCGCGCTGACGTGGCGCGATTTCGCGAAAAATGGACCATTCCGGTAAATAATTAAAAAACTGTCCCATTTCGGTAAATATTGAAAAAAAGGGGCTTTTTTTGGTATTTTTCCCGAATATCGGGCACCACCATTTTTTTTTCAATTATCATGCATTTTTTTAAAAATATTTTTTTAAGTGTGATAAACCAAAAGGTTTAGAAATCTGATACGAATCTTTCTCTTTTAGATTGATTGTTGTTTTAGGGGATTATTGCTTCATAAACCCTTCATTGCTTTTTTTTTATGATACTTTCATTTTGTGGGGAATTCAAATATAGAACATATGACATTTAAACTATATATATATGTTAGCTTTTAATGTATATATGCTCACCCTTTGTACCAGATTAATTACTTTTGGGTGAAATGTAGAGTAAAATTTTAAAGGTTAAAATACGCTCAATGTTATTATATTCTTCGTATATTTAAAATTTAGTTTCTATACTTTTATTTTCAAGACTTTAGTTACTTTATTTTTTGAATTGAAAATTTTAGGTCAATTTGTTTACACCATTACGATTCTTCTGTTGAATTTGCTGGTGTAATATTTTGAAATTAAAAAAATATACTCTCTAATTATCCATATAATAAAAAGTGACATTGTAATGAATTTGAATTTAATAGAGAATTTTAAGGGTGCTAATATTTCTTAAAAATTCATTTCAATATTTTTAAAAAAGTATTTAATTTAATTAATGGAATTATAAGAGTTGAGATATCAAATCATGTCAAAATTAAAGTTTTATTTCAAAAATAAAATATAGAGATTGAATTTTAAATTTGAGCCAAATATAAGGATCAAAACTAAAAATTAACCATTATTATATAATCTCAAAATAAGAGAGGGATTAAAACTAAAATTTAGCCACCATCTATTCGTGTAAAAAAAATGAAAAAGAACAAGTTTCAGGTAATGAGAGGGACTAAAGTGGTTATTTTAAAAAATACAAGCACCTTAAAAATAATAATAAATAAAGAAGGGTTTATGAAGCAATTATTCGCTAAAACATATTTGGTGCTACCACACTCTTAGACAGAGCCCTTAATCTTTTTTTTTTACAACAACTAATCTAAAAGGAAAAGTTTCATATTAGGCCCATGAGCTTTTTGATTTTTAACACTTCAATCCGATATTGCCACTGTATCTAACAACACTAATAAAAAAATCATTTTTTTAAAAACTATATATTGTATGATGATTGGGAAAAAATTAAAGTGACACTACCAACCAATCAAACAGTACTAATATTTATTATAAAAAACATTTTATTTTCGTAATTATTCAGTTGGGGAAAGATTAAAGTACTCGGAGAAGATGCGGCTAAGCAAATTACTATTCTTTAGAGTTTTTTTCCCCTGGAGTAGACTTTACAAAATAATATACTACAAAAATAAACATCTCAAACTAATTATGACATCACGAAATATAGGAATATGATAGATATAATAATGGCTAGGCAATGCTATATAAAGAAGGCAAAATGTAACTCACCCCCATGCTCACAACCAGCTCAGGAAAATGAAGTTCCTGCAGTACTCTGTGCTTCCATTTCTTTTAGTCGTTGTAATATTGTCATTGAGTGGGGCAACTTTAGTTCATTCTCATGGGGATTTCCTTCATTGCCTATCTCTTCATTTAGCAAATTCTTCTACCATTTCTAAGGTTATTTACATGCGAAATAATCCCTCATATTCATCTGTTTTGAATGCTTCTATTCAAAATACCAGGTTCTCCACACCAGCTACCCCTAAACCCTTGGCCATTATTACACCACTCAAAACATCCCATATCCAATCAACAATTTACTGTTCCAAAAAACATGGATTGCAGCTTAGGATTCGAAGTGGCGGTCATGATTTCGAGGGTCTTTCTTATGTTTCTGAAGTTCCATTTGTCATCCTTGATCTGCTCAACTTTCGAGCAGTTGAAGTTGATACAAAGAATAAAGTTGCCTGGGTTCAATCTGGTGCAACTCTAGGTGAATTGTATTACGGAATTGCTGCAAAGACCAAAACACTCGGCTTCCCTGCTGGTGTTTGCCCCACTGTGGGCATTGGTGGGCATTTTAGTGGGGGTGGATATGGCATATTGGTCCGCAAGTACGGTCTTGCTGCTGATCATATAATTGATGCTCAATTGATTGATGCTAATGGAAGGATTCTTGATAGAAAATCCATGGGCGAAGATTTGTTTTGGGCCATCCGAGGCGGAGGAGGAAATACCTTTGGGATTGTTCTTGCTTGGAAAATAAAGTTAGTCCCCGTTCCAGTTGTTGTAACTGTGTTTACAGTCAACAAGAACTTGGAACAAAATGTAACCAAAATTCTCCATCGATGGCAGTACATACCTCACAAGCTTCCCGATGATTTATATGTGGATGTAGGGATAACGAAGGTGAGTTCCAGTCAAGCAGGGAAGAAAACAGTTCAAGCTGCTTTCATAGCGTTGTTTCTTGGTGGGGTTGATGAGCTGATTCCATTGGTCCAAGAAAGGTTTCCAGAGCTGGGACTAGCCAAAGAGAATTGCAGCGAAATGAGTTGGGCTGAATCCGTTCTTTACCTTGGTAGAGCTCCAAGAACATCTCTGGATATGTTGCTTGATAAAAATGTTATTCCAAGAACAATTTTCAAAGCCAAATCAGACTACGTCAAGGAACCCATCCCCGAAAGTGGAATCGAGGGGTTCTTGTCCATGTTTCTTGAGAAAGAAGCTGACTTCGCTTCAATGTTAATGGTGCCTTTCGGAGGAAAAATGGAAGAGATCCCAGAAAATGAACTACCTTACCCGCATAGAGCAGGCAACTTGTTCCAAGCCTCGTACATTGTGGGATGGAGAAAAGAAGAAAATGCAGAATCTGGAAAATACATAAGTTGGATCCGAAGATCTTACAGTTATATGGCGACTTATGTTTCAAAATCTCCAAGAGAAGCATATTTTAATTATAGGGATTTGGATATTGGATCTAATAACATTAGTGGCTATACAAGTTACCAACAAGCTAGTATTTGGGGTTTTAAATATTTCAAGAATAATTTCAAAAGACTGGTACAGGTAAAGACCATGGTTGATCCAATGAATTTCTTCAGAAATGAACAAAGTATCCCTCCTCTTTCATCGCCATGAAAGAAGAAAGGTTACTGGGGTTGAAGACTTTAGAGCTTTTAGTTAAACATGAACAAAGATATCCGTTGAAAGTGGTATTATATTGCAAAGTGAAGAGGTCCTCTGTCACTCATCACTAACAAATCTATCCTGATGAATAATTTAATGCAAAATCTACTAATTATATCACAATTTTACCTTAGTTTTACAACAAATATTTCATACTTTTTGTTTCGTCATATAATATTTTTGGCTTAAACTTCACTATAACAAACAACTTCAAATCAGACTTTTGTTTTTATATAAATATGAGATAGAGTATTTTTTTAGTAGTCTCAAAATTATACATAAGTTTTGATTTAATGTTTAATTTTAATTTGGTACCATTTGACGTACGTAAAATTTTACTTGTGGTTTAAAATTTAAATACATCAATTTATTTTTATATTAGATAAATATTATTATTTATGTATGCAATATATAAACATAAAATAATGTTATATCAATAATTATATTAATAAATTATAAGAATGGAATCAAATCAAAATTTCATATATAAATTACACAAAATTAAAATTGATGTATATGATTGCGTTTTTAAATTTATCCCATAAATTTATCACCAATTTAATATATATATATACAACACATTTATTGAATTAATAGTGTATTAATGCACCACAATGCAAATAAACAAGCCATTAAAACTTTATCTTAATAGCTTTAAGAGTTTAGGTTTATATAATAATAATATTTTCATCCTCAATTTGTAATGTACTAAAAACATATTTTTCACAAGTTAACTTATAATCATTTTTATCATATTTTATTAATTTTAATTACTAATTTTTAATTATTTACATAATTTATTTTGGAAAAAGAGGAGGGAAATTTTTTGTTTATTTTTTTTAAAAAAAATCTCACTTTTTACTAATAATTTCAATTTAAAATTTATATCAATTATTCTTTAAAAATAAATAAGTATTTTTCTTACTTAAATAACAAACGAGTAATAAACAAATTTAAGAATACAAAGCATGTGGGCCCTGTGAACCCCCAGCAGATCTATCCATTCATTTTAAATACTTGATTGAATTAAAATATATTTAAAGATTAAAATATATTTTATTTTTAAATTTTAATTATTTTATTTTATTTTAAAAAATTCAGTTACGTTGATACATAACATCAACATTAGTAATTGACAGAGGAAAAGGAGTGCACTGGTGATGGAGCAAAGGAGAAGAAGATAATAAAAATGGGGAATTGGAAGTCCCGTCTCCCAAGAGGTTTTTAGAATTTTATTATATAGGGAAGTTATTCGGGTTAGAACTCGGGTTAAGTTATTATATATTTTATTATAAAGTAACTCTTTTGAGACAAATTTATACGCATAGAACGTGATATTAAATCAAGCGAATTGTTTGGATATCAAAGGTCGCAATCTTAAATCAAGCGAACCATAAAAATGACAGTCGCGATATCAAATCAAGCAAACTGTTAGAATATCGAAGGTTGCGATCTTAAATCAAGTAAACCATAAAAATGTTATTCATGTTGTTAAATCAAGCGAACTGTTAGAAGACCGAATGCCGCAATTTTAAACCAAGTGAACCGTAAAAATGACAGCTACGATCTTCAATCAAGCGAAATGTAAAAATGAAATTCATGATATTAAATCAAGCGAACTGTTAGAATATCAAAAGTTGTCATCTTAAAATTTGAGATGAAAAAATAATTTTTTTGTTTGAGATAATATATAAAAGCCAAAAGTTTTGAGTATGAAAATCCATTCCCCAATAGTTAGTTGCAGAAGTAGAGTTCCTATACCATACACTAGAGGTGATCATGGGTTGGGTGGTCCAGCCCGGCCTGACGGCCCGCCCAAAAAATGGGAGGGTTCGGGTACAAATATATGCCCGAAATATAGGTTTGGGTAAAAAAGATGCCAGTTTAGAAAATGGGCCGGCCCTCGGGTAAATTTTTTTATTAAATATATATATATTTATTTTTAAAATATACTACTTTTAGTTTTAAGTTTTAAGTTTTGTTTCACATCCGACAGTTTTCCAAAATCCCTAACCCTATCGTGCCCTCCTCCCTTTTTTTCCCAATTCCAAAATCAAGCTACCTCCACCGAATCACTGATCCACCTCCGGTCCTCCACCCAATTCCAGAATCAAGCATTTAAGGGTCTGTTTATTCCCGAATCGCCAACAAATTCGTATTTAAGGTAAACTGTTTGTTTATTCGTTAATATTCTTATGATTTTTTATGTTAATTATTTTGATTTTTGGGTAATAATGTTGCTAAATTTATTCGTTAATGTCTATGGAAAGAAGTAGAGATATTGAATAATGATTTTTTTTTCTTTTTTCTTTTATAATCTGAATGATGGATTTCTAGGATTCTCTTCCATGCCCTGAGAATGGTTTTACCCTATGCTTATTTCTCCAGACTGTGGTATCAAAATAAGGTTTGAGCTTAGGTGATTTGAGCATGTTTTGGGATGACTCAATTTTTTGAAAGCCTACAACTTAGTCAAGAGCAAATCTCAAGCTAATTCATAATTTAAGCCATAATCTTGCTTTGGAATTTCAGTTGAGTTAGCATGTGTTGGTAATACACATGTTCTAACTTATGTAGGTTTGAACTTCATTCAAGGTAAAGAAGTCTATCTATGTGTTCTTAGCAAATTTTAATTTACTTAATTTTCGTTGTATTTTGCTTAATTGTAGCGTCGTATTTTGCTTAATTTTCGCGTTTGAATCTTTTAAGAAATCATTAACAATGGATCCCTTCCATTTTCTGTCTGTTTGTTTCTGGTTAATCCGGGTAACTTTATTTCCTTCTTCTTCTTGTATGAAATGAAATTTGTCAATTAGCTTTCTGTTAATCTATGATTCAATCAAATAATTAAGCGGCAAACGTTCGTTTATATGTTTATATCTGGAAATGAAGTTCTCAGAATTTTGAAATTACATGGGATTCGAGTTTAATGAATTTATTATAATGTTTACTGAGATCACAAGCTTAGTTTCTTCATTTAATCTCATCTTTTTTGTTTTTGCTTTCTTTTATTGCAGAAACAAGCGACATTGAAATCAATTTGGCTTACCTTAGCTTGCTTTCCCGTAAGCTTTCATTTACATTTTCTTTTTAGAATTTAATTTAATTTGATTTGATTTTATTTTACTTTGTACAACATTTTGCTATTAAATGCAGGATTAGCAGATTTTCTAGTTATGCTAAAATTATTTATCTATTAGTAGGAAAATAATGAGATTGAGAAACGGAGATGCTTCTATTTATGAATTTGGATTAGATTTTTGCAGTTTGAATTTCATTAATTTCTTTTTTTGGTACATATGTAATTTAGCTTTTAGAATAAGTATGACTATCTCAATTGTTTAAACGCAAATGATAATTTCTAGTTTAGGTTTATATATACAATATTATGCTTTTTACGTTTATATATAAATTTGAAATCTAATAAATATTTTTGTTCCATTCAATTCTTATTCCTTTTTTGTTTGTGTTTTCACACTCTAATTTATTAGGAATTTTTAATTTTAAAGATTTTTTTTTAAATTTCATGTAATGATCTGATGATCAAATGTGTTCACTGCCTCAGATGTGGTCTGGGTTCGAGTCGTATTAGTTACGTTGATTGGACTTTGTCTTGTTATTATAATTTACAAAAAAATAAAAATACTTCTTTACATTTTAATTTACTAGAATTTCTTGATCTTGGTTAGAGTCTTTTAAATGCTTTGTTGAATTCAATCTAATTAAAAGGGGATAAAAACATCAACATCAATCATCCATTCACAAATTTGGTCTTTAATTTTCTCCCTCTTTATTATTCTTGTTTTCTTTATTTTAATTAGGATTACTTGAATCAAGTTTTAAATTCTAAATCATGTCATATTCGTCAAAGTAGTTAATCATATTCTAATCTCTCTTACTGAACTAATTTCCACTCCATTAATTCAATATTTACATAGGTGCTATAACTTTTCCTCTACATAACGGACTTTCAAAGTTAAACTATTTTATCTAGTTTTCATTTGTAGACCATGATATCTTTTTAAAATTATTTCAAATTTTTTTATACAAGGTAATTTTAAAGATAACTGATTGTAGCTTAAAATTATTTCAAAAGTTAGTATGAATTTTATTAAAAAAACATTTAATAACAAATTGGGTAAGTTTAAAATTACAACATAGATTGTAGCTTAAAATATAAGAATACATAAATAATTTTATATTAATAATTTATGAAAAATGAATTAATCATAAATCTCCATGCAGGTACAACAATTAAAGTTAATAAAATAGAGCATCCTTCTCATCATCTTTAACATCTAGCCTAGAAAACTAAAATCAAAATTATTTTTATATCATTGAAGTAAGTAAAAATCCAATAAAAATCCAATAATTTTAACCTATTTGTTTGGCGAATACTCCATCCAACATCTCCATTCTCATAACCTTCCAATCCCAACTGCACAAACCACCATATTATGATCCTTAGCCTTTTCCATTCTACTTTTAATTTGCTTTCATTTAATTTATAAGTTTTTCTTCTGTTGTATTATATATATCAGGCACAATGACACTGTTGTGCTCGAAATTTCACATTATAGCCTTGTTCTCTTTCATGCTTCGCTGCTCAATTGTGGCTGCTACACAATATTTATGTTCAGTTATTTAATTTTAATACATGTATATATATTCAATAACCGAGTTATAAATAAGATTATTTTTGGATTTCAGGACTTGAGTTTTTACGATTATGGCTAGTTCGAACACTCCTATACCTGTGGATGATGGGTTTAATGAGTATGAAAGTGCTCTCAAACGTCAAAAGTCTACCACTTCAAAGGTGTGGGATGAAATGACAAAGCTTGAATGCGAGAACAAAAATGAATTGAAGGCACAATGTAATCACTATAAGACTATCTTCTCTGTTAAGTCTTCTAGTGGAACCTCTCATTTAAGACGTCATCTAAATAGATGTTTGAAAAAAGTTAATAAGGACATCACTCAATACACCATAGCCACTCAACCATCACCAGAAGGTGTTCCATCTATCAAAAACTACAAGTTTGATGTTGATGAGTGTCATCAAGCTATTTTTACTTTTCTTGTGTGTGGCAAGCATTCATTTAGGACAGTTGAAGAACCGGGATTTAAATACATGATGAGAATTGCTAGTCCTAATTTTAAGAATATAAGTAGACATACAACTGATAGGGATGTCCTAATGTATTATGCAAAAGAGAGAGATCGTGTTAAAGAAGAGTTGGCTAAAGCACCTGGTTTAATTTGTCTAACTTCTGATAATTGAAACTCGGAGCATACTAATGATGAATATATTTGCATTACTGCTCATTGGGTTGACAAAGATTGGAAGCTACAAAAGAAAATCATAAGGTTTAGACATTTATTTCCTCCGTATAATGGTTTGAACATAGCGGATGAACTTGTTTTATGTTTATCTCAATGGGGTATAGATAAGAAAATTTTCAGCATCACTTTGGATAATGCTTCTTATAATGATGTTATGGTTTCTTGTCTTAAAAATTGTTTTCGTGCAAACCGAGCTATTTTGTGTGATAGTGCTTTTTTTCAAGTTAGATGTTGTGCACATATATTGAATCTTATAGTTAAAGCTGGTTTGGAGCTTGCTGATGATGTTGTTGGTAAGATTCGAAATGGAATTAGGTACATAAAAAAGTCAGAAATTCGTAGGAAAAGATTTTATGATGTGGCCGACAAAAGTTTTCATTTGAATGTGACCAAAAAGTTACGTCAAGATGTGTGTATGAGATGGAATTCTACTTATTTGATGCTTGAATCTTCTCTTTACTATAAAGATGTGCTAGATTATTGGGGCCAACGGGATAAAACTTATCAAATATTTGCACTTTCTAACGAGGAGTGGAGAAATGTTGCTATTATTTGCAAATTTTTGAAAGTCTTTTATGATGTGACTTGTGTTTTTTCTGATTGTAATTATCCAACGGCTAATTTTTATTTTAAAAGGGTTTGAAAGGTTTACAAGGTCTTGCTTGATACAGTTAAAGGTCTTTATTCAGTTTTAACTCGAATGGTTAAGCAAATGCAAGAGAAATTTAATAAGTATTGGGCTGAGTATTCATTGATGTAAAAATAGAATATCGGTAATGACAATATATCGCAAAGAAAATAAAAATAGAAATAAAAATAAAGAACATACAGATTTTACGTGGAAACCCTTTCGGGAAAAAACCACTGGCAGAGGAGAAGAAAATTCACTATGTCGAATTCGAATTATTACAAGAGGAGTAGACTATGTCTATTTATAGGTTTGTAAAACCATATTCTAATAGGAGTGAAACACCTTATTCTAATCAATATCAAATAGATGGACTTTAATAAGGTTTAAAAAACCTTATTCTAAAATAAAATAAAAGAAGAATAATTCTATAGGGATTTTACTTTTATTTTATTTTACCACAGTATTTTATTTAAATAAGGATTCGGGTCACTTAATTCTAACAATCTCTACCTTGACACGAATTCTTAATGAATAAGTTTTTCATCGCGAACTCTCAACGAACAAGTTCTCCACCTCTTCCATAAAACCCTTTAAGGGTTTATCTTCAACAATGAATACCAACCAAGTCTAAACAATGCTCAAACTTGGTTATAGGAAGTGACTTAGTCATCATATCTGCAGGATTTTCATGAGTACTAATTTTACTCACAACAATATCACCACGAACAA
This sequence comes from Gossypium hirsutum, assembly GCF_007990345.1. Taxonomy (NCBI): domain Eukaryota; kingdom Viridiplantae; phylum Streptophyta; class Magnoliopsida; order Malvales; family Malvaceae; genus Gossypium; species Gossypium hirsutum. Next base: position 48,272,170 of record NC_053445.1, read on the forward strand.
TAATATCATGAACAAAATGATACCGAACATCAATGTGTTTTGTTCTCTCATCAAAGATTTGATCTTTTGTAAGGAATATGACACTCTGACTGTCACAAAATATTGTATTGATTTGAAGGTCTTCATTGAGTTCACTAAAGAGTCCCTTCAACCAAATAGCTTCTCTACAAGCCTCAGTAATCGCCATGTATTCAGCTTCAGTGGTAGACAAAACGACTGTAGTTTGCAAAGTGGCTTTCCAACTGATTGCACAACCTCCGATTGTAAAGACGTAAACTGTGAGAGATCTTCTTCTATCGATGTCTCCAGCAAAATCAGCATCAACATACCCAATGATTCCATCTCTAGTTCTTCCAAACTGTAAGCAAACATCAGTAGTACCTCGTAAGTATCTTAAAACCCACTGAACTGCTTTCTAATGTTCTTTACCAATATTCGCCATGTACCTGCTAACTGCACTAATTGCATATGATAAATCTGGACATGAACAAACCATGGAATATATGAGAGATCCCACTGCACTAGAGTATGAAACATGTGACATGTACTCAATCTCATCATCTGATTGTGGAGACAAAGCTGATGAAATTCTGAAATGGGCTGTTAAAGGAGTACTAGCAGGCTTAGCATTCTGCATATTGAATCTGCAAAGAACTTTCTCAATGTACCCCTTCTGACTTAGGTACAATTTATTTGTTTTTCTATCTCTGAGAATCTCTATACCAAGTATCTTCTTTACTGGTCTCAAATCTTTCATCTCAAATTCTTCACTTAGTTAGGCTTTCACCTTTCTTATCTCTCATTTATCTTTCTTTGCTATCAATATGTCATCAACAAAAAGGAGTAAATACACAAAAGAACCATCACTATTTTTCTTAAAGTAAACACAACTGTCAAAGCTACTTCTTTTAAAATTATGAGAAGTTATAAAGGAATCAAACCTCTTATACCACTGTCTTGGTGACTATTTCAAACTGTAAAGGGACTTTTTCAGCAATCAAACATAGTCCTCTTTTTCTAAGACTGTAAAACCCTCTGACTATTGCATGTAAATATCCTCTTCAAGTTCTCCATGCAAAAATACAATTTTTACATCTAACTGCTCAAGCTCCAAATCATGCATGGCCACAATACCAAGCAAAGCTCGAATCGAACTATGCTTCACAACTAGAGAGAACACATCTGTGAAGTCCACTTTTGGAATTTAACTGTAACCCTTTGCAACAAGCCTTACTTTATATCTGGGTTCTTCAACTCTTGGAGTCCCCTCTTTCTTCTTAAACACCCATTTACAAAGAACAACCTTTTTACCTTTAGGAAGTTTCACAAGATCCCATGTTTTATTTTTGTGTAGTGATTCCATCTCCTCTTGCATAGTAAACATCCATTTTTCTGAGTCTTCACAACTAACTGCCTCAGAATAACTAGATGGCTCTTGGTTTGCATTTATATCTTTAGCCACATTTAAAACGTAAGCAACTAGATCAGCCTCAGCATACTTCTTTGGAGGTTTAATTTCTCTTCTAGTTCTATTTTTGGCTATAGTGTATTGTGGTGAAGAAGCAACTCTATTTTGAATTTTTGTACTGACTTTAGTAGTCGACTCTGTTGTAGATTCTGTATCAATCTGATGCTCCACCTACCTTTGATTTTCTTTATTGAAAGAGTCTTAAAGAGATAAGTTAGGTAGCATAGCAGTTTCATCAAAAACATCTCTGCTAATCACAACTTTTCTATTTTCAGGATACCATAACTTATACCCTTTTACACCAGCTTTATAACCAAGAAAAACACATTTAATGGATCTCGATTCCAATTTTTCATTATCAATATGAGCATATACAAGACAACCAAAGATCTTTAATTCAGAATAGTAAGCAGGATTACCAGACCATACCTCTTGTGAAGTCTTTTTCTCAATGGAAACGGATGGAGATTGGTTGATAAAAAAACATGCAGTAGAGGCTGTTTCAACCCAAAATGACTTTGGTAAGTTGGCATTTGACAACATACATCGAACCTTCTCCATAATCATTCTGTTCATTCGTTCTACAATGCCGTTTTGTTGTGGAGTATGATGAACTGTCAAGTGTCTCACGATTCGTTCTGACTTGCACAGTTTATTAAACTCATCAGAACAAAACTCTAAACCATTGTCTATATGGAGATATTTTATTTACTTTCTTGCCTGTTTTTCAATCATGGTTTTCTAAGACTTAAATGCGGAAAACACATCACTTTTCTGCTTCAGGAAGAACGCCCACACTTTTCTAGAAAAATCATCAATAAAAGTTAGCACATAATTAGCTCCACGTCTCGAAGGCACTCTGGATGGCCCCCACAGATCAGAATGAATATACTCCAACGTTCTTTTTGTGTTATGGATTCCTCTGGTGAATCAAACTCTCTTTTGCTTCCCAAAAACGTAGTGCTCACAGAACTTCAGTTTGCAAATTCCTTGCCTATCAAGAAATCCTCTTTTGCTTAATTCTGCCATGCCATTTTCACTCATATGCCCTAGGCGCGTATGCCAAAGTTTAGTAATATCATCATCTGACAAGGAAGAGGATGCGACAGCTACATCACCAGTAACAGTAGAACCCTGCAAAACTTATAACTTAGTAGTCTTTCTCTGCCCTTTCATCACAACGAGGGAACCTTTGGAAATCTTCAAAACCCCACTTTCAGCTATGTATTTGTACCCTTTTGAATCAAAAGTACTCAACGAAATTAAATTTCTCTTTAATTCTGGAACATGTCGTACGTCACTAAGTGCTCTAACAACTCCATCAAACATCTTAACTTTAATTGTTCCAACACCTGTAATTTTACAAGAAGCATTATTTCCCATCAAAACAATACCTTCAGACACTATTTCGTAAGTTGTAAACCAATCCCGATTGGGACTCATGTGAAAGGTGCAGCCTGAATCAAGGATCCACTCCTCGCTCACTTTAAAATTGTTGACAGAAGCGACTAGAAGTTCACCATCGCTGTAGTCTTCTACAATATCAGCCTTACCAGAATTTTATGGTTGTTTTCCATTTTGATTCGCAGCCTCCCTTTTGATCTTGCTTTGTAGCTTATAGCACTTAGATTTAATGTGCCCTTTCTTCTTGCAAAAGTTACAAGTTTTACCTCTGTTTGAAGACTTCGATCTACCTTTAGATTTACCGTGAGGATTCTGTTCCTGTGTCCTTCCACGATCATCATCAACAATCTAATCTTGTTTCCTACGAACAATGAGACCCTCTCCTTATGAGTCAGTTTTAACCACAAGATGCTTTATCTTATCATACGAGGTTAAAGAATCATAAACCTCATCAATTGTAAGAGGCTCGCGACTATATAAAATTGTATCTCTAAAGGTTGAATAAGACGGAGGCAACGAACAAAGTAGAATCAACCCTAGATCTTCCTTATCATACTAAACCTCCATGGCCTCCAAACGATGAGCATAAAGACGCTACTTCATATGCAGCTTACTAGTTAGAGTTTTCGACATACATATTTGTTCCAACCTCTTCCATAATCCAGCGGCGGTCTTCTCCTTCATTACATCCTACAAAATTTCGTTAGACAAATACAGATGTAACTGTGTTAATGCCTTTCGATCCTTGCGCTTCTTCTCTTCCTCCGTTAATGTTGAAGGCGTCTTATCTACCCCTAGCAGGACTTCCTTTAAGTTCATCTGTACAAGAACTGTCTGCATCTTTATCTGCCACAACGCGAATCTAGTGTTGCGATCCAACAGTGAAATTTCATACTTCAAAGACACCATTACCGTGATTGAGATGAACAACCTGGAAGCTCGGATACCAATTTGTAAAAATAGAATATCGGTAATGACAATATATCGCAAAGAAAATAAAAATAGAAATAAAAATAAAGAACACACAGATTTTACGTGGAAACCCTTTCGGGAAAAAACCACGAGAAGAGGAGAAGAAAATTCACTATGTCGAATTCGAATTATTACAAGAGGAGTAGACTACGTCTATTTATAGGCTTGTAAAACCATATTCTAATAGGAGTAAAACACCTTATTCTAATCAATATTAAATAGATGGAGTTTAATAAGGTTTAAAAAATCTTATTTTAAAATAAAATAAAAAAATATAATTCTATAGGGATTTTACTTTTATTTTATTTTACCACAGTATTTTATTTAAATAAGAATTCAGGTCACATAATTCTAACAGTTGATATTGTCATGTGCTGCAATTTTAGATCCTCGTTATAAGTTGAATTATGTACAGTATTGCTTTACTACAATCTATGGTATTCATGCTTCAGATTTTGTTGAGACCATTCTTAGCAATCTTGGACTTTTGTTTGATGAGTATGTTAAGAAATCCAAATCTACGTCTTCCTCTTTGGCTGGGAGTTCCAATATTTCGGATAAAAATCCAGTTGATTCTGGTTTGGATGAACACAATGTTAATAGTGCTAATTTTGGGGGATATTTTGATAAGAGTGATGATTATAAACGGTATTTAAATGAATCTAGCACTATGAGTGAAAAGTCACAGTTGGACATTTATTTGGAAGAACTGGAGCTTGAGTTGAATAGTCAAATAAATGTTTTTAGATTATTGGAGCAAAAGTTTAGTTCGATACAATGAGCTTTCATTATTGGCTCGTGATCTTTTGGCAATTCCAATATCGACTGTAGCTTTCGAATCGACTTTTAACATGGGTAAGAAAGTTATCACACCTTTGAGGAGTTCATTAAGCCAAAAACGGTTCAAGCTGTTGTTTGCTTGGATGATTGGATGCGAGCTAATGGATTTTCAACAGGTAATTATTATTCTCGTTTTATTGTTGTAATTTTATATTACTTTTTCATCAATTTGATTATCTAATTATTTATTCTTATTTCATGTTAGAAATTGGTTGCAAAAAGGATGATGAGGATGATGTTTCTTCGGTTGCTTTTTAGGATACTTCCTTTCTAATTGTTGAAAATTTAATTTAGCTTACAATTTATATTTTGTTATAAAATTAAATATGTTGATTGGTTAATGTATGGAGATTTTGGTTGGTTGATTATATTTTGCAAGTTTTTTTATACAATTTTGGTGTTTACTAGAGGTGATCATGGGTTGGGTGGCCCGGCCCGACGGCTCGCCCGAAAAATAAGAGGGTTCGGGTAAAAATATAGGCCCAAAATATGGGTTTGGGCAAAAAATAGGGGAGTTCGGATAAAAATATAGGTCTGAATATATATTAAATATATATTTTTTATTTTTAATATATACTACTTTTAGTTTTAAGTTTTAAGTTTTGTTTCACTTCCTTATAGTCTTCCAAAATCCGTAACCCTATCGTGCCCTCCTCCCCTTTTTTTCCCATTTCCAAAATCAAGCTACCTCCACCGAATCACCGATCCACCTCCGGTCCTCCACCCAATTCCATAATCAAGCATTTAAGGGTTTGTTTATTCCTGAATTGCCAACAAATTCGTATTTAAGGTAAACCGTTTGTTTATTCCTTAATGTTCATATGATTTTTTATACTAATTATTTTGATTTTTGGGTAATAATGTTGCTAAATTTATTCGTTAATGTCTGTGGAAAGAAGTAGAGATATTGAATAATGATTTTTTTCCTTTTTTCTTTTATAATCTGAATGATGGATTTCTAGGATTCTCTTCCATGCGCTGAGAATGGTTTAACCCTATGCTTATTTCTCCAGACTATGATACTAAAATAAGGTTTGAGCTTAGGTGATTTGAGCATGTTTTGGGATGACTAAATTTTTTGAAAGCCTGCAACTTAGTCAAGAGAAAATCTCAAGCTAATTCATAATTTAAGCCATAATCTTGATTTGGAATTTCAGTTGAGTTAGCATGTGTTGGCAATACACATGTTCTAACTTATGCAGTTTGAATTTCATTCAAGTTAAAGAAGTCTGTCTATGTGTTCTTAGCAGATTTTAATTTACTTAATTTTCGTTGTATTTTGCTTAATTTTCGCATTGTATTTTGATTAATTTTGGCGTTTGAATCTTTTAAGAAATCATTAACAACGGATCCCTTCCATTTTCTGTCTGTTTATTTCTGGTTAATCCGGGTAACTTCATTTCCTTCTTCTTCTTCTTCTTTAATGAAATGAAATTTGTCAATTAGCTTTCTATTAATCTATGATTCAATCAAATAATTAAGCGGCAAACGTTTGTTTATATGTTTATATCTGGAAATGAAGTTCTCAGAATTTTGAAATTGCATGAGATTCGAGTTTAATGAATTTATTATAATGTTTACTGAGATCACAAACTTAGTTTCTTCATTTAATCTCATATTTTTTGGTTTTTCTTTCTTTTATTGCAGAAACAAGCGACATTGAAATCGATTTGGCTTACCTTAGCTTCCTTTCCCGTAAGCTTTCATTGACATTTTCTTTTTAGAATTTAATTTAATTTGATTTGATTTTATTTTACTTTGTACAACATTTTGCAATTAAATGGAGGATTAGCAAATTTTCTAGATGTTATGCTAAAATTGTTTATCTACTAGTAGGAAAATGGGATTGAGAAATGGAGATGCTTCTATTTAAGAATTTGGATTGGATTTATACAGTTTGAATTTCATTAATTTCTTTTTTGGTACATATGTAATTTAGCTTATAGAATAAGTATGACTATCTCAATTGTTTAAACGCAAAGGATGTTTTCTAGTTTAGGATTATATATACAATATTATGCTTTCTACGTTTATATATAAATTTGAAATCTAATAAATGTTTTTGTTCCATTCAATTCTTATTCCTTTTTTGTTTGTGTTTTCACACTCTAATTTATTAGGAATTTTTAATTTTAAAGATTGCTTTTTTTGAATTTCATGTAATGATCTGATGATCAAATGTATTCTCCGCCTCAGATGTGGTCTGGGTTCGAGTCGTATTAGTTACATTGATTGTTTTTTTCTTGTTATTATAATTTGCAAAAAAAATAAAAATACTTCTTCATATTTTAATTTACTAGAATTTCTTGATCTTGGTTAGAGTCTTTTAAATGCTTTGTTGAATTCAATCTAATTAAAAGGGGATAAAAACATCAACATCAATCATCCATTCACAAATTTGGTCTTTAATTTTCTCTCTCTTTATTATTCTTGTTTTCTTTATTTTAATTAGGATTAGTTGAATTAAGTTTTAAATTTTAAATCATGTCAAATTCGTTAAAGTAGTTAATCATATTCTAATCTCTCTTATTGAACTAATTTCCACTCCATTAATTCAATATTTACATAGGTGCTATAACTTTTCCTCTACATAACGGACTTTTAAAGTTAAACTATTTTATCTAGTTTTCATTTGTAGACCATGATATCTTTTTAAAATTATTTCAAATTTTTTTTATACAAGGTAATTTTAAAGATAATTGATTGTAGCTTAAAATTATTTCTAAAGTTAGTATGAATTTTATTAAAAAACATTTAATAACAAATTGGATAAGTTTAAAATTACAACATAGATTGTAGTTTAAAATATAAGAATACATAAATAATTTTATATTAATAATTTATGAGAAATGAATTAATCATAAATCTCCATGCAGGTACAACAATTAAAGTTAATAAAATATAGCATCCTTCTCATCATCTTTAAGATCTAGCCTGGAAAACTAAAATCAAAATTATTTTTATATCATTGAAGTAAGTAAAAATCCAATAATTTTAACCTATTTGTTTGGCGAATACTCCATCCAACATCTCCATTCTCATAACCTTCCAATCCCAACTGCACAAACCACCATATTATGATCCTCAGCCTTTTCCATTCTACTTTTAATTTGCTTTCATTTAATTTATAAGTTTTTCTTCTGTTGTATTATATATATCAAGCACAATGACACTGTTGTGCTCGAAATTTCACATTATTGCCTTGTTCTCTTTCATGCTTCGCTGCTCAATCGTGGCTGCTACACAATATTTAGGTTCAGTTATTTAATTTTAATACATGTATATATATTCAATAACCGAGTTATAAATAAGATTATTTTTGGATTTCAGGACTTGAGTTTTTACGATTATGGCTAGTTCGAACACTCCTATACCTGTGGATGATGGGTTTAATGAGTATGAAAGTGCTCTCAAACGTCAAAAGTCTACCACTTCAAAGGTGTGGGATGAAATGACAAAGCTTGAATGCGAGAACAAAAATGAATTGAAGGCACAATGTAATCACTATAAGACTATCTTCTCTGTTAAGTCTTCTAGTGGAACCTCTCATTTAAGACGTCATCTAAATAGATGTTTGAAAAAAGTTAATAAGGACATCACTCAATACACCATAGCCACTCAACCATCACCAGAAGGTGTTCCATCTATAAAAAACTACAAGTTTGATGTTGATGAGTGTCGTCAAGCTATTTTTACTTTTCTTGTGTGTGGCAAGCATTCATTTAGGACAGTTGAAGAACCGGGATTTAAATACATGATGAGAATTGCTAGTCCTAATTTTAAGAATATAAGTAGACATACAACTGATAGGGATGTCCTAATGTATTATGCAAAAGAGAGAGATCGTGTTAAAGAAGAGTTGGCTAAAGCACCTGGTTTAATTTGTCTAACTTCTGATAATTGAAACCCGGAGCATACTAATGATGAATATATTTGCATTACTGCTCATTGGGTTGACAAAGATTGGAAGCTACAAAAGAAAATCATAAGGTTTAGACCTTTATTTCCTCCGTATAATGGTTTGAACATAGCGGATGAACTTGTTTTATGTTTATCTCAATGGGGTATAGATAAGAAAATTTTTAGCATCACTTTGGATAATGCTTCTTATAATGATGTTATGGTTTCTTGTCTTAAAAATTGTTTTCGTGCAAACCGAGCTATTTTCTGTGATGGTGCTTTTTTTCAAGTTAGATGTTGTGCACATATATTGAATCTTATAGTTAAAGCTGGTTTGGAACTTGCTGATGATGTTGTTGGTAAGATTCGAAATGGAATTAGGTACATAAAAAAGTCAGGAATTCGTAGGAAAAGATTGTATGATGTGGCCGACAAAAGTTTTTATTTGAATGTGACCAAAAAGGTTCGCCAAGATGTGTGTATGAGATGGAATTCTACTTATTTGATATTTGAATCTTCTCTTTACTATAAAGATGTGCTAGATTATTGGGGCCAACGAGATAAATATTATCAAATGTTTGCACTTCCTAACGAGGAGTGGAGAAATGTTGCTATTCCTTGCAAATTTTTGAAAGCCTTTTATGATGTGACGTGTTTTTTCTGGTTCTAATTATCCAACGGCTAATCTTTATTTTAGAAGGGTTTGGAAGGTTCACAAGGTCTTACTTGATATAGTTAAAGGTCCTTATTCATTTTTAAATCCAATGGTTAAGCAAATGCAATAGAAATTTAATAAGTATTGGGCTGAGTATTCGTTGATATTGTCATGTGCTGCAATTTTAGATCCTCGTTACAAGTTGAATTATGTGCAGTATTGCTTTACTACAACCTATGGTATTCATGCTTCAGATTTTGTTGAGACCATTCTTAGCAATCTTAGACTATTGTTTGATGAGTATGTTAAGAAATCCAAATCCACGTCTTCCTCTTTGGCTGGGAGTTCTAATGTTTCGGATAAAAATCCTGTTGATTCTAGTTTGGATGAACACAATGTTAATAGTGCTGATTTTGGGGGATATTTTGATGAGAGTGATGATTATAAACAGTATTTAAATGAATCTAGCACTAGAAGTGAAAAGTCACAGTTGGACTTTTATTTGGAAGAACCAGAGCTTGAGTTGAATAGTCAAATAGATGTTTTAGATTATTAGAGCAAAAGTTCAATTCGATACAATAATCTTTCATTATTGGCTCGTGATCTTTTGGTAATTCCAATATCGACTGTAGCTTCCGAATCGACTTTTAGCATGGGTAAGAAAGTTACCACACCTTTGAGGAGTTCAGTGAAGCCAAAAATGGTTCAAGCCATTGTTTGCTTGGATGATTGGATGGAGCTAATGGATTTTCAACAGGTAATTATTATTCTCGTTTTATTGTTGTAATTTTATATTATTTTTTCATCAATTTGATTATCTAATTATTTATTCTTATTTCATGTTAGAAATTGGTTGCAAAAAGGACGATGAGGACGATGAGGATGATGTTTCTTCGGTTGCTTTTTAGGATACTTCCTTTCTGATTGTTGAAAATTTAATTTAGCTTACAATTTATATTTTGTTATAAAATTAAATATGTTGATTGGTTAATGTATGAATATTTTGGTTGGTTGATTATATTTTACAAGTTTTTTAATACAATTTTGGTGTTTACTAAAAATAAATAAATAAAAAAAGGGTCGGCCGGGCTCGGGCTTAGGAATTTTTTCCTGGGCCGGGCCTGGACAAAATTTCATGCCCATATTTCGGGTCGAGCCCAAGACCGGGCCTAGGAAGCGGGCCAAAAATTTTTCTAGGCCCGGCCCGACCCATGATCACCTCTAGTGTTTACTAAAAATGGGCCGGGCCGGGCTCAAGCTTAGGATTTTTTTCTCGGGCCGGGCATGGACAAAATTTCAGGCCCATATTTCGAGCCGGGCCATGCCCGGTGCCTAGGAAGCGGCTCTACCATACACATCCGTAAAGAACAAAGAATAGACAAATTAGATTATTAAAACTTTGTAGCAACAGATTAAAAATATTAAATATTTATTGATAGCTCAATTTTCATTGATTATTTGGCTGCATTCATATTCTATTGATTATTTCACTAATTATTGTAATATATTGATTTTATTATTATCATTAACACGGTATTATTTTAAAATGTAGTAAAATAATAAGATAAATATTAAAACTATATATGAATTATAATCTAATCTGTAATGTTATAAATGGATCTTAATTTTATGTAATTTTATAGATAAAATTTTGATTTGATTTAATTTTTATAAATCACTAACATGACTGAATTAGTACTATTTTAGGTTGATGTATTGCATATACAAATAATTATATTAATCGAATATGAAAACAAATGATTTATTCATTTCTTTAAATGTGTAAAATTAAATCAAAATCAAAATTATATATATGAATCACAATTCAAATTTGATATGTATAATTACACCGAATAAAAATTTATATATTAAATTACATATTAAAATAAAATTTATTATAAATAATTTTATGGGTATGTTAAAGAATTACCAGACAACTACTGTTGAGTGTGAACCCATCGAGTGTTGTAGGCATACAAAGTCATGATGAGATTCAGGTGGGCCTAGCAACCATCAACCATCAACTATTGTCAGTTAGCCTCCTTAGATTTGCATGCTTTATATTTGGATTTATTCATGAGTCGAGTCAGTCACTCTGAAAATAAATTTAAACAAAATGTAAGATTTGCTGAAAAAATGAGTTGGCCTCAATCTAATCTGAATTATTAAAAAAGTAAAAAATTGTTATTTTTTTGCTCTTTTCTAACTATTTTACTACTATTTTCATGTTGTTTTTTTATTATGTTTTGATACAATTTTATTATTATGTTACTACTATTTTATTATTTTTTGGAACAAAATTTTAAACTTATTTTTCAAATTGAGCCAAGCATATCAAACGAGCCTAAAATTTTGGCTTGAACCCAGCCCGACCCATGAACAGGTCCATTCATATTCCATCTCATATCAAGTTGGGTATTAGCACTAGGAGCGAAATTTTTGGGGATTGAAATTAAATTATGTATTTTTGTAAGAGTTAAAATACAATTTTATCATTTTATTACTTTACATCTTTATAATTTTTAAATAACTAAAATAAAATTTTGTCATTTTAAAGGTTAAAATGTAATTTTACCATGTAATAACTTATATACATCTTAAGGTGCCGAAAGTAAAACTTTTCATTATAGAGGGCCAGAGCTCCTGGTACCGCCCCTGGCACCACCCTATAACCGTGGGATTTGCCACTGAGTATACAGCATCAGCAAAGACTAAGGCTAGCTATGAGATTGCGTCGATGAAAAAGTGACTAGTTTCTTTGAGTGAGGTATGGTAAACCTTTTTAGCCTACTCCATGTAGAAAGATGAAACCTTTTTGGGATTCTATACGTTGCAGTCATCCATGGCGGCAGTTTCTTTGAAATTATTGATTTAAGAGTTGGCGAAGTTTCGCCAATGGTATGTTGCTGCTTGGCCCTCTTCTCATTTAATTATTTATATTATCTTTCATAAAATACAACGGACAAGGTGTTTAGTAGCAATAAAGTATATAAAATTGTTGCTTTTTTCTTTATTTGCCAAACAACAAAAGTTTGAGCGTGCAGAACTTCACATGAACATGGTGAATTAGGCGGAACTATGTACAAGTGAACTAAATAAGAAAAAAATATATAGATTTTTTTTCCCTTTGTATGCATGGCACCAATATACCATCAAATACCATAAAGGATGTCAAAAGAGTCAGCTTTAGGTCTCGCTCTGTTGGCCGTGCAGAAGACTTTCAGGGCAAAGTGGCAGTACCTTCCTCTACACCAATGTCTTTCACACCAGAGCTTAAAGATGAAGATAGATCATCCTCCACCCTATCATGTTCGTCCTCAAGGAAAGAGCCCTTCCGTCGCAATTCCTTTATCTTGAAAAATTCATCATAGTGTGATTTTCGTTGCTCCTTAAAGTTCCTACCACTTTGATCTGTTTCAGAATCTGAAAAAAGTAGAACATACTAAAAACCATCAACCAAAGATTGAACACAAGACAATAAATCGTAAGCTAGTGATGACCTGGAAGACTTAAGATTGGATGGTGGAGTAGTGAAAGGTGTTCGTATCTTCATAACCTTTTTTGGACCTCTGTGTATCGTAGAAAAGTCATCTAGTTCTGTTTACTTTCTCAGTAAGTGAATAAGCATTAGAGAATACCATGAGAATCATACGGATGACTCGAGCCAAGAGAAAATGGCACAAGAAAATAATGAAACCTCCAAGCTATAAGTGAAAGCAAAAGTTTAGAAGCTATAACCCTTGAAATGATAATGTTCCACATCATGAATCTTTCCAGACACATCCCACCATTCCTCCAAAAAGATGAAAAAGGTTCATGAGATGATAAATTCCACTAGGAAAAACAAGGGCTTTACCCATCACAAGGTTGTCTGCTAGAGCAAGCCTCATATCATTTAGACTGAAAACAATCAATTTTGATCTTTTGAAAGATGAAGTTGTCATCAAATATGTTAACCAACTTAAAGGAAAGTGAAACATTTCTCAATATGCTATGAAAAAAAGGACAACTTAAAAGCACAGATAGTAAGAAAACCTTCTTCGTGAGCCACAGCATTAGCGTCATCACCCGAAGATGTCCAGCCAGCTGAGCACCCAGTTGTTTTTGTACTAGGGGAAGCCACATCCTTCAAAGCAGGGCATAATTTTTTTGCATCCATATCATCGAGACAATCATTGAAAACATGTCTTACAGGAGACAAAGACACTACAAACCGATATCAGATTTTATCGTGAGAAAAGCAATCCAATCTTTTTTTTTTTTAAAAAAAAGCACTCAACAAATGTAGACGTAACGTGAAAACAAAACTAGAGCAACTTTCTCTAATATCCAACATGCATTTAAACTTAAAATAATAGATTTCTTCAGAAGGGTTTATGAGTATACCATCATCATCATCAATCATAGGGTGGTACGGCGTCTTGGGTTCAGTTATTTTCTGCCTTACAGGTTTATTTGCTTCAATTTCCTTAAGTTTTTCCTCATTCCATCTTACACGCCTAATGCTACCCCTAAAAAGAATTATTAGATCCAAGGCACAACTAGAAACTATAGAAAAGTATATATCTTTCTTCAGCAAAAAACCTGTATTAAAATGAATGTGTAAGTAGGAAAATGAAAAAAGATTATGCAAAATGGGAATTTTGTACGAAAATAGCTAATATTTAACCATTTGAGTCAAGAAACTCAAACTCCAGCCATAGCCTAATCAAGGCTGTGATAAGATGCCAATATTTAGATGAGTTGACCATATCCTTCCACATTAAAGCGTCATATCCCCATAATGCATTGTCACTCGACAACACACACACATATATGTATATATAATGGGTACATTTTCAGTTACCCCTTTTTTATTATAGAGTAATAGTCTCATACTGTTGCATCAAACCATTAACTGATACATTTAGGAGCCTTTCTAAAATAGAGATACCATACGAATATATTAAGTAATTTGAAAATCCATTCTGTGTTAAATCAAACAATCTGCACGATCAACATGCTAAATAAACCAACATCTAAAGCTGCTAAGGTGAACCCTAAAGAGGGAAAACACAAGCGACCAACTGCAGCTAAAGACATTGAGATTATTGAGCAATGAAAGAAAATGCATCAAATACAGCAATAACTTCGCATTACACGGTATCAAGAACAATGATAAAAACAATTTCAAGTTAGCCACCAATCAACTCTACATCCCATCCATCTCCTTCTAGAAGAAAAAGGAAATGGAAAGGAAAGAATATGGGAAGATATTACAATTACTTCATCCGGAAATTTCTTGAGTGCCAAAAGCAAGCTTCAAATGAACCTGATCCACTGAAACATTATAAGAATCACTTATCAAAACCTCAATGTATGAAAAATGAATCATGTAAACTATTATAAAAATATCAAATACAAAGTGATAGATTTATCCATGAGCTTGTCGTAGCTGTTTTTCATGTAAAGAAACAAACTGAAAGGAAAACAATGTCTGGACTTGATAAAAATACAAATTGAGAAATTAGGTATTATGGAAAAGTAGAGGATATAACACCAAATTCTCTCAAAAGCATAACTAGATCAACTCCAAGGGAAAACCATGTCAAACCTAATAAAGAAATGCTAATAGCATCTATGAGAGGAAGAAATTACAGGGAATCATCCCAAAAAAAACTAAAAGCAGAATCCCCAACAACATTAGAATTGTAGGCGGGAATCTCATTATCCCAAGGCTACAAGGCTATATACATCGACAACTTGAACTAGCTTTGTTGAGTTGCAAGGACTCTCATTTCTCGATTGTATACCAGGTTAATGCATTTGAGGTTTACTGTTCTTAAAATAAAACAAGGAGAGGCATAATATATCTACATTCAAAATAAAAAATTCATGATCCAATTAACTATTCTAAACGAAATAATAATTACAATTATATGCAAGTAATTCAACCAAGAACCATAAGTAGAAGGAAGCAGGGTGAAACCAGAATTAGGAAAAAGTACCCAATAATCTATTGAATGAAATGTATAGAAGGAGAATGCATGGAGAAATACAATTTACAAGAAAAGTTTGATACGATCAAATTATCAATCCCAAAAAAAAGGAAAAAACACTGTTGTTGGTTTTATTGAATGAAATTGAAGTAGAGGAAATGAAAAAGAAATTGGCGAGAGAAAATTGTACCTTTGGATTGATCCTCTTGGCTATTGTAGTTGTATGAAAATGTTATTTTGAGGCTTTTATTATTTCTAACTTTTAGTTAAATTCGGATGCAATGGCGTTACCGCCACCTTCGGTCTATTTCACTTTTACTTTCACGTCAGCTCTCGTACATCTTGCCACCTCAAATCAACTTATTATTAAATCATGATACAGAAAAACAAAATAAATATTTTTTAACTTAAAATGTTTAGTACACCGCGGGATCAACAAAATTCCTCTACCCCTTTCCTCTCTACATCTATCTTTTCCCTTTTAATTCCCCTTTTTTAAAATTAAAACAAATTCATCGCCTCTAATTTGCATTATACCTTTTCATTTTACTTGCATCTCGATGGCTTAACAATCAAGGGGTCTACAACATCAACTCTGATGGGTAAAAGAAGATCAATAGATTTTTCAGAATTCATCTCCTTTAATTTGGCAATTCATTTTTCTCTATTTTTCATCACTGTTGTTTAATTTCGGACCAAATTTGAAAAACTTAATCATCTATGTTTTTTTTCTTTGTTAGCAAGCTTAATGTGAAATTGAGCTTTATATTTTTCGTACATTTTCGTCATTTATTCATCGATATTTTTAAAAAAAAAATTCAATTTTTTGTGATTTCCATTGAAGTTTACCATTTTTTTTGAATTTCTGATTTTTTTTTTTAGTGTTTTGGTGATTTAAATAGTTGAAGCTGAAAACTTATTTATCAATATATTGTATTTTACTATTTTAGATTTATTGTTTAATAGGGATTGGATAGTGATAGTATATTAGTAAGTCTTGAAAACTTCCTAATATTAAAAGAGTTGTATAGGTTTTAATTTGTAAAGCACTAATCTCATCTATCTAGCTAGAGAAAGGTAACATTCGAGCTTCATCCCTCTCAATAGTCAATGCACTAATCACAATAGAATTGTGTTTACTGCCTAAATTGTGCAAACAATCAAACATTTTCATTCAACATTCCAAGTATTAACAATTGTTTAATTCAACAAAATGCATGGGAAGAATGACATGATTCTACTCATCATGTATGTAAATAAAGACACAATTTGGTTATATTGGGGAGATCAGAAATAATTAGAAACTTGAGTTTTTCATTTTCACTCTCGAGTCAACATTACTGCTCTTGGGAAGATTTACTGTGGAGACTGAGAAAAAGTGTTAACGCATATGCAATGGAAGCCTGGAGTTCCTATGAACTGAACATCAGGTTGTTCTAAGACCTGTACTTCTTTCTGCTCTCCTGTTGTTTGGGTTTTTTGTTTTTTACATCTTTTGCTTATTGTCCCTTCCTACAATATAATATTTTTCTCAACGAATTCAGATTTAATTGAGTTAATTCAAGTGAACTTTTTTTTTTAATATACATGATATTTAAGCTCAACATATTCAACTATTACGTTATTCTTGCGGATGCAATTAAAAGATCATATTGCTTGGCATGATTTACAAGGATAACGAAATTCATGTCATGAATACTGGATAAAATGTCTTCAAATACATTATTATTATTCCGGCTGAAAAGCAGCTATAGACAAAAGAAACTGTTACTGATAATGCATAGGCACAAATGACTTTATACACCTGACATAGTGAACAGTCAACTATAAATGCTATCTTATCATGGCAAAAATCCACCTATGCATGCTTATTACATTTCATGAACATTTAAACATGCTTTTTCAATACATTAAACTGATTTTTATTTTATTTTAAATATCATAGTTTTGGTTCCAGGAAAGAAAGAATCTGCTTCCAGATCTAAGTGGGGGAATTTGACATGCAACCCTTACTTTTTTTTTTTTCTTTTTTATGTTCTTTCTTTCGCAGAACCAGTACATTCCTGCAAAAAAAAAAAGCTTAGCATATGGAACAACATAAACAGAATTGAGATCAGTTGTGCAGTGGGTTTGGTCCTCCAGGGACAACTTTGTGCGAGACATCGTGAGCCGCCGTGTACTTGTTGTTGTTCCCAGAAACAGAAGCATAATAACTTGAAGTAAAATGGTGTGCAAATGAAAACTTTGTTTGCTGGTAGGAAGCCCAGGTGAGTTGCCGACAACTAGAGAGATGGACTGTTGCTAACATAACTGCGAGAATCAGAAGTGGAAGAAAAGGACTGGGAGTTCTCATGCTCTGAAAGGACTGCCAGAGTTTGGAAAACAAGATCTTCTTCTGAGTTGGATTTCTAGATTTCAAGGTCTATATATAATGGTAGCAGGCAACCAGTTAGAATGACATGAATGCCCATATTCTAATCATTATTAGCTCCAATTGGGATTAAGTCTAAACAGAGCCAAGAATTGGGTAGGGGTTTAATATCAGATATGAAGTTTGAGCTACAGATAAGGTTTTTTAAGTCGGCATATGTATGTTAATGAAATCCAGCAAGATTTCATAACTAGTTTTCTGTGATAATTTTGTTGTAATATGCTGGAAGGCAAATAAGGTTCTTTCTTAGCAAAGAATGATTAAACGTGTCTCCTGTCATTTTCAAGCAGAGGTTAGTCGTGTTTTAAGGGACCAAAGCATTGAATAAATTGTACGTTTGATTGGATATGTCAATGGCTCTCAATATTCATCTCAACTGCCAGCCTCATAAAGTGAAATTGTTTTAACTTAAATCACCAGTCCTTTCACCTTTACCCTTCCATTGTACCTAACCTGTTCCTTCCTTGGCTTCAGGGACCTCATTAACAGGAGCTTTTATAGCACCAGTTCCCCCTGTCGAAAAGCTGCGTACATTATAAAAGAAACTATAACATTGATGTATTCTGAAAGCAAAACATAAAAGATGAAGAAATCATGATGTTTATGAATTAGAAAGAAATCACAGATAACAGAATAAAAAGAAGGAAAAAGAAGAACAAGTGAGAGAGATTTTGAATGTAACAGTCTATTTCTTATTCAACATTATAAGCATTCAGAATGAAGAGTAGCACCTAGGCTACTTATAGCAGTTCAGGTGTTCTAGATAATTTGTTAGCAAAAAATAACAAACAAGTTACAGCTGTACCAGAAATAACAGACTTAAATCATAAGCCAGTATCAAGCATTTAACAGAAATACTAAACCAGCACAAGCACCTTGCGAGAAAGCTATATTGTGCTTATCTCAAACATATTATCAAACACCTGCATATCATTCTTACTGCCTGATATTCCCCCTGTTTTCTCCTCTTCCGAGAAAACAAAAGTCGTGGATACTGAGCAGAGTTGACATAATCCAAGCTTTGATCGCAGCGCAACAAATTGAGATTCACTTAAAGGTTTAGTGAATAGATCCGCAACTTGATTGTGTGCAGCAATATGATTGATTTGAAGATCACCCTTTACTACTTTTTCCCGGACAAAATGAAGATCAAGTTCAGCATGTTTCATCTTGGAATGAAGAATAGGATTTGCTGATATCTGGACAGCACCAGAATTATCGCACCATATAGTTGGAATTCCACAACACTTCTCTCCAAGATCAGTCAGAAGATGGATGAACCAAGCGATGTCAGCCGCAGTATTGGCGATATTAGTATAACTAAGTAACAGTTTTTTTAGTTATCAGTTGTTAGTAGTTAGTTAGATGGTTAGTCGGTTAAACCTATTGCTATAAATGTGTGTACTGCACGTATGATTCAGATAAGTTCAATAATAACAATGCTTGTTTTGTGAATATCATAATATGGTATCAGTTTTTCTTTCTTTTTTGGTAGATCTCTGAGGGCCTGTGTTCTTATGGCATTTCCTACCAGTCCGTCTCCTGTGCATTCTGATACGCCTGGAATGGCATCTAATGTCTCTGAAGCTGCTGTTGACAGCCGATTTATTACTGTCAAGAAGATTAATATTTTGCTTGATGATACTAATTACTTGCTATGGCGTTAGCAGGTGATTTTGGCAGTTAAAACTCACAATCTACAACAGTTTCTTGATTCTAGTACGACTCCTCCTCCTAGACAGATTCTGAGTGAAGATGGTGTTCTTCAGGATAATCTTGCTTTTTCAAGATTTCAACAGCAAGATTGTGCTTTAGCCTCTTGGCTGTTGTCGTCCGTTAGTGCAGCTGTCTTACCGCATCTCATTGGATTGGAATCTTGTGCTCAAATATGGAATGCAATTGTTGCGGTGTATGGTAGCAAAACCACCTCGCGATTAATGTCCTATCGCAGAGCTCTCCATTCTCAGCGAAAAGGTGAGCTGTCCATGAAAGATTACTTGATGAAAATTAAAAACTATTCTGATAGTCTTGCTAGCTGTGGTGAGGTAATTAGTGATCAAGAATATATCACTGCCGTTCTTAATGGTTTACCACCGGACTATGAAGCAATTATTGCTATTATTACTGCTAGCCAAGTACCTTACAGTATACAAGGAGTAACTACGATCTTGCTTGATGCTGAAGCTAGACAAAATGTTGTTGTGAGTGAAACTCCCAGCTCTGTTAATCTTGTATCTCATCAAGAGTCAACCTCGGTGCCTGAGACTGTCAATACACCCAACTATCGTCCCTCATCAAATGGTAGAAGTAGAGGGCGTGGTCGCTCATTTGGATCCCGTATACAGTGTCAATTGTGTGGTAAGTCAGGCCATCTTGTTGATCGGTGCTATCATCGATTTGAAGCATCGTATAAAAATATTGGTTCTAGACCTTCTATGATTCCTCAAGCAAATATTAGTATGTTTGGACATGGTGTTGCAACTGACTCTTGGCCACCATCTGTACCTACTGCCTATGTGTGCCCAGTTCAAGTCCATCACCGGGGGTCGGGTCCATCTGTCTCAACTGTTAATTGGAATAATCCATTTGATGCATCTGCTTCATTGCACTCTGGTATGTCTCCCAATATTTCTTTTAATACAGCTTCAATGCCGCAAGCCTATGTTGCAACTCCTGCAACGGTAGCAGATAATACGTGGTATCCCGACTCTGGGGCTACACATCATCTAACGAATTCAGCATCATCCTTAGGAGAACCTTTGGCTTATAACGGTCCAGGTAAAGTGTATGTGGGCAATGGTACTGCTCTACCAGTTCTGTCTATGGGTCAGTCCACACTGTCTACTTCATCTCGACCTTTATATATGAAGTCACTGTTACATGTGCCTGGTATTACTAAAAATTTGCTATCTGTCTCTAAATTCACAAAGGATAATCAAGTAATGGTTGAATTTTATCCTACTCAGTGTCAGGTTCGTGATCTCAAGACTAAGCAAGTTCTCCTGAGTGGTTCAGTGCATGACGGGCTATACAAGTTACATTTAAAGGGTTCGGGTGCATCAATGACAGCTGATGGTCCTTCTCAATGTTTTACTGCTAGTACAATGATCCCGTTAACTGTGTGGCATTCTAGATTAGGACATCCATGTGATGTAACTCTCAAGAAGGCTTTAAATCATTGTAACATTCAGTTTGAAACTAATAAAAATGTTTCTTGTTGTGTTGCATGTCACTTGGGTAAAGAGCGTAAGCAGCCTTTTTCTCGATCCTTGACTGAGTATACTGCACCTTTACAGCTCGTTGTGGCTGATGTCTGGGGGCCAGCTCCAGTTGTGTCAAATGGATTTCGATACTATGTTGCATTTACTGATGCTTACTCCAGGCATACCTGGCTTTATTTCTTGCAGAAAAAGTCCGAGGTTCTTACTGTATTCCCACTATTTCATCGTCAGGCTGAACGTGTCTTGGGGTGTAAACTTAAAATGTTACAGACAGATGGTGGAGGTGAGTTTCGCGCCTTGAAGCCGTATGTGTCTCAACAAGGAATTATACAGCGGTTTACCTGCCCGTATACATCACCACAAAATGGTCTTGTTGAGCGTAAGCATCGCCAGATCGTTGAAGTTGGGTTGTCCATGTTGGCGCATGCAGCTATGCCAGTCACTTACTGGAATGATGCATTCAGTAGTGCTGTTTATTTGATTAACAGGTTGCCTACGTCTTCCCTTGGCATTTCACCTTATGAAAAGCTGTTTCAGACTAAACCAAACTACTTGTTCCTCAGAGTGTTTGGTTGCCTCTGTTTTCCATGTCTTCGACCATTCAACACGACCAAACTGCAATATCGGTCAACACCGTGCACGTTCTTAGGGTATTCTCCAAGTCAAAAAGGGTACCGTTGTCAGGCTGCTGATGGGAGGATTTATGTCTCTAGACATGTCACATTTCATGAGCATGAGTTTCCTTTTTTCAACTCTCAACTGTAAAGTGAAAGGAGCTATACCTAATGCCACTCAAGCAAGCTCTAAGCTTGTCGTGGTACAGCCGAATTCAACAAGTAAAGGAACTGGTCTTAGACGACGTCCGGATGTTCAGTTGGCTCGTGATCAAGGTGTCTCGACTTCTAGTCAAAGTCAGCCCGTACAGGTGTCATGTGACCAGGCTGGGTCAAATTTGTCTGGTTCAAATTCTTGTGAACAGGCTGGGTCAAGTTTTTCTGGTTCAAATCCATCCAGCTCTACTAGTAGGCCCGTCTCTATGGAATTTCAGAATCTCCCAGTCAACACTCATGCGATGACGACTCGCAGCAAGGCCGAAATTTTTAAACCGAAGGTCTACGTGAGCAAGGTTGATGGCTTGGTGAATAACTCACCAACTGGTATCCATGATGCTATGCAATATGATTGTTGGCGAGGAGCTGTTCAAAATGAGCTGCAAGCACTTATTCGCAACAAGACATGGGAACTTTGTCCTATGCCTGCTAACAGGAAAATCATAGGGTGCAAGTGGCTGTTTAAAGTGAAGCATAAAGCTGATGGGACGATTGAGAGATATAAGGCCAGACTAGTGGCAAAGGGGTTTTCTCAACATGCAGGTTTTGATTTTAGAGACACTTTTAGCCCGGTGGTTAAGGCGACTACTATCCGAACAGTTCTCGCCATAGCAGTTATGAAGGGATGGCCCTTAAGGCAAGTTGATGTGAACAACGCATTTCTCAATGGAAATTTGACAGAAGAAATCTATATGGATCAACCACCAGGATTTGAAGTTGTCGGTGCCAATGGTCAGAAGCTGGTCTGTCGTTTGACTAAGGCCTTGTATGGTCTTAAGCAAGCTCCCCGAGCATAGTTTCAGACCTTGAAACAGTACCTTGTAAACCAACTTGGTTTTCGAGCATCACAAGCTGACTCTTCTTTATTCATTCGAGGGTCTACTGATAATCTAGTATTACTCATGGTATACGTAGATGATATAGTGGTGACCGGTAGTTCAGTTACTGAAATTGACAAGGTGGTGTGTAAGTTGCATGAAAAGTTCGCACTTAAAGATATGGGCAGGCTCAATTATTTTCTGGGCATTGAGGTACAACACACAAGTCAAGGCTTATGTCTAACTCAGAAGAAATATGCTGCAGAAATTCTAACTAAAACAGGCATGTTGGGTGCGTCATCTACACCTACTCCCATGGTGAGTTCTTCAAAGCTTGTTGCTTCAAATGGTGATTCATTGTATGCAGATATTCATTTGTATCGTAGCACAGTTGGTATGCTTCAATATTTGTGTGTTACACGGCCGGATCTAGCCTTCTCGGTCAATAAGTTAAGTCAGTATATGAATGCTCCGAGTGAGGCTCATTGGAAGGCTGTTAAGCGAGTTTTGCGGTATCTTATAGGTACTATGAATTATGGGTTGTTCTTCAGACCAGGGAAGTTTCAATTAGTTTGCTATTCTGACGCCGACTGGGCTGCATCTGTTGATGATAGAAGGTCTACTTCTGGCTATGTAGTTTACTTGGGACAAAATCCGATTGCCTAGTGCTCCAAGAAGCAAGCAGTGGTCTCCAAGTCAACTTCTGAAGCTGAGTATCGAAGCCTGGAAAATTGTGTGTCGGAGTTACTTTGGATTAAACAGTTGATAAACGAGATTGGCATGGAAGTCTGTCAGGTACCAGTTGTATGGTGTGATAATACTTCTACCGTAAGCATGGCTGCAAATCCAACTCATCATGCTCGGATGAAGCATGTGGAGATTGATCATCATTTCATTCGGGAAAAAGTTCTGGATGGTATGCTTCAAGTTAGTTTTGTTCCATCAGCTAGTCAAATTGCTGATGTTCTCACCAAGGCTATTCCACCTAAGAAGCTTGCTGAGTTTCGACAAGGTCTGCAAGTTTGTGCTGCTGAAGAATGTTTTTCAAACAAAGAGAACCAGAAGAATATTAGTATAACTAAGTAACAGTTAGTTAGTTATCAGTTGTTAGTAGTTAGTTAGATGGTTAGTCGGTTAAACCTATTGCTATAAATGTGTGTACTGCACGTATGATTCAGATAAGTTCAATAATAGCAATGCTTGTTTTGTGAATATCATAATAGGCGACACTTCGAAATTCTGCCTCAGATGTGGAGCGTGCCACTACATGTTGCTTCTTGGATGACCAACCAATGAGGTTGCCACCTATGTAGATACAGAAACCAGAAGTAGACCTCCTATCTTCAAGAGAGCTGCCCCAATCCGAATCTGAAAAAACTGTAATATCAACCTGATCCGCTGGAGTGTAATAAAGGCCAAACTCGATAGTTCCTTGAAGATATCGTAGTACTCGTTTGACTGCCACCCAGTGCTTGTCAGTTGGAGAATGCATGAACTGACTGAGTTTGTTTACAGCAAAAGCTATATCGGGACGGGTAAGACATGCATATTAAAGTCCACCCACAATGCTTCTATATAAAAAAACCTTGGACGTAGGTAACAATTGACCATCAGTTGAAGTGAGAGTAGGAGACACGACCATTGGAGTGGGTACTGAGCCAGCAGAAGTCATCTCAGCACGATTGATTAACTCACGAATATACTTTTTCTGCGATAGATGTAGAGTTCCATTACGTCTATGCACTTCTACTCCAAGAAAATAATGCAAAGGTCCCAAATCCTTAAGAGAAAACGCTTTGTTTAACTGATGAATAACATCACTTAGGTCCTTTGAATTGCTACCAGTGAGAATAATGTCATCAACATATACCAGACACCATACCCTAGTTCCTTCATTTTGACGTGTGAATAAAGAAGGGTCAGCACATGAAGCTTGAAAATTCAGATTGGAACACAAAAAATCTTTGAGCTTTTGAAACCAAGCTCTCGGCTCTTGTTTGAGACCATAAAGGGCCTTTCGTAGTTTGCAAACAAGAGGTTGACCTTCGATATTTCGCTGCTCAAAACCGGAGGGTTGTTTCATATACACTTCCTCAACAAGATCTCCATTGAGGAAGGCATTGTTGACATCTACTTGCCTCAATTCCCAACCATGAGTAACTGCCAAGGAAAGGAGAGTGCGAACAGTATTTGCTTTTGCGACTGGACTGAACGTGTCATGGAAGTCGAAGCCTATTTTCTAAGCATAACCCTTGGCAACCAGCCGAGCTTTGAAGTGATCCACAGTACCATCAGCTCGTTTCTTTACCTTGAACAACCACTTGCATCCCACAGCATGTCGATTTGATGGTAAGGGAACTAAGTCCCAAGTTTGATTTCTCACCAAAGCATCAAGTTCATCATGAACGGCTTGTTGCCATTGAGGAAACTGCATAGCTTCATGAATATCTACAGGAGAAAAAGGTATATTAGTAACTTGATAAGTGATAATTTTCGATTTTACAATACCTGACTTGCCCCTTGTGATCATGGGGTGACTATTAAGTTAAGACGGGTTTGGTATATCTTGAGACTGCACTTCAAACGCAGGTGCAGATGCAGAATTTGGCAAACTTTGAGATTGGTGCCCATCGTGTGAAAAATTAGGTGAGTGATCCTGAGATGAAGAAGTGCAATTTATGTTAGAATTATTATTTTGAGAGTTGAACAGAGTAAAACCAGAATTTGGAGAATGAGATGGAGGAGGAGTAGATATTAGTGATGGCGATTTAGACTGCTGCAATGAAGAGCAAAAATTAGTATTAGTAGTTGGATCAGGTGGCGAAACAATAGGTAAATGAACTGTAGTAAATGGAGTGTGTGAAGAAGGTGAAGAAATGTGCATGTCATCCTTTAGTGAAAAAGGAAAAATATATTCCTGAAACTTAACATGTCGAGATATATACACTCGACCATTAGGTGCAAGACACTTATAACCCTTATGGTTAGCAACCGTGCCCAAAAAATGCAAGATATAGACCGAAACTGCAGTTTATTGTGATTATAAGGTGTCAACAAGGGAAAACAACGACATCCAAACACTCGAATAAGAGAGTAATCAGGCTTAACTTGATACAATTTTTCAAAAGGAGTTTTATTATTTATAGCCTTGGAAGGTAAGATGTTTATTATATTAATAGCGTAAGTAAAAGCATCAGACCAGTATTTTAAAGGCATGGAACTTTGTGCAAGTAAAGTAAGACCTATTTCTACAATTTGTCTATGTCTTCGTTCAATTAAACCATTCTGTTCAGAAGTATGAGGACAGGTTAATCTATGTTGTATGCCAAATGATTGCAAGTACTGTACAAATGATCTAAACTCTCCACCACTATCAGTTTGCAACGCCTTAATCTTTTTATCAAACATTGTTTCAATTTGCTTTTTGAACACAAGAAATGCAGACAGAGCCTCAGACTTCTGTTTCAAAAGAAAAATCCAAACATGTCTTGAATATGCATCGATGAATGAAATATAGTATTTATACCCAGAAGACACACATGGAGCTGGTCCCCAAACATCACAGTGAATAAGTTGTAAAGGAGAAGTATACTCAGTGGTTGATGATGTAAATCGTGTTGACACAATTTTTTTGGATGAAAAACGGAGTCAACTTGGGTTTTGAAAAACGAATACGGGAGTCGCCACCAATCTTTTTTTTGTGAGGTGTGATCGGGCCACCTCGTAAAAGGGGTTGTTTTTAATAAACAATTTAATTTTATTAAAACAACGGTTTTGGTCTACGAAATTCAGAAAAATGGGTTCGGGAGTCGGTTACGTATGAGGAAGGATTAGCACCCTCGTAACACCCAAAATTGGTACCTAGTTGATTACTTAATGTCTTGAAGTCGAAAATTGAAAACTTTAAAGAGATTTAAAAATACAATACTTTATTGAAATGTTAAATTTTTTTCGGAAAATAGGCATATTTTACGTTAATCGAGAAAAAGAATCATATCCAGTAAGTTAGGACACAATGTTTCGAATTCTCGATACGAGAATAAATGCCGAAAATTTATTAGAAAAATCTTCATCTTGAGAAAACGACTTGTCATATCCAATGCGTTAGGACACAACGTATCGAATTCCCGATACGAGAATAAATGCAGAAGATTTACTTATTTAAAAAGATATTTAATTATCTCGGGTTTAGAAAAGGGATCATGCCCAGTAAGTTAGGACACGATCTTTTTTAATGCCGGAGATCATCTAGAACTTGAGTTTGAAAAGATTCGTGTATTTAGATTTATTGTGAAAATCGAGACCCAGTAAGTTAGGGTACGATATTCTCAAATCCAAACACAAGATTTTGCTTATTCAAAAATTGTAGTTTATGCATTGAAATAAATTAATCTAATAAAACACGATGTTAATACTCGTAACAAGGCGATATTGGATACAATAGTGCAAAAATAATACGAGCAATTGCAACAAAAATAAGATAAATAAAAAGTACAAATCAATAATGTATACAAGCAAGTAAAATTAAACCATTCATTCGAATCAATAATGAAAATGAAATAAATAAATAGATGAATAAGATCATAAAAAGGTAAAAAGATATATGCGTAAGCATAAAATTATGAGAGTGTGAAAAATCTATGTACGTAAATATATATGTAAATATGTATGTGTATACTAATGTATATATATAAAGTTATGAAATATATAAAATATAAAGGTAGGTATATATATATATAAACTAAAAAACATATATGCGCGCACATACTATAAAAATATGTATGTATACATGTATATAGATTAACGTATATATAAAAAATGTAAGTATATACATATATGAAAATTAGAAATATGTAAGTATGTATATAAGTATGTACATATATATATGTATATAACAAATCTAAAAACAGTATAAATAAGTAAATGACAATAATGATAATAATAATAATAATAACTAATTAGTTAAATAATAATAATAAAAAGGGACTAAATTGAAAACAAAACAAAATCACAGGGAAAAATAAAAAAAATGAAATGAAGTAAAGGATTAATCCGTGACGCGCTTGAAAGAAGAGGGACCGAGATGAAAAATATCCCAATCCACCAAAACGTAGAACTTCGAGGGACTTAAATGAAATCAGAACAAGATTTTAGGGTAAAATTAAAAATAAAATAAACCTAACATGAAGGGACTAAATTATAAAATGGGAGAAATATAGAGGGGCTAAAAGGGTAAATATACCCTTAGCCTCAAAAACGCGCGGATCCTGGTCGGACGGGTCGGGTCGCCCGCGGGTAGCGCAAAACGGCGTCGTTTTGAGGCCGAATGAAACAGGCCAAAACGGCGCCGTTTCGTTTGGGTATTTAAACCAAATTTCTGTTAAAAAAATTCATTAAGCCCCCATTCCTAAAAAAAATCAAAACTCTTCCTCTTTTCTCTCAAAAACCTCCCTCCTCCCAAAACGGCCTTTGTTTGCTCCTCTTTTCGAGTAGAGCTCGATTTTGAGGCTTTTACACCCCGGAGGCCCGCCGATGAAGGTAAAAGTCCTTCCTTTTTGTTCTTTTCTTTTTATTTTTCGTATTTTTTTGATAAAAATGAAAATAAATAGAGTGAAAAAATATACAAAGAAATATTTTAGATCGAAATCAGTAAATACCCTTTTTTATTTCTTTTTCTCCTGAATCTCGTAGAAAAAATACAAAATAGAGACGCCCAAAATCTCGTAAAAAAATCCAAAAATCCCCCCCTTTTTACATTTCACCACATACTTGGCTTTATAGCCGAAAGAAAAGATGAAAAATGCAAGAAAATTCCCTCTTTTGCTACTGATTTTCTAGTCTGCTTCCATTTCTCTCTTTTTGCTACTTGTTTGCAGGTACATGACAAGGTCAACTTGCCGTTTCGGTGCAAGGTCGGCTGGTGGTGGCAGGCCTCGGGCGTGGTGCGCGCTGAAGGCTCACATGGGTAGCAGCAGGGGAACGGCGCCAGAAACCCTAGGGTTTCTGGCATTCTGAAAATGTCAAACACTTTGGGCCATTTGGGCTTTTGAATTTTGGGTTGTAGGTCTGTTATTGTAATTGGGTCAGTAAATTTTTTGAGTTGGTAGGTTCGGGCTAGGGTTTATATGGGCCCGGGCAAAATAAGGTCTGTACAAATGGTAGTTTATGACTTTTTCCAAATTGAGAAGCAACACATAGAGGAAAATCCTTGAGAACTTTAACAGGAATAGCAGATGTGGAAGCTAGATGTGCAAGATTGTGTGTCGAAGTGTGTCCTAACCTACGATGCCACAACTCATGAGAAGTTAAACTTTTACATTTCACACAATCATTATTATTTGAACTAACACTAGTGGTAAAGCATGAAAGATCAGACGAGAGATACGAAAGAGCACTGAATTTCTGATTCACATCCAATTTGTAGAGACCATTAACTTCAACTCCTTGTGCCAGAACAGCCTGCGTAGTGAGATATTTAACAACACAATATTTGGGAAAAATTCAAATGATACATTATTGTCTTTGGTGAATTGGGATACTGAAATTAAATTTTTGGTAATATTAGGAGCATAAAACAATTTGTTTAAGTGCAGTTCTTTTTGATCAGTGGAAAAAGTTGCAATACCAGTATTTATAATAGGGATACAAGAACCATTACCGACTTGAACTATACCTGTAGCAGGATTAGAGTGCTGTAAGCATGTGGAATCATGTGTGAGATGCCCAGTTGCACCAGTATCTGGGTACCAAGCCGGATCTACAACCACTGCTGGTGTAGCTTGCAAACACTGAGAGATTCGATTACCTTCTGAACTAGCTTGAGTATAACCTGAACAAAAAGAGCCAGCACCACTAACAAAAGGATTACCATTGTTACAGGACATAACATAAGGGTTTGCAGGACTGAGATTGCTGACTATCAGCATACTGCAGTTATATGCAGCAAAATGAGAAGTACCAGCATGAGTAGGAGGCATTCCAGTAGAAGGTATATGTGCAGACACATTAAGTCCTCCAGAACCAGCAAGATTACCTTGAGTATTCAACCCAGTAAAACCAGGATGTCCAACTTGAGGACTAAACATAGTAAAACCAGTAGTGGGACCAGGATAACAATAAAAACCATTCACACCTTCAGAAGGCTTAACATAGTTTGATGACTGAGAATTAGTAGCAGTAGAGTCAGAAATACCAGTGAATAAAGCATTAAACCGATGAAAACATTTAGAGACCAAATGCCCTATCTTACCACATAATTGACATTGGGGTCTTGAATTATTTGAGTACCTTTCTCCTCTACCACGTGGTCTAAACCCGCCATTACCCTGATAATATGGTCTGGTCTGAACATTCATACCTTCAGAGCTAGAATTAAGAGTCTGATCATTCGACTTAGTACTATCACTGCTGTTTGCCGGGAGTTGCTGCTGCACAGCTACATTAGCAGTTATACTCATGACATTTCCCTGAAGTTTTATCCTCGCCTCTGCATCCAACAAAGCTGAAACAACTCCTTGAAGATCATAAGGATGCTGACTAGAAGTAATAATTGAAACAATGTTCTCATATTCGATAGGTAAACCGTTAAGAATAGCAGATTGTTGTTCCTCATGAATATTTTGACCACATCCAGACAACACATCACAGATATGCTTAATTTCTGCTAAATATTCTCTCATTGTCTTATCTTGCTTCTTAACATTATGCAACATGCATCTATACTGCATTCTCTTAGTTCGTGAGTGAAGAGCAAATATCTGATTCAGCTTATTCCATATTTCAAAAGCAGAGTGCAAGCCAACCAGATGTGTATGCAGAGAAGGACTGACTGAGGACATCAACCATGACGCAAGAGCAGAATCTTGTTGCTCATACGAAACAAAAGCAGGATTTTCTATTTGTACTCCCGAATCAGTGTTAATCACCCTAGGAGGAATAGCTATAGTTCCCTCTACATAACTTTGTAGCCTATGTGTTTTCAAAGTTAGGTAAACATGCTGTTTCCATGACAGAAAATTGCTTTCATCAATCAACAGAGATATTTTATTGGTCAAAACGGCAGTAAATGATTTACTAACATCAGATCTGACCTCAAAAGCAGGATTCACAGTTTCATTATTCATCGATTCATTTTGTTCAGAATTATTGACAGACATCGCAGCCAAAGATCACTCAAGAACAAAAATAATAGCTGAAGAACAAGAGATTCTGCTTACAGAGACATTTAATCAAACACACGGCAGACGCAAATTACAGCTGATTATCATCAATTCCAAAGCTCTGATACCATGTCGAAAAGCTGCGTACATTATAAAAGAAACTATAACATTGATGTATTCTGAAAGCAAAACATAAAAGATGAAGAAATCATGATGTTTATGAATTAGAAAGAAATCACAGATAACAGAATAAAAAGAAGTAAAAAGAAGAACAAGTGAGAGAGATTTTGAGTGTAACACTCTATTTCTTATTCAACATTATAAGCATTCAGAATGAAGAGTAGCACCTAGGCTACTTATAGCAGTTCAGGTGTTCTAGATAATTTGTTAGCAAAAAATAACAAACAAGTTACAGCTGTACCAGAAATAACAGACTTAAATCATAAGCCAGTATCAAACATTTAACAGAAATACTAAACCAGCACAAGCACCTTGCGAGAAAGCTATATTGTGCTTATCTCAAACATATTATCGAACACCTGCATATCATTCTTACTGCCTGATACCCCCCCTCTTTTTGGTGTCTAAGACAAATTTATATCTAATTGAGTCAAGTCGGATCCCGATGAATAGGAGCACTTATTTTCTCAGTGTGTCTGCACTCCTATTTTGACATATTCGTCTATACGATGACTATCTTCAGCAGGGAATGCATCACCTTCGGTAGCTCCTAAGGCTTTCACCATTTCCATCCCCTTAAGTTGGTGGAAATCTGGAACTCTATTCTTGATGCTTCCAACCTTAACATACTTGGTCTTGGCCTTATACTCCGCCTCCAATTGGAATGGACCAAGGTCTGAGATGCCACTATTTTAATTCTTTTGTTTTCTTCAAAAAATATCTTTGCATGGGCTCTGCTAGCTTCCTTTAGTTTACTCCAAAAAAAAGGCATAAGGTCCATAAAACATACTGCAAAAAAAGATGAAATTCAGGTTGACAGCTTAGAACTTTCTGATTCATTTAATGCGTAATGCTTGCACTTATATGATTGACCATGCCTCAGGCAAATCCTACAACCATTATAAGTGTTTCAGCTATAACCATCACTTAGAAAACTAAACTTCGCCATTTACTACCCTACAACTAGGACAGTTTATTAGTTTTGGTTAAATTTTTGTTATTAGTCCAAAATGCAAAACTTAGATAAATTAATTTAAGAAATATAATTTGGCTAAGACTGAAATTATAAAAATTAAATTATAACCTTACTCTTTTTTATGTTATATAAAGTTAAATAGAATCACAACACTAAAAAGGATTCTATAAATGGGACCCATATAAGTTGGCATCCCATTCCAATAATTTAACTTCTAAAGTTTCTATATTTCATTAGTTATTATTTGGGTAAAAGATGATAAGCAAAATAAAGAATTTAATGGGCATCAACCAAAGCAATCATCCTAACTCCAGTGTAAACGAAAACCCAAAAAGAAGTCTTGTTCTAATTCATTTGCAATGTTTCAGTATTTAAAAAGCTTGATACGATATACGAAAAGCGCAAAATGAAAATGAAGGAAAATCCAAAATTAACGATGAGATTGGAAAATTCCCTTTTAACCCATTTCATCACAACAAACAGTAATTATAAGTATCGTACCAACCTATGAAAATATGATCTGGTATTGAATGAATATATCCTAAGTCCAAATCAATAAATTAAAGCCTCAAGTTTACGCCTTATCAGATGATTAGTTTATACGTAACATGCAAGTAATAAATATTTATCAGTTTGATAATTAATATTAGGTCGAATTTCAACTTTTGATTAAGCGATATTGGATGTTAATATCAAATCATGAGATCAATCATGTTTGTGGTGTGTGAGCTAATAATAATATGTAATAGATGTAAGTGAATGGTAAATAATTGTTGCAAATTTTTTTATGATCTGCAAATGTATATAGTAGTAGTAAATATTAGAGTTATCGTCTCTACAATAATTGATTTTAAAACAAAAATTGTAAAATTGACAAATGACAATTTTGAAAGTAAATAAAAGCCGATTGGATTCAAATAAATATGCAAAGCAAATTACAAATAGTAACAAAAATTAATAACAATGAATTGAAGAGCCAGAATAATTATTTTCCCCTAGCATGCAATTATTGGTAGCAATCAATTTATTAATCCAGAATCGACAGTTTATATGTAACACCCCTTACCTAACCCGATCGTCAAGTCTAAGCTGCGAAATGTTGCATCTGTTGCCATAGCAACTACAGTTAAATACGTAGTAATGATCATTCACACATGCAAATCAAGTGTCAACCATCGCAACGTCACATACTGCCGGTCGATGTTGTGGCGAGGTAGATAGGTCATCGGGGCATCAACCCTGTTTTTGGTAAAAATGAACCATTTTGATACCTATTTCAATTGCTGCAAACAATCATTCAAAATATGCATCAAGCATTAACTTCATTTGATTCAAAACATGCTAGAAACATGTCAGACAAGCTTAACAAGTCATGTTCAATCCTCTCATCAATACTTTCGTTACTTAAACATCAACAACACTTTAATTATTAAGTTTTTTTTAAGTGAATTTTACTAGATCCTTAATAAGCTTAATTCAACTAACCCATTAATTAATTATTAAGATTAAAAGATTTAGTTCAATTTACCATAAGAGGAAACTTTGAGAAATTGAGTTAAATGACATCTAATATTAAGTGTTGAATTAGGAATTCTTGTAATACAGGTTAGATTTGAAGTGGATACAATAAATTCAAGCTTCAAGTAAGTTTTTGATTTTATGATTAATTAATTATTATTAAGGACCTAAATGTAAAGGATAAGAATTTTGAGGTTTGTTAGTGAATAATGTTAGAATAAGGTCCCTGTAGTATTTTTACAAGACTAGATTTAAATTCGATCAGGTAGATTGTGAGATACGAGTATTTCAGACATTAGGATTCAAAAAGGTTAAATAGGGTCGTCAATCTCATGACGTTATTATTAGTGAGCCATTGAATGGCTAACCATGCCATTGATTTTGTGTCTATATACTTATATAGACAGAATTGGAAAGAAGTGAAGCAAGCAAAGGAAAAATTAAAATTGTTGATTAAACCTTGAGAAAAACTTACTCATTTTGTGTTTTGAAAGGTAAATTCTCATGGAACTTACTATCTTTCCTTATTTTTTTGTATGTTTGTGTGAATTCTTTTGTTAGATATAAGGACTAAATTGCATAAAGGGTGAAAGTTAAATTATAGATTAAATAAAAATATTAAGGGCACTGAAGAAGCAATTATGCCATTTTCCTTTAAATTAGGCGGCACAAGGTGTAATATTGTTATAAAATTTAAGTTAAAATATATATTATAATATAAAACCTTAAGAATTAAGTATGTATATTATAAAATTATAATAAAACAAATAAGAAAAAGAGAAAGAAAGAAGCTAAAATGAAACAGAAAGGAAAGAAAAGAAAAAAAGGGAAATAAAGAAAGAAGAAAGACAAGGCTAGGGTTCAAAGTTTCCAAGTTCAATTGGTTAGTCAATTTAGTCCATTTTCTTATAATTTTTATGCTTTTAGAATCTCGGTGTTAAATACTACCTGACCAATGCCGAAATTTTATAAACTATTGAGTTTTTAAGTGTTAATGTTGAATAATTTTAGTATTAGGGATTAAATTGATAGATTTTTAAGTTAGAAATGAAAAAGGATTGAATTGTAGAATAAATTGTAAATTTTGAGTAATAGGGACTAAATTGTGAAAATTTTAAAATTTATGAATTTAAGGGAAAATAGGGAGTTAAATTTAGTTTAAAGTGAAATTTGTGTGAAAATATAGAATTAATTGTAAAGAAATAAAATTAGTCTCGATTTAGGGACTAAATTGGAATTTAGACAAATATTGAGTAAAAATTGAAATATTAAATATGAAATTGAATTGTGTTGTATTGATGAATTCTAATTGTTTTAATTTTATAGCTAATGTCGTACCGGAATCCTCGACTAAAAAGGGGAAAGATAAAGTCGACGGGGAATAGCTCGGAATATATTTATTATTTGAATTGAAATGAATATTAGTGTGAAATTTGAATATTGGATATTGGATATTTGTTGCATTTGAAAAGTGAATTGAAACTCTATTAACTATATCGGGCTGAGTCGGATATAA
Organism: Gossypium hirsutum; assembly: GCF_007990345.1. Classification (NCBI taxonomy): domain Eukaryota; kingdom Viridiplantae; phylum Streptophyta; class Magnoliopsida; order Malvales; family Malvaceae; genus Gossypium; species Gossypium hirsutum. The sequence goes on from NC_053445.1 coordinate 48,307,036, forward strand.
ATGGCATGCTATAGGATTGGAAGAGTTCAAGGATTTCTTCAACTTCAAGTCGATGAGGCACTGGGTGCCAATTTATTTCGGTTTAACCGATGAGACACTGAGTGTCAATTTACTACTTTGGATTTATTCGATGAGACACTGGGTGTTAATTTACTACTTCGAATTATCCAATGAGGCACTGGGTGCCAAATTGGTGTGTTGGTTAGATCTGTGTACCCGTCCGAGTCCAAGTCGTGTTAATAGGGGTAAACATATAATTAAAGTTTTATAATTGATATTGAAATGGCATGGTATGAGAAATGAAATTGAGATAGTGAACTGAAAATAGAATGTGAAATATGTTGTAAATTCATGGAATATATGAGTTATATACTCATGAATTGAATGTGGAATGGATAGTGCCATTGTTTAAATGATATGTGAACAAATTATGGAAAGTTATTATATATAGCAAGTGATGAAAATTGAGTATGGTATATAATGATGTATTCATGAATTGAGTAATGCATGGTTAATGTCATTGTATGAATAAATGTGGTTTTAAATATTCAATTGTGCCTATAATTATTATGTGCATATTATATTGTTTTGTCTTTAAATATTCAGGTTATAGAAATACCACTGAGTTTTACTCAGCGTACGGTTTTGTTTTTCGTGCGCAGTTTAGGTACTTAACTTTTGATCGCCGATTCAACATCCAACACTGATCCCGATCTCAAACGTAGTGATGTTTATCCTTTTGTGTCGACATGTACCTAGGGTGTCTAAATGTTAGTTATTTTGTGGATGAAATGTATATGAGGTTATATATAACAGCTCAATTTTGGGTCTAGTCGGAACAGTGGTTTCAGGACCACAAATCCAACGAGGAAAAATGAAATTGTAATGGCCTGAATTTTCAGTGGTGTCGGAATGGTGATTCGAGATCACTAAATCTGACAAATGAGTAGAAAATATTATTAATTTAGTGAGTATAAGTTAAATTAAATGTGAAGTTAGGAAAATTTTTGAAATAGTGAATAGTATATTAGGAATAAATATTAAAATAATTAGAATCGAAAATGAGGTATTGAAACTTAAAACTCATAAATCGAGCCATAAATATTTTTATAAATATTTATAGAGTGTCATTGAGTTGGTATTAAAGTTTCGTTAGAAAATTCTAACGTTTGGGTGGTTAATTAATTAAAAAGGACTAAAATGAAAATAATGTAAAATTTGTTAAAAGTGATTAAATAGCTTAAGTGGTAAATAAGGAGGGACTTAGGGAATAAATATGCCAATATGGAATAGTTGAGACAGCATAAGAGAAGAAAAATCTGGAAAAGTAATGTAATAAGGGCAAGATTGGAAATTTTGCAAAAGTTAACAAATAAAAATCTTAACTAAAAGAGTTTCTAGTCAATTCTTCATATATCTCAGCAAAAAACGCCATTGAAGGGTCCCTCCAAGCTGGTTTTTCATATATTTGAATCATGTAAGTTAATTCTTAATTATTTCTTAAATTTTTTTTGTGTTTTTGTGACTTTTACAACTAGATCCACTTGTTGAATTCATTAGTTTTTGATTTTATGAATGAAATTGAAAGTTTCTATGAATATGTGTTGTAAGTTTATGATGAAATGGCATGAAATTTAAGCTTTAATTTGTTTATGAGATGATTTTATTAGGTAATTTCGAAAGAAATTGATTTGTAGGACCTAATTGTGAAAAAGTTTGGAATTAAAGTCTAGTGCTAAAATTCTGATTTCCAAAGGTTATAAAGTAGCTTAGAGTGATGGAATAATGTGTTAATTGAGAAAAAAATCAGCTCAATTGAGAGGCTAATTGAGCAGGGATGAAATTATCATTTATTGAAAGCTTAGGAAAAAATGGTAATTAACATTATGCACAAAAACTGTTTGGACAGCTGCCATAGGTTAACTTTGAAAAATCATCATAAATTGTAGAAATTGAATTAGAGGATGAATAAAATATGAAATTAAATCTTATTGAGTCTAGTTTCTCATAGAAGAAACGGTGTAAGCAATAGAATTGTAAATCATGAGATATAATAGGTTTTGTGAGACAAGATCAGAATGAATTCGGGTTCCCCTGTTCTGACTTTGTAAAATCATTAAAATTTGTACAAAAATAATTATGAATTATAATTTATATGCTTAGAATCCTTATTGAGTCTATTTTCATAATAAACAAATGGAAACATCATCCAAATTCTGTACCATGAGATAATTAATTTTTAGTGAAACAGGGGAACTTTAAAGAATAAACTGTACTTATTGGCTAAACCAAAAATTCTGAAAAATTTATGGTAAGAAGATATGTGAGTCTAGCTTCAGATAAAATTTATGGATCTTAATTTAGAGTTTCGTAACTCAAGATATAAATAATTTGGTGAATCTAACTCGGATAGACAGATTTGAATTTACTTATAAGTAAATAGTGAAAATATAGTTAATGTTATTTAAGCGTGTTATATACATTACGGATGTGGAATGGAGAGGAGGAGGAGGAAAATTAGAAAATATATGAATGACTTGTGTATAAATCAGTCATATATTCGATCATAATCGATAAACGTTGAGTTAAATGGTAAATACGTATTAGTATTGAACTTAATGATATTGAATTGTATGAGAAGTAAATGGAAATGAAGCATTGAATTGTTAAGACTTGTGAATTGCATGAATATAAACCGGGTCTCGTAGGCCATATTTATTATGAATATAATATTTAGAGGATATATTGTGAAGAACTATAAAAGCATGTTAAAAATTTGAAAGTTTTAATTTAGATGAAATTTTATAATACGGTTAAATACGTTTACAAGTGTATGTGTTTTGGTAATGCCTCGCACCCTATTCCGGCGACGGATACGGGTAAGGGGTGTTACATTATAAGTATAATGTTGGCTTAGCATATATATATAACATGTGCTTGTGTTTGAAGCTATAGTATAGTATGGTAAATGGAATAAAAGCTTGGTATGTGCTTGTGAATTTAAGTTAATGTTTTAAGTATATATATGAGATAGGCAAAATTGATGAATTTTGGCATGTTTATAATTTGAATTTGAATGATGTTTTAATAATATAAATTGGTGATATAAATGTGGTACAAATGAGGGTACATTGGTTAGGCACCTAGGATGATTATTTTGACATGATTTGAATGTGTTTGATTGGTTTTTGACATGAATATTATATGATACGAAATGTTTGAAATTTTTGTTTGTTTGATCGGTAAACTCCAGTAATGCTCCATAACTCAGTTCCGGCGAGGGATACGGGTTGGGGTGTTACAAACACGCTAAAAATGGATGAACTAGACATGCTTGGCAAGGAAGCATTAATGAATTATGAATGAGATGAAATGGATACTATGTTAAATATGGAATGTAAGTATGTCTATATACATAATAATAGGCTTGATGAGATATGGCCAAGAGAAGGGCTATGTAACAGCCTGAACTTTCAGTGGTAACGAAAACGGTGATTTGAAGTCACCAATTCCTATGAGTAAGCTCGTGAATTTTATTATTTAGTATTTACGAGTTAAATTTGATTTTAGAAAGATTTGTGAAATAGTGATTTGAGTTTAGAAGGAATTATTAGGTTAATTGGTTTTGAAAATAGGGTATCGAGACCTCAATTTTATAAACCGAGCCTTAAATATTTTTATAAATATTTACGGAGTGTCATTAAGGTAGTATTAAAGTTTCATTAGAAAATTTTATCATTTCGTTAGTTAATGAATTAAAAATGACTAAATTGAAAAAGATGCAAAACTTGCTAAAGTGATTAAATAGCATAAATGGTACTAAAAGGGCAATTAGACGCCCAAAGAATGGCTGAGGTGGCATAAGCAGAAAAAAATCTTGGAATTAGGTGATTTAAGGGCAAAATTGTAAATTTTGTGAAATTAAGCTTAAATAAAAAGAAATCTAAAGATTTCTAGGCAATTATTCTTCAATTCTCAGCCAAAAAATAGCCATTAGAGAGCTTATTAAGTTTGTTTTTATATTTTTACTTCATGTAAGTTTAATTCTTGCTTTTCTCTTGAAATTTTTATGTTTTTGAGACTTTTACAATTAGGTCCAACTATCTATTTCATTAGTTTTTGATATTATGGGTAATTTTTAAAGTTACCATTGATGAGTGCTGGATTTTTATAATGAATTAACATGGATTTGAAGCTTTAATTTTTTATATGATGATTTTATCAAGAAATTTCAATAGAAATTAATTTTAGGACCTAATTGTGAAGAAGATTAAATCTTAGGTTTTTACATTAAATTATATTTATAAAAGGCTGTGTAAGAGCTTATAATATTTAGATAAAATGTTAATTGAGAAAAATTAGCTCATTTGATGAGTTAATTGGTAAGGGACTAAATTGCAAAAATTGTAAAAGTTGGGGTAATTGTGTAATTTCAAAATTTGAAGGGTATAAATTGTGAAGTGGACTGAAATTGAAATATATGCTAATGAATGAAAAAATTTACATTCTAGACCAAGAGCTCGTAGATCAATGAGAAAAAGAGAAATTAGCCGAGTAGTATTTGAACTATTACCAATTTTACAATCCAACCCAAGTAAGTTCATATGGTTAAACTTTCATGATTATTTGTTAATTTAGGAATGATATAATATATTTATTCATATTTTGTTGTTGAAATTAAGATTATTGTAAAAGTATGAAAATTGAATTGAATGTTTAAAATGAGTAGAACGTAGGATTGAGTACGATCGTTCCATTGCAAAGAATAAATTGACGGATAAGACCATGGTTGGACCATGGCAGTGTTTAAATGTAAGAACATAGTTGGGCTATGTCATTTTAATGAAAAGACCATAAATGGGTTATGACACCTTGAACGTAAGACCATGGTTAGACCATGGCAGTATATATATACATGTGTAAGACCATAGCTGGGCTATGGCATTCTGATGATAAGTGTAATACCCCCTACCCATATTCGTCGCTGGAATAGGGTACGAGGCATTACCAGATTTTACCGAATTAATTTTCTGTTATTACGAGTTAAATACTATTCATTTATCGAAACATGTCATGACGTCCCTTGGATAGGCCTCCGAAGCCCAAAACACACATCGGGACTAAACCAAGATTAAATCGAAACCATAAGAATTTTTTTTATGAACTCAATATAACCCCTTTATAAATTTCTAACCTTCCTTGCAATTTTAAACCAAGACTAATCTAAACCAACCAATCCATTTCAACATATTTTCAAGATAGATTCAAACATATCCATAAGATAACCTAATCACATACCAAAACCAAGATTTGTTAGCCATACCAATGGCTAACCTTACATTCATTTCACATTAACATTTACTTTATTAGCTTATGCATGCCATTGATTTCCAAATTAAAGTTTCTTTATATACCGAAATCTTGAGGTTGATATTGTGATGCTTTTCTGACCAGATCCAGCCTCCGAGCTCTTAACACTACAAAACAAGGGAAAAGGAAACAAGGTAAGCACTTTGTGCTTAGTAAGCTCATGTAACAAGAATTATACTTACCTAATATTTTCAATACAATGCAATAAACATTCATACATCCATTCAATGCATTATTCCCCTAACATGCACAAACTTAACATTCAAGTTAGTTCAATAATTTTCATGTATCAATAATATATATACCATGATTTGATGAGCTCATCAATACCATGATTTCTATTCCCTTGTTATTTTTCCATATTTTTCCCATTGAATTTCTTGAAATTTCGATGGATTTTCAGGGGTACAGTTTAGTGTACAGATCCGGGTTCGTCAATTCATATTCATGTGTGCACATTTCCATTTCAGAAAGCACACTCCCGTGAACCTCATCCTTACAGCAGGATTACCAGTCCAGGCTAAATCCCCTGTAATATAAACTCATAGAGTATTGTCGGGATTACCAGTCCCAGGCTAAATCCCCTGCAATGACAATTACTCTAATGAGCTTGGATCTGAATTACCAGTCCAGACTAAATTCAAATCCTAATTCGGATTACCCATCCGGGCTAAATCCATTTTCCACATATTCTTCGGGAGGACTATATCAGGATAAGATCACCCGTCCGGGTTAGATCCTTTTTACCGTCAATTCTTTTTCAAATTCAACCGGGATTTATTTTTTCTTTTCATCAAGAATATCAATACTTCATCAATTATCATACAATAAACATCCATATCATATTCACATCAAGAAAAATATAATTCAAGCATTTAAGAATATAATTCAAGTTACATGAACTTACCTCGATTCTTGTTCGTATGCAAAAATCTACTAATCCCGAACTTTTTATTTTTCTCGATTTAGCTTCGTATTTGAATTTTCTGGATTTAAATAAATAAATTTAATCATTAATTTAATACATTTCATGTTCATATGTAACATTCTCTATAATTCCATTATTATTTATAATTCATTCAAAGCTGTCTCCTTGAGTCATAGTCACTAAATTATTTATATCTTGAGCTACGGAACTCCAAATTAAGATCCGCTAATTTTCCCCGAAACTAGACTCACATATCTTCTTACCTTAAAATTTTCAGAATTTTTGGTTTAGCCAATAAGTAAGTTTTGACCCTTCTTCACTAAAAATTAGTAATCTCCTCATACAGGATTTGGATGATGTTCTCGTTTGTTTCTTTTAAAAAATACTAATTAAGGATTTTAAACATATAAATTTAAGCCCCTAATTATTTTTCTCCAATTTTTGATGATTTTCCAAAGTCAGAACAGAGGAACCCGAAATCATTCTGACCTTGTCTTAGAAAACCTATTATATCTTATGATTTACAATTCCATTGCTTACATCGTTTCTTCTATAAGAAACTAGACTCAATAATATTTAATTTCATATTTTATTCATCCTCTAATTCGATTTCTACAATTTTTGGTGATTTTTTAAAATCAGACTACTGCTGCTGTCCAAAACTGTTTTAGTGCCAAGTGTTGATTTCCATTTTACCCCAAATTTCACAGTTCATACAATTCAGTCATTACTCAATTAACCCCTCAATTAAGCTAATTTTTCTCAATTTATACTTTACCTAGAAATTATAAGTTATTTCACAACTATTGAAATTCAGAATTTCCACATAAAACCCTAACTTCAAACTCTTTTACAATTAGGTCTCAAGCATTCACTTTCTATTCAATCCTTTCAATAAAATCAGCATATAAACAATTTAAACCTCTAATTCCATGCTAAATCATCATATACTTCCAGCACATATTCATAGAAACTTTCAATTTCATTCATAAAATCTAAAACTAATGAATTCAACAAGTGGGCCTAGTTGTAAAAGTCACAAAAATTTCAAGAAATAATCAATAATTGAACTTACTTGCAGTAAAAATATGAAAAACCAGCTTAAGGGAACCTTCTATGGTGTTTTTTCTGATGAGAATGCAGAAAAATAAAGAGAAATCTAGATAATTCCACTTTAATCCTAACAAATTTTGCAATATTCCAAATTTACCCTTAATTCTCCTTATTTTCTTACTGATTTCATGCCCTTGCCGTCCAGCCCAAATAGACCTTGGGTCTATTTGGCATTTAAGCCCTCTTTCTTTTATCATTTAAGCTATTTAATCATTTCCCATAATTTTGTATTTGTTACAATTTAGTCCTTTTTGTTCAATTAACAATCGAAACTTTAAAATTTCTTGAGGAAACTTTAATACTAACTTATTAACACTCCATAAATATTTATAAAAATATTTATGGCTCAATTAAAAATCTCTGAGGTCTCGATACCTCGTTTTTTATTCTAATTATTTTAATATTTATTTCTAGTACACTATTCACTATTTCAAAAATCTTCCTAACTTCACATTTAACTTATACTCACTAAATTAATAATATTTTCTACTCACTTGTCGGATTTAGTGATCTCGAATCACCGTTCTGACACCACTAAAAATTCAGGCCATTACAGTAAGACCATAACTAGGTTATGGCACTACAAATGTAAGACCATAGTGGGCCATGGCAATACATGTGTAAGACCATAGTTGGACTATGGCACAAAAGAACGATGTACGCATATCCGTAAGTCGTTCTTAGATTCAATAAGAAATTGTAAGAGACTTATGTGATTGAACTGAAAGATTTATATATTATTATTGATCTAAAGGAAGTGTGTGTAACACCCCTTACCCATATTCGACGCCGGAATAGGGCATGAGGCATTACTATAACACATACACTTGTAAACGTATTTAGCCGAGTTATAAAAGCATGTTAAAAAAATTTGAAAGTTAAATTTGATAAGACAAAATATTCAGGTATGATACCTAAAGAATGTATGTATTAACTGGAAGTTTTTTTTTAGTGAATGGAATAAAGTGAGGTTCGTGATAACAAAATTAGTCAGAGAAAGGATAATTAAATAGTAAAAATGTCTGTGTGTGAAGGTTATAGTCGAAATGAACATGATGATCTTTTCTGGATATTATATATATTCTTTTATCCTCAGAGATATGTATGTGTAATTGTTCAGTTCTGATAGACTTCTTATGTTGTGATAATGTTAGCTAATTATGATGTTAGACGAAAGCCCTATTGGTCTGGCTGATTTATGATATGTTATTGTTATGTTTTGCATGCATATTTAGAAAGTGTATTGTTTTGCTACAAGAAATCTTGTGCTGATGACTAAATTACAAAACATGTAAACGTGATATGTGAAGTACATGATATGAATTATTAGTAAATTACGGATGAATAATGAATTTTGAAATATAATACATGTATTAAAGGTGGAGAAGATATAAATTTACGGATTATTGATATAAGGATTAAATTGTAAATGATGTAAAACCATTAAGTGAAAAGTGTAAAAGTGATATGCATGCATGAGATAATTTGCCCAAGTAGATGAGATTAGAACTACTAGGATATTAATGGTATATCATTAAGGGACCCTAGCACACTCTCTAATTAATAGCACGCTAGTGCTCTTCGATTATTAGCACATTTATGTTTTCTGTATAATACTTTAGTGCTTTCTGTTTAATAATGCATAATAACTGTATCAGTTCCGTATATCCTAAGTGTTCTATTTAATCTACTGGGCCTATGGTAAAAAGGTAAATAATTTTCATTACAAGGTAAAGGTTTATCTTTGATTCATGTTTGAAATATTGAATTAAAAATAAATTTTGAAATGAAAGAATAAGTTCATGATCAAAATAAAACAAGGAAATTTCGAAGACGAAATTTATTTTAAGGGGGAGAGAAATGTAATACCCAAAATTTTTTATAGTAAAATATTATCTTTAATATAATAAAATAAGGAAATAAAGCGACAAAAAGGGGAAATTTTGGAGTTATGTCAACATTGGGAAGTATAATATGACATATTAGTTCAAGAAAGGATTAAATTGTAAAAGTGAGAAAATTTTTGTTGCCCAATAGTAAATACTAAAAAATTGAAGGGTTAAAGTGTAAATATGAAAAATTTGAAGGACCGGTGGTGTAAATATTTTAAGGGTGGAATGATTAGAAACTAAGGAAAATGGATGGATTAGGACCAAATTAAAAAAGGTGAAAAATTTTGAGGGACTAAATCATAATTTTACCAAATTAAGTGATGACTCAAGGATGGAATTTTAAAAGATCATAAAGGGTAAAATGGTCAATTAGAAGAGAGAGAATTATAGAAGATAATGATGATGTTGGAGATATTTTATATTAAATAAATAAATAAATATTAGTTTATTAGTATTTTAATTTGATTTTTAAATGATTTTTTATTATTTTATTTAGTATATATATAAGAAAAGGAAGATGAAGAAGCATGCAACCTACCATTTTTCCATGCACCAACGTGAGAAAAATAGAGAAAGAAAGAAAGTTTTACTTTCTTTACAATTTGGTCCTTCCACCAAAAATTCACCATTTTCATCTAGAAATCAAAAGAATTTCCATAGCCACCAAGAGAGAAAATTGATAAGGAGACTATTGGGAGCTAGAATATCAAGTTAGATTCAAGAAATAAAGGCTGGAGGAGAGAAAATCAAGTTAAAAATTGAAATCAATAGAGCAAGGTAAGAACATTAAGATTTCAATATATTTTTGAGTTTGATATTATTGAAAAAGTAGGGAATTGATGTTAATGTAGGGATTTATTATATAAGGTTCTATGATCTTGATATGTTAGTGAAGGGAAAAAAGAGGAATTGATAGAAAATATTGTAGAGAAAGGAAAGGAGGGTGTTATAAATTTGATTATCAACATCTTGCACTAAAACAGTTTTGGACAGCTGCAGTAGGTTAACTTTGAAAAATCACCATAAATTGTGAAAATTGAATTAGAGAGTGAATAAGATATGAAATGAAATTTTAATGAGTCTATTTTTACATAAAAGAGATGAGCAAGTAAAAGATTTATATATTTTGAGATATTTTAATTTTAGTGAGGTAGGGTCGGATTGATTTTGGAATCCTTTGTTCTAAATTTGATAAATAATTATAAATTGTACAAAAATAATTGTAATTTTTAATTTATATGATTAAATTAGTTAATAAGTCTAGTTTCAAGAGAAATAAACGACACTACCATTACAATTTTTTACTAAGAGATATTTGATTTTAGTGAAGAGAGGTCAGAAACGGCAGGCAGTGAAACAGGGGAAACTTTAAAGAATAAACTGTACCAATTGGTTAAACTAAAAATTATTAAAATTTTATGGTAAAAATATTTACTATAGTTTCAGGGAAAATTAACGGTGCATAATTTGGAGTTCTGTAGCTCCAAATAAAAATAATTTAGTATACTGACTCGGATAGACAGCTTTGAATATACTTAAAGGTGAATAATGAAACTTTAGAAAATGTTATTTCTAAGAGTGTTAAGTACATTAAGGATGTGGAATGGAGTGGAGGGGGAGGAAAAATATATGTGAATATTCTGATAATATGAGTTTATTTTAAAAATAGCTAATTTACATGTTTTAGGTTTAGGAACTAAATTGAATAAAAGTAAAATTTTTAGGGTAATTTTGTAAAAATGGAAAAATGACGAAATTTCAAGACTTGAATAGTTTTATTTTCTAAATTAATAAATTGAATGAAATTATTAATTTAGATCAAGATCGCGTGGAAAGTCGAGGGAAATGGAAAATTTCCAAAATGCCCCTGTATCATGGTATTTCTGCAATTTAGCCTAGTAAGTTTGTGCTACTGTAATTCAAATCTAATTATTGTTAATTATTGTGTTTTAATTGAAATACATGGTAATTAAATGGAAATTGCTAGTGATATGATTTGAATTGTGAGCATGAGAAATTGTAAACTGAATGAAATAGAAATGAAGCATTGAATCGCATGGGTATGTATTGGGTCTCGTAGGCCCTACTTATTATGAATATAATATTTTAAGGATATATTGTGAAGAATTATAAAAGCATGTTAAAAAAATTTGAAATTTTTAATTTAGATGAAATTTTATAACTCGGTTAAATACGTTTACAAGTGTATGTGTTCTAGTAATGCCTCATGCCCTATTCCGGCGTCGAATACGGGTAAGGGGTGTTACAATGTGTTTATTGATTATATTGTATTTGATAGGGAAAAATGTATGATTTATTTACAATTTAATTTAATTTATTATATTAAGTTCGGTAAGATCAATGTTTAACCTATTGAACTTACTAAGCTTCATTAAGCTTACTCGTGTTGTTTAATGTTCTTGTAAATTAATGTGTAGTCGAAAGATTGGATAAACACATCAAGCTACACTATCCAGTTTAATCTGGTAGTTTTTGCAATGTAAATTTTGGTTTATATGGCATGTATAGGGTTGAATTGGCAATGATATAATTTGAAATGTGGTTGTGAATGATATATATATTGTATGTATGTTTATGTAATTAGTAGTAGAATTTGATAAATTAATGAAATGAGTTAAATAGGTAGGTATAAGTAAATGAAATATTTGTGATGTTATGTCATGTTGAGAACATGTTTTAGTTTGTATTAATTGCTTGGTTGGGATATATTGGTGTATGTGAATGTTGAGTGCAGGTTAATGTCAAAATGGGTGAGAAAAGTGGCCTTAAAATGACCTATTTTCGTCCACACGGGTATAGACACAAGCGTATGTCTCAGCCGTATGTGACACACGGCCTGACACATGGGCGTGTAGTCTTGCCATGTGACCCCTGCACCTTAATTTCATAAATTAATTACCCACACGGCCTGGCACACGGGCGTATTGCTTGGCCGTGTAACCTAAGTCAGAGAGTTACACGGGTAAGGACACGGGCTGGGATACGGCTGTGTGCCTCATATCAAATGCCCACACGGTCTAAGACACGGACGTGTCTTCTTTCCGTGTGAGCCACATGGCTGGCCACACAGGCGTGTGTCCATTACTTCTAAGAAAATTTTTGAGATTTTGGGAAAAATTCCCTGAGTACCCGGTTTAATCCCGATTCACTTCTAAGGTGAATATTGGGCATCGAGGGTCCATCTAAGGGACAATATGAGTGTTATATGATTGATTCTTAGTATGCGTAACAAAGGTTGGGAAATATTCGTATTTAATTCGTAAAGTTCGATAATACTCTGTAACCCTATTCCGATAACGGATAAGAGCTAAGGGTGTTACAGGCTAATGATCTTTAGTATGTTATATGATAAGTATATGTTTCGTATAAAGCTACGACTTATGAATTATGAAAATTGAAATGTAATTGTTGAAAGTAAATGTATGATCATTAATGATATATGTCTATGTAAACTTGGTAGAAAGGATATGATACAGTTGGCATGCCAACAGAGTCATATGTACATTTCTGTATGGGTTTCGGTAGTGATATGAAGACTATTTATCTCATTGGATGGTTTAACATTTGTTGCGGATTATTGGATATGAATTGTCTCTAAGGAGACCTTGGTGTGGTGGAGGGATGTATTTGTGTGTTTATGTGTGTGTGTCTTTGATGCCTTTGAGCCTAGCACTTACGCGTTTTAGTGTGGTGTAGTTATTTCTCTTTTGAGCTATCTTGGTGTAGTGTAGTTCACTTATGTATCCACATTCATTTTTTACTACGGTTGCATTAGACGAAACGTTAAATTAAATATGATTTTGAGTAATTAAAAATGAACCTGATATAACATGTTATGAATCACTCTAGATATAATTGGCATGGTATGGATGAGGAACTCATTGGAAGGAATTGGGAGTTATATAATCATATAAGAAATGACATGGTTTTGGTTGTAATTATGATATTTGACACTTGAATATGTGTATATATATGCTTTACCTTGCATTGTAATGCTATATGCCTTGTTTAGCTAAATTTGTGCTTAGTTCACTTGGCATTTTGAACTGAGCATTAAATGCTTACTTGCCATTGCTTTTTTACGTGTAGATCTTCAGCTATTGGAATTCTCAAAGCCTACTTGGTATATATACCACATATCTATAAGATGATAAGAGTATGCTTATTTTTTTTATATAATGTCGTGACATGTACATAGGGTGTCTTTTATAAGTAATGGTTAAACTCATGCAAATAAGTGTTAAGATTGATCTTGTTATGATGAAGTTAGAAAATGCCTAGTTATTTGTTATATATTGTTGATCAAATCCTTTTTGTTATCATAAGTTTTATTATTCTCTTGTGCATAGGTTTATTTGATATGGTATGAAGTTGATATGTGGCAAAAAGTTGGATTTGAATAAATGATGTTTTTAGAAATATTAAATATTGGCTGTCTTGCTAGATTTTGAAATGAAAGTGTAGTTATTTTGGTAAAGAACGTGGTGTTTCATATCTTAGACCCGACAATCGGGTTGGGAGTGTGGTGTTACAGTTTTTGTTAATAACATTCTGACTAGATTGCATTGGCGGGAATTGGGAAGGATTTTCATAACCTATGGAAAGGGAAAGGTTGTGGATGTTTTCATCACACAAAAGAGAAACAAAAGCAACAAGAGATATGGTTTTGTTTGCTTCTTTTATATTGATAATGTTGAAAGGGCTACATATCAATAATAATTGTATGAACGATTCTTCTTTGTTGATTGGTTGAAATCAATACCACATTAACAAATTTAACCCAAAATTTTTTTTTAACTGTGCCAACAATAGGACCAAATTTTAAAATCTAAAAGATAGAAAGATTAAATTACTAGAAATAAAAGTATAAAGATTAAATTCTAAATTTGCAAAGAATATAGTGACTTATGGTGGATTTTAACCAAAATATAAATACGACAATAGCCTATTTGTCTCTGCTTTTGCCTCGCTCCGTATTTCCTCCTTTTTTCTGTACCAAATATAATTATTAAGAAACCGTTTTAGTTTTACCGCCGGAAAGAGAAAGGTTTCGATAATTTTATAGAGAGTTACGATTTAGGAAAATCCTGGGAGAGGAGAAAGATGGTATCGTCACCGGTCGTGAACACGTATCCACTGTCCAGCTACACCTTCGGCACCAAAGAGCCGAAGATGGAGAAGGACACGTCCGTTGCCGATCGCCTTGCTCGCATGAAAGTCAAGTAGTTTTTTTACCACTTTCTCCTTTTCTATTTTCGTTTTTCAATTACATTTGCTGGATTTTTCAGAAACCCTAGATAAACCCCCCAATGATCCTTTCCGTTTCCCTGATTGCTAAGCTAATGTTCTATTTTTTTTTAATGATGTTTTATTTTTATGTTTTAATTTGCGATTAAGACTCGTTTGTGTTTGATCTATCATATTTAATCAAAAGGAGATTCGTTTGGAACGGAGGAATTTATGAATCAAAAACGAAATTACTGATAAAAATTAAATTTGAACTGAGGTTTGGGAAAGTTGTCTACTTTTCTTTTTCCCTGTTTGTGGGAAGGGTTTCTCTCTCTCTCTCTCTCGCTTAAAGGAAAATGGTGCCTCATTTTAAAAAAAAAACCGCTTCCTATAAAGAAAGTGGAAAAAGAATGCACCTTCATATCGCTCATTTCCAAAATCCCTAAGCAAAATCCAATAAAGCAAATTCAGGCTCTAAAGTAAAAGTTCCCATTGAAGGAATAGTTATGGTTGGACAAGTTTACTGTGAAGACTGGCATGTTGAAACTTTAGTTTATACAAGCTCAAGTTTGTAATTGCTTCTTTGGATTGTGAATTGCAGTTATATGAAAGAGGGCATGAGAACAAGTGTTGAAGCGATTTTACTGGTATGTTAATGTGCTTCTGGTTTGCCATAATGTCATAACATGCTCTGTCATAACATGCTCTGTTAGAATTTACTTTGTAATGTTTATGATTCATTATCTTTTGTGAAAATTTATGGTAATATTTTTCACTCCTTGATTTCTCCAAATGGTAGTCATGCAGTCATGTTTTATTGCTTTTATTTTGAATTATTAATATGATTATCCTCTGTTGCCTGTTTTATGTAGATTTGACTAGTTATATTCATTGCACTGAAACTTTTGAAACACTATGCTCTTTGTTGTATTTAACTTTGTCATAACAATAGTTATCTTTATTGTGGGATGATAAATGCATTTTATTGGGGATCGGGTGCTTCATCATTTTAATGAAGAGGAAAAATTATAATACACCGTAATTGTGAGATAGTAACACTAACATTATGGCCTTTAGAGATTTGGAACTACTGTATTTGGAGATGTAAGCTTTTTAAAGTTGACATGTTCAATATTTGGTTAAATGATTCCATTCAGAAAGAAAAAGATGATTCAAGAGTGTTATAAAGTCTCTGATTCTTACATTTCAAGGCCATTATTTTATTCGTCAGTAAGGTTGTATATTAGTCATTTAGCGAAGGAGGAAAAGGTTTGTAATTGTATATCAGCTTTTCGTTTTTATCAATTCTGCTGCTCTGATATTTCAGTTGGTTCATGCTTAAGCATCTGCTGTCAGTATATTAGGGCAGTTGTTCATTTTTTGTCATAGAATGGGAGGTTTTTGCATCTCAGAGGTCTATATCTCAGAGGTCTATAGCTTGTACAAGTGTATATATATGATCACAATAGTCAACCTGGCAGAAATTTACAACTATGTCTTGCATATGTAAAGAGGAGATTATGCGTCAAGAAAAGAGGAATGACATCCTAATACATAATGGATTCCTTTCTAGAGGCACAAAACTTTTGTATGTTTTAAATTGACTATGGTAATATCTATAAAAGAATTAGCATTCCTTTTTGCCATTATGAGTTTGTGTTGTACTTTTGCTACATCCTTCTTTACCTGTAACTTACCAATACTATTATCATTCTGTGGCTTAATAATTAGGGTTCTAAGATGACCATTTTAATGTTTGTTCTTTGATTGCTTATTCTATTTTCTCATGCAGGTCCAAGAACATAATCATCCTCACATTCTTCTTCTGCAAATTGGGAACACATTCTGCAAACTTCCTGGTGGACGCCTGAAGCCTGGAGAAAATGGTATCATCTTATACCATCCTTTTACTTCTGCTACATTCTGTCACCTTCTCTCCATACATCTTTTCAGCTGTGCTATTTTGGAAACTATATGTTGGTTGTAACACTTATGATCTTCTTTCTTTTGGCTTCAGAGATCGAGGGTCTGAAGAGGAAGCTGACCAGCAAGCTTGGAGCTAATTCACCTGCTCTTGTGCCAGATTGGCAGGTATAGATTTGTAGTATTTATCTCACTAGGGTGAGGAGGGCAGGTTTCCCTCTCTGTGTCCTTTGAACTTTGCAATGATGTAATTTGGAAACAATTTCTTTTAATGCCAAACTCTGTTCCTTGTTACATTGTTGTAGATTGGTGAGTCTGTGGCCATCTGGTGGAGGCCCAATTTTGAGACAATGATGTATCCATATTGCCCTCCCCACATTACAAAACCCAAGGTATTAGCAGCTTCATGTTACTGCTTATGAACTATGCTATCTTTTCTCAACTTCCTCTGTCATTAATATTGCAGGAGTGCAAGAAGCTTTTCCTCGTCCACTTGTCTGAGAAAGAGTATTTTGCAGTACCGAAGAATCTGAAACTTCTTGCTGTACCATTGTTTGAGCTCTACGATAATGTGCAGGTTAGGAGTATACCTACTTCCCAATCCATTTTTCAATTTGATTTATAATTTGAGTTTTGCACCTCTCTTCTGTTTCTTATTTGAGTTATAGAAGATTTTAAAAGCTTGGGAAAGCGTAAATGGAGAATGAACTGTGTGTTTGTGGCAAATTACTGTTATCAAATCATATGTTTCTTATCTTAAGTTATGTCTGCTATATAACGTTATTACCACAAAGTCTTTTTTTAGGTCTCTTTTTCCTTTCCTCTGTATTTCTACTGTTTTAATGAAATGGTAAATAGTAAGTTTGCTGCTTAGATATGCCATACTGTTTCTTTTTTCTTTAAAGGATAAAATGATTGCTTTATTGCTCTTCTGGTTCTTTGTAACAAACCACATTTAAATGTTGAACAGAGATATGGGCCAGTCATATCAACCATTCCTCAGCAGCTTTCTAGATTCCAGTTCAACATGATCAGTATATGACTTTGGCACGGGATGCCAAGATTGTGAATCTTTCTGCTCGCTTTCTGACAGCTACATCATGAGAGTATCGCTTTGGTTCCAAGAGCTGTTGCCTGTACGCAACGGTATATAATGAGAGACTTGTGTTATTTACGTTTCCTAATTTGATTGACCGAAAATTTGATGTATGGCAAACTCTAGTACTTTAATTTGGTTACGAACCATTTGGCATTACTAGTCACAGCCTATCATGTCTGGGTCCGTAAACACACTAGTCTCCCTACTTGGATGGTTTAAATTAACGGTTTTATACGCTATCAGAACGGTTAAGATGCCATTGTTTTGAGGTTTAATGTCATGTATCTTGGTCATGGATGTGTGAATGTTTTCATACAGAACTGCTTTGCTTTGCTTCCATTGTAATTAGTTATGTATGCCCTGCAAGCATGATGCTAAATGTGAGCAGAACTTTCATTTTAGGTTTTTCAAAACGCTCTAATCCAAACTTTAAAAGAAAAATATTAATTGGACAATGTGATTGAAATTGTACCCGATTGAGATATAAACCACCTTGCTAATATTGTTTTTTTTTTTAAAGTTTCACTAATAAATAGATCATTTACAACTCTGGCCAATTACAATATAGAATTCAATCAACATAACGCATGGTGAATGGAGAACTGGACAAAAGCTGGATCAATCAACATAATGTATAGTGAATAAAGAACAGGACATAAACTAGATTACTTTGAAGAGAATTTAACAAAATTCACATGTTGCAATTAAATTTAAATTTGGGCCATCGAGGTCTAAAACTTCAGCCTTTATTAATAATGCCAAGGTCTCTTAGCTATTAATTCTTGATTTTGAACAAAAGCTGGCTTATTAATTTACATTTATTAGGCTTTTCCCTGGTTTGCTCTAACCATTATTCGACATGTATTTGCTAAGAAATCCCTCAGAAAAACACCTGCCCTGCCTGTTTTAATAGCGTCTCTCTCTTTTTTTTAATCACTTTTCAAGGCAGTAGTAGTTTACAATATTTCATCTTTCCCATCAAATGCTAACGTATTGGGGTTTCCGAGAGGCCTTAACCCAGTAGAGTCTCGAAGGATCTCAGAACTATAGTTGTCTCAATCTTTATATATGTATATATATACAAGAGGGTTTCCGACTTCTAAACGTATTGGATCTCATAGCACTAGTGTTTCGACTGATATAAAATAACAATCTGAGCTGCCAACACAGAACCAAATTCTGTTTAGCTAGAACATGGATTCAGGTGAGTTGCAGTAATTTGTGTCTTAAATGTATGTTTAGTGTTGTATAACTTGTATGATCTTGGTCTTGTGTTTTTACAGATTGGGCAGGGTTATCCAGGGACCTGGTTGATTTGATATTAGCAAAACTGATTTCGGTGTCTGATTATTTGCGATTTGGAGCGGTATGCAAAACGTGGCACAGTGTTGCAATGGACAGAATCAACAACTTCTGCCTCCACAACTTTCAATGCTCCTTCTCCCTACCCATGTCTTCCAATGCTTCTTGTCCTTAGAGATGTCCAAGGTATTTGGAATCATTCGCTCTTCATTTTATTCAATCCGCTGGACAACGTATCTGTTTGCATTACTTTTACTCTTGTAATACCTCCATTCTCGTTTAGTCATTAGGGCTAGGCTCCAATGATTGATCATTGCATCATTACAACGTTGCAGTATTTGAATTTAGCCTAAGAAAAAAGCTTGTATTTTCTGCTAACCCAGAATCAAGCCCTGATGATTACATGGTAATGGCTATATTTGGTGACTCTGGTAGATTAACGTTTTTTAGACCAATTATAGGCATTACCCGAAGACTTTGAAGATGTGTTTTATGCAGTTGATTGGAGAGGGAATGTCTATTCTTTTAACCTCACTGATGACCCATCTATCCAATGTTATTGCCCCTTACAGTATCAGATTCGACAGACAAACATTATGTTGTAGAGTCAACTGCAGAGAACTATTGATGGTTTTAAGGATAATGGAGCAGCATGAAGGATTATGGGTGTCAAGCTCTGGAAACTAAACAACTGTTGCACGGGATAGGAATGGATGGAGATGAAAATCATAGGAGATTGTGCTTTTCAATTATCATTAAATTAGTCAATAAAACCTTCATTTGAAGATTGCATGAACCTAATCGATTGCAGCATTCATGTCACAAACTAGGAGTTGCCTTAGAGATAGAGCAACTAAGCTAAAACCATACTGAAAAGCTGGATTGTAAATATTAAAACATAAATAATGTACTTCAATCTATAATCTACATGAGTCGAACATTATTACATCAAACTTGTTACTTACAAATCAATAAGTAATTTGTTCCAAATGGTATAATACTATATCTATATACACACACAGAATAATGAACAATGGCCAATGCTTCACTACATAAAACCAAACCAAAGACATCCTAAAAGCAAATATACAAAAGATCCCATTTCCTAAACCAGAGGAATTTGACCCTCAAAAACAACCAAGGACCTTGTTCGGAGTAGTTCCGGTGGCACGGTACTTGGCAGCTATCTCCTCAGCCTTGAGAAGATCTTCCCCACGCTTGGCTTCAACCATAGCTTTCTTCTCTTCTGCTTCCTTGTGGATTAAGGCTATTTTGTTTTTCATTTTCTCCACATACTCAGCTTTCTGCTTCTCTAGTTTTTCCTGCATAACATTTAAGAGTATTAGCTTTCTTCTCTTCTGCTTCCTTGTGGATTAAGGCTGAACAGTAATATAATCCAGGGTTGGCGGAGGTATTTCAGAGGATTTAAGCACCAAGTGTTGTTTGGGTTGGGGTTAAGGAAAGATTAGGAATGGAATTAGTACCTCAATCTTTTTCAGCTCAGCTTCCAGAGCAGCTTTCTTGCTGTTTTCCCATGCCTCGATAGAGGAAAGTTTTTTATGAGCTCTGCCCAACATTTTCAATAAACTCAAGAGTTTGAGTAACATAAAAGCCAGAAAATCTAAACCAAAAGCAGTTAAAAAGTATAATTTTGTTGGCACTTGGCATATTATGTTATGCAAAAATTCATACCATCAAGTTTCCTCAATGAATTCAAAGAAAAAAAAAAACAAAGTGAAGAACAGTTCATACTTGTTTTCAGCTTTGCTTCTTTCACTCTCTTCCCAAGCTTTGATCAGTGAAATTCGCTTCTCTGTCGCAACTCTAGCAAGCACAGCATCTGGATCATAGTAATTACATTTAAACCTTCATAATGAATCAAGTATTAATAAACCTTAAGATATGGAGAAATTACCTCGGTCCACAGTACTCTCCGTGCTCTTTTCCTCAGTCGGTTCCACCGCCTCTGCCACAAACACCAAAATTAAATCTAAACGGAAAAAGATAACAACAATAGTAATCCTATCCTAATATTAAACTAAACAAGGAAAAAAACAAAAAAGGTATATACTTTGGAGTGCGGCGGACTCAGCAGGTTTTTCTTCAGAGGTAGGAGGTGGGATTACCGATTTTTCCTCCGCAACGTCTTTGGGGGCTTCGGGAGGTGGTTGCTCCGAGGGGGTTACGGTTTCAACCTTCTTGGGTTCTTCCTCTGCCATGCGTTATTTGTTGACAAGAATCCTCAACTGATGGACAACAAAGCGAGGTGAAAGAGAAGACAAGAAAGATTAAAAGAGAAGGGAAAGGATGTTGTATTTGCTGGTTTGATTGACAGAGCCGATCTGCAACGGTAGGTACAAGTGGTTTATAGTGCGTTGGCTGAGAGTGACTCAGTCGGGCAAAAGCTTTGAGTGAGAACTTGATATTCAACCTGCCTAACCTTTTCTAAACACCCAAGTTATCATCACCAAATACAATTAAAAAACGAAAATCTTTTTGATTTCTGTGGTATTGTCTGTTTATTTGAATGAATGATTGATTGGAAGGTTAAATTTTTTTGACAATCCTTTCGCTGTTGGGTTTATATTTCAAAGATGGGTGGGGTTAAAAGCTCGTGACTTGAGCCGTAAGTTTTGAATTAGTGCAGAATGAACCAACATCATGCCAATGGGAGTGCAAATTCTCATCCTGATTTAAGGTGCAGTGGGAAGTGTCATAATCAATCGATTTGAGCTAAAATAATTGAATTCAAAGGAGATTAGGCTCAATCCTGCAATCATCATTTGCTAATACTCTATTATTTTTATGGAGCAAAGCATGGATGAGAGATCTCTCTCTTTCTCTCTTGTTTGAAATACGTTAGGATTAGGTAAAACTCTATATTCCTTGGATTTGATGGTTTGAAGAATGGTTTTGCTATAAATGACGAAGCCTTAACATTTACTAATATATGATTTAGGTCTAAGAACCCCCACCCAGTGATGCCAACATTAGGTTTATTTCCATGTCCTTTGATTTCCCTTGCTGTCTTAATGTGCACTTACGGTGATTTATTTTAGAGGAATCGCTTCTACATTCATGACCTTTTCTCTATTAAGTATTTCATATTTATATATTCTTTTCCATTTTCGCTTTTACTGTCACCATCAATTTTTTTAACAAAAAATTAAATTTAACCATTAAGAATCAAATTCATTTTTCTTAATAAAAACACAAACTAAAACATTAAATTTTTTAACATGTGTATTTCATACTTTTTCATCTTAAAAAAAAAGTATAGTTTTATAATTTTTCTGAATATTTTTATAAAATTTAAATTATTTATTTGTATGGTATTTAAAGTACATGTAGATTGACATATCAATATTATTAAAAAAATTAATATCTTAGCTGGTATTTCCATTTAAAAAACAATCAGATTGATAAAATATATAAATATTAAAAGTTAAATTTATCTTAAGGAAAAGTAATAATAACATAAACGCAGAGATTGAAATTTTTTTAATTAGAATTAATAACTAATTATCTAGTTGGCTCACATTTAATTTTTGCATTGTGGTAGGTAAGCCTAGCAGTGGCCCATAGAGGTATTAATTAAAATGGGTTATATTTTGAAGAAAAAATAAATTATATTTTTGGTGAAAAAGTGAATATAAAAATAGTGTTAATAAAGGTAAACTAAAAATTTAAACTACCACCCATTGCTGCTTGTTATTTTCTTCTCCTAAGTTAAAACAGAAATATAAAAATCAATATTCAAAATTAAGGTTTGTTATATGATTAAGACGAACTTTTGGCGAGAATCTTAACCCGCAATGCATAAATCGTTTCTAAAATGCACGCCAATCCCTCAACCAATCATCCCCCAAGGAGACATCTTCCACAAAATGACATAAGAATGAGATATATTTTCTAATTATTTGGTTGGAGAGAGTCTAATCTTCCAAGAGGGAATATCCGAGAATAAAATGATTCAGAAAATCTAAATTTTTATATGGCTTTTTGGTTTTTATAGAAATGGAAAATGATATAAAATATCTTGATTTAAAATTCTTATCCTGTCCAAAAAAATTTATTAGCTTCTGATTTATATTTTTATAACGAATAGTTGTGCTAATCATATGATAAATCTTGCCCACTAAATGTTGGTGGGCGTTCTATTGTTGCCTGCTCCTAAAAGTTGAAAGGTGTTTACTTTTGGTAATATTAAAAATAGTAGTGATGGGAGATTAGTTAAGATAAAAAATTATATTACTCCACAACCATGCCTATCCAAAACGGGCCTAACTTCATTTTTTCAGGTGAGTATGAGTAGTCATGAGACTGTGTGAATTTAGCTTATAATATTCTATCATTTTGTACTAAAAAAAAGTCAATACACGGACTAGATTGTGTTCACATGAAAGTTGATACCATCAGATGATTTAGTCTAAAATTGAAAAAATATTTTTATTTGACTATAAATTACGTATTAAAACTTATTCGTTGCTAAGTTTAAGAAATTTTATTATCTCTCGAGCACAATAAAACTTTTATTATTATTAGATTATAATATATCTACAAGTGAAAAATAAAATTATGTAATAAATATATTTATATAAAAAAAATAAATGAGGCCACATTGAATAATTTATGGCCATGTGAAATTGATAGACTTTTGAAATCACTTTATCCCAACGAGAGGTTTCTCTCGTCAAGTTGTCTAAAACTGAATGTTGTCATCCAAATATCATCAACTGTCGAATGAAGTTTCTATCCAAAATTGAAATGTCCTATCATAATATTCCTCCATTTCTTGCTTACATTAAGAAACCTGCAATGATTCACACCAAAGGGTCTAAGGAGTAAGAGAGTAGTTCTTAGGGTGAGAATTCGCACAAGGGCTTTGTTATTAATTCTAAAGCTATGAACTGTCGTCAGTTGAAAACCGTTAGAGTCCTAGGCCATGGCAGCTCCTCCAATTACGTTGTTCTATTTGTTGATGACGCATAATGAGAGAAGCCATTGTGTTGTAGTGGAAGGGATCACTTGAGTTGAAGGTAATATTCTTTTATTTTGAATAGGTGTAGTACTCCTTGAGAATGAGCTAAGGATTGGTTAAGTCATCGCAGAGATAATTTTGATTGTCACCATAGGTGATGGGTTGGAGTTCTTAAAAATAAGATTATTTTTTGTTTCCCAAATGGTCCAAAGGGTGCTTTCCATTGCGGTGTAAATTTTCCTTGAGGATTCTGCTGATATATCATTTACTTGTAGCCAATTATGAATCCATCAAGAGATGGGAATGCCATTAAAGGAGTTCGTTTGGATGGCCAAGGGGGATCCAAACCAAACCACTCTTGCAAAGGGGCAAAAGTGAAAGAGATGATCCATAGTTTCCCTGTCAGCTTTGCCAAGAGAGCAAGTGGGATCATTAGTCGAGAATCTTTTGTTCAGAATGTTTTTTGTAGGAAGGTTCTTCGTGCAATTTTTTCACACGAAAATGATGATCTTAAAAGGGGATTTTTTTTTAAACGCCAGAGATTTTTCCATGCAGATTGATGTTCACTTTCAGGAGTAGCACCGTAGTGTTCCTTGTAAATTTGAGAATAATGGCTTTTGACTAAAAAGAGGCCTTTGAAGTCGTTTTTCCAAACGATTTTATCTTGCCCACCTTGGATAGTGATTAGATCAACAACTTTATTAGAGTCGGGAAGTTGTAAAGCTTTAGATTGATCGACATTGAATTTGCAGGGGTTAATAAAGCAGTTTGCCTGTGGGTCAGATCGTTGGTGCGCAACTATGTTAATCAGCGGTTTGAATGGGTCTGCTAAGATCCAACTATTTTGACCACTCCATAGTTGAATATATTTACCCTTGTTACAAATGTCCTTACTGGTGAGAATGCTTTTCCACACCTAGGAATCAGATGGTTTAGGTTTCACTAGTTCAAAAGGGTATTTGCTACAATATTTTGCGGTGAGGACTCTGGTTAGAAGGCAATGTTTGTCAGTAAGGATACACCAAGCGACTTTTGCTAAGAGTGCTTCATTGAAGAGATTCCTTTTACAAATTCCCAAGCCTCAATGAGAAATGGGAGCACATAGAGTGTCCTAATTACAAGTATGAAGTTTTCTCTCTCCCGTGTCATGGCCCCACCACAAGGACCTAATTCTTTTGTCCATATCATCACAAATAGAAAGGGGAGATTTAAACACGGAGTGAGGGTAAAGAGGGATAGAGGATAGAATGGATTTGATTAAAGTCATTCTTCCACCGAATGAGAGGAATTTAGATTTCCAAAAGGCAAGTTTCGAGTTGAGTTTTTCAAGTAGGTTGCCAAAGAATTCCCTTTTCTTGAGGATTTTCCCCATTTTTAGACCCAAATCTTTTCTTGGACTACCCACTTTTTTAGCATTCAGAATGTCGCTGAACCATTTTCTTGCATGGACTTTTGTGGTGGGGCTGAGAAAAAGTTTTGACTTCTCAAAGTTGATTTGTAATCTAGAAAGAGAGCAAAAATTTATAAGAAAAGATTTTAGCTTTTTACATGAATGCACACTGACATCGAAGAAAATGCAACAATCATCAACAAAAAGGAGATGATTTATGGGAGGAGCATTTCTAGAGATTTCGATACCTCTGATATATCCATCATTTTCAGCTTCTTTGAGGAGATGATAAAGGACATTCATACACATGACAAACAAATAAGGAGAAAAGGGGTCACCTTGTCGCTGACCTCTATTGGGTGAGAAACTTTTGGAAGGTGAGCCAGAAACTAGCACTTGATAAGACACAGTGGAAATACATTATCCTAGTATATTAATCCAGTGCTAATTGAAACCAACTGCTTCCAAAACCGTGAGGAGGAAATCCCAACTAATTTTGTCAAAAGCTTTACTCATATCGATTTCGAAAGCAGCAAGGGAGGCTCTACCCTTAGTTTTCCTTTTGATAGTGTGGAGAAATTCAGAAGCCAAGATAATATTATTACTGATGATTCGCCCAGGAACGAAAGCATTTTGGTAAGGTGAGAAGAGCGATGGAAACGCCTCTTTGAGTCGGTTAACAACAACTTTTGAAATGATCTTGTAAGCCACATTATAGAGTCTGATTGGGCAGTAACCAGAGGGTTGGAATTGAGAAAATACCTTTCGGGATGCGAGTTATATAAGGGTTTTGTTGAGTTCCCTTAGCAGATGGCCAGAGTTGAGAAAAAAAAAAGGATGGAAGGTTGTGATATCTTCACCAATTATATTCCAATACCTTTGATTAAAAAAAAAAACCATCTTGCCATTAATGCTAGTGGCTTTAAGGGCTCCAATTTGAAAAATAACTTTTTTTACCTTAAAAGCAACGAAGGGTTTAAAGAATGAGGTTAAGTCATTCTGAAAGAGATAGAGCATTTTCAAGTCATTGAGAAAAGAGACGGTTGAGTCTCTATTGAAACGGGTAAAGCCCTACAGAGGTTAACACAGAAGTTTATGAAAACATGCTTGATAGCTAGAGGGTTATCAACCTAGCATTTAGAAATGGGATTATATTGGCAGCTCTTCTCTTTTTGGTGGTGAGATGGAAAATTTTAGTTAAAAACTATAGTTATCCCAACTAAATTAAATTCTTTTTTTTATTTGATTTATAATTAATTTTAATTTTTTTATGATGTAAAAATAAATATTTTATATTTAAAATAGTAAAAAAAACTTAAATTATTTTGTATAAAAATATTTTTCAAAAAAATATTTACTTGAATTAATATTGTTTTTTAAGAAATATTTATGAACAAGATTTTAAAACTTTACCAAATAATTTCATACGCTATAATTTGTCAAAATAAGTGTAAAATTTCAAAGACAAAAATTAATATGAAAAAATCGAAAACTAAATTGAACCAAACTTCAACAGTTTGAAAACTATAAAAAAATCCGATCAAATTGTACACCCCTAAGTAGAATGTTAAAAAGTGTCAAGTTCAAATCTAATTATGTGCGTGTAATTTTCTATTTTTTATATAAATATATAAAATGATAAAAATACTCTCAAAATGATATAATTTACTTTGTAAAGTAATTATATTTTAGTCATTACCCAATTAAGTTGGTATAAGATATTGTGACCAAGGTAGTCAGAACTGTACAAGTGACCATGTTGTTTTTGTCCTGGTACCAATACACATAGGTACCAATGTATTTTAATGTACCATCTTAGGTTAATCGATGCTATTAAATATTTTACACGTGAATGTATCTATAGGTTAACTTTTAGTTTATTAATAAATTTTATACTATATATACATGAAAATATATTTCAATTACATCTATTTAAATATGTTTATGTGCAGATATGTGTTATAAAATTATTAATTAGGTTAAATAGCTTAATTTAATAATTATATTTTAATTTTAAATATAATTATTAAAAAATAAAAAGATTAAGAAAATAAATAAATAAAATATTAATTTTTTTTGTACAATTGGTACATGTTGGTATATATCGATACAAGTCAATATTGATCAAAATGGACTGAAACACGTCAAATGGTTGAAATGTACCAAAATCTTGACCGGAACAGAATATGAACTACTTGATACTGATTGAGGATTGAAACGGTACATATCCACCGATATGACCAATATCAATACAATATCATTTATCATATTCGTATCACTAACTTAATTAAGAGTAAGATTTTTTTTTTGATGCGATAACCAATTAAGATAAAAATGATAGCATCTGTCCAATAAAGTGGCAGAGTACAATATTATGTCTAGAAATACATATTAATAAATATATCCTGTGAAATTATAAGAAGAAAACTCTGAAGAGAAACATCTTATTCAAAAGACTTGCTTAATACATGCAGGTTGCACGTATTTATACATGCATGAGAGCTGAAGCTGACAGACGTTACAGCAACCTTTCTAACTGCTATCATCTTTAACTGCTAACAGACTAACTGCTAACAGACTTACAACGGTACAACGGTTTTGACTATATTACAACTGCTTTGACTATATTAACTCTAACATTCCCTTAACATTTCTTTGGACTTTTGATCACTAATTTCACTTACTGACAGCACTTGAAGAGCACGTCGAAAAGAGACAAACAATTTAGGAGGTATTGGTTTAGTGAGACCATCAGCAATCTGTTGAGCAGATGGAACAAAATTCACTTGCAACATTCCAGCATGAACTTTTTCTCGAACAAAATGATGATCTATTTCCACATGCTTCATCCTAGCATGATGTGTGGGATTTTCAGTAATTGAAACTGCAGAAGAATTATCACACCATACAATTGGCAGCTTAGTCAAAGAAATCCGGACTTCATCCAGTAGTTGTTTGATCCATAGTAACTCAGATACGCAATTGGCAAGGCTACGGTATTCTGCTTCAGCAGATGACCTGGATACCACAGGCTGTTTCTTTGAGCACCAGGTAATTGGATTTGATCCTAAGTACACCACATACCCCGACGTAGACCGTCGATCTTCAATTGAGGAGGCCCAGTCAGCATCTGAATAACACACCAGTTCCAACGATCCTGCTTCAAAATACAAACCATGATCCATAGTGCCAGCCAAGTACCGTAAGACCCGTTTTACAGCTTTCCAATGAGTGACAGTAGAAGAGCTCATGTACTGACTCAGTTTGTTCACACAAAATGATAAATCTGGTCTAGTAATGCAGACATATTGAAGCATGCCCACTGTACTACGATACAAATGCACATCTGTAAAGGGAGAGCTTCCATCTAAAACCGCCAACTTAGGAGTGACGACCATGGGCGTTGGTGTAGAGGCTGCACCAAGCATGCCAGTCTTGAGTAGCAGTTCAGTAATGTACTTCTTCTGACTGAGTAACATTCCTTGGGACGTATGTTGAACATCAATTCCCAAAAAATAACTAAGATTTCCCATATCCTTAAGGGCAAACTTATCATGTAAACGACAAATCATTGCATCTATATCTTGACTACTGCTACCAGTGATCACGATGTCATCTACATACACCATTAGTAGCATGTAAGTCTCAGTAGACACCCGAATGAACAAAGATGAATCTGCTTTTGATGCATGGAAGCCAAGCTCAGTGACAAGGTACTGTTTGAGCGTTTGAAACCATGCTCGAGGAGCTTGACGCAAGCCATAAAGTGCCTTATTTAACTTACACACAAGTGACTGACCAGAGGCATTCAGAACTTCAAAACCAGGTGGTTGCTCCATATATATTTCCTCAGTAAGCTCGCCATTGAGAAAAGCATTGTTGATATCAACTTGACGCACAACCCACCCCTGCATAACTGCTAATGCAAGAATGGTCCGAATGGTAGAAGCTCGAACAACAGGACTAAAGGTATCATGAAAATCAAACCCTGCATGCTGAGAAAAACCTTTTGCAACTAATCTTACTTTGTACCTGTCAATAGAACCATCAGCCTTCTTTTTAATTTTAAACAACCACTTACACCCGATTGCCCGTCTATTCTCAGGAAGGGAGCAGAGAGTCCATGTATTATTACGACTCAAGGCTTGTAACTCACTGTGTACTGCCGTTTGCCAGCATTCAAACTTCATTGCAGCATGTATGTCAGAAGGAACATCACTTGAAGAAGTAGACACCTCGCTCAGATAAGCTTTTGGTTACTCCTTGTGATCATGGAATGAGTATTTGTTGGGACAGAATGAGTGGTTTGTATTGGAATAGGTGGTGAGGCTGAAGGTGATATGGATGGAGTGGACGGTAATTGGACTAACGTGGAAGAAGAAGGTTGTGTTGGTATATGTGATAAAGCCGTAGGTAATATGGGTGAGGTGGATGGTGAGTGAGCTAATGTTGAATAAGTGGGCTGTGAAATAGGCATTGTAGTTGTTGGAGTAGATGAGACAGGTGTTGAAGAAATATTAGTAGAAATGATATTAGGTGAGGTGTTATGATGAGCTACAGGACTAGGCTTTATGACAAACAATTTTGAATTTATTTGTGAAGTGTTAGATATGGACGGCTTGACTATTGAGGTATGAGTTTTATAGGGAAAAATAGCTTCATTAAATGTGACATGACGGCTAATGTAAATTTTGCCTGTAGGGTCTCTACATTTGTAACCTTTGTGCAAGGGAGAATAGCCAAGAAAAACACAGGGAGTGGATCGAAATTGTAATTTTGTTTTGTTGAAAGGTCTCAGATTAGGAAAGCATAGACAACCAAACGTTCGAAGGAAAGAATAATTTGGCTTTGTTTTAAAAAGTTTTTCATATGGGGATATATCACCTAAGGGTTGAGAGGGTAATCTATTAATCAAGAATATTGTACTGCAAAATGCTTCATTCCAGAATAACAAGGGCATAGTGGCATGAGCTAGCATAGACAGACCGATTTCAACTACCTGGCGATGTTTCCGTTCGACAAGCCCATTTTGAGCTGATGTGTATGGACATGTGAGCCTCTGTAGAATCCCATGTTGACTCAAATAGTTCTTCAAAGCCTGAAACTCCCCTCCCCCATCATTTTGTAGAACTTTGAGCTTAGTACCAAGCATCCTCTCGGCTTGAAGGTGAAACTGTGGAAATACAGTAGCAATATCAGACTTATTCTTCAAAAAATAGAGCCATGTGTAGCGTGAATAAGCATCAGTGAATGCAACATAGTAGCAAAAACCGTTGGATACAACAGGAGCGGGTCCCCAGACATCAGCCACTACTAATTGCAAAGGTGAGGAATACTCAGTGCATGACTTTGAAAATGGAAGCTTGGTTCTTTACCCAAGTGACAGGCAACACAGTCAACAAATTTATTACTGTCTATAAACTGTATATTACACTGAAGAAGAGCTTTTGTAAGTGTTACTTTACATGGATGGCCTAATCTAGCATGCCAAACACTAATAGGAAGCTTTGTGCTTGTTGTAAGACATTGAGCAGCATGAGACAGAGTTGTAGGTGCAGGAGACTTGTTGAGTTGAAGCTTATATAACCCATGATGCACCAACCCTCGAAGAAGTACTTCTCTGGTCCTTAAATCACGCACCCGGCACTGAGTAGGCAAGAACTCAAACATTACCTGATTATCTTTAGCAAACTTTGACACAGATAATAGATTTTTAGTAATTCCAGGAACAAGCAGTAAAGATCGCATGTACAATGGTCGAGATCTCGTGATTAATGAGGACAGCCCAGTAGATAAAACAGGTAATGCAGAACCATTACCAACAAAAACCTTACCTGGTCCGTTACATGACCCACCGTCACCAACCAAAGTAGCTGAATTGGTGAGGTGGTGTGTTGCACCAGAGTCTGGATACCATGCATTGTCAGCTACTGTTTCAGGAGTTGCAACATAAGCTTGAGGTGGTGTGACACCAGCAGATGGCATACTGACTTGTTGGGGCATACTAACCTGTTGTGGAGAGCTACCAACAAACGGGTTAGGCCAGACAGATGAAGGAGAAGGAAAACACCAACCTGGAGAACCCCACGGAGGACTTTGCTGAGGATAAGAAAACCAAGGTGTAGACGGACTCCAAGGTGCGGATGAACTAGAACCAGTCATGCACATATTTGCTTGTGGAGGGGGTCTATAGTTGCTACTCTTGTATGATGAGTCAAAACGATGGTAGCAGCGGTCAACAAGATGACCAGCCTTCCCATAAAGCTGACATTGAATTCTTGAGCTAGACGAACGCCCTCGCCCACGTCCTCGAACTGAAGATGATGGCTGATAAGCAGGTAGTGAACCAGGATCATCAGAAGACTCATTCAACACCACGTTTGCCGAGCTGGATACTTCAGTACTTACGACCTGCTGACGAGCCTCAGTATCAAGAAGCATAGAGGTTACTCCTTGTACCGTGTAGGGAATCTGACTCGCCGTAATAATTGTGATAATCGATTCATAATCTGGAGGTAGGCCATTAAGGATTGCAGTAATGTGTTCATGCTCTCCAATGATTTCTCCACAACTAGCAAGATTGTCACAACAACCCTTAACCTTCATCAAGAACTCCTTCATGCCAAGGTCACCTTTGCGTTGAGAGTGTAACGCTCGACGATATGCCATCAGTTTAGAGGTTGTTTTACTACCAAACAAAGCAACAACCGCATTCCAAATCTTGGCGCTAGTATCCATGCCAATGAGATGAGGAAGCACCGTCTGACTAATAGAAGAGAGTAACCACGAAGCAAGGGCACTATCCTGCTGTTCAAACAATGCAAAATCTAGATTTTCATACGAACCACCATTATCATCGACAAGTAACGAGGGTGGCGGAGTTTCTTGAGAATCCAAGAAGCGCTGTAATTTATGCGCTTTCACAGCCAAGAGAACTTGCTGGCGCCAGAGTAGATACGTATTATCATCAAGAAGAACACTAATACGCTTTGTTGAAAAGAAACGACTGTCAAGAACTCCATCAGAAGCACTGGATGTCATCTTGCCCAATACAGAACTGCACAGCGAAAGAGAAAAAAGAAAAAAAACCAGGAAATACTTACATCTGATACCATGTGAAATTATAAGAAGAAAACTCTGAAGAGAAACATCTTATTCAAAAGACTTGCTTAATACATGCAGGTTACACGTATTTATACATGCATGAGAGCTGAAGCTGACAGACGTTACAGCAACCTTTCTAACTGCTATCATCTTTAACTGCTAATAGACTAACTGCTAACAGACTTACAACGGTACAACGGTTTTGACTATATTACAACTGCTTTGACTATATTAACTCTAACATATCCAATATTCATCAAATACAAAGATATATTATAGATATAACATAAAATTATATAGCTGAAGTCGTCATCTTGAGGAGCCTTGGAGAAAACAATAAATATAACTAAGGCTCCATATAAAATTGTGACGATAGCAGTGAAGTTAACAAGGTAGGCTTCGGCACCATATTTAGCAAGGCCAGAGCTCTCAAGGAACGTAAGCTTTTCCAGGAACCCAATGGCGGCGTTGGCGACAGCCAAGATGTATACAAAAAGCCCCACCACGACGTGCCAAGGAAGCGATTCTCTTCTTAATCCGGCCGCTCCTCAGGATAGAAGAATACCACAAAACCATATATCTACTGTCAAAAAATGACGGTAAGCATGCTTAAGGACACTAGGTTTAAAAGGATCAATCACTTTAAATTTCAACTATAAAGATTGCTGCTGGTAAATATGAAGCGTGGGGAACTTGGTTAAGCAAGTTAGTATTGATTACCATCCCCTGTTTTATGTCTGACAAAATGGAGATAATTAAAGAAAGTTGATATAATACCTGAATGCCATAGAGGACAATGATTCCAATCCCAAGCCAAGAATGCAAGCTGTAGAGATTAGCTATTGAACTCTCATTATGATACTTGAATGCCGCATAGATCCCAATAATACCCAGAATCAATGCAATGACATCATGAAGCACAAGATGTACTACTTTCTTGACTTCTTCCACAGAGGCAATGACTTGTAGCTCATAATGGCTGCATTTCTCAAATTTTAATGTTCTTCACATCATTCTATCTCACAGAAAACAAAATTGGGAAACAAGCTATCTGAATTATGGAATATAGATTGCCCCGTGTATGTATACCCCAATTGTCTCACCCCTAATTTTATTTAGGTTAAAATAGCCCATAAGTCTATAATTTTTAAAAAAATTTGGATTTAATCCATGTACTTTTTTAAATTTCAAAATTTAGATCTAATTATTGATACTGTGATTTTTTTTGTTAAATTTATTGGTGTGACATTTTAAAATAAAAAAAAATACTCGGTGGTTATGTGACTAAAAAATACTATTGTAATGAATCTAAAATTAATAAAATAATTTTAATAGTTGAACCTCAATTTTAAAATCTGAAAAAGTAAAAAAGATCAAATTCTTAGAAATAAAAGTAAAAGAAATAAATTTCTAATTTACGAAGAGTCCAAAAATTTAGACATATTTTAACCTTTTATTTAATAATTTGAAAGGAAAATGGGATGGGTTTCAAGATTTTCTTTTTCCTATCGCTAAATATAGGTGTGTTGGATTACATACCTCCCAAGACAATGAAGCCGATCTGCACAAAGATTAAATAGTTAGTGAATTTAACCACATAACCCTCCGAATTAGTACGTTTTTTCCTAAAACCAAACGCATCTAGATGTCGAATATGCTACAGCATTCGACATATTTAATTTTGTAAAAGAAAAAAAAAACATATCTAAATGTTGATTTTGCTGGAGCATTTGACATGAAACCTTTGTTATCAGAATTTGGGGTGTGTTTTTATTTTTATTTATATATTTGAAGGATGCTAATATTCATGTTTAAATCTGTGTTAGATATATATATTACAAAAAAAAAAAGCAAAAACAATTGAAAAGTCCCATGAAACATTGTTAGGAAGCCGGTTTTAAATCTTCAGACAAAGAGAGGAAATTTGGAATGCCAATCAATTCCAACACATTTTCAATTGAAACGTTCAAGTTGAAAACTTTTTTCCGGTTATTTTTGGGTTAATTTTTAAAATTTAAATTGTATAAATATATATTTAAAATCTACTCTCATACAAAAATATAGTAATATAATAAATTTTTCAATAAAAAACTAAAATTGATTTTTTTTTTGCCATAAAAAACCAGAGTCAGCCCAATAATTTTATTTTTCATTGATAACCATATATAAATGCAAATATGAATTTTAACCAAAAAATACAAACATTAAATATGAAACTTTAAACTATAAATACCATTTAATTCAAAATACTAAATCTCACAATAATTATTATATTTTGGTGATAATTGTAAATGTGTCAAAGTCTTCATTAAATAATTTTTTGATTATTTAAAAAATAATCTGAAGAAGTCGCCCTATAAACAATATCCATTTTGGGGAGGCACGTCGCAAGTGATGTTTCTTAATGTTGGTGAAAAACGCGGGTGACATTCATGAGAAATAGATGTTGAATTCCCAGAGTGCTTGGCATTTGCACATTGCACCCCCACAAAACCTTCCATCTTCTCTTGTTTGGTGGTGGTTAAACTTTGTTACCACTTTTGAAAAAATATATATAATGAAATGAATGGAGCTCTACTATTGAGCCATGTCTTTTTACTAATATTTCTGTATTATATTATATATTTAATTACAAGAAATAGGCTCGAAAAATTAAATTAATGCAATTTAATCTTTATCTCAAGTCTAGATATTTTCATATATATCAATAGCAGCCCATGAATTTCATGAAATATTAGAAATTTTCATGATAATTCCTAAATCATGATTTCATCCAAAATCTTTTAATAAAATACCTTTAAATATCCATCAACATCTCAATTTCATCATCTAATAACTAAAATAATATAAACTTATCAATGGTATCTTCCAAAACTTTCAACAAAATCAAAAACTAATGAAATGGTTAGTTGGAACTAATTGTAAAAGTCCCAAAACATAAGAATTTTAAGGAAAAAGCAAGAATTAAACTTACATGAAGCAAATATTGAAAAACCAGCTTAAAACCTATTCAGTGGCTGTTTTAGAACTGCAAAATGATGATGAAAATGTTTGGCATTTCAATTTCCCTTTTATTTCACTTAAATTTGGCAAAATTTACAATTTTGCCCTTATTTCACATCAATTTCTTGATTTTTTTATGCTTATGCCGCCTCAGCCATCCCATGTGGGTCCAATTCCCTTTTAGTCCTCCTTTATTTACTATTTAGACTATTTAATCACTATTTATTTAATTAGTAAGTTTTGCACTTTTTAATTTAGTCCTTTTTAATTAATTAACTACCAAAACGTTAAAATTTTCTAACGAAAATTTAATACTACCTTAATGACACTCTGTAAATATTTATAAAAAATATTTACGGCTCGGTTTATAGGATCGAGACCTCGATACCTCTTTTCTAAATCACTTAACCTAATAAAGCCTTATAAAACACAAATTACTAATTCAAAAATATTTTAAAAATCACATTTGGCTCGTAAATATTAAATAATAAAAAATTACGAGCTTATTTTTCGGATTTGGTGGTCTCGAACCACAATTTCCGACGTCACTAAAAATGGGACTATTACGCTGAATGTTAAGAGTATAGAGTCTGTTAGCGTCTATTACTAATATGTTACCCAGACTGGTTAGCAGCAGTTAGGCATATACAAGTAGAAGATATACTAACTAAGCAATATTTCAGTATTTTCAGTTTCCTCATTTGTTCTTTGTTATTCACAATAAAACAATTACTAACAGTCAAGGACGCAAGCTATGACACTAATCAACATTATAGACATCCACATATACTAAAACAATCTTATAAATATAAGTATTCAATAAATCCACAAATGGATACAGATAAAAGAAAAAAAGTAAAGAATAACAAGTTTATTTATATAGTATGATATATAAATAAGCCAAAACGCTGTAAAAGTACTGTAGTTAACTAAAGATATTGCAAAGCTCGACTTCAACGGCAGTTGATATCTTGGACAGCTCTGGTCACCAAGTTGACTAGCATGGCGCAGTTCATTTCTGCAGATTTCTTTTTCTTGATCAATTTCATCAACTGCACTTTCCCACTCAATTTGGAATGGCCTGTCAGTGCCATAAACCCTGCTTTAATCTCACTTTCCAAGCTTGAATTATTGGGTATATTGTTTGAGTTCAACTCCACGGTCACATTCATGTTCTTGGTGGATCTTGCCTTGCTTCTTCCTTTTGCAACAAATGCCTCCCCAACTCC